>NC_053154.1:273017592-274217592 GCF_016835505.1 Polypterus senegalus
GTATGAACTGAAAGCTATCTCAGAAATTCAGGAATTGAAGTCCACTAACAACTACTTTTGACAGTTTTTAAACCTGAAACTGGATGATTTCAGTAATTGTCCACTGCTCAAATGCCATGCCTGAGTGAGGCCATAATTAACTTGTGCTTAACTTTTCTGCATATATTTTTGAATATGGTAAACTGCTTTATGCCGAAGGGGATCTAATTTATGCAAAGTTGTTTTAACCAGCTTGCATCCATTTTCCAGTATAATGCAATTTTTTAAACTTTAGTAAAAAATAATTGCTTGTAAATTTAATATTATCTGATTACATTTGCCATTCTCAATAAAATGAATGCCCCTCCTTCAAAGTCTGAAAGAACCTTGGTTGTTGTAAGTACAGTATCTAGATAGAGTCTTATAGCTCCTAAAAAAACATTTATTTCTGCCTACTACCAGTTCTCCTTCAAAGAAGGCATTCAGTGATAGGAGCAAGATATTTACTATTCTGCATCCATCAAGGCAGTATCAATTCATAGGCTTATGTTCCTTTCACAAAACTTATAAATCCATTAAACACTTTTTCTTTACTATTACAACCATGGTTAGAAATATACATACTTGATAACTTGCATTTTGTATTTGTCTTTGTGTTTTGGTAATTGGTGTTTGATAAGTTTAAATTAAAAAGTATTACTGCATATACTTTAAATGATGTTTGGCCCAGTAAACAAGGGATTGATAAATTGGAAGGGCTGGCAGAGTACAGAGGTAGGGCCAGCAAAGCTCTAGGAAAGAGAGACAAGCAAGCACTGCCAACAATGACATAGAAGAGCACTGCAGTGCAGAAGGAAGGTTATAGCTAGTGTGTGGTATGCCCTGTATGTGTATGCAAGGTCACAGAATAGTTAAGAATAGAAACCTACTGGTTCTTGAGTGTAAGGTGCTATTCCCCAAGAATGCTAGAGGTTAGGTAAGCCAGAAGTTGGCAGGAATTTGTGACCCTTCTTATAAAAAGCAAACAAAGCCATGGAGGCCTGAGAGAAGAATGATGGGTCTTCAGAATGAAAAAGTGTTGAAAAAAGTCCCAGGCTGAAAAAGGGTTGCACTTTTAAGTAGTTAGTCAGCAAAAGGGAATCATAGCTGCCTTGAATGACCTGATGGCTTATAGGTGTCGGAATACCATGGGCTGCTAGAAGGGTACTGGTGTTGCTGTTGCAGTAATAAGACAGTTGCTTACTTATAAAGTTATAAAGGAGCTTGGCCTGAAGAGACTCTGGTAACAGGTCTGAAGTAGTCTTGAGCTTGTAGGCATATTGAGTGTGAACTCTGGTGGAGAGGAAAGGCAAATTTTCAAATTTTGGGAAGAAGAAAGGCCAGGCATTGAAGAGAGACTGGAGGTAAAAGGGAGAGTTATGGCATTTTAAGGGTAGGCATGTGGGTGAGCTGCCACACGTTAGGCAGGAGTTAAAAATGTATTAATGTAGGCCAGCTACATTACAACAAAAGATACATATACAATTTGGTATCTTTAGCATTACCCCTAGTTTGATGCCTCTACTATGGCACCCTCCCAGTTGTGAGTTGTGTACTCTCTCTCTCTTTAATAAAACTCAAAATTCCAGCTGTCTTATGTCTGCCACATTCTGTATTGCATCACTTTGCAGGTAAATGGCAAGAATTTCAGTAGGAAACAAAATGACTGAACACCATACACAATCTAAGGCAGACCAAATGCCACCAAAGACGCTGAGAAGAAAAAGCAAAAGGGGGTTGAAGGTAATGGCCAATCCAAACAATTTCCACATTTAATTAACAATAATTATAAGAAAGTAACCCAAACAGTAGTTTTGTCAAGGGAATACAGTACTAAAATAATAAGTACCTTTGTTTAAATACTAACATTGTTTGAGCTTCTATAATATTGGTAGGTACATCAGTTCAGAGCTTGTGTGAATTGTTTATCCTTGATATTTTAAATAGACCTCCATTGCCTTGTATGTTCTGGTTTACAGATTCTCTAAAGGGGTGGTAAATTATTTACAACTTTAGTATGTCATAAATATTTTTTTAAAATCTCTTTATAACCTATCTGAAAACTAGTGTAGTGATTTTAAGCAGTGTGATTGTATGGCTTTAGTTTTAGTTATCATCTTTGATGCTATTGTTAATTCTTTTTTTTTTTTTTTAATTTTTATTTATTAATTTTATTACAATTAATACATAGCAATCAAGTTTTTACAAAAAAAAGAATTATGCTAAGAACAAATCGATCCCCACCCTTGAGAGAGAGAGCAAGCCAAACGTGTAAAATTTAAGGCTTGTAAAAATACCTAAATTAATAAATTCTCTGTGCTTTATAAACTTATTTTAAAATATTACTGATTAGATCCTGCCATGTTTTGAAAAAAGTCTGTACAGATCCTCTAACTGAGTATTTGATTTTTTCCAATTTTAAATAATATAACACATCAGTTTCCCACTGACTTAAAAGAGGAGAGTTTGGGTTCTTCCAGTTTATCAGAATAAGTCTGCGTACAACACTGTAGTGAATGCAATCACAATTTGTTTGTCTTTCTCCACTTTAAACCCCTCTGGAAGAACCCCAAACACAGCTGTTAATGGGTTAGGAGGGATTGTGAGTCCAAGGCTGTCTGAGAGGTAATTAAAAATTTTTGTCCAGAATAATGTTAATTTGGTGCAGGCCCAGAACATGTGACCTAGTGAGGCTGGGGCTTGGTTGCAACGTTCGCAGGTTGGATCCTGCCCTGGAAACATTTTGGAGAGTTTTAGTCGAGACAGATGTGCCCGATATATAATTTTAAGTTGTATAATTGTATGCTTTGCGCATATGGAGCTTGAGTGAATTCTCTGCATTGCTACTTTCCACTCCTTTTCTGATATATTAATTGAGAGGTCATTTTCCCAGTGTCCTCTTGGATCTTTGAAAGGAAGGGATTGTAAAATGATTTTATATATTGTAGAGATGGAGTCTAATTCCTCAAAATTGAGCAATATTTTTTCCAGCGTGGATGAGGGTGCAAGATGTGGAAAATCTGGAAGGTTCTGTTTAACAAAGTTCCTGATTTGAAGATAGTGAAAGAAATTTGTAGCTGGTATGTTAAATTTGGAATGTAATTGTTCATAGGATGCAAAAACGTTGTCTATATAAAGATCTCTAAGCAAGTTAATTCCAAATTTTTTCCAGATATTAAAACTGCATATGTTTGTGAAGGTTGAAAGTGGTGGTTCTTTTGCAGGTGCCGAGAAAGAAGCTTTCTCGTCTTAAAATGCTTTCTACATTGGTTCCAGATTCTAAGTGAGTGGAGCACAATTGGGTTATTAGTGTATTGCCGATAACGTGTGTTTATTGGAGCGCAGAGCAGGGAATACAAATAAGTACTGCAGGATTTTACTTTACTTTTAATTAACTATTGTTAATTCTTCTTCAAAGAAATAAATGAACTAATGGAACAGGATAATGTAGGTTAAGAAACTGCTTTCTTTTTTTCATTATTTCAAAACTGGTGATATCAGTTTTTTGGAAGTTCAAAAATGTGACTACAGTCTAAACAGGACAGTCACATAACTAAAAATCCAACTGTATTAAATTCAAAACATTACTGGTAACATTCTTTAACTATGCTTTGACCAAGGTATCTTAAAGTAACATTTTTTAATTTTGAAGAAAATATGTATTATTCTCTTAATGGTAATCCTGTTATTTATGGTGAGATTCACATTCACTGCATAGCATCTGTCTGCCACATACCTATAACTATAATAAGGGGACTGAAAAGACTAGAATGAGAATACACCACAACACAAGAGAGAGGGCAGATACACAGAACTAATATTGCCTGTCAGAAATTAATGATATAAATTGCAAATGTAAAGTGAAATGGGAATAGCCAGTGACGTTTTTGACCAAATCATTTGAAATTCAGTATACTGAACCTGGAGTCTATGGCTTGCTTGAATAAATATAGATCTTGAAGTCTTTATACTCAGAACACCTAGACAGGAAATAATGAAAAAATGTACCCCTAATAACTAAAACTCAGGTGGAAAAAAAAAATGAAATAATAAGAATAAAGTGACACCAATTTTAAAAACCTCATCTTCCCTTTCCAATATCACTCAACACCAAAACACAAAGCATATAAAAAATGTCCTCTATGGTATGAAACAAATGTTACACCATTGAGAAGAAATATTTACACATTTTGGAATACTACATGTAGCAAACCTCTACTTTCAGATGATAGTTTTGCATTTTCTCAACGAATACAGAAAGTGTTTTACATTAATCAGGTTTTAATTAATCACACCACTTTGAAGAATAACTTAATAAATTATGAATTAATCATCCTGTTGTGTGTGTGTCTGTATGTCTGTTTTTACTTTTTTTTATTTTATAGGAAAAATAGCTTTCAAACTTACTGTATTTCTGTCATATGAGAAGATCTAGTGTAGTAGATAATAAAGGTTGTTTGTTGATGTTATTTCTTTAGTATGTGCAAATTCTCGTAAATGTGTTGTGCTTATTTTTATTTAAGTAACATTTACATTAATTATGCATGTTAAATTATATGCTTTATATTGTTACAAAAACTTGTAAGTAGAATGAAGGTTATTAAATGAAAAAGATCCACCTATATATTTTGTTACTCACAAATATATTTTTAAAGTCCCTAAGTAACCTAACATACACACTCATCTCTTTGGTGAGCAGGAGGAACACTGGAATATCCAGAGAAAGGTCCATACATACATCATAGAAGATCAGGGGCCTCGTGTATAAACAGTGCGTACGCACAAAAAGTTGAGTACTCCCATTTCCACGCTCAGATCACGATGTGTAAAACCTAAACTTGGCATAAAGCCATGCACATTTTCATGGTAGCTCAAACCCTGGCATACGCAAGTTCTCCGCTCGGTTTTTGCAAACTGGCGGCATCCAGTCAATGCAGTGCTTTTGTTCCACGGTGGTTTTCCTTTCTTTCTTTTTTAGATCCACATTCCTCACACAACTTTGTCATATACACTGAAATTAACCGTATATTGTTTATTAGTTTATATCCATAAACCTTCTCTTAGGCCTTCCTGTTTTCCTCTTCCCTGGCAGCTCTATCCTTAGCATCCTTCTCCCAATATACTCAGCATCTCTCCTCTGCACATGTCCAACCCAATGCAATCTCGCCTCTCTGACTTTGTCTCCCAACTGTCCAACTTGAGCTGACCCTCTAATGTACTCATTTCTAATCCTATCCATCCTCATCACACCCAGTGCAAATCTTAGCATCTTTAACTCTGCTACCTCCAGCTCTGTCTCCTGCTTTCTGGTCAGTGTCACCGTCTCCAACCCATATAACATAGCTGGTCTCACTACCGTCCTGTAGACCTTCCCTTTCACTCTTGCTGATAACCGTCTGTCACAAATTACTCCTGACACTCTTCTCCACCCATTCCACCCTGCCTGCACTCTCTTTTTTACCTCTCTTCCACAATCCCCATTATTCTGTACTGGTGATCTGAAGTATTTAAACTCATCCACCTTCGCCAACTCTACTCCTGGCATTCCTCACCATTCCACTGACCTTTCTGTCATTTACACACATGTATTCTGTCTTGTTCCTACTGACCTTCATTCCTCTCCTCTCTAGAGCATATCTCCACCTCTCCAGGGTCTCCTCAACCTGCTCTCTGCTATCACTAGAGATCACAATTTCATCAGCAAACATCAAAGTCCACGGGGACTCCTGTCTAATCTTTTCTGCCAACCTGTCCATCACCATTGAAAATAAGAAAGAGCTCAGATCTGATCCCTGATGTAATTCCACCTCCACATTTAATGCATCCATTGCTCCTACCGCAGACCTTGCCACTGTCATACTTCTCTCGTACATATCCTGTACAACTCTTATGTACTTCTCTGCCACTCCCGACTTCCTCATACAATACCACCTCTTGAGGCCCCCTGTCATATGCTTTCTCCAGGTCCACAAAGACGCAGTGAAGAGTTACCAGACAGCTGGGAAACTACAGCAGATGTAGTAAGGGTAACAGCAAGAAGGGTGCTTGGCGTGACAGGAGGAAAAGGAAACCTGGTGGTGACATGAGGAAATACAGGAGAGCATACAGAGGAAGAAGATGGCAAAAAAAGAAATGGGATAGTCAGAGAGATGCAGAAAGTAGACAAGAGTACAAGGAGATAAGGCAGAAGGTGAAGAGAGAGGTGGTGAAGGCTAAAGAAAAGGTGTATTATGAGAGGATGGACACTAAGGAGGAGAAAAGGACCTGTACCAATTGGCTAGACAGAGGGACCGAGCAGGGAAAGATGTTCAGCAGGTTGGGGTGATAAAGGATAAAGATGGAAATGTACTCACAACCGAGGAGAGTGTGTTGAGCAAATAGAGTATTTTGAGAGGCTGATGAATGAAGAGAATGAGAGAGAGAAGAGGTTGGATGATATGGAGATAGTGAATCAGGAAATGCAATGGATTAGCATTGAGGAAGTAAGGACAGCTATGAAGAGGATGAAAAATGGAAAGTCAGTTGGTCCTGATGACATACCTATGGAAGCATGGAGGTGTTTAGGAGAGATGGCAGTGGAGTTTTTAACCAGATTGTTTAATGGAATATTGGAAAGTGAGAGGATGCCTGAGGAGTGGAGAAGTAGTGTACTGGTGCCTATATTTAAGAATAAGGGGGATGTGCAGGATTGCAGTAACTACAGGGGAATAAAATTGATGAGCCACAGCATGAAGTTATGGGAAAGAGTAGTGGAAGCTAGGTTAAGAAGTGAAGTGATGATTTGTGAGCAGCAGTATGGTTTCATGCCAAGAAAGAGCACCACAGATGCAATGTTTGCTCTGAGGATGTTGATGGAGAAGTTTAGAGAAGGCCAGAAGGAGTTGCAATGCGTGTTCCCATGTTTAATACATGCTTTAATTCCTATCATCATGAAAATGATATCAAGTATACATCTCAGTATTTAAATTATTCAGAAAGCCGTAATACCATGAATGTAATGGATTATGTGTCCTGTTGGAGGAAGAGAAAGCCCTTTTTAAGAAGCACGTAGTGATTCACACACACAGAGCACATAGAAGAAGAACACATATAAACAAAACAATTAACATGCTACTTTAGTTACAATGGGATTTGAGAAACTAGTAAATTAAACGATTTAAAGATGAAGTTTATGATGTTCTGCTTTAATGACAAAATAAACTACGTCATTAAAGTGGAAATTTCGAGATTAAAGTTGTCATTTTGAGCTTTTTTTCCCCACTGTGACCCTATTTTTTTCTCTTTTCTCTGTACCCTAATAAGCTTTCATATGACACTGAGACGGTGGGACTATGACTCGCCTTTTCACGGCAACTTTGATATCTGACAAATTTTTTGTTTCAGGTACTGTGCCACTTTCTGAACTTGAGATTTCAATTTTCTACGACACTCTATGTCACTCAATCAACTTCCTTTTGTTTATACCACTGTTTAAACAAATAAATAGTAAGTTTTTCCTTTCCTCCACTTGGTATTCACTGAAATTAATCTATTTTCACCTGTGCTTTTGCCATTGCCTTTTCACAGAACGCTGAGCGTAAGGGCTATTTATATTGATTTGCATATTTAAAGAGGCATAATTCCGGGAGGAGTTTGGGGTGGGGCAACAGGCACGTGCATTACTTTCACGCTGACCGTGATTTATGGAGCGGAAGAACATGGAAGTTGGCGAACACACAGATTTATGCATCTGGATTTTTTTTATGCGTACGAACCTTTCCAGTTTTGTCCATACACCATGTTTTAGCGTGAATTCTACAAACGCCGTTATGCATGAGGCCCCAGGTGTTTCTACTAAACTTGATATTTTGAACCGGATGCAGAGGATTTCCTTTTCCACATACTGAACCACTGTGATGGCAGAAGCCCTGTTTTTGGGCTCTTTATTTTAGGTGTGGTACACCTATAAAATATGCTGACTGTAGTGGCTAAACAACATTATGTCTAGTTACATAAACTATGTGATTTATATAGAACTTGCCATTTTATGTTTTCTTAGACAAAAAAAGACAACTAGTTTGTATTCAATTTATGAATACCTCCCCTAATGAGAATGTAATGCACCTAAATAGAGAGACTGGTTTTGTTTTTGGTGTACTTGTTAATCACATAGGTACCAAGAGTAGAATTTTATGCAGTCAAGTTATTTTAAATTCAAGTTGTTAGCTTCTTGATATACAAGTTTAATCACAAAAACACAGTTTTAGCTACAGGTGGGAATTTTGATTGATTGATTGATTAACAGTAACTTCTGCTTTGTGATACTACCATCTGCCTGCATCTTTAATATGGTTTACTGGAGTTTATTTGTAAATTTTGTGAATGACACCATGAACACTCAGAGTACAAAGAATTGCCTTTAACAGTTATAAAAAAATGCGAATGTACCTGTTGTATATCTTTTTTATTTGGAAGTTAACGTCATAAATGTACCCATATACTGCGTAACTAAGAAAATTTTTAGCCAAAGCAGAACCTTTTTATCACTCCTCTTTCTATAAATTGTCTGAAATGTAAATCAGTTATTACACTTTTTAAAATGACAGTTGTGTTTATATCTGGTCTGTGCATTTCAGAGTTATGTTAAATTTTGTTCTGAAATAAAATGGGCAACACCTTCCTGAAATTTTGAAAAATTGATAGTTTGCAAAAGAGGGGAATTTGAGACAGAGTGAAAATAATTAAAACTTGAAGTCAACATAAAAAAATGCAATTGGAATAATTACGGTATATATTTTTACCTGAAATTAGCTGGGTGCCAAGGCCAGTAATGTGAGTTTGAAATTAAGTATTATGTGTTTTCACGGTAGGTCAGAACAGGTTGAGGAGCATGCACTGGTACAGTACATTGCCGCGCCCACCACATGATGAAGCTCGGGGTCCTGGTTGGCAACTCCCCAAGCAGACATATGGTCCAGTCCCACCCTCCAGAAATTACCATCTATCTGCCACAGGCAGGTGTTACGTGGGTGTCCCCGTGGCTTGGATCAGCCGCTAGGGTTTTCAAAAGAGAGGATACCCCTCAGGGAATCACGCCACATGGCCATAGTGCCGTAACTGATGCTCCCTCACAATGCAGGTAATGTGCCTCATTCGGGACTCTATGAGCAACAGCTTGTTTGACACAAAGTCAAACCAGTGGTACCCAAGGATTCTCCAAAAACACACAGTACCAAAGGAGTCCAGTCTTCGTCTCAGGTCACTGTATAGTGTCCATGTCTTGTCAACCATATAGCAAAACAGGAAGCACCAGGACTCTAAAGACTTGGATCTTCATCCTTTTGGAAAGATATTGGGAGCGCCACACACCCCTTTCCAGCAACCTCATGTCCCCCCATACTCTCCCGAACCGTCTACTGATTTCATAGGTAGAGTCACCAGAGACATGAATGTCACTGCCAGGGTAAGTAAACCTCTTGACAAGGTTGACACTCTCTCCAGTGACAGATACACTGCTGATGGCTGTGCCCAAGAGGTCATTAAAGGCCTGGATCTTGGTTTTTATCCAGGACACTTGTAAGCCCAGACACTCAGACTCCTCTCTCAGTCTCTCGAGAGCCCCGATCAGAGCCTCTATTGACTCTGCAAAGATCACAACATTGTCAGCAAAGTCAAAATCAGTGAGTCTCGCTTCCCCAACAGATTCCCCACAGATGCTGGACCTCATGACCCTGCTCAACACCCAGTCCATGCAAGCATTGAAGAGAGTAGGAGCAAGAACACACCCCTGACGAACCCCAGAATCAATTTCGAAAAACATAGAGGTGCTGCCTCCAACTCTGTACAGCACTTACAGTACCAGTGTACAGGTCGGTCATGATAACCAGCAACTTTGAGGAGATCCCACGAAGCCTCAGGATGTCCCACAGGGCAACTCAATCAACTTTACGAAAATTGAGAAAGTCCGCAAAGAAACTCTCTGCTGATGTTCGCATGTGTGCTCTATGAGAATCCTCAGTGCCAGGATGCGGTCAATGGTATATGTCTTGGGCATAAAACCAAACTGCTCCGGTCTCTGGTAGGTGAGCAAATGATCACGGATCCTATTGAGGATGACACTAGCAAGGACCTTACCTGGCACAGAAAGCAGTGTCATCTCGCTGTAGTTGCCACAATCCATGAGATCACCCTTACCTTTCCAGCTAGGGACAAGACGTTGTGTTTTCCAGTCAATTGGGATGACACCCGTCTCCCAAATGGAAGCAAAGATTGCTTGCAATGACAGGAGGACAGCCTGGAGAAGTTCTCCCCAGATAATTTAGATCCCTGCAGCCTTCCAAACCTTCAGGTGGTTCACCACTTGTGCAATCTTAGTGAGATTTGATGTTTCACAGCTAATTGGAGGATCTGCCTCAAGAACCATGGTCCAAAAGATATCCAACATCCAAGTTGGAGGATCAGCTTTAAACAGCTGCTCAAAGTAACCAGCCCAGTGGGTCATAACAGCAGTGTTATCTGTAAATACCATTTCATTAGCTGCTCTGAGTGCAACTCTCTGAGGAACAGATGCAAATGTGCATAATGCTTTGATTCCTCTGTAAGCAGGATGTGCGTCACTAGACCTTAGAGATGGTGTGTCACTTGCTCACTGATTCTTCTAACAAATGTCTCTTTATCTGCCCTCCGAGCCCGCACAGCCATCCTTCTCAGTTCTCAGTACAGACCAGAGGTGCCATCAAGCTGTGTGCTTTGACTCCTCTTAATGATACCTCGCAGAAGAAGCAAATTAAAATACTGTACAAGAAATTGTTTGTTGCATTCTTTACTAGCAAATATGGAAGTACCGCAATGCAATAAAATGCATGGTCCCAACCTCTAAAAACCTTTGCATTTTGTTAAAGGTTAAATATAAAGATATTTACTTTGTTATATTTAGAATTTACTTGTATGTCTGTAAATGTTTATTGCAGTATTTATACCAGTCCTGTAACTGTTAGATATCATTACTAATCCCTGTGCAACCATGGTGCCCTTTCTGCAAATTAATTTTATGATGTCATTTTACATTTGAGCTTATTATGATCACAACTGGTTGAGTATTTGTTCGTGGTTTAGTAAAGATCTGGTTGGGTAATGTTTTTAGGAGATGCAAGCTTTCACACACAGCTGAGATGACAGTATGTGTTTGAAGTGACATACTTTTTGAGGAAGAGTTGTGACTGGAGCAAAAAAAGGCCATCTTCTCTTGTTACAGGCTCTTCTGAATACAAGCAAGCATAACAAAGTAACTTTTCTTGCCAAGAGAACATAATCTGACAGTGACGCAAAAGTAAAGAAGCTTAATGTAGCTGGCTGCAGACTTATAGTGCAACAGACAATTTGTTATCTTCTGGCTTTAAAGCTGATGCAGTTATACAGTTAAACTTAATTTTGATGTATTTAAATTAAACAGTTTTTCTACACAATTTTGTATAGGGTAGGTTATTTTATTAATATGTGAAAATATGAGCACATTTCATAAACAATTTCCTTCCTTCTCTTTAGTGACAGGGTAAGCTCCAGCTCCTTTAACTAAAGGAAAGCAGCAGTTACACCAAAGTTGGTAGAGGTACACAAGTAGAAGAATGCATCTAAAAAGCAATATTTTTAAAGCAAAGCTAAAAGTGGTAAAATGTTGTTTAATTAATATTAAGATATTTTTATTCACAATTTTTCTTTCTGTCCGGGATTCAATATGCCAGTTTTTCAGGCTCCACCTTGCCAAAAATTAGAGAGTACTTGGCTGTAAAGTCCAACGTGAAATTATACATTTTTTAAATATCTCTCTCATATACATACTCAAATTTTATTTAGAAAATGACCATTAAATTAGCAGATAGGGAAAGATTTGTATATATATATGTACTGTATATATAAATTTCAATTTACTCTCATAAAGTAGTTATAAAAAAATATATAAAAATAAAATAAATAAATAATAAAAGCTTTAAAATACTGGATTAAATACTATGATTTTTTTCTACAATTTATTTTTCTCATATTTTTGTTATTGATTCATTGACTTATTTTTAGATCTTCTTGATGATTAAAGTATAAGGTAAAATGCTTGGCTAAAAAAATGGCGTCAGTGGTGTGGTTTTTTTGTTTTTTTTTTTTTAAGATGGGACAAGTTTTTGGATATGTTCCGCAAATAAATAGTAAAAAAAATAGCACTTTCAAGATGAAATGTTTAAAAGGCTAAAAAATTTCTGTAATGGTAGTATGGATGTTTCAGAAAAAAATAAAGGTGTGTAGATGTCTATAATGGTTAGAAGCACATTACAATACTGTTGAAGTTTCCTGTTAGAGCAAAGTTTAATGTTTAATAGTTTCTTCACATTCACTGTTATAGGCAGTCTCTTTGTAAATAAACAAATAAATAAACCCTTTTGGGGAAAAAAAGGCAAAATTAGCATAGACTTAATTTGTAATAAGAAAAGTTGTATTTTCAGCTTTTTTTCTGTCTCCCCTCACTTGCTTGTGTACACACTTCCCATTGATGATAAAGTGTTTATGTATTTAATGGTTAGTCACCAAAAAGACATTGTTATTCCAGCTTCTTTTCTTGATTAGCAATAGTTACAGGTTGGTCTAAGAAGTGGAAAGAGACACTGAAGCTTATTGTATTCTCTCTCTCTCACAGTTCTCTTGTGCTGCTGTTTTATGTGCTACGCCATTTGACAAGTCTGCTTTTCTTCAAGTATTTCTTCAAATACTTGTCATGTTCAACAACTTGCAGCTGACATCTTTGTTGAGGTTTTACTAATTGTTTACATTGTAACTCACTGTTAGTCCCGTGAAGAACATGGTTATTTTAGTTTTTTGCTTGAGTATTTGTAGTTATATGTAAATCATGGTGGCTGTAAAATGTGCTAAAGCCTCTTGTATTCCCCTGTGAAATGCTTGTGTAGCTCAACATTCTGTGCTCCAGTGCTGGAAGATGAGCTTTCCTGAGTTTGCGTCTGGTTTGGCAATCGTTCTTAATTCAGTTACAATAATAATGTTGAGGAAATTCTTAGTGCTGGGCCTGCCTTCTTGAGAACTGAAATTTAAAAAAAATGTACTGTATATATTTCCTAGTAGCTGTGACTCTGTCAACATGTATAGTTAATGCTGCAGTTTACCTGCTGTTTTGTTTAATTTCAGTTACAGTTAATAATAGGTCAGCAATCAGTAATTTGCTTTATTCCATATTTTATTCTTGGCTTTTTGTGGCCACACTAAGTGGCATGATTGAATATGGCTGTGTATGTAAGTATGACCTGATAGAGAGATATTCCCTATCTACGTGCCAGCAGACCCAAAATTCTGTACTAAAATAAGTGGGTCAAGTTAATAAATAATATTAAATAAAATGTACAACTATTGGGCTTCATAAAATCTGTATTAGTTAATTAAAACATACAAGTGGGCACCTTAACAGGTTCAATATGTTTAATCAATGCCATTTTCTGTTATGTTTGTTCAGTTTTAAATTATGGATATATTTAAATGTGTGTATTTGCCAGTGAAGCTCTTTTAAAGCTTTAATTTGACATTTTTAATTGGAGAGTAATACCAGCTAATTGCAACACATGCATTTTTTTTAATCTTTTTGGATCTTTGACACAAGGTATAAAACATGAAGTTTTACGTGAAACCTTCTAAGCAGGCAACAGTTTTTTAAGGGCAATTTTTGCCACCACTACTGAAATCCAAGGCTATCTTATAAGCAATAAGGCATTCTTCAAAATGTACAAAATACATTTCTACATTATTAGAATAGTGGAAGTGACTGTTTAGTCACATCAATACCAGAAAAGATAAAAAATAAAAATAAGCAGTTTAAAACAAAAAGGTCAAAGCAATAAAGAATCTGTTCAGTTAATCAAAAAAAACTTACTTCATGTGAGTCAGTGGTACTTAATCAGACAAAGGACAATATTGCCAAAGTCAAAGATAAAGCAGCCCACCTATAGTCAACAGTCATTTGTTAATAATATTTTGTGTTATATTTACAAAATGTACTTTGCTAAAGGTTTTCATATGAAAAATAGTGACATTCTAATCCACTATTGCTAGATTTGTTTCAAAGTCCCAGATTTTAGCTGTGATCCATAATAACCCCTCAGCTATGAAGGTAGTATAACCACAGGCCACCTGACAGCTGTGATGCAGCACGTCACTGTCCACATGTAATTAAAGGATTGCAGTGGCCACAGGTGAGCTTTTCAGGCTGACATCAAAATTATTTTACAAGAGAGCCCTGTATAGTAACTTAATGAATAATGCACTGTAGAGGGACTTAATTTGAAGAAACGTGGAATGAGAAACAGACAGCGATCACAAGAAGTAAACAAGAGTGGACCAGGAAGTAACAACACTGAAGGAGAGGTTTTTACTATGGTACATGAGCCCTGACATTTGGTTTTGGAAAATTGCAGTGACTACAGATTTTTGTTACAACTCAAGTGCTTAATTAGAAGACAATCCTTGCCAATAATGGAACATCTTATTTCATTTTAGGGGTTGCTGGTGATTTCTGCCATGTCAAGTCATTGTTTAGCATGGTAATTGGCAGTCATTTACTTTTTCCTCTTCCATTCCTTTTTAAAAATTGCATTAAAGCAGATACATACATCAAGATGAGCACAAAGTTGTAAATGGCTATCATGCAGCAAGTTTGCATGCTCATAAAAAAACAGAATAAGATGAGAAGTACAGTTAAGTCAGGAACATGGTTTCTTCAATATCCACACAATGTGCAAAACAAGTTAAACATTATCAGCCACTGTGATTCTGAAAACAAGCATGAAGTCTGTGACTTGTGTTTCATATACTTGTTTAATCCTTCATGTGCTGTTAAGTAATTAACTGAGCCACCAATGATTCACGGTATGAACACTGCCCACTGCATCATACAATAACACTGTTTCAACATGTCTATAGCAAATAGCTCTTTATTAATTTGCTTGTGTTACTGGATTGTACGCAGCAGATTTTCTGCTTGTCCATGTGATTGAACCCTGCCAAGGAGTGCATATAGGTACATTTCCTTCTCACCTTTGACCCAGTGCTCCTGGGATATTAATAACACAGGTATTTTTACTTCAGTAAAATAAGCATATTTTGTGTTAGGTGGGGCCATTTCTGTCGCGGTAGAAGACACAGGAAGTCATCTTTGTTACTTGTTACAAAAGAGACGGCATGTGGTGGGGAGTGTTTTGAAAGGAAATGAAAAAGTCTAGTAAGCACAATAGGGAGCCAATTGAATTGGAGAGGATAGCAGTTTGACATTTATTGTTAATGTTGTTTTTTTGCTTTTTTTAAACATTATGGTCAGTGCACTTTTTTTTTTTTGCACAAAGTATTTTGAATATAATTAAAGATGACTGAATTCATTCTTTTAATAAACAACTTAAAACTCATTTGTTCAGGAAGGCATTTAACATACCCTAACATTCTGACCCATCTTTCAGTTTAACTGTCTGTCCAGGTGCTCAGGAAGATTTGCATTTGTATCACAAATTATCTTATTTGTTCAAGGTTTTCTTGTAGTATTTGTATTTTTGTAGTTTATTGTGGTTTGTTGTTCTCATTAAAAGCTTTGTTTCCTGTATTCATCTTTATTGTTTTAAGTTGATATTACTTTGTGTTCAGTGTTATGTATTTGATCGTTTTTTCTGCTTTTTCCATTATTCATTCTGAAACTTTGGGAAGTACTTTTGGCTTGGGAAAGGCACTATATAAATAAAATATTTTTATTACTTTAGCTGATTGAAATAGTCCTTATGAAAAGAAACATCACAGTAGAGCTACCAACTGTCAATCTATAAACTTGGGCCAACAGAAGCACCTAAACTGATTACAGTTTAAGAATATGCACAATTCTTAATTATACAGTGATATCAATTTTAGACCAAATTGCCTATCCCTAACATTAGGTAGCTTGTTACTTTAAAAGTACTTGGATTGTATGAGGACACTTTCTTTTTTTAATGCGTCACCTGCATCACTGCTCCTGCTATTGTTCTGCTGAACGTAGCACTGTATGTTCAGTTCATCAACATACTCTTCTGCCTGGGACTACTGAAAGTATGTGCGAAGCAAAAACATGTGTAAGTGAACAGAATGCATCAGACATGTGCAGACTAGAAAGATCTTTAAGAGCATAGCCTACAGAGTACAAATGGATGTATAGACATTGATATAGAAACAAGTGAAAAGGTTAAAAAGATCAGAGGAGAAATAGAGGAAGCATTCATATGTCATATTGGGGAGGGGAATAGTACTGTTTCAGGTGTGAAAGAAGCGGACAGCGTTACAAAATGTGTACCTTATACCAGAGTATAGCATCTAGTCAGTAGTCCTTCATAAGTTGACCCTAAAGTTTGGTATGAGGAACAGAAATGAAAGCAAACTCTTAAAATAACAATAGAGTATTTTTTTATGTCTTCTCATATAAGAGATTGGGGCAAAATAAGATGTTTTTACAATTTAAGTCAGAGTTCCACTGATTCTTAATGTTTCAGACATATTGCTATTTTTCCCTAAATTGATTTTAGTAAGGGAGACCTGAATGATTTTCTAGGGATTGTTGAAATGCCTAAAAGAGTATACCACAATACCCCCACCCATTCTCTCCCATACATCACCCCCAAGATCTAGCCCATCTTTCTATCTATCCATACATATATTAAGTGAAACTGGGTATTCTGGTTCTGAATAGCAAGGGCGACCTTGGAGGCGAGGCATCTGAATGGTCTGACAATGGCCACACTACTAGAACAATAACAACATATATTTATTTAGCACATTTTTATACAACAGTGTAGCTCAAAGAGCTTTACAAGTTGACAAGGAAAAAGTTACAAGACAAGAACAATAAAAAAAGATCTTTTGGATATTGTTACTATTAGCAGGCAGAAGACCTCACATTGTTTATTCTTTTTAAACAAGCTACTATGACTTCTTAAATGTCTGAGTGGTGCTACTTTGGTGCTACTTCATTTTATATACACTTCTCACAAAAATTAAAGGAACACTTTTTTTTATTGGGCCTGGCATGGAATCAATTAAACCTGTCTGATAATTTTCTGGTTGGTTAAGCAGCTGAGGTCATTGTTAATCACTTTCAGCTGTATTGGTGTTCATGGACTTAACGACAGGTGCACTAAAGTGGCAACAATTAGAAAACCCTCAAAACAGGACTGGTTTTACATGTGGAGGTCATTTCAAGTTTCTCCCTCTTGATCTTTTTTGGCTGGTTTTCCACTCGTGCTAGTTTTGGCTTGAGTAATTATCTCTACTGGCAGTATGAGGCGATTCCTTAACCCTACAGAAGTTGCACAGGTTGTCCAACTTCTCCAGGATGGCACATCCACACGTGCTGCAGCAAGAAGGTTTAATGTGTCTCCCAGCACAATCTCCAGAATATGGAGGAGATTTCAGGAGACTGGCTGTTATTCTCGGAGAGCTGGACAGGGCCGTAGAAGGTCCTCAACCCATCAGCAGGACCGATACCTGCTCCTTTGTGCAAGGCGGAACAGGCTGAGCACTGCTCGTGCCCTACAGAATGACCTCCAGAGGGCCACTGGTGTGAATGTCTCTACCCAAACAATCAGGAACAGACTTCATGAAGATGGCCTGAGGGCCCGACGTCCTGTAGTGGGCCCTGTGCTCACTGCCCAGCACCATGGAGCTCGACTGGCATTTCCTCAAGAACACCAGAATTGGCAAGTCCGCCACTGGCGCCCTGTACTTTTTACAGACGAGAGCAGGTTCACCCTGAGCAGCTGTGATGAACGTGAAAGAGTCTGAAGAAGACAAGGAGAATGATATGCTGCCTGCAACATCGTTCAACATGACAGGTTTGGTGGTGGGTCAGTGATGGTCTGGGGAGGCATATCCATGGAGGGACGCACAGACATCTACTGCGTAGGAAATGGTGCTCTGACTGCCATAAGGTATCGAGATTAAATCCTTGAACCCATTGTCAGACCCTACGCTGGTGCAGTAGGTCCTGGTTTCCTCCTAATGCACGACAATGCCCGGCCTCATGTGGCAAGACTATGCAGGCAGTATCTGGAGGATGAAGGAATTGAAACAATTGAATGGCCTTCACGATCCCCTGACTTAAACCCAATAGAACATCTGTGGGACATTATGTTTCGGTCCATTAGGCGCCGCCAGGTTGCTCCTCAGACTGTACAACAGCTCAGGGATGCCCTCATACAGATCTGGGAGGAAATGCCACAAGACACCATCCGTCGTCTCATTAGGAGCATGTCCCGACGTTGTCAAGCATGCATACAAGCTCGTGGGGGCCACACAAGATACTGAAAAGCATTTTGAGTAGCAGAAATTAAGTTTTTGAAAAATGGACTAGCCTGCCACATGTTCATTTCACTCTGATTTTAGGGTGTCTACACAATTGAGCCCTCTGTAGGCAGAAAACTTTTATTTCCATTAAAAGACTTGGCATCCTTTTGTTCCTAAGACATTGCCCTGTCGTTATTTGTATAGCTATCCAACTTCATATTGAGATCTGATGTATCTAATGTGTTTCTTTAAAGTGTTCCTTTAATTTTTGTGAGCAGTATAGTTCCATAATAAATTTCTCAAAATACTTTCCCATGAATTATATCAGGTAACTTGCATATTTATTGATCTGAGCTTGTAAATGTAAACCTGTATTGCCAGGCAGTACACTTTCTAGGAGTTTTCTTGGTAATATACAGTAGTAGCAGTGAAAAAATATTTTGCACAAAACACAAATATATACACTTAAAACAATATGGTAAAGTAGAATTGCACTCTCACCCAGTATTTTCAAATAAGTCTTTACAAAAATAAAACAAACCATAATTTATATTGAGTAAAGAAGTTTAGAAATCAGGAAAGAGACCTGATAAATCAGAGACCGTATTTAACAATAGTGACTTGAAGTTGGAAAAGAACTGTTTATATGTCTACTAGTTCTTCCCTTTAGTGACCAGTAACATTTTCTTGATGGTAGTAATTGAAAGAGATGGTTGCTTATATCTGCAGATTAGAATTTCTTATAATCTGAGGCCATAAGATCTAATTGATTTTCTGCAAGTGTTATAGTAAGCAAATGATGACATTTCAGGCTGTATACATTGGAGTTTCAATTTCAACTTCTTAAACTCAAAAACGCAAAGCAACCCAAAGATGAGAACAAACTGAACCCAACTTCTTGATGTTATTACTCTGAGTACTCTTTTAAATTGTTTTTGTTGAGCAGTTAAAAAAATTAAACATCCGCATTGGACTGGCAAGTCATCCAAGTTGTTTCGTGAAGCATTTTTGCTTGTATGTTTTGAATTTATATCTGATGAGCTTAGTACATGAACTTTTAGAAATTGAATGATCCATATGCAGTGTTAGTTGGTGGCTTATATATATAAATTAAAATTTATTTATATTGCTTTTAGTAACCAGTCAGATAATAATCTTAAGCCTTCAGATATTGCAATGGATTTGTATACTTCCATCCATCCATCCATTGTCCAATCCGCTGAATCCAAACACAGGGTCACGGGGGGTCTGCTGGAGCCAATCCCAGCCAACACAGGGCACAAGGCAGGAACCAATCCTGGGCAGGGTGCCAACCCACCACAGGGATTTGTATACTTTCTGATACTAAATCAATTACTGAGCAATTTATTTAAGATTTTCCCTACTATGTTAATTTACTCACTATTGAAATGCATCAAGCAGTAAATGGTTTATTTGTATTTTATAGGTCGAAATGAGCCCCTCAAGAAAGACAAGCCCAAGTGGAAGAGTGACTATCCAATGACTGAGGGTCAACTGCGAAGCAAGAGAGACGAGTTCTGGGATACTGCACCAGCATTTGAGGGCCGGAAAGAGATTTGGGATGCGCTAAAAGCTGCAGCTGTTGCTATTGAGTGCAATGATCATGAGCTTGCACAAGCTATTGTTGATGGGGCAAATATAACTCTCCCACATGGCAAGTTTTTTGTCTTGATCTTGTTTAACTGTTTTGACCTTCTAACTAAAGGTTTCTGTTGTCCTTGAATAATGGTAATTTATTTTAAAGTAGTGCAATTTTGATACCACAATTTTCCTAGTAAATGTAATATATCCATTCCACTGAAACACATAGCGTATCAGTCCTACACACTATTGTAAAGTATTTATAAACAGAGGTTAAACAGAAATACATCCAAAATGTAAAATTAATGTTACATTGGATTTAAGTATGGCATCTTAGTCTGTTACCCTAAATATTCTTGTGTGGATGGCTCTGTGTCTCACAGTCAGTGTTCTCTGACTCAGTGTTTATTTTTAATAGACTATTAAAATAATAAGTAAAACACACAGAAGTTTCAAAGTAGTTATACTTGACTAAACATGTAGCTGGAGAGTGGTAGTGTGTTGTATGTTGATCAGCACATGTGAGTGCACTATACTGTTTATACGAAACAGTAAATCCTATAACATGCTTTTTACATTTCAGCAAAATATTTACTATGCTTCCTCATTAAAGACTTATTTAAAACAAGAACATTTCTGTTGACACCATATCAATCTCAGACTGAAATAATTATTCCCTCAAAACGGAGCTTAATTAGCAAATTGCCAATTTAAGAAGAGATGGTTACAGTGATGAAAATAATTGCCTAGTGGAAATGCTGGTTGTGTAATAATAACTATTTTGGCACTACACACCAAAAAGGGAAAAGCCTTACTTCTACTTTTTTGGTTTTTTTTTTTCGTTTTTTTTCCCCGGAATCCATTTCATATTTTTACCAAAATGGGGATTACTGAATTTGGGGGAGAAAAAAATGCAAATAGATTATTTCAGTGCAAAGGTAAAAATAAAATACTGTCTTCCAGCTTAAGAAACTTGAAATTCCCACAAGTGTCTCCCCATGGTTCAGGTGCTATTCTTGTCACTGTTCACACACATCCACTCTTCGATGTCGAGATATTGATGAATCTCAACATTTTAGACCTCCCTGACTTTCTCGTATACGAAGTGTAGGGAAAGTATTGGAATCCTCTAAAAATTCCATTTCAAGGTTTTGAAGAAGCTCAACGTTTTAGACCTCCCTGAGTCTGAAAATACCTTTTTTGGAATTATGTCTTGAGTACGCTTTCAATTAGGTCAACCAAATTTTGCATGTAAGTATTAGTTACAAAACATATAGTTCTGTCAACTTTTGGGCTATTTCCATTAACCGGAGATGGTACTTTACCTTTTATTCATGCAGCTGCAGAGTCCGATTTTTTCAACTTTACTTTTATAATAATTGTTCGATATATTATTAATTTGATTTGTTTTTGATGGTTCTTTATTGTACATAATATAAAAATCATTGTCTTGCGGTTTACTCTTCAAATATCCATCCCCATATCTGAGTATATGAGAAAATCTAGAGGAGACCGCTCCCAATTTTTGCCATTATAACAACTTATTAATGTTTCCCTTATGAGAGTTTGCACAGCAGCACATGAAACTAAAATTTAAGTTTTTATACGGTATTATTTTTCACATACTATATATCTTTTCCCCATTAAGTGTTCACTCATGATGGATGTAACAAATCAAAGTAATGGTAAAGTAAAATATTGATAAAATAATTTGCAGAGCAATAATATATTGATATTGTCATCATTTCCTGTTTTGTGTTATAAGATTAACAGTCTTACATGCAAAAAAAAAAAATAAATAATCACCTGTGCCCTGTTTCTTGTTTTAAGGATCACTGACAGAGTGCTATGATGAGCTGGGAAACCGCTACCAGCTTCCAGTGTATTGTCTTGCTCCACCAGTAAACCTTATCAGTGAACGTAGTGAAGAGGAATCTTCAAACACACCAGAGCCTCAATCTGGCACTAAACGAGAGTTTCAATTAAAAGTGCGTCTGTCAACAGGAAAGGATCTACGTCTCAATGCAAGTATGTCTGATACTATTGGACAGTTAAAGAAACAGCTTCAGGTCCAGGAGGACATTGACCCAGCACACCAGCGCTGGTTCTTCTCAGGGAAATTGCTCACTGACAAAACCAGGTTACAGGAAACCAAAATTCAGAAAGATTTTGTGATCCAGGTTATAGTAAATAAAGTGAGTGCACCCAACTGAAGAAATGAACAGCGGTTTGTATTAGGGGATTTTATTCTTGCTTGTTACTTTATACAACATTTAAAAATAAATAAATGCAGATCATTATGCATAATTTGCTCTGGTATGGGAGAGATGATCTATGTAGATTAACAGTGCTTCTTCAATTTGTAGTGTAAAATCTCAGGGACAAAATACTCTTTGTGCAGTAAAGTTAAACAATGGCTTTTTCAAAACTGTGTAGTACTTTAAGTGCAAACTTAGGGGGAAGTGACGGTTAGGAGAACTGGAAATTCATGCTTATAAACAGAGATTAAGCTTTGTAAAAATGTAAGCTAAGTGTGTGAGCATAATGATTTTAGGGCTGTATGTATATCTTAAATTATTAGTGTGTTCTGTTAATTTTTTGGACACCTAAGAGCCTTTAAATAAGAAGAGTATGTGCTCAGCCCTGTGATACTGCTCCAATCTTTTAACGTTTTCTGATCAGATAAAAATAAACATTTTAGTATAGTTTCTTCTTTGACAAATTCATTTTAGAGAACCATAATCTACTGATATTTTGTAAAAGCCAAAATATGTATTTGTTCATCCTATTAATGGTCGACTGAAAAAATGAAACAGAAGGGTCTAAGAAGACAAGGTCTCTTTTTAGCACTAGTATGGATGATTTTTGACTACTCTTCTGGACTTTAATTTGTAATGTGTGTTAAATTTTCATTCCTATGGGTTAGCTGAAAATATTTGTGAATGCTACCAAAAAATGAGTGAGCAGTTTATCTTTGACCTAGAAACTAATCAAAAAATTCAAGGAATGGTTAATGGACATTGAAATTGAAAATCCAAGTGGTTAATGAACAATGTAGTCTAAGATTAAAATAAACCCAGGCACACTATTTTAAAGCTTTGGCAAAGTGATGAATTGACCACTACAGATTTTAAGCAATATTTTGTGATAAAGCACTTTAGGAGTGGTCATAAAAACTTCACTTGGTGTTACTTGCTAGTTGTGCTCATTCGTGATGACATCATAGTAAAAGCTGTGGACAAAAAAAAAATCATTAATGACAAAAAAAGTGAATGCGTTTTCTTCATGGTATGTATGCTGCAATTGTTAATGTAATTTATCTGGACAATCTCAAAAAGAGTGGTATACAATGTTGCATTTTGGGGGGTGGTGGGTAGGAGGGGATGTTATTTAATGGGAAGTTTTTAATTTTGTGTTTTCGCTAAAGCAAGCACACCTGTCTGTTTATTTTTCCCTCTTAAGAAATGTAAGTGTAAATAGTTTGTTGTATGCTGTTAAAGGGATTAAGGGTACTTCATACACTTTTTTTTTTTTTTCTCTCAATGAACCTGTAGGTAAAATATATATAACAAAATTAAATGATAGCTTTTTAACAATACCACACTGTAAGATACCAGTGCAGATGTTTTATAGTTTATCAATAAAAAATAGTGTTTTATGTAGCAATTATTGCACCTTACTGTACATGGAAACACCAAATTGAATATTTTTACATATGATTTTAATATCATTCTGCTAGGCTTCTCATTAAGTCACAACTAGTGTGAAAATAAAAAGGTAGTTAGCCTTTTAAACCAAGATCTGTCTTCCTGAGCAGCTGAAAAGTGTATAAGAAACTGTTTAAATAATTTGAAGCAAGACTTTGGTCCTGTTTCTGTTTAGTTTTTTTTTCCTCTCTCTCCCTGAAAGTTAAATAGTACTTTATCACACTCTTAATCTTTTTCCTAAAGGATCGTTGAATGACTATAGAGCCTTATAATGCAATAAAAGTATTTTGCCAAGCAGCTAAAATTGACAGTTCATAGTTGTTTTCTTAAGTATGTTCATAAGAAATTTAGTTTATGAAAACTTTTTGGGGGGTATATATTTTTCCCTGTTATATACTGATTTATTTTACTTGCTTTAAAAGGTGGTTCTTGATCATAACACAGGTTATTGTGTACTTTTTTTAATAAAATACAAAAGTATTGTCTTTGAAGTTAAAAATATTGTGATTGCTTCAAAATGGAAACTAATGGTCTTGTTTTCTGAAGTTTTGTGAGCCACATTTGATTTGATAGAAATGAATTTAAGTTGTAAATATTCAAATTTGTATATCTAGCTATTTTAAAGTAGATGAAATGTAAAATGTTTTGGAAAGGAACTTTTATTTTAAAAATGTAAAATGTACTGTCCATTTAAAGCATGACCTATTTGTTTTTAAGATGACAGTTAATTTTCTCCAAAATATGAAAATGTATAGTTACATGTTACTGTGTGGTTCCAACAAAGCAAACCAATAACATTATTAAGAAAACAATTATGCATTTGGGAAATATTAGTATTTGCAAACACAGTATTTATCACGAACAAGACTCCACATTCACACACATATACCAGCAATTCAAAGTTTATAATAATTTTTTGAGAACTTAATTGAACATATAGTAATTATTTTTGCACCTTTTGCCACCTGGGCTTAAATCCTGGGTCCAAAACCTATTGCAAGTGTTAGGTACAATGTTTCTAAAGATGTTTGTTATTCTGTGATGTAGTTGGAACATAACATTATGGCTGTGAGTTACTTAATTTTAAGGAGAATACAACTATTTCTTGATTTCTTTGTGACGGATGAATATTTGTTTTGCTTGTATTTTAGTTTACACTTGGGTTAATAAAGTCCATAAAGAAACAAAACATGAAAAACTGAGTAACAGAGTATACACTTTGGAAAGTGCAAAGCGTTTAATTTTGGATTTTACATGATGTAATATTTTATTAAGTATACCGGGATTGTTGCTGCTTCTCAAAAAATAAACCAAAAAAGAAACTGTAAATTGCTGTATTTATTTTTGGCTCTTTTTCATTGTAATGCTTTTTTACACGCTTACTGGTAAGGTTATGCTTTTTCTATTAAGAGTATAAGAGAAATATTAATTGGGTATAGTAATGTTTCTGTTAAAGAAAGAATATGTACATTTTAAGAGTCCTAATAATTTCAGTGAAACCTGACTAGTGTGGTTTTGAAGACCATGCAAACAAAACTTGTTTCCATTCATAATTACATTATGTTGTAGAGCACATTTAACTTACAACATAATCACAATATCTTTGCATTTGTTTAACACATTTCCCAGATGAACATGTTTAATTAGGGCAGTTGTATAAGATGTCTAAAACCAGAGACACACACATCATTCACGGAAATACAACATTATATGAAAAAGCTTTGAAACTGCTGTTTGGTCTGATTTAAGAAGAAACTACTTCCAGGAAGTTTATTAGGAGTACTGTTATTCTAAATAAAGGTATGTCAAGGCTTTGAGAAAGACTGTCATGTTGTACAGCATTACCAGATCTACAAACTGTAAGTTGGTGATACAGTTAGCAAGAAAAATAGGCCCTTGAATCTTTTAACTGTTATTCTGTTTAATGCCCAGTATGTACATACTTGAATAATGATAGATAAAAACTTTGAATGTTGTTTCAGTTGGTAAGTAAATGTGTGCTCTCAAAAGGGGCCCTTTACATGTCTCTGCCACTTCAACAATGTAGATTTGACATTAAAAAACAGTAGAGTAATAATGAAATTCTATATAAAAAAATATTTTTGACCCATAATGATCAAGTGGAAGGAAAAATGGTTTGGTGTCAATTAGTACTTATTGATTCCTAATGTGTATTATATTCAGAATGTCACCTCTCATTCTTGCTAACCATGATGTTCTTTTATCTGTTGCTGCACTGTATAGAAACTTGATGTTCTGTTTTAGGAAACATTGAAGACTTTTGCTATTTGAAATTGCCATTCTTCTCTCCTTAAGTTGTGCTGTTTTGAAAGTATGTTTACTTGTTTTACACTGTTGAATTATGTAATAGGAAAATACTCCAGCTTTACAAGGCTGATTAGTAAAAAGGCTTAGTGTATGCCACTGTGATCTGGCTAATACCAGTCTGCTACTGCTCCACTCCTTTTTCCTCTTTTTTTTTTTTAACTTGAACAATATGTGTATAGATATTCACAAAAAAATATTTCAAGGTTTTGTGTAACATGTATTTTTCTATATATACTTTTTTTTATTGGCAGTATTTTCAGAATTGTGTTAAAGCGTTCCTTTGTACAGGGGAGCTATATTTTTATGTCATTCGAAGATGTAAGATCTGAAGACGTAGTCAAGAGGAAGGAAAGCCTGTATGTTTTTGATATCTAGTCCAGCTTCTTATGACCTAGGACAAAATGCATTTGTCAGAATTATTTCTTCTACTTCAGGTGGGTGTACACTATGTACGTTTAGCTCAACTTGCATTCTCCTAAGTGCTTTTTTAGATAGTCACAAAATCAGGCAAAGTAGTAAAGTAGCAACTTGTGACATATGAGAAATAATCCAACATGAGCCGAGTGGCTTATGAGCACCTGATGGTTTTATTATCTGTCCAAAAATACTGGCCATTTGTCGACATGAGTTTGTCAGGTGTGACGGGTCATATGAGTTGAATCCGTGTTTCAGTGCCCATTGACCAATCAGGAGGCAAGCTTGACTAAGAAGTGTTTGTGGCGAGACTAGAAGGAGAATGGACTGATTGAGTTGTGGCATGAAAACCATCCACTCAATGATAAAAGTCTATATACGTCTGCTAGTATCACAGATTTTGTGTAATAAAAAATGAAACTAAAAAAAAATCCTGTCAGAACTTATTTTACATTTATTGCAAAATTACAATTTATACAAAGAAGTTGAAAACAAATCAGAAACTGTTTAGTGATAAAATGAAAAATACAATCCTACACATTAGTGTGCTCACCCTCTAAACGGTCTTTTTGCGTAAGAGTCTAACAGTTTGGCACATCTGGACTTTCTGATTTTTTCCATCTTGCAAAAACTTTCCAGATCTGTTAAATTACGAGGGCATCTCCTGTGCACAGCTCTCTTCGGGTCACCCCACAGATTTTCAATTGGATTGAGATCTGGGCCATTCCAGAACATTGATCCTACTTTAATGAAGCCACTGCTTTGTTGATTTTGATGTGTGCTTTGGGTCATTGCCATGCTGAAAGATGAATTCCTTTTCATCTTCAGTTTCCTATCAGAAGCTTCAAGGTTTTGTGTCAAAATAGACTAATACTTGGAGCTTTGAATGATTCCTTCCACCTTATCAGACCATAATACATTTTCCACATGATATACCTTTTTTGCAAAGTTTAGCCAGGTTTGGATGTTTTTCTTTATAAAAAAAAAAAAAAAGGCTTTTGTCTTGCTACCCTGCCCCACAATCCAGACATGTGAAGAATACGACTGATTGGTGTCACATGTAGGAAACAACCAGAGCTTGCCAGCTAATCGTGTAGCTCCTTTAATGTTGTTATAGACCTCTTGGTGATCTCCCTGACCAGTTTTCTCCTTGTCTTCTCATGAATCCTGGACATCCTGACCATGGTAAAGTTACTGTTAAGTTATATTTTCTCCACTTGTTGATGACTGTCTTCTGTGCTCTGTGGGATGTTTAATGTGTTGGATACTTTTTTGTTTGTCTGTCCTGATTGATACCTTTCAAAAATGAGATCCCATTCATGTTTTAAAAGCTCTTTGTGGACTATGGCATTTGGAGTATGTTGCAACCAAGAGAATGTCAGAATAATCCCACAGGAACAGCCCAACTTTATCTGAGCTCAATCAGAGCCACTTTAATTGATGTCAGGTGTATGCTAACTACTATTTACGATGAGATGTATTGTGATTGGTTGATTCTGAACGCAGCCACATACTAATGCAAACAGGTTTTTGTAGGATTTTGCTTTACTTTTTTAACTGTTTCTGATTTATTTTCACCTTCTTTGTATAGATTGCAATTTGGCAATAAAGGTAGAATAAGTTCTGACAGAATTTATCTTGGTTTCATTTTTTATTACACAAAATCGGATTTTTGGCAGGGGTGTGTAGACTTTTTATATCTACTGTATTCTTCAGTGAAATATCATGATCAGGTATGCAAAGAAGAATTATTGAGAAACCTTGCCCAGCAGGTATAAATTCAAGGTAGCATTGCTCGTCTTTTTTTGATACACTCAAAATTACTGCAATACAAATAGAGCCTATCTCTTTTGAGCCCATTCTTCACAGTGTTAAATTGTGCTATTAGTGCAAATAAGTCATTAAGCTTAAGAGCACATCAAATTAGCGAGTGTTGTAACTAATGAAAGGACTACATAGTATACCCTTATTCACTCTAACTACAGCTTTTTCTTCAATTTCTTCAAAATTCTATTCAAGGGGTCGCACACCACATGAAATAAGTGTTTGCTTAATAGCCTGCTTCTCATTGCCATCTTGGTCTCTCTGAAGATACCTCTTGAATCCTGAAACATCTGGCTAGTGACATGCTGATGTTTAATAGCCTGCTTCTCATTGCCATCTTGGTCTCTCTGAAGATACCTCTTGAATCCTGAAACATCTGGCTAGTGACATGCTGATGTATGATGGTCAGCGACAGACTGACTAGCAGAGGATGAACCCAATTAAGTGTTTTTAACTGTGCTGTCACTTGTAGTATTGAGAAAGTATATTGCCTGAAAAAGTTGGGTCAGGCTTCTGTGCTACTTGTTCCTCCTAGTCCCAAGGAGTCACGAATATTCAGGGCCAAATAAATAAATCCATCAAAGCCTCTGTCCTAAAAGGCCACCATGGTTGACCTAGAGCTAATATACTCATGTATAAG
Organism: Polypterus senegalus; assembly: GCF_016835505.1. NCBI lineage: Eukaryota > Metazoa > Chordata > Cladistia > Polypteriformes > Polypteridae > Polypterus > Polypterus senegalus. The sequence continues at coordinate 273,046,444 of NC_053154.1, forward strand.
TTTTATGATCAGATCTGACATATTAAACCCGCTTCTGATCACCTATTCAGCAGTTTGGTATGCAATTTGGAATATGCATGCATGAACAGCACAAAAGATGGTGACCCCAAGTAAGAAAACCAAATAAGTTTGGTGATATATTTCATTGAAGCTAGCATTGAGACTAAAAAGGAAGAAGACTGCATACTAGTATGGTGATACTGCACAATCACATCTATAAAGGTTAGGGTCAATAGCCGCTTCCTTTCAGCCACTCTGCTCACTGTAGAAGGAAAAATAAATATTGTAGGTGTTTGCTTACTTTCTGTGTGTTGTGTCAAGCTGTTGCTGTTCAGATTCACATTATTGGCCTGCTCTACAATTCACACTGTGCAGTTACATAAGCTGACACAGACATCTTCATCACTATAATTTCTCTTGACATGAACATTCTATGGAAGGTTCTTCATGGTACTACCATTTCTAAAATTACTGTTGAGCCTCATTATGGCATAAATTGCATCCCTCAAGCTACTTCAACATCTCATCTAAAGTCTATGTCACCTGTACCATTATTCAGAGCCATCAATAGCTTACTAGAAAAACACTAAGCAGCATAATGGTACATCAGCACAGTATGATCTTTTGTCTGAGCTGGATTATGTTAATAGTGTTGCTCTCAAAGATGGTGACTCTGCAAATATCTCTCATGTAATTCCAAGTGAAGGTCACTGTGTCCACAGCAAGTTTTTTATTTTTTTAAAGAATAAACATAAATAGAACGTTGTTTATCCATCAACTACAAGTCAAGTCGGGAGCATGCACTGGTACAGTGGGTTGCCGCACCCATTACACGATGAAACAACTCGGGATCCCAGTTGGCAACCCCCCAGGCAAACACGCGGTCCAGTCCCATCCTCTGAAAATTACCATCTATTTGCCGCAACCAGGTGTTACGTGGGCGACCCCTTGGCCTTGTACAGCCACTTGGGTCCCCAACAATGAAGATCTTACAAGCTGGATCACCCTCATGGAAACGTGCCACATAGCCGTAGTGCCGTAACTGACGCTCCCTCACAATGCAGGTAATGCATTCGGGACTCCATGAGCAACATTTAATTTGGCACAAAGTCAAACCAAGGGTACCCAAGGATTTTCTGGAGAGACACAGTACCAAAAGTGTCTAGTCTTCACCTCAAGACACTGGACAGAGTCCATGACTCGCAACCATATAGCAAGACGGGAAGCACCAGGACTCTAAAGGCTTGGACCTTCGTCCTTTTGCATAGATATTGGGAGCACCACACACCCCTTTTCAGCGACCTCATGACCCCCCAAGCTCTCCCAATCCATCTGCTGACTTCATAGGAAGAGTCACCAGAGACATGAATGTTTCTGCCAAGGTAAGTAAACCTCTTGACAAGGTCAACTACCACCTCAACAAAAAGAAAACAAAATCACATATCTTGGAAGTTTACTTAGTCAGCTGGGAAACTGCATTAACAATAGGCTTCAGGTGTGTGGTGAAGGGGAAGTGTGTCTATTGGTACAAAATATTCAACAAGATCTACATTCTGATTCTAAAACTGGATCTCCTGCAGCTAGCTTGAGTTTGTTGGTTTGACTATGTGAAGAAGATTGAAGTCACTAACAAACTCACCTGGTATCCATTGAATCTGTAGCAGTTTTCAGAGGTGTTGTCCATGTGGACAAGTCTGCCCACATATACCAAGCACTGAGTTGCACAATTGGCATTTGCACAGGCCTCCAACCTCCACTTGGTTCAGAAAGACCTCTCAGCTGCCCAGTACATACAGTACCAGAGAGCAGATAATTAGGGATACTATGTAATCTAGCATGAGATAGGAATGCAGCCAAGAGATTACAGGTATGCATGGCCATTGTAAGTCTTTGCAACACGCCACAGATAACCTATGTGGCTTAACTGATTTAAAATCCAAAGGTGCAATTATTTGGCCATTTTTCAGACATGTCTTTTCATGTTTAGACTCTATAAGAGAATAGATCAACAGAAGAGACATGAATGGACGGTAAAAAGAATGGATTGTTAAACAACCTTTATTTTTAAAGCCTTTCGCTGTAGTGGACACAGTTCTAAAGTGCTTTACAAGTACAAACTTAGCCTGTAATTGCAGTCATTTTTTCCTTACCATAGGAGCACACCAGTTCAGATGACTTCATCAGAGTCACCCAGTGTGTCAGAAGCAGAAGCTAAACAATCAGACTTGTGGTTTTTTGGACAGAAGGCTTAAACTACAGCAAAATTTGAAGCAAACCCCAAGTGTGTTTACTCTTTATAACACTGAAGGGATTCTAATAAGATAAATGCATATCTCAAACTTTTGCTATTGGACTGACTTTATGGGAGGAATAGACTGAAATGAAAGTAGCATTGTCTTGTGTGCCAAAATGTATTCTGTGAACACAGAAAGCAAAATGGCAAATGAAACCCAAATCTACAACCTTAACTTGGAAAACTTTGGGACAGTGTGGAAACTTCAAATAAAAGCAGAAAGCAGAGACTTCTAAGTTCACTTTGACTTCTAATCCATCACAAACAGTATAAAGACAAGATGTTTAATGTTCAGTCTGTTCAAACTCATTTTTTCATAAATATTGTGAAGACTAGGGGGCACCAGGGAGTCCCAAACACGAACACACAAACACAGTCCCAGGTTCAAATGAATGGGGGGTTTATTACAAATACCTTGTACAATCCAATTAACCCATTATTGTCTCTTCTTTCTCCTCCTCTCACTCTCTCTATCACACTGCTCTTTTCCAGTTGAGTGTTGCCTGCCTTCCTCCCAGCTCCAACTCTCTGACTCCCTGGTGGAGGCTGGATGACTCACTTTTATGTCAGAGCCGGGGCATAGCCCAATGGAAGCACTTCTGGGTCAGACGGAAGTCTTCTGAAGCAAGGAGTCCCTCTCCCTGCAGCACCTTCTTGTGGCACCCAAGGACCCCAACAAGGTTGTCCCTCAGGACTACAGCTCCCATAAATCCCTGCAGTTGTTCTTACTGGGTCCACACCAGCAGAGCACTGCCATCTATCATACTGCGGGAGGAACTGCCCTGAAAGCACCATTTCCACCACCTTATCCATTAAGTTATCCCTTTGTAAGGGATGTTGCTTCAGTTTGATCCCGCCTGGGTTATGTCTCCTTCCATCCTGTCCTTCCATTACAGTGTCCCAGCCAAGAAAGCATCCAGCACAGTACTCACAATATACATCCATTCTTGCCATTGAAGGTCTGAAACACATTTCCAAAAAAGTTGGGCTTGAGCAATTTAGGGCCAATAATGAGTTTAAAAAAAAGAAAATAGTGATGTGAGTAGAAACAGATGATGTTCAACAGGTGATTGCATTGGTATAAAAGTAGCAACCAGGAAAGACCAGGGGCAAAGATGGGCTGAAGATCACCAATTTTCCAACACGTGAGAAAATCATTCAAACATTTAAAAACAATGTTTCTCAAAGACATATTAGAAAGGATTTAGGCACTTCACCATCATATAATTAAAAGATTCAAGTATTTTGGTCCATAAATGGCAAGGGTGCAAGCCTATGATGTCCGATTCCTTAGATAACACTGCATTAAGAACCGCCATTCATTAAAGTGGTAAAACCACATGGGCTCAAGTGTACTTTGGAAAACCTTTATCAATTGACTCAATATTTAGTTACATCCACAGATGTCTCAGTTACAGCTAATAACTGTACTGTTTGTAAAAGAAGCTACTGTATGTTTTCACAGTGCCCGGAAGCGCCATGGACTTCTCTGGACCTTGGAGGCATCTGAAATGGACCATCACAGTGGGGAAATGTGCATTGTGGTCATGTGAATCAATATTTCAGATGTTATTTGGAAAAAATGCACATTGTGTCCTCCAGACCAAAGAAGAACAGGACCATCCAGACTGTTATCAGTTATAAGTTCAGAAGCCAGTGTCTGTGGTGGAATGGGGCTATGTCAGCACCCTGGGCAATGGTAACTTACACTTATGTGAAGGCACCATTAACACTGAAATGTACATACAGATTTTGAAGAAATATATGCTGCCTTCAAAATAATATCTTATCCATGGACGCCCATGCATATTTCAGCAAGACACCGCAAAGCCACATTCTGCACTTGTTACAAAGACATGGTTACATAGGAAATATGACTGTATACGGTGTGTGTGATTGACTGGCCTGTCTGCAGTCCTGACACATCCCCAACTGAGAATGTGTTTTGCATTTTGAAACAACAAATGCAACAACAAAGATGTTGGATATCTTAAGGCGTGTTATCAAGAAGAATAAGTCAAAATTATACCTGAAACACTCAATAAATTGGTATCTTCAATACTTAAACATTTGTTAAGTGTTGTGAGAAGCAAAGAGAACGCTACAAAGTGGTAAATTCTTTACTGTCCGAATTTTTTTTTAAATATATTGCAAGTATCACAATTAAAATGTGTTTATTAAAACAAAAAAAAAATCATTAGGTGTAACATCACTTATTGGACTTCATTTACTGATCCCTGCTTTCTGTTTTTATTTGCATTTTCCATACCACCCCACCCTTTTCTGAGCTGGGTTGGTAAAAATGACATGCTAAAAGGAATAAATTGATGAACTATAAACTGCTATGCATTAAGAAAAGAAACAGATGTCAAAGTATTTACCACAAACGTGAGTTGGGATTGCAAATGTTTTGGTTTCCTTTGAAATTCAATGCCACCTACTAATTTAGCACAGGTTTATTAAGGTACAGTACCTATAGAAAATAATCTTACCTTTTGTTACATTAAACCCTGGAAATAAAAATAAATGTAACTACTTCTATCTATATTGACACATTTTATTGCTTAACATCAAAGTGAAAATAACATTTTTTAAAAATCCTGAACGATACACTAAAATTTAATTAGTGAAATACCTGGTTTGGAAAAGTGACCAACACCATAGGGTAACCATTAACAGCTGGCTCTGACTTGTCTAGTCACCTTCCAGGTCACATCTCGGGCTAACTGACATCTGTCTGGCCATTTGGCAACCAACTTCAGAATAAATCTGGCTGTTCCTTGCTAGTAGTGCATGAACACCCAAAGAATTCACCATGGTAGGAAAGGTGATTTCAAAAAGGCTTCGGGATAATGTTATGGAAAGGCACAAGTTACTGGAAAATACAAAAAGATCCCCAGAGCTTTAAGTACTATCTCCCTAAGCACCATTCAGAACATTATTAAGAAGTGAAAGGCATATGTCACCACCAACACCTTGACTAGATCAGGCTGTCCCTCCAAGCTAGTGAGAATATTGATCAGGGAAGCTACCAAGAGGCCAATGACAACTTTGAAGGACTAACAAGTGTTTCATTGATGAGATTGGTCAGTCTCTGCATGTGACAACAACCTCACAGCCTTTACACAAAGCTGGGCTGTATGACAGTGTGACAAGAGAGAATTATTTTCTGAAAAAGTACCATATTGAATCTTCTACAATCTTTGCAAAAAATACTTGGAAGTTTCTGATGCCCTGTGGTAAAAGGTGTCACACACATGCAATTGGGAGGCAACTAGAGGGTCTGAATAATAGTAGTACCACACCAGACCAGAGGATGGCGAGTTGCACTAACTCTGTCTCTCAATCCTCTGCGGACCATCCACAGGAAATCCCACTAGGTTCTGGTGCCATTGATGACATCACGCCCGGTACCAGGCCCATTAAAGACATCACTTCCGGCCCTGAAGACGCCACTTCCAGGTCCGGGACCATTGAGGATGTTACTTCCGGTTCCAGCTCCTCAAAATTACCCATTTTGCAGTCAGGGATATTATATGGTTGGCTGCCCCAAACCTTTGAGGTTTCCTGTGTCTTATTGTGACAAAGGTTTTATAGCCAGAAGAGACCAAGATTGAACTTTTTAGATTGAACTCCAAGCACTATGTTTGATGAACCACCCAAAACACACCATACCTACTGTGAAGCATGGTGGTTGCAATATTATTTTGTGGGGATGTTTCTCTTCAGCTGGTACTGGATGATTGGCTAGGATTGATGACAAGTTGGATTCTACCAATTACACCCATTTTCTTGAAGAAAGCCTGTGGCCCTCTTCCAGACAGCTGAAGATGGGCAGGTGGTTTACTGTCCAGCATGACAATGACCCTAAACATTCTAACAAAAAAGCAATGTGATGGCTTAGGGCAGAAATATAAATGGCATTTATTGGCCAAGTCAGAAAGCTCTGATGTAAGTCTGACAGAAAATCCATGGATACACATGACGAGAGGATTCTGTCACTGCTAACCATTAAATCTGGTTGAACTCAAATAATTCTGAAAGGAAGAATGAAGAAATATTCCACAAACTATAGTCAGGTGAAAAAGTAAGTACACCCCATGGAAATTGTTAACTTTCTCAACATATTTGAACAGGCAAACAGTAAATCTTCATGCAAGCAGTAACTACAGATTAAGGTGATAGACCTGAATATAAAATATTCAAAAATATCAATAGATACATTGTATAAAATATTCAAAAATATCAAAAGATGTAATGTTCTACCGGGGAGAAAGTAAGTGCACCCGTGGCTTCAGAAGGCAGTCTTGCTCCCTTTAGCAGCAATGACTTCTTGTATGTGTTTTGCATAACTCTGACATCAACTCAATGAAATTTTTGACCACTCATCCAGGCAAAATTCCCTCATTTGAATGATATTTATGGGCTTCTTGTATGTACTGTATGTTTCACACAACATTTAAATTCAAATCAAGATTCAAATCAGGGCTTTGACTAAGTCAATACACATCACTCCATTTCTTGTGTGCTTCAGATCATTATCATGCTGAAAGGTCCTTTTCTGGTTCAATTACAACTTTTCAGACAGGTGGAATCACATTTTCCTAAAGCACACTTTGATGTGTGGAAGAATTCATAGCTGATTCAAATACTGCAAGCTGACCAGGCCCTGAGCAAGCAAAGCAACCCCAAACCATAATGTCTCCACCAGTATGATTAACAGATGATATGAGGTTCTTCTCCAGTAATGCCATTGTCGGTTTACGTCAAACATGTTCACTGTTACTGTGGCAGTCTTTGTCTCATCTGTACAGCGCACATTGTTTCAGTAGGCCTAGTCTTTGCATAAATGTTCAATGACAAACTGTAGTCTTGCACTAATGTTCTCTTTGGAGAGCAAAAGGTGTTTTCCTGGCACACCTTGAATGGAGGCCAAATTTGTATACTGTAATCTCTTTCTGATTGTAGATGCATGCACTTTGATATTAGCTTTTGCAAGAGTTAACCTGCTGATGCCACCATAAAATCTGGAGGTTCTTGGTGGCTTATTTTAATATCAAAAGGTCAGCTCTTGGGCTGAATTTGTTGGGCCTGCCACTCCTGGACAAATTAGCAGTCATTGGAAATCTATGCCATTTGTAGATGATTTCCCTTGCAGTGGAATGATTGAATTGAAATAATTGGTTTATCTTTGTAAATTCCTTGCCAGACTCATAAACATCCGCATCCTTCTTTCTGAGCAGCTTAGAGAGCTCCTTTGATGTTGGCATGATGACATCAATAGCAAAGAGAGCACCAGACTGTAGATATCTGCAGTTTATATAAGACAGGGTCCTCCTGCATACTCCCTAAAGAGGTTCTAATCATTGGCACCTAAGCTGGAACACCTGATTCTAATTTTATGCATTTAAAGCAGTGATAAATGTAAGAGTGCACCTACTTTTGTGATGTGACAAATCTGAATTTTTATTAATTTAGACCATGAGAATAAATACACCATGCTGATTTTATGTGTTGTGTGTTCAAGTATATCACATTTATCTGTAAGCACGGTTTGCATGAAGATCTGATGTTTGCTTATTCAAACTAGCCATTCTACCTGACTAAGACGGGTTGAAATCTAAGTACTTAACGTAGACCTCATTGTTAATGTTTGCAGTACAATATGCCATGCATATGTCTCTTGAATATGCGGTTTGGAATGGGATTCGTAAAAGTATTGCTAATGTTTATGGTGCACCATCTATTTGAAGGACAAATACAATGCATATTATTACTACAAATATTTGTGATGCACCGTCTTTTGCAATGACAGAGACATAGCAACCAGATGGACAATCAGACAGACACATTGAGACTTACCCTTTTATTAAGATGGAAAAGTCAACAACGTCCATGTAATTACTTTTTTACATTACTGTAGGTGCACAATGCTGGTAGAGACTTGTCCAAACAAACGGATGGCTGTCATCAAAGCAAAAGGTGGCACTGCAAAGTATCAGTGGACTATTAACGTTTTTCGTGTTGTATTGATTTTTCAGAACTGTTGCCTGAATGTTGTAAAGCAAAATATGCAGATAAAGTAGGAAAAGTATATTTCAACGTGGTGTGACGTCAGGCTGTAAGACAAAAGAAGCGACTACTGTATTTCAAATGGGTATGTGGAATTTCTGTAGGCGATGATTTCGGTAACAGCTCAATTGTTCGTCAAAACTCTCATGCATTTAGAGATGCCTTTCTTCGAAAAACTACGGTAAGAAAAAAAATCCCCTGAATTCTGGAAAGACAGCAGCATTGGAGAACTGCAGCCGTGCGTCATTTTCTCCCACGGGACTGAACTTCGCTACTTATTTACAGCTACATGTTCACTTGTATCCAGCTACTTATTGACATGACTTAAGCAAACCAATAACTTATTATACGTTATCAGACGAATATTCTGCAATTTGCGTCATTAAAACTGATCCTTCAGCATCTCCGAGGGATAAACACTCCTGTGATTTCCTGGGTGAAGCTGGGAACGGCTAGTTATCTCGTACTCATTACCTGGGGACTCGGAAAGAACTGCAAACGGAAGTTGACATTTAGAATCAATCCACAACAAAGAACTCCCCCCAACTTCCCTTACCCCACCCTGGCCGCGCTGCCCCACGTAGGTTGTATTTGTAAATGCTTTATGCATTCCATGAATATGTAACTTAGATATTGATATATTTTTGTACACGGAATAAGGACAACAATAAGGAAATAATCAGTACAAAGTAAAGATGAAAACCCTTAACAAAGCAATAGTCTTATTTATTATTTTTGTATTTGTCGAGATCGCAAACGTATTAATACTATGTGATAAAATAAATCAATGCGTTCAAAAGCTTTCAATGATGGTATCCTCCTGGAGAGCTTCATCTTATGTATATGAAACGTAAAATCATATAGCAGCATTCAAGGGTATCTGTACCAATTCTTTTCTTCATGTCTAGGAAAAGATCTAACCAAAAACAGCAGAGAATTGCACAATACATACATACATACATACATACATACATACATACATACATACATACATACATACATACATAAATGTTCAATACATTCTGTAGCCGCTTACAGAACATACAAGCATCACCTACATCAAGGTACAGTACTTACATTGTGTTTTATTAATCATGTAGTATATGTACAATATATATTTTAAACAGCAATTCTCTGATATTGTTATTGATAAAAAAATAATAAAACGTCGATATTAAATGAGAGTTTTTCCTTTGTCGAGCTGACCACAGAAATGTCAGTGGAGAGTTAGTTTTATTGATTAATAAGTGCCTTAGAAAATTACATTTACATCTCTTATCAATATGTTAAGTCGGCCACGGAGAAGGAAAAAATACGGACTCAGCGAAGAAAAAAAAGTCTATGTCGAGAATAAAGTCGACATGCCAACTTTATTCTCGACATTTCCACTTTATTCTCGACTCTTATGTCAAGGTTAAAGTCGACATGTTGACTTTATTCTGGTAGTGTATTTTGTCATTAAAGTAACACAACCGCCAAGCCACAGTGCCCCCTCGTCAATGTTTAATACATGCTTTAATGCATTTCATCATGAAAATGATATCAAGTATTTATCTTGGCATTCTAAATGTTCAGAGAGCAGGGGTATCATAAAGTGAATGTATTCTGTGTGGCGATTGCTCTTAGTGTAAGAGGAAATCAGTTTAACACGTAGTGATTATCAACTGGGTCAGGGAACACTTAATACAAAGCATTTAATGTGCTACATTAGTTATGACGGGGTTTGAGAAAAGCTAGTAAGTTTAACATTGATTTTGAAATGAAGTTTACAAAATGGGAAAGTTAAACTAGAGATAGAAAAAACAAGGGTTTAAAGTGGAAATGTTGACTTTAATCTCGATATAAACAGCAAGAATAAAGTGTCCGTATTTTTTTCTTCTGCGTGACCCTACGCTTCCATAAAATTTAAATGTGTACTTACCTCTTTTATTCAGTTCTCCTTAATTAATTGTGCGCTATGCCCATCTGTAATTTATACCTCACTAACATTCAGAACTGTCCTGATCACACACATACATGATGATACTGACCATCCAGGCAATATCTTTTGGGAAATACTGCAATTATCATTGCAAAGAACACAAAACCTTTGGGGAAAATGCAGTATTTTTGAGTGGTGAGAATGCGTTACTGTGAAATGCTTTGTGAACATCAAGAAATAAAACCAACAGGGTGCTGGCGGAATTTGGGCTACTGTTGGCTGAAAAAGAAAAAGAAGAAGAAGAAGGGGTGGGGGGGAGACGTGTCCAGAGGCAGGAGGAGAGGAGGAAAGTAAAGAGAGTGGAACTGAGGGTAGGAACTTTGAATGTTGGCAGTATGACTGGTAAGGGGAGAAAGTTAGCAGATATGATGGAGAGTAGGAAGGTTGATATATTGTGCGTGCAAGAGACTAAATGGAAGGGGAGTAAGGCCAGGTAGAATGGAGGTGGATTCAATTTGTTCTATCATGGTGTGGCTGGGAGGAAAAATGGGGTAGGAGTTATTCTGAAGAAACAGTATGTCAAGAGTGTTTTGAAAGTGAAAAGAGTGTCAGGCAGAGTAATGATTACGAAGCTGGAAATTGGAGGTGTGATGGTGAATGTTGTTAGTGCATATGCACCACAAGTTGGGTGTGCAATGGGTGAGAAAGAAGATTTTTGGAGTGAGTTGGATGAAGTGATGAACAGTGTACCCAAGGGACAGAAAGTGGTGATTGGAGCGGATTTCAATGGACATGTTGGTGAAGGGAACAGAGGAGACGAGGAGGTGATGGGTAGGTATGGTGTCAAGGAGAGAAATGAAGAAAGTCAGAGGATAGTGGATTTTGCCAAAAGGATGGACATGGCTTTGGTGAATAGGTATTTTAAGAAGAGGGAGGAACATTGGGTTACATACAAGAGTGGAGGAAGATGCACACAGGTAGATTATATCCTTTGCAGAAGAGTCAATCTGTAGGAGATTAAAGACTGCAAAGTGGTGGCAGGGGAAAGTGTAGTCAAGCAGCATAGGATGGTGGTCTGTAGGATGACGTTGGAGAACAAGAAGAGAAAGAGAGGGAGGGCAGGGCCAAGAATCAAATGGTGGAAGTTGAAAAAGGAAGACTGCAAGGTTGAGTTTAGGGAAAAGGTGAGACAGGCACTGGGTGGCAGTGAAAACTCCACTTTACATGCATCTATCACTCCTACTGCACACCTCACCACTGTCACACTTCCCTCGTACATATCCTGTACAATTCTTATGTACTTCTCTGCCACTCCCAACTTCCTCATACAATACCACAGCTCCTCTCAAGGCCCCATGTCATATGCTTTCTCCAGATACACAAAGACACAGTGAAGAGTTACCAGACAGCTGGGAAACTACAGCAGATGTAGTAAGTGTGACAGCAAGAAGGTGCTTGGCGTGACATCTGGAAAGAGGAAGGAGGAAAAGGAAACCTGTTGGTGCAATGAGGAAATACAACAGAGTATACAGAGGAAGAGGATGGCAAAGAAGAAGTGGGATAGTCAGGGAGATGCAGAAAGTAGACGAGAGTACAAGGAGATAAGGCGCAAGGTGAAGAGAGATGTGGCGAAGGCTAAAGAAAAGGCGTATGATGAGTTGTATGGAGGCTGGACACTAAGGAGGGAGAAAAGGACATGTACCGATTGGCTAGACAGGGGGACGGAGCTGAGAAAGATGTGCAGCAGGTTAGGGTGATTAAAGATAAAGATGGAAACATACAAGCAAGGAGAGTGTGTTAAGCAGATGGAAAGAGTACTCTGACAGGCTGATGAATGAAGAGAATGAGAGAGAAGATGTTGGATGATGTGGAGATAGTGAATCAGGATATAGTGAATCAGCAAGGAGGAAGTAAGGACAGCTATGAAGAGGATGAAGAATGGAAAAGCCGTTGGTCGAGATGACATAAGTGTGGAAGCATGGAGGTGTTTAGGAGAGATGGCAGTAGAGTTTTTAACCAGATTGTTTAGTAGAATCTTGAAAAGTGAAAAGATGCCTGAGGAGTGGAGAAGAAGTGTACTGGTACCGATATTTAAGAATAAAGGGGATGTGCAGGACTGCAGTAACTACAGGGGAATAAAACTGATGAGCCACAACATGAAGTTATGGGAAAGAGTAGTGGAAGCTAGATTAAGAAGGGAGGTGAAGATTAGATAGATAGATAGATAGATAGATAGATAGATAGATAGATAGATAGATAGATAGATAGATAGATAAAATGCTAAAATGCTAAAGGTTGTTTCTGTTTATCACATGATTATTTATGAACCATTGGGACTATAACCTTGATCTCGGTCTAAATCCAAACTTTACAACAGGATATGTGCTGCTGATGCAAAAAATATAATATGGCCAAGGTAAAAAATAGAGCAGCTACATCAGTTGCTGAGTGTGAAGCAAGTTGCAGAAGCTGATCATATGATAATAAGAAGTCGATACTGGTTTTAATGGAAAGCATATGACATGATACACTCTGTGGTATCAAAAAAGGTGGGTAGCACAACCTCCGCAAAGTTATAGTGACATTTAGGTGAAGAGAATTTGACGTGGCAGAAAGAAAAAGAATAGCAGAGACATCTGTTAAGTGTAAAGAAAATGTCACAAGCTGATTTCATTATAGATAGATACTTTATTAATCCCAAGGGGAAATTCACAATTAGTAAAATTAGTAAAAATTAAAATTAGTGAGCAGCAGTATGGTTTCATGCCAAGAAAGAGCACTACAGATGTTATATTTGCTCTGAGGGTGTTGATGGAGAAGTTTAGAGAAGGCCAGAAGGAATTGCATTGTGTCTTTGTGGACCTGGAGAAAGCTTATGACAGGGGGCCTCAAGAGGAGTTGTAGTATTGTATGAGGAAGTCGGGAGTGGCAGAGAAGTATGTAAGAATTATACAGGATATGTACGAGGGAAGTGTGACCATGGTGAGGTCTGTGGTAGGAGTGAAGGATGCATTCAAGGTGGTGGTGGAATTACTTCAGGGTGGTGGTGGGGTTACTTCAGGGATCAGCTCTGAGCCCTTTCTTATTTGCAATGGTGTTGGACAGGTTAAGACATGAGATTAGACAGAAGTCCCCATGGACTATGATGTTTGCTGATGACATTGTGATCTGTAGCGATAGTAGGGAGCAGGTTGAGGAGACCCTGGAGAGGTGGAGATATGCTCTAGAGGGGAGAGGAATGAAGGTCAATAGGAACAAGACAGAATACATAAATGAGAGGGAGGTCAGTAGAATGGTGAGGATACAGGGAGTAGAGTTGGCGAAGGTGGATGAGTTTAAATACTTGGGATCAACGGTTGTGGAAGAGAAGTGAAAAAGAGAATGCAGGCAGGGTGGAATGGGTGGAGAGGAGTGTCAGGAGTGATTTGTGACAGACGGATATCAGCAAGAGAGAAAGGGAAGGTCTACAGGATGCTAGTGAGACCAGCTATATTATATGGGTTGGAGATGGTGGCACTGACCAGAAGGAAGAAGACAGAGGTGGAGGTAGCAAAGTTAAAGATGTTAAGATTTGCATTGGGTGTGACAAGGATGGACAGGATTAGAAATGAATACATTAGAGGGTCAGCTCAAGTTGGACGGTTGGGAGACAAATTCAAAGAGGTGAGATTGTGCTGGTTTGGACATGTGCAGAGGAGAGATGCTGAGTATATTGGGAGAAGGATGCTAAGGATAGAGCTGCCAGGGAAAAGGAAAAGAGGAAGGCCTAAGAAAAGGTTTATGGATGTGGTGAGAGAGTACATGCAGGTGATGGGTGTAACAGAACAAGATGCAGAGGACAGAAAGATATGGAAGAAGATGATCCTCTGTGGCAACCCCAAACAGGAGCAGCCGAAAGAAGAAGAAGAAAAAGAATTAGCATAAGTGACCCTAAATTGGAGAGTAAACAAGGAATGTAATAATTTATTTCATGAGGTAGAAGTACATATTAAATAGGAATAGGTGTGTTAAATAACAGAAACATCAAAGTTTGTGCTTCAATGTAAATGTTCATATATTCATGATTGTAATAGAAAATTGTCATTTTAACCTTCTGATAGTGGCCCAGAATGCTAGATCCCAAATAAAGGATCATAAATAAAAAATAACATAATATTCTTAATCACTGGCCTTGAAATAGTCCAAAAGTGATATCAGAAGTGCGTATGTTTTAAATTTGTAATTTTTAATCTTTTGGGAATGGCGCTTGGTTGGCTAGGGTCACTGGCAAGGAACCAAATTTCAAAAATGTTATCATATTTGTGATCGGCAACCACGAAATAGTGCAAAAGAACACTTCACTTTATATTACAAATCCCTATTTTTTCAGTTTTATTTAAAGAGGTAACTTATCCTATTAAGGGCGAACCTCTTGGGTTGGTTGATGTGACAACACAACTTCAAATCTTTGTGGTAATTTCTGCTGGAGTCACCTTTTGGTTTACTCTTTGTCATAACGGTTTGATTTTATGTTCATAATATGATCCAAAAATGGCCAAAAAATGAGGGGTTTTCGAGACTAGAGGGTACAAAAATAGACATCAAGTCTAGTTGAATGGTATATTATATGTTGGTGATATCTTGTACTATTAAGTCAGAAGGTGCGCTGAAAAAAAGTAAATAATAATATATAAAAATAAATAAAAGCAACTAACTATCGCAATCTAACTGCGTCCGTGACAGACTGCAAGTCCTAAATAGGACGAGAAAGTCCTCGCGGACTCATCCGCGAATATATATTCTTGGTTCTTATACGCCACCTTCTGGTAGGTGAGGTGCGGTGCGGTGCGGTGCGGACGATGTTGTCCTGGTAGCTGAGTAAGATCCAGCATTAGTAGAAGGAGGGATCCACACGTGGCGTTGATCTACTAAGTTTGTAACAAGCAAAGAGAGACAAAAATGGTAAAATCAGGAAAGCTACGTTCGGGGACGGCTCAGAAGCTGAAACGCTGGAAGAAAGGGCACAGCAGCGATTCCAATCCTGAATCCCGACGCCACAGAGAGGCAGCTAAAAGTCGGTTCTTCAGTCCCGCAGGTTAGTCGTGGTGTTACCATAAGGAAAGATCGATGCTCAGCGGCCTTGCATTACCGCGGAAGTACAGTAGCTGCCTTTGACGCAGTTGGATGTATATTAAAATGATATAGTGGTTATCGAGCAATGCCAGGGATATAGATAGCCGATCTCTCCTTTGATTTTTCTTGACATGTCAGTCATATCATTATTACTGTTATAAATTTCATAAACAGTACTACAGTATTATGTATGGTTAATATCTTTGCATGAAAGACCCCATTTTTCCTGATCGTCACTAAAATGCTGTTTTTTTAAAGTGCGTCTGTACAGTTAAAATGTGTTATTTGACATGTGCTTTTAGAGACTACGATTTTATTAATAAACTTGAGAGAACCACGTGCTTTTGGAGATTTAAAGGCGCAGGTGTGATGATGTCATTAGTCAGGGTCGGAGTGGAACAGCAACAGGCGCTTGTGTTGTGTTCGTCTCATTACTAATTATTTTTATCTCATCGCCATGATCATGCAAATTGAACAATCCTTCTCGTCTAAAAAACAAAAATATAATTTTGATGAGCTAACGTTAAAGTGGCCTAGAAGAATGCTTGACAAATCTTAACAGTGTGTTATAGAAATTAAACTTGGGTAACTGGGCAGAGCTAAAATTTATTTATATAGCACATTTTCATACAAATGGTGTAGCTCAAAGTGCTTTACATGATGAAGAAAGAGAAAAAAAAGAAAAATTAAATAAAATAAAATTAGGGAACACTAATTAACAAGGTCCAGTGGCCAGGGAAGACAGGAAAGGACCGATTCACATCATTATCTCAATTGCTCAGTTTGGGCAATGGTTCAGTTTCAGTTTGTTCAAAAACCGCCTTTAAAGCTTTTCATTTGCTATTGGGTTTTTCAATAAAGGCTCGCCCCCCTCATGAATATGTGGCAAATCGTCTTAAAGTAGTCATGATTTTTTGCAACATGATGTTATTTCATCCACTAGATAACAACAGAATACTGTCCTGAATGTTAATCGGGCTTAAACATGTAATGCAAATCATTACACGACACCCCGAGTCTGACTTTGGAATAACCATACTGACGCAGAATTCTGAGTCCAAGTCATGCTCTGGGTTAATACCAAGGACGTCAACTTTATGGCCACAGGTCAGCACTGAACAAATGGGAGGAACGTACCATGGAGGGGGAGCCCATTAATTGAAGGGCACTACACACCCATAAACTGGGAGGTGTCCTCATGCGGAAAACATGCAGCATATCACATTTTAGAAAAACGTACTGAACTCCTCTGCGGCCATGTGAATGAGAGGCATCAGTAGAATTGACTTTACCGGTGTGGTGTAGCACACATATGTTACACAGCTACAGAAACTAAACACAGATGTGTGGATGAGGCCTGAGGAAGCAGTATGAATATATCACAAATGTTAAATGGGATCTAAGAAAAAAATGAAAAAGAAAAATCAAAACTCAAAAAAAAAAAGCACAACCTAAGCCTTAATCTTTATCTCTGACAAACTATACAAATTTAGAAACCAATTAAAAATTTCACAGTGTTAAGTGCCACGCATATTATATATCTATTTATTTTTCATCAAAGCTAATTAAATATTCAAAAAACATAGTCTTTTAATTTTCTCATAAAAATGTAAATTACTTTATTTCAGGGTGCATAATGATGCAATAGGCTGAATGGAAAAAAAAGCCTTTTTCATGTGAAAAGAAAAAGTGTGCCCGCCTGGTGGTCCATAATGTGTTACATTTGACTACATGCACCTAAGCTTGCTTCTATTCAGCTCTGTTGTATATAAATTTCACTTAAATAGAGCCTATCCAGCAATGTGAAGTTGGCTTAAATGTCTCAACAAGCCCCACACTATGTCTTGATCGAAAGAAAATTCTAGAAAACCTGAGAAATAAAGTTACTGAAATATATTACAAACCGAATTCCAAAAAAGTTGGGACACTATACAAATCGTGAATAAAAACTGAATGCAATGATGTGGAGGTGCCAACTTCTAATATTTTATTCAGAATAGAACATAAATCACGGAACAAAAGTTTAAACTGAGAAAATGTATCATTTTAAGGGAAAAATATGTTGATTCAGAATTTCAACAAATCCCAAAAAAGTTGGGACAAGGCCATTTTCACCACTGTGTGGCATCTCCCCTTCTTCTTACAACACTCAACAGACGTCTGGGGACCGAGGAGACCAGTTTCTCAAGTTTAGAAATAGGAATGCTCTCCCATTCTTGTCTAATACAGGCCTCTAACTGTTCAATCGTCTTGGGCCTTCTTTGTCGCACCTTCCTCTTTATGATGCGCCAAATGTTCTCTATAGGTGAAAGATCTGGACTGCAGACTGGCCATTTCAGTACCGGATCCTTCTCCTACGCAGCCATGATGTTGTGATTGATGCAGAATGTGGTCTGGCATTATCTTGTTGAAAAATGCAGGGTCTTCCCTGAAAGAGATGACGTCTGGATGGGAGCATATGTTGTTCTAGAACCTGAATATATTTTTCTGCATTGATGGTGCCTTTCCAGACATGCAAGCTGCCCATGCCACACACACTCATGCAACCCCATACCATCAGAGATGCAGGCTTCTGAACTGAGCGTTGATAACAACTTGGGTTGTCCTCTTTGGTCCGGATGACATGGCGTCCCAGATTTCCAAAAAGAACTTTGAATCGTGACTCGTCTGACCACAGAACAGTCTTCCATTTTGCCACACTCCATTTTAAATGATCCCTGGCCCAGTGACAACGCCTGAGCTTGTGGATCTTGCTTAGAAATGGCTTCTTCTTTGCACTGTAGAGTTTCAGCTGGCAACAGCGGATGGCACGGTGGATTGTGTTCACTGACAATGGTTTCTGGAAGTATTCCTGAGCCCATTCTGTGATTTCCTTTACAGTAGCATTCCTGTTTGTGGTGCAGTGTCGTTTAAGGGCCTGGAGATCACGGGCATCCAGTATGGTTTTACGGCCTTGACCCTTACGCACAGAGATTGTTCCAGATTCTCTGAATCTTCGGATGATGTTATGCACAGTTGATGATGATAGATGCAAAGTCTTTGCAATTTTTCGCTGGGTAACACCTTTCTGATATTGCTCCACTATCTTTCTGCACAACATTGTGGGAATTGGTGATCCTCTACCCATCTTGGCTTCTGAGAGACACTGCCACTCTGAGAAGCTCTTTTTATACCCAATCATGTTGCCAATTGACCTAATTAGTGTTAATTGGTCTTCCAGCTCTTCGTTATGCTCAAATTTACTTTTTCCAGCCTCTTATTGCTACTTGTCCCAACTTTTTGGGATTTGTTGACACCGTGAAATTTTGAATCAACATATTTTTCCTTTAAAATGATACATTTACTCGGATTAAACGTTTGATCTGTCATCTACGTTCTATTACAAATAAAATATTGACATTTGCCATCTCCACATCATTGCATTCAGTTTTTATTCACAATTTGTTTAGTGTCCCAACTTTTTTGGAATCCGGTTTGTAGTTGGGAAAGAGTTATGAACAAATCTCTAAATCCCTGGGACTTCAACAAACCATTGGGATAGCCACCATGTCCAAATGGAGAAAAATTGAAATTGTGGTAAATCAGTCCAGGAGTGTCCAACCTAGCAAACTTACTCCAAGCGTGCATAGAAAGTTCTTCTTGGGAAATTGCAGACAAACTAAGACAAACATCTAATGAACTGCAGGGCTCTCTCAGCTCAGCATTCATGAGTCCAGTTTTAGAAAGACACTGGGCAAAAATGGTATACGGGGGGTTCTCGGGTTACGACACAGTTCTGTTCCTACAACAGTGATGTAACCCAAATTTTGCTGTAAGTCAAAACACACCCTAGCCTAAGTTCACTTACCTATCCTAACACATTTGCAAAATCACAATCTAGAGCATAAAAACACAACTAAGCCACAGAAAAAGGACATAAATATACTGTACTGTACACTGTATTGTAGTAACGGGAAAAAAAATGAGTGTACAAAAAAAAAATTCCTTACCTTTATTCCTTCTGATCTCTTTACAATGTCTAATTTCACTTCCATCGTCATGGCTTTCCTCTTCTTCGAAGCATAACCATCTGAAGACTCTGAGTTTTGTTTAGGAGCCATGATAAGGGCCAAAAAGTCATCAAACAAAACAACACAAACGGAACACTTGTGTCACGAGCAAACTAGTTCGCCCACGTAGTCTGTAAGTACGACGCTAACGCCATAAGCTGAAACACTTGTGTCTCAATTTTTTTAAGTTTTTATGGGAGTGAGTGTTGTAAACTCGAAACGTCGTATGTCGAGCCGTCGTAACCCGAGGACCCCCTGTACATGGGAGAGTTGCAAGGTGAAAATCACTGCTAAAGAAGAGAGACTAAAGGTTTGGCTAACATTTGCAAAAAAACATCTAGATTGCCTCCCAAAACTTGTGGGATAATGTTTTGTGGACTGATGAGTCAAAAGTGGAAATTTTTGGAAGACATCTGACCTGAAGCTAACACAGCTTTCCACATCATAGTGGTGACTCGGGGGCTAAGGATCTGTGCTGGCATCTGGAAGATTGCTGGTTTAAATCTCATTACTGCACGAAAGGGTCCTGCTCCATTGGGCCCTTGAGCAAGGCCCTTAACCCGAAAATTGCTCCAGGGATGCTGTACAATGGCTGGCCCTGCACTCTGACCTCCAGAAGTCAAGCAAATAGACAATTTCCCCTCCAGGATTAATACAGTGTACAAAATTTCTCCAAAAGAAAAAATCACACCCACAGTAAAACATGATGGTGGTAATGTGATGGAGTGGTGAAGCTTGGCTGCTTCAGTGCCTGGATAACTTACTGTAACTGAGGGGAGCATAAATTGGTCCTCTACTAGGAAAAAACTGATGGAGAATGTCCAGTCATCGGTCTGTGATCTTAAGTTCAAGTGCAATTAGATTATTCAGCAGGACTTCAATCCAAAGCATGAGAGCAAGTCCTTCTCTGAATGGGTGGAAAAAAAAAAATGAAAAACACTATTTAATGTTTTGGATTAGCCTGATAAAAGTCCTAACTTTAAACCAATTGAGATGTTGTGGCGGTACCTTAAATAGACAGTTCTTAGTTAACAGCCCTCCATTGTGGCTGAATTAAAGCAATTCTGTAGAGAAAAGTGGGCCAGACTTTTCCCACAGCTATGTCTCCTGTTACCAGAAACGTTTGAATGCAGTTGTTGCTGCAAAAGTGGCACAATCGTGTATATTCGTGACATAATGGAATGAAGAGATTTTTTTTTCCACATGGCTGATATAGGTGTTTGTTTTTCAATAAATCATGAGAGTGTATGTGTCTGATTCTGTTCAGTAGTGTGCCGTATGGCTTTGAGTGCACTGTACTTGACACAACAAATTTGGTGCCCTGGAAGCACACAGAGAAACAAATCTTTGTGTTTGACCCATTGCAATCAATTTCATCCATTTTATTATTTTTTTGTTTCATAAATTGAACAATTGACTATATTAGATAGAAGCAGCAGCAACTAGTGAACATTTTACAGACTAAATATTTATTAGAGTGTTTAGCTTATGCCTAGAGAACACAATTTTAAAGCATTTAGCCCCAAGCTAGATGTAATACTAGCTGTCAATTGAAGTCACAGCTGGCTGATGGATGACCAGGTTAGTTCAGATGTAGATTCAGAGGTTCAACATCATCTTCAGCAGTCCCAATATGTTTTGTGAATAGGGGGTCTGTTTTATTTGATGAGTGCTACAGTCTTTTACACAATACTGAACAAGTACATGTAAACTGTAAAATGTTTATTTGCTAGTGTTACTGTGGAGGAAGTGGAATTTGTCTTGCTTTAGAACAGAAGTCATTGAGCTAAAGGAAAAAGATATTTAAAAAAACAAAGGAAATAATGGAGTAGAGTGTAGTTAAGTGGCATGAGATGTGTTTTTCCTGTGATTGATTAATATGTAACTTTTATTTACACTGTGAATCTAACAGTATTCAGTCTTTATGAAAGTTTAATTTAAAGTGAAAACCGCATATCAAGGTTTAATTGCAGTTGGCATATACCACGTATGTAGCCCTATATTTTTAACCTACATTAAAATATAGGTGAACTAATAATTTTTAATATGAGGTATTTGAATCTCATTTGTTTGAAATGAAAACTCTAAAGGTTCATCTGACATGTGATCTCTGTCTGTCTGTCTCTCTCTTTCTCAAAACCTATACACATTTTTTCTTGTATGTGATAATCTCTTATTTCAAGTGCATGGACAGTTTTAATTGTCTTCATATCTTGTTGGTCCTTATTTTCAGTGAAAAGTGGGCTAACAGTTGATGCCCTCAAATTGCATAATGAACTACAATCAGATCAGTTGGCACACACAGAAAATAAGGATGGAGAAGCTTCTCCGATGGATGAAACTGGGCAGACGGAACGCACAACTGGTACCTTCTTGAGTGGACTGTCAGATTGTTCTAATATAACATTTCATAAAGTGCAGCGATTCTGGGAGTCCAATTCTGCATCTCACAAAGAGGTTAGTAATGTTTATGAATATGTATTATGTATTTTTATTTTTTTTTTGTTTTGGGTTGTAGTTTGGTGGTTGACACACTAGCCCTCAACTTTGAGATTTGAGGTCACTTAGCACATACTTTTGATGAGGTGGTTTAAATGGATGGTGTGAATATAATTTAATTTCTGTTTACAGCCAGACAGAGCATTTACCTGCACCACAAGTGAATCAAGGGAGGGGGGAAAAAGAGCTTTTCAAAAACTCAGAATAGGATTGGGCAATAAACTGGTTTTGTCCAGTATATTAGATGAACATTTTTCTTACATACTGAATTTTGGAAAAAGCTATTGTACCAGTGTGCCAAAACACCAGAAAACTCTCAAACACATTTAAAGACAAAGTAAATTTTATTACATAATAAGCTAATCTGTGCAAGCAAAAGAAAAAGGAAAATGTGATTTTTTTTTCATGTTTTAAAGGTAATGTGTGTGTGTGTAGACTTGTAAGTGAACTGTGTGTAAAAAGTGACCATAACCCTTTAAGGATATTATCCAGAGTGCTGTGCAGTTCAACCTGATCGATGATTTGATGTAAACAAGAACAGTGGATAGGAAAGAGCCATATCCTGTGCTTGGTTTGCTTGGCTGCAACATAAGTTAGATGGTATACCTTAATTGGTTCAAGTGAGATAAATACCTGCTATCTTCTGAGTAACAGAGTGTTAATAAGCATGTGCACAATTAAGTAGAAATAACATGTATTTATTTGTTAAAAATGTTTCAGTGTGAAAAGCATATGTAAAATATGTTATACAGGTATTTACCATGATACAGATTTTTAATGATACTGCTCCCTCCTCTGCAAATATGATTTTCACATGATCAGACACTGACTTCAGTTTTGTTGGGATAATGCTCTTTGTGATCTCATTTGTTATGTGAAGATAATCCTTTCCTAAGTTCTCTGTAGCAGATGACCTGTACTATACCTAGAAACACTTATTTTCCTGTATTTCTTTTGGCAGGACTCCGAGTCTATAGTGTCTATGGTTTTAGATAACTTATACTTTTGCAACCTTTATAAGCAGTTGTACATTGTCTGTCTGGAGGAAGAAATTCAGTTTAGTGTTTCTTCAGATGTTCTTTGTTTACAGAGCAAATGCAAGAGAAGTGGAAATGCTGAAAGCATATATTGCTGTTTGCTAGAATATAGGGAAGATTTACACATTTTGGAGTTTCAGTGTGGATAACAATATTTTAATATTTCTAAAAGTCTGAACAGAAAAATAGTCTCCATTAGTGTGGACTAAGCCTTACTTTGTTAATTTTGCTCAGGTTTACTAAAGTGAATTGTTTTCAAGCAAATGAGATTTTCAAGTAAATCAAGAGTTATTACTACTGATGATGGAAATGGTTATGAAGGAATTTCTAAAAAAAAATGCACAAAAAGAAAAAAAAATTTCACACCATTTTGTTAATATTTGTTACTGCAAAATTCACTCCCAAGAGAACAAGGTGTTAATATTTCAAGGGTTAGGAGGCTTAGAGTCTTTGGATACCTTTTTCATTGGCCAGCATTGGTGTTCATGAGACATCAGTAGATAAACAATAAACACGACTGGTCCGCATTAGAGGATGTCAAATATGAAACCATTTCCAAACCCTTCCCTCCGGTTCAAATTTTGGGCTCCATCTAAATTTATCCAAAGAAAACATGGGAAAGTCATAAATATGTTGGAATAATGTTTTGTTGGCAGATTAGGAGAATTTTCAACTGTTTGATGCTGCATTTCCTGAAGAAAAAAATCATCACCCCAATAGTGCATAATAACAGTGGAAGTTAAACATTCTGGATCTGATTACCTAAACACCTTAAACTTCTTGAGTATGATTTTTTTTTTTTTTGCATTGTCCAGGGAAATTCTACAGAGTATGAATCTTTGATTCACCTTGGCACCTTCTTGTACCTGAACATCGCTAATCATGACCACGATAGCCAGGATAATGAGGCTGTATAAGACACGAGAACAGTTGCAAGAAGTTTGTTGGGCAGTGTCCAAAAAAAAAAAACACACAGTGCAAGTTCTACAAATAAGTAATCCATAGCAAAAACAAGTGATATTAGTGATAATCAAAATTAATCCATAAATAAGTAAGTAAATAATCTAACAAGGGTTCATATCAAGTTTAAAATCGCAGAGTTCAAATCAATTTTTCTCCTCCTCTTTTTGAGCTCCAGTGCATCTTTCACTTCTGCCTTGCTCACATACCTGCCGCGTCTCCACAGCAAGGCAAAGGTGCCAGCAAGCACGGTTCCCACTCTGACTCCCGTTCCAACCACATCACTCGGTCACTGATGGAATACTCAAAGCCAATGCGCAATATTTAGGAGAATTTTTTTTTTTAAGGTCATCCATTAATTAAAAACTTTTTAGTATTAAAAGTGATTACAGAGCTTACGTAAAATTGTATATATTGTTCTTTTTTTCATAGGAGCTCAGGTATCTGCAGGCCTATAATCAATCACATTGATCTGGTCCCTCAAAGAAATTGGCATTAGAATATTTCACATTTTTTAACTCATGCAGTTCCTCAGACTGGTGTTTCATAATTTTTAGAGCAGAAAATACTCTTATTTCCCGCTGTGCCCACAGGTATGACCAATCCAACATCATCTAGTTTTGTTAAATTTGGAAAAGACTATGTTAGTTCATATATTGATGCGAATTTTGATTGTTGTATAAGTATGCTTTAACCACTTTTGATGCAGTGGCCCATTTTGTTTACCATTTTTGTTTAGTAATTATAGTTTAACTTGATTTTTAGAATAACAATAAAAAAGAATCTCGGCAGCCTCACTTTGATTACAACTTTCAGCATTATTGAAAAGCAGGAAATGATTGGCATATCAGGAAATCTTGCATCTAAATGATTAACAACTGTGCTTAAGTACTTGTCATAAATTGTAGCCTTGAATTTAATAACATTAAGACATGAATAATAAATATGAAGATCTGATCACTCATCTGCAAGATGTTGATGAAAATTTTAATAATGTCTACCAGGGATTTATTTTCAGTTCCATGATGAGCAGTTTTGTGGCTTATATTGGTTATATTTCTGTCAAGTTTAGATCTTGTCTGTTTACTCTAGACAGCTTGGGACAGTAAAAATGTAAGCTTTAATATGTCCAGTTAAGGTTTAAGCTATAATATTTCATTCAGTAGCTTCTCCTTCAAGCACAGCTATAAATAACAACACTCATTTTGCTTTCCCTTAGAAACTGTACTGCAGAGTCATGACAAAGTCATCTAGCACTATTGTCCATTCTAAGTTTTAGCTGAGATATGTTCAGTATATTTTGTATGCAAGTAAACTAGATATCCTGATGGAAGAACTTTGGAAGAAGCAAAGCAGTTGCTCTAAAATATTAAATTTCACTGAATAAGACATTTCAGCAGCTGCTTAAGCACTGGAAAGAGCCAATCAAAGGTTTATACAATGGCAGGTGACCACAAGTCTCTCTTCTTTATCTTATGAGCAGTTTTGTAACACCCTTTTATTTCCCAATTACAACGTCTGGTTCAGCAAATCCTAGGCCAACCTGATTACAAGTTTGTAAACCTTCAGTCTCAATTGGTGTATTAGTAATTGTCACATGTAAAAAAAAAAAAGGAAAAAGAATATTTGAATGTTTTTCATATTGTGCGGAACCATTCATTATGAATCTGAACTTGAAAGAGTACTGTCTCAGTCTTTCCAAATGTATAAGCAGATGTTTTTGCCAATAATGGTACATTTCTGCAGCCTTTTATGGTAATTTCTCTAAATGTGTGCAAGTTCTGTGTTGTTTGCAAAAGTGACTTCTTAGGATCTGGGGTTTGCTGTTTCAAAGATGTGGCAAGAGTGAAAAGTATTGGTTGGCCGTATATTATATTGGATTAAAGACAACATAGTCCTTATTTAATTTGCTGCCTCCAATTTACTGTGTTACTCTTTTTAACGTGCTACATAATCTTTTTTTGTTCCAGTTGTAAAAAAATATTTTTTGCAACATTGTTTCATAGCTATGTATCTGTAATGCTCCTTGGGATGTTGGTTTTTGTTGGTGTACATAATATGCATAAAAGCTGCTAACTAAACATTTGCCTGGAGGCCTGTGTGTTTCTTTGTACCTGTCACAAACTTTTTTTTATTCTTTGTTTAAACTTAAATGAATTTAAGAGAAATACTCTTAAAAAAGACATCAATCCATTTAAAATTTATTCTTGCAGATATGTGCAGTACTGGCAGCTGTCACTGATGTTATTCGTTCCCAAGGAGGAAAGGAAACAGAAACTGAATACTTTGCGGCCCTGGTAAGAAATTAAGAACCTACTCCCAGTATGTGTTTCATTAATGTAAAAAGAGTAGTTTTAAAAGCAAAAAAAAAAATGTATCACTTAATTGTAATGTTTTAGAGAATTTTGTTTAACCTTGGTATTGTTTTAAAACTGAATCAAGTGCTTTTTCCCATCTTTGTAGATGACCACACTAGAAGTTGTGGATTCTGGTGAGAGTATGGCTGCTGTTGCTTTCCTCTTAAACCTAGTGCTTAAGCGGTATGAATCAGACATAAAAGCAAATGTTTGCTAAGCTTTTCAAATTCTTCTGTTAATTTTAATTTGTTTATTGCAGTGTTCCAAGCTCAGTCCTTATCAAAAAGTTTTCTGATACATCAAAAGTCTTCATGAACATAATGTCTTCTAATGCAAGTTTGGAATCCCCATTAGGACTTAGATTGGTGAGTAAGGTAAACTTTTTTAAATATTAAAGAGTAGTCATCATGGGTATTATGTGCCCCTTAAAAGACATGTTTTTATATCTTTATGTTGGGAGCCATCTGTGTTGATATTTTTTTTTGTCCTCTTTGATGTAATCTGCCACATTGTTTTACGAATTTTAAATTGTATGAAATGAAACAATTAGGAAGCCATGCCCCCAGGTTATAATACCCTCTTAATACCACTTTTATGTATTTTT
This sequence comes from Polypterus senegalus, assembly GCF_016835505.1. Taxonomy (NCBI): domain Eukaryota; kingdom Metazoa; phylum Chordata; class Cladistia; order Polypteriformes; family Polypteridae; genus Polypterus; species Polypterus senegalus. The sequence continues at coordinate 273,073,348 of NC_053154.1, forward strand.
TACATTTTATATTTTATTGTGGAGTGGTAGCTCTGAGGCTAGGGATTTGCACTGGCAATTGGAAGGTTGCCAGTTCAAGTCCCGTAAATGACAAAAGTGACTACTACGTTGGGCCCTTGAGCAAGGCCCTTAACCTGCAATTGCTGTGTCCTGGGTATCATGTTAATCTGCATGTAGGCCCTCCAACCTGCAGGGAACTCCAGCCACCATAAAAAAAACCTCATACTGTTTCACTCCATCTGAATTAGTGTGGTGCTGAGGTGTCACCCGTTGCATGGCTGCACTCGGATCTTAATCTGGGATCCTGAGGCGGTTGGGTTGTCATGTGGTGAGTGCGGCAATGCGCTGTGTCAGCACGTGCTCCTAACCTCTCTCTTACATTTTATATACCTGTTTTTGTCATGCAGTTGAATGTCTTGTATAAAAATCAATACATTATTAGAGAATGATAGACTATTGTATTTTATAGGTCTGTCATGGATTAATCAGTCTTTTATTTTTTGCTTTTTATGTTCAACTAAAATTCTCAGTAATTAGCAGTTATAGAAGTCATTAATTTAAAAAGACTTAAACAAATGAAACAGACTGTGCCTGTATTAGTAATTGACCTAGACAACATTTAAAAAAAATAGTTTATCCAAATGGTATACATTTTCAAAAAATAAAGAAATTTGAAGGAATTCAATTATTTAATCCTGAAAAGGCTAAGCCACTAGTGTAGGTTTTCATTATGCTCCTGTTTTCTGGTTGTTTAACATACAGGTGGATATGACACTGAAGCAGCTAAATTCAGCGTCATTTGAATTTCTGCCTGTGCCAAAATCTCCACAGTAAAGAGTTAATTAAAAATGTTAAAAAAGTCTCAAAAATGTTTTATTAAATTTGGCTGTTAACAATGTTCTTTACAAATCTATTGCAAAGGTTAGTCTCCTACTGATGTATATTTGTGAATATAGAATAAGAACAGTAAAAAAGCAAGTCAATTGAGTAACAAGATGAAGTAACACATATTGCTAACGAGTAATGCAGATCTGACTTGAGAGTCGGAGCCTTATGTTTTTTTTAAACCATATTTTTCAGATCTTATCCTGTCTCAGTACATTACTAAAGAAGCAGGACGCTTCTGTTTGGAGTTATGCTTCAACACTGCAGGTCTATCATGGGTTGCTTAGCTTTACTGTTCACTCCAAGCCCAAGGTAAGCCCAGCTGCAAATACACTATCTACTCATTTTCTGATCTAAATTTACTGGAGATTAAAAAAGAAATATGTTTTACATGCATGTATCTTTAATAGGTACGTAAAATGGCACAGCAGGGTGTTTGCTCAGTCCTTAAAGGTGGTGACTTAATGTTTGGAGATTCCCCTCCGTCACATCATCCGGCAGCTCAATCAACTGCTAAATTCTGTATAAAAGAGATGGAACGAGCTGGAAGTAAGTGTTCAGCTCTCACTGTTTCATACATTGTAGAGTTTGATTTGTGCACTTTCACTTTACTGACCCATATTTTTACATTAAAGAAAGTCAAGAAAACACCACAACTCTGCACATTATGGAGCTCTTGAAAGAGTTGTTGCCTTGTTTCCCTGTTAGCTCTGTAAAGTCTTGTTGTGAGATGCTACTGCGAGTTATGACTTTAAACAATGTGGTAAGAATATTATTTTTCCTATATTTAAGATATTTGCTGTATTTAATAATAAATTTATATCTTTTTCAAACTTATGTTACTTGAGAAATTACACTGTGTATGTTCCTCAATGAAGTGAAATGGGCAGGTTGCAAGTTTTACATGTTTTGTTGTAATTTAGTTCATTTCATGACAAATTTTTCCTAATGCTATGAAAAGTTTATTTTAATGTTTTTAAAGAGTTGTTTAGTTCTGCTCTATTCCTTTAAAATATTTTATATCTCAATTTTGCAGCTTGTGACTGCCGGAGCAATGCAGGCCTTTCACAGGCTTTTTTCTGCTAAACCAAAACCATCAACACTTTCATCTGAACTCAATGCACAGATAATTACAGTATGTTAAACCTTGTTACTCTCTAAGTATACAAATGAAGTTTTAAAATCATGAATATATATATTATTGGCTTTTTTCCATAGAACTATGTTTCTTTTTCAGGCTTTGTATGATTACCTTCCCAGTGAAAATGACCTTCAGCCAATGTTAGCCTGGCTGACAGTTATGGAAAAAGCTCACATTCATCTTTCCAGGTAAGGCTGTTTATTTGAAAACATTGTGAATTTGATTTACAAAAGGATGTAATAGTTTAGCTGCCTTCTTCTAAAGATCTTGCAAATGCAGTACTCCCTGGGAGTTTTGGATGTTGTCTGCTAGTTATTTAAGATTGTAACAGTTAATATGGCATTGTATATGAATGGCTTTCATAAGTAGCTAAACACCAAAGGTTTAGTCACAATATTAAAAATTTCCCATCTGTTGAAACCTTTTCAACTTAAGGATAGTTGGGAAGAGTTACTGTCATGCCTGGGTACTTATTTGATAGTAGTTAATAGTAATAGATGTTTAGAGCAAAACCTATAAAGAGAAGTTGAGACGGGATTACTTTTACATGGCTGACCAGCCTAGTTCAGGTTAATTCTTATCTGCTTCTTTCCAGCAGCCACATTTTGCCTGGTCAAATTCTGTTTATATAGGAGACTAGCAAAATACCCGCGATTCGCAGCGGAGAAGTAGTGTGTTAAAGAAGCAATGAAAAGAAAAGGAAACATTTTGAAAATAATGTAACCTGATTGTCAATGTAATTGTTTTGTCACTGTTGTGAGTGTTATATATATATATTTACACACACACACATAAACATATATATATACATATCTATACATATACACATATATACATACATATATATCTACATATATACACACATATATATACACACATATACATACTGTACATACACACACATATATACACACAAATACATATATATATATACATATATACACACACACATATATAAACATATATATACATATACATACATATCTACATATATACACACACAGCTATTTCGTATCGGTGCAATACGCTGTTTGTTAAAGCAGTTGACTCCGCTCTTACGTGCAATAACAAATCAAATTATTCAGTTGTCTTTGCTCATATGTCATTTTAGAGCTGGACGCCTGGCATCTTTTTTTGGCCACAAGTTCGTTTCTGTTTGGTGTGAGGTTCTGTGTTGTGGAGATTCTCAGGATGGATTGCAGGTGCTCATCAGTGAGGCGACTCCTGTGTGCTGTTTTGTTAGTCTTTATCACTGAGAAGAGCTTCTCACACAGATATGTGCTACCAAACATGCACAAGGTTCGAGCCGCATGTAGACGGACTTTTTTTGTTCATCAAAGTCACCAAAGCGCCGTGCAAACTCAGTGCGCAGTGCGCTCAGTTTATCAGCAAAGTGCGTATTTGGGAACACCGTAGTGACGACTTGGTTTAACAGTACTTGGCAACAGGGAAAGTGGGGCAAGGTGAACTGGTGCATTTGTGTCTCCCATAAAAGCAGCTTCACTTGAAATCACTTTGTGATTGTGCACGGGTTAAAACGTCCGCTGAAGTGTCAGATTCTTATTTAATTATGCTGTTTTCTGTATCTTCTGAATTGCATTCAGGTTACCCTGATGCAAGGCAGCTGAAGCGCTGCATTATGGGATCTGTAGTTTATTGTGTTACCAGCGCTTCATATACCGGGCTTTAATAACAATAATACAGTATATAAAATGATCTCGGGCGGATATAATTACGCCGGGCGGATGTGGCCCGCGCCCTTGAGTTTGACACATATGGACTAAATAGAACTTGAAAAGATATGTTTTTCAAATGTGATCGCAATTCAGATAGAGTTGACGCGACTACAGCCTGCATGCCTCAATGAGTCATCCTCCCTCGCTCTTACTTTTTTACCGTTCATCTAATGAATACACTGAGTATGGCTTTACCAAAACAATCATTGATGGCGAATAAAGTATCCATTATTCGAGTATGTAGAGCGGGATATATATATATATACATATATATATATACCCGCGTATCGCAGCGGAGAAGTAGTGTGTTAAAGAAGGTAGAAAAGAAAAGGGAACATTTTAAAAATAACGTAACATGACTGTCAATATACAGTATTTGTTTTGTGAGTGTTACTGAGTGTTGCTGTCATCAAGGATTTGATTATCATTATTTCTTTCAATCAGGTTCGTATTTGTAGGATGTGTTGTGTTCAAGTTACATTCCGTGTTTGTCAATCGTTGTAAAGATGACAGGTTTCATTCATCGATTCGTTTCTTACTGCATCAATAAACAGCTCGTCTTCTTCTTTATCTGAGACCTGACACACTGCATGCACAGGTTTTTTACACTGTCTTCCTTTAGCGGGACATTGACTTTTTCCACCGTGTGCTTTGTTTCCACAGTAGCTGCATTTATGAATATGCTTATCAGACGCTTCATATTTTTGCTGCCTTTTCAATTGTGTAATTCGGTTTTTGTTCAGTGCTCTTTGGAACTGTTGCTTTTTATCTGTGCACTGCGTCAGTTCACGTGAGCCACTCGGTGTACATGCATCGAAGGTTCCCAGCTGTGCTGGTGCCATCTCGTGCTATGTCCATAGCTGTATTTAATGTTACCTTAGTCCTGGCACTTAAAACTTTCTCTCGCAGTTTCGCTGAGTTTGTGTCAAACACCACCCTGACCATCTCATCTTCCTCTCCATAAGCACAGTCCTTCACCCGTGAATATTTACCCGTGGCAGTTTGCTATTGGATTGCCGCTGACGGACGGCCTTATATGGGCAGGCACTAAATTACAAGCGCCAGCGCAGCCTGTCTATGAACTTAATTTAAAGTGTAGGTTTACATCGTGCTTTGTTTCCGAAGTAGCAGAACTCATGAATATGGTTGTATATGTCACTTTCGCTTTCTTATTGTTTCGCTGCCTTCTCAATTATATAATGCATGTTTTCTTAAGCGCTTTTTTGAGCTCTTCCTGGTTTTCTATGTACTGCATGATTACGTGGGAGGCGTGATGATGTCACACGAAACTCCGCCCCGGCGTTGAAGCTCATCTCCATTACAGTAAATGGAGAAAAACTGCTTCAAGTTATGACCATTACGCGTAGAATTTCGATATAAAACCTGCCCAACTTTTGTAAGGAAGCTGTAAGGAATGAACCTGCCAAATTTCAGCCTTCCACCCACACGGGAAGTTGGAGAATTAGTGATGAGTCAGTGAGTGAGTCAGTGAGTGAGTGAGGGCTTTGCCTTTTATTAGTATAGATACAAAAAAAGATTTAAATTTTGACAAACTTGAAATGTCACAGTTTAATGAACCATTTAAAGAAGAGCTGGATAGATCTCTGGAGCTCGGAATGTTTTATTGAGAGATCAGGACACCATATGAAATAAAATATTCTAACAGAGATATTCTAACTTTGTCATCTTAGCTTTGTAAATATATAGAACAGAGGATTAATGTGGCCATTGATGATAATATGGATTAATTTACTCCTTATCTGGTTAGACATGCCCACAAGCATTGTTTCAGATTTACCATAGATCCTTAAAGTTAAAGTCCAAAACATCCTCCGAGAGCAACTTCTCCCAACCATCCAAGAACAGTTTGGTGACGAATAATGCCTTTTTTCTGGATAATGGAGCACTGTGCCATAAGGCAGAAGTGATAACTAAGTGGCTTAGGGAGTAAAACATCAAATTTATGGGTCCATGGCCAGGAAACTCCCCAGACTTTAATCCCATTGATAACTTGTGATCAATCCACAAGAGGCAGGTGGACAAACAAAACCTCACAAATTCTGACAAACATCGATTATATAAGAATGGGCTGCCATCAGTCAGGATTTGGCCTAGAGGTTGATTGACAGCATGCCAGAGAAAATTGCAGAGGTCTTGAAAAAGAAAGGCCAACACTGCAGATATTGACTCTTTGCATAAACGTAATGTAACTGTCAATAAAAGCCTTTCAAACTTATGAAATTCTTATAATTATACTTCAGTATACATAGAACATCTGACAAAGCGATCTAAAAACACTGAAGCAGCAAACTTTGTGAAAACTAATACTTGTGTCATTCTCAAAACGTTTGGTCACGACTGTAGAGTTTCTAATTTACTGCCAACACTGTAGCATGTTTTGTAATCAAAAGAACATTGTGTTTTTGAAAACCGTCATAATGATAAAGTTTCAGTAAATTTAATGTGAAGGTATGTTATGGTGGAAACTCTAACTCTGAGAATGTAACAGTTATTTTGTCACTATGCATTCATCGGTGGATTGCTAATGACCAAAATAACTGAAATACATGGCTTGCTCACATGCAAATCACAATATTTTTTTTTCCTTTGTCAGAAGAATGATACCACCTAGATATTTTGAGAATGAGGAATGCTTTTTTTCCAATGGTATTATTATAAATATTACATTTTACTGTGGTGTCCAAAGTATCTATATTATTTATGTCTCTTTCATATTTTCATTATTATCTCTGTATTTTCAGGAATCTTGTAGTAATATTTTTATGTGTCTAGCAAATCATTCTGTCTTATTTTGTGTTTCTGCAAATCTTACTCTTCTGACTTATCATGGTTGTTGAATTGGCAAAGGCTCTGTTATGATATTATATAAAATGATTGCATACTTATTTGACCTGGTAGTAATTTAGTCTATTTTTTTATCAAAGGTGTTTTTGTTTTTGTTGCAAGAAAGCATCATATAAATGGTGTTGTTTGCCATGTCAAAGTGACCTCCCCTAAAATGGAAACGGCTTATAATTGACTTTAATGAAAAATACCCTAATGTTTGTCAGTAAAGGACTGATTTACTACTAGTTACCAAAAAAAGAAGCATAAAGGCGATTGTGTGTTTGTATGCTTGTTCAGTCTTCCACACCACTGAAACTATCTCTGACAAATTTTGCACAATTTACACTTTTGTACAGGGAAAGACTATAGGCATTTTCACTTTGGAAACTACACCACGCTTTATTAGGGAATTGCCCCGAAGATGTGTTTTTGGGATTTGGCACAGGCATGCAAAGTTGCTCCCCACAGTTGATTTAAGCAGGTGAATTTTGGTGTGGGCCTAATTTTTTTTTTCCCTTGGAGATTATTTAGTGATTGCACCTGCAATTCATTCTCTCTCAGGAAACACTGGGTATCCTTCCTAGTAGATAATATTCAAAACTGACATGGACAAGAATATGTAATGTCACCTTCATTCTCTTTTATATGAACTGACACACTTTGGGGGCTTTGCAGAAGTTAACAATGAAGCAATTTGATACAGTAAATGATCATAATGCTGTAATTAATGATTTATGTTAAAGATCTGTGTTGTTTATGTTTCAAAACCAAGAAATGCATCAGTACTTTACTAGTAGACTTTAAAACTGTAAACGTTTTACATGTAATCGTCAGTTTTACATGCTTCTGAGGTTACATTACATAAGCAAATGCACCCAAAATCAGTTTGTACAAGCCATTCAGTTTTACATTTATATTGTTGTCTTGGATAAATGTTTTATATTGACATTTGTGTTGGTGTGTGTGTATATATGTCTATATAATATGTATGTAAAAATGTTACATATTTTGTACTTGCTGTGTTTTGCTGTTCACCATATTTTGTAGTGGCATATTTCTGCATGAATGGAATAAGCAACACATTTTTCTAATTGAACTGCATTATATAGTGACAGTAAATTGACTTGATGCACTTCTGGATGCAGTGTTTCTCTCTGCCTAAGTAATTACTTAACTAATTTGATAACAAAGAGATTAGACATGGAAAAGCAGAGCACAGAGAAATGTAGCTCCAAAAGTCAATATGAAATAGAAGGCATGCAGAAAAGCAACATGTTTCAAAAGGCCATTCACAATTGCCAAAAGTTTCATTAGAGTGTGATTCTTGTTGCTATAAATTTAATTGGATAATTGGAATGTTTAATTTGTTGTGATTAGACCTGACCTTATCAGCTCAGGTGCCCGTATTTTTGATGAGTCACAAAGACTTTTCAGTTGAGCACTCGATCACATGAACACTACCTAGCATCTACAAAAATAAACCGCTCTTTAAAATATAATTAACATGGTATGGTTGTGTTTGTTCTAAATTATTAGCCATAGCTCTTAGAAGTGGTTCTTGAAGGTATGTTTTATAGTAATTGGTTTTATTTCTTTTTTTCTTTTATTTTGTTGATTTGCAAAAACTGTACATCCATCAGAATGATACACAATAGAAAGCAGCACATAATTGATCACTTCACTGTATAATATACATATATATATTATATATATATGTTTTTTTTTTCTTCATTTTAGCATCCAGAAGAATCTGTGTTTGGGGCATTTACCACGTCTGTTCTCTACTGCAATGAACTGCTTTTTATCTCCACATACAGAAGTAGTTTCAACAGCAGCCCAGATATTAAAGGTTAGAATATTTTACTAAGACAAGACACTGGGTGAAGATTTTTTTATATTACTGTGTAGTAGATGTACAACAGAGTTAATCAGAAATTTTCTTTGTGTATATTTTATAATTAGACATTACTGAAGGAATGTGTTTCAAGCTACATGGAAGAGACTGATACCATAACCTCTTCCTCTACCTCAGGTTCAAGCACCTACATTTATAAAATGTTTCGGTAAGTCATGGTGAAAAAAATTCAAGTGTTTTCTGATATTAATGATAAACATCATGGATTTCACTTTTGTTTTTTTGTTTTTTTTTGTAGACAAGTTGAAGAGGGCCTAACGTATCGATTCCATTCTTCCTGGTGCTATGTTCTGCATGTTCTCAGTGTTTTTTATCAAGTGGCAGGAAAAAAAGCTAATGCAATTATGTTGAAAGTAAGAGTGATTTAAAATATAAAATAATTTCCTTAGCCTTATTTGTTTGAACAAAATAGAAATCTTTCCTTAAACACAGAGCATAAATTGGGTAGACCAAAATTCAATAAATGAGCATTTCTAGATCATTTTCTGTGCTATTTTTTTCTTATTTCTTTATTGGATTATTTTACTGTACTAGACATATATTTTCTAATGTATGGCTTTTAAATAACCGCTAAAGCCATAGTAATGAACTCTAGGAGGATGGTGGAAGCAGAGGTAATACGATGAATACGTCTGAATCCTGAGGAGGTATATGTTAGAGAACTAATTATTTTAATTATTGACGTGTTTTTTTTTTTTTTGCACTTTATTTATATGCTTACAGTTATCCTGTAGCATTAACCTAGTCTATGCTTAGCAAGATGGTTTCTTGGTAAATATACACAATATATAGGAATATTTATTTCAGTTCTTCCTTTATGCACTTTGTTCTTTCATTTGCAGAGCTTACAGTCATTATGTGACCTGCGGGCCACTCCTCGGTTTCCCTTTTCTGGTGAGCTGGATCAAGCTGTTGGCTCCGCAGTAGAGAGTATGGGCCCAGAAATAGTTCTGAAAGCCATTCCTTTGCAAATTACAGACACAGAGTGAGTCAGACTGTTATGAACCCTTGTAAGGGATTGTTTGGTTTGGAAATGTTTGACATTATATGGAAATTGATATATAATTAGATATACTGCATTATAAGTAACTTATACAAAGCTCCTGCTAGGATATGAAAAAATAAATAAATAAATAAATAAATAATAAAAATATATATATATATATATATATATATATATTTTTGGGATAATTTTGCTCCAGTGTTATAAATTGGACCTATTTCATATTACTGTTAATTTTAAAGTGTATTATACATAACATGTTTAGCCAAAATAGGTGAAAATATTGGTTAGCATATAAATATTTTTGGCATCTCATGAAGTAAATGTAGCTAAACTAGCGCATGGACTCTTAAATATTATTTTGTAAAAAATTTAATGTGTAGCAGATCGTGACTAGCTGTTTGCTTGCTAAATAGGAACTCTTTTGAGGAGGAAAATGTTAAATGATATTTTTTTTAAAGTAAATGTTAATTGTATGCATTTAATTTGCTTTCAGCTTTATATATATATATATATATATATGTATATGTATATATATATGTATATGTATATGTATATATGTCTTCATTTAATAATTTTTATTATTGCTGTCTTTAGAGATCTTGAATTCCCGCGGAGCTGGTTAATTCCTGTAATCCGAGATCATGTTAAAAATACAGAGCTTGGATTTTTCACCAGATACTTTTTGCCTCTTGCAACTACACTGAAAAGCAAAGGTAAATTTTTCATCTTGAGAGAACCATTACTTAACTTACTTAGTTTTTTTTTTTTTTTTAATAACCTCTCATTGCCCCTACCCCCTTTTTTTTCCATTTTAGCGGATGAGTTTAGTGCAGCTGGACAAATGTTGCAGTCAAAAGTTTACAACACTTTACAGATGCAGGTGAGATCTTGTGTTGTTTACAAATTATAATATTGTGTTGATTTCATATTTTTGTAATTTATAAAACCCTGATGATTTATCTTGTAGATTGGGTAGGAATAGATTATTTTTGTCAGATTAAGGGGCTTAGTGTTAAAATCTAGACATAACTAAGGATCTTGGTAGCTTAGTGCTTGTGAGTTTGTTTTTTTTTTTCTTTTTTGTTTTCTTGTTTGAAATGGTAGAATAATGTTCAAATAATTTGCTGTAGGTTATTTTTATACCTATACTTCGTTTGCTTTTCCCTCTGTAAGACTTGACAATTCGAGGATGCCCATTGTCATCTCAGTCCTTGTTTCATGTTCAGAGTTTATCTGCCATGTTTAATATACATACAGCTCTTGAGACCACTTTCTAAAACTTTTTACTTCAATACTAAATATGCTTCTTTAAAACTCATAATTTGGGACAAGTTCTGGAACAACTTCTATGCATGTCTTGTTACTGCTACAGAGTCCTCATATCAGTACCTATTTATCTTATTACCTCTATACTAAAACCTGGCTGATTTATGAGAATTAAGGGATATAGAAGAAACAAGTATTAAAAGTAGTATTTTTGGAGTAGAAGCAACATAAATCTAACAGAGCAAGTAAAATATTTTGGTACATTTTTAAGTTTTTAACTTTTTGATTTCTGCTCTTTTTGTAATGTATTGTGTGGTAAATATGAATGCATCACTGATGTATGAAAAAATAAACTGATAGGCTATTTATTAAAACAGAATACTAAAAATGATGTTGTTTACTGGCATATGTCTGTCACAGATTACATAGAATGATGTGTCCAAAATGTCAGAATCTGTGTGCATTTACTTTTTTTGTTAATGCTGATCCTGTGCATTTAAAAAAAAATATAAAAAGGTGAAATAGGCTCCAGTAGGCATCTCAATTAGAAAAAACAAAAGCACGTTTGTGTGAAATAATTATGAGCGTAGGAACCCTTTAGGAACTGAAAACTGTGATGGTATCATAGTGCTAGCTTTCCATCCTTTATCCTACGTGAATAAATTCCTGGAAAATACTTTTCCAAAATATAAACATGTAATGTAATTTTCTGATTTATTGCAAAGTACTAACTACTTAAATAAATAAATGCCTCTTATATATAACAAGTTGAATAAACTGTCATTTGGTTAACAAATAGCAGGTTGTTACAGGTGTTGTCTTTGCTGTGTAGCATACAAAGTTCGACACCTTGTGCACCTCCTATCCTGTCCATCAGTTGTGTCCCAAGGTGATATTTGCAAAGTTTTGTGCATTGAGAAATAATGGATTTTCTTTGGTGGGGATTGGGGGGTGGGATGTATGGGATTAGCACATAGGAGTGTTTTTGTTTTAGTTTGAATCAAAAAGCAGAGGCATTGTAACAACCTGTTGAGAGTGCTGTCACTTAAATGATTGAAGCAACACCTGTAGCAATCTGAATATATAACGGGTTTCATCGCTTTGATACTGGTAAAATATTTATATGTGCTTAACATTTTTTGTGAAATATCAATGGGCTTCCATCAAAGGACAAAATATTTTTGAGAATTAGAATGGAATCTCTAACAGAAATACACACTTACAGTCTGACTATATCCAAAGTGCTTACAAAAGTACATGATGAAGAGTTGAGTCTTAAAATATCTTTAGTTGTATATTCCAGTCAAAAACAAGATATATTTAACTAGGAGAGTGGTAAACTACCCCATTCATGGCATCATTTTTATGTACAGTATTTTTCTGCATTACTAGCAGCGTAAAATAGATCATACTGTGCAAATACATTTGTTTTATCACTTTATGTTTGCATTATCTTTTCTAGCTGTGCTGTATGTTTTTAATTATTTCATGTTAACAAGGTAATGATCTTCTCTGTTTTAGATTTGGACTCTGTTACCTGGATTTTGTCTGTACCCAACTGATTTGACCACTTCCTTTAAGGGAATTGCCCGTGTATTAGGTATGGCTCTCAGTGAAAGGCCTGATCTGCGGCCTGTTATCTGTCAAGCTATTCGAACACTGATCAAAAAGAGCTGTGATAAAGGTAAGTATGACTAAATAATTAGCTGTTTCATTTTTCAATGCATACTTCTTTATAATGTCAGTTTTCTTTCTTAAACAGAGGAAAGCCAAGCAGAAGTAGGGCGCTTTGCCAAGAATTTCCTGCCCATATTGTTTAATGTTTATACAAAAAATCCAGAAGATGGAGATTGCCCTACAACGAGGATGTGTGTACTGGACACAATTAAAGTGTACCTTGCAGTTACAGAACAGCAGGTGTGTATTTAATGAAAGTTCAAAATAGTTCAATAAAAGGTGATCTCTACAAGTTTTTGTGTATGTTAATAGTCAATTTCAAAATTAAGGTATATAAAGGTTTCATCTATAAAATTTATGTGAAAGCTTTCATAAACATTCTGGTAATTGCCCTGGAAGAAAGGCTTGTTTAGTCCAATTAAAATGCCAAAGTGTTTGAAATTGTCTTTAGTGACTAACATCCAGTTAGACATTTTATGGCATAGGAGCATTTTTATTGACACAATCCATTTCTTAAAAGTGTCCTCAGATGACAGCTTTAAACACTGGCCTGGTCTTATTTGTTTTATGTACAAGAAGAGGCTTTAATAGATATGTAAGAGAAGCTCTGATGGGAAAATGCATTTTGATCTCTACATGCTTCCTAATATTACCTTGTTCTGGTACCTTTGTTTTGAACTTCTATGTTTGAGAAAAGTTTTGCAAAGCAGCAGCATAAAAAGAAAGTAGTTTGGTTTTAAAAATGTATTTTATGTAATCATTTTATTTGTTCAAGTGATTAATACAGCTAATTGCCACTTCACATAACGCCCAAACATTTAAATCTTGCCCAGAGAAAGCTTGCACAAACGCTGGAGGAACATGAGATATATATACTGTATACCATACCTTTGAGTGTACTTGTTAAAGCTGATTCTTTTTCTTCTCTTCCCTCCCCAGATGATTTGTTCCTTCCTACAAAAAGCATCTGAAAAACTAAGCGAGGCTGAAAACACAGAGTTTCAACGGTAAGTATGGCATCTTTAAACTTGGCTTAGCTTAGGGAATAGGTTTGTCATTTATCTTCCAAGAGGACCTTGAGATCACAGTTTGCCTCAGAATTTTCAAATTAAATGAATTTTTATGAAGAAAGAGCAACGGGCTTAGAACCATGGCAGACTTTGTTTAGGAAAAATAGTGTTTCATTATGGCATTCACTATTGGTAGTATTTATTTTCAGGCTGCTAGCTGAATAACCATTGCATAATTGGCTGCAGCATCCTCAGTTTAACAAAAGTTACTTTAATATTGCTGGAATACATGTATCCGTATTCTGAAAGTTGCTTATTTCAGTACAGGGTAAGGAAAGACAGTCCCCGGATAAGCCCCAGGTGTTCCCGGCATTCCTCCCTTGGCCACGCCCCAGCATGGCGGAAGTGCCAGCTGTCCTCCCGGCAGCTCTCCGGGTGCCGTCCTAAGTCTTCCCCCTAGCACTTTCTGGTGTGGCGGAAGTGCTGGGGTAACAAGTCCCCAAGGCATTGGGGCGCCTCCTGGCGGTGACCACAGGCCCCTACAGGGTGGAGCTTCCATGCCCTGTACCCGTGGCCCCCAGAGCAACCAGGAAGGCGGCCCCCACGTGATCCAGGGTGGGCTTTGACCCTCTTCCGGTCCCTCACGGCGTCCCGGCCGGGTCGTTGCCCCTGGCATCCCTGACAGTGCCCCCCAGCCAGCGAAAACCACTCTGGGGAAGGAGCGACCCGTCCCGCGAGGGCAGCACAGCCCGAAGCGGGTCCTACTCCAGGACAGCCGGGTCTGGTCCCGCTCTCCAAGCAGGGACAGGGGCGGAGACGCGGCCTGAGCACCACCACTTGGTGCTCCCCTGCGCCTCGCACAGGTTGCGCTCCCCCCTCTTACCGGCACCCCCTCCGAGGCCTCCACATCCACGGTGTGAGGTCAGGTCCCCAATGAAGGGGGTCCTACTGCTCACCTGGGGTCCATCCCTGCTATAGAGAAGAACACAGGGGCAGAACCATTGCCAATGCACCCTTCCTGTGCCACGCACTGGCAGGATTCCCCCCTCCATTCGGCACCCCGGCACTTGCCTGTTCGGCACCCTCTCCACGGCTTCCGTGTCCCTCTTGATGTTGGAACCGCCGGCACCGCCTGCGCTCTCTCCGCCGGCCTCAGGGATTCCCTCTGCCCCCGCAGAGGGCGGCCAGCACCCGGACGCGTGCACCCAGCACCGCGTTCCAACATATTGGAGGAACCGGCACTCAGCCTGCCATTCCTCCTGTCACTGCACTACAAAGTAAGAGCCTCTTTCCCGTCTGCGTCCCTACAGTGTGGCGCGAGACCGCGGCCGACTTGGGGCGGAGGGCGCTAGGACCCGGTGCACTCAGCAGCCCGTGTCCAGGCAGCATCCTCACGGACTCCCCCCTCGGCACACGTGCAGCCCGTTGCGCCGCACCTCCTGTCGGAGGGCTGCTTACTTGAAACTGATCCTTGGCATCACAGCCATGTTCAGCAGACCCTCCTGCATGCTGTACGGAGTCGGCTGTACTCACCATCTCCGCCGTACTGCTCCGGCTGGAGAATCCAGCGCCACGCCGAATGGATCGCTACTCATAGCTCCTCTATGGATGCGACTGTCTTCCTCTCCAGTTCCTGCATCTCCGCCCGGAGGGCACGTAGCAGCTTGAACAGGCGCTGCTCCGCGGCTGAAGGCACGCCTCCAGCTCCGCCAGAGCAGCCGGCAAAGACAGGAAGTTAACCAACGCGGAGCCTACCTGTCTGTCAGCCTCCGACGCCGGCCACTTCCTGTGGGCCTTCTCCTCTGGCCCAATTGGGTCTTCCCCCTGCCCGTGATGGACATTCCTTGGTCCCGCCTCTCTGCAGTCATCGGTGGGCACACAAGACACACTGTCCAATCGCATGCTTTCCAGGGGGAGGGACTTCTGGTCCGCGGCCATCTTGCCTCCCCTTCTGCGGCGGTGACGTGCTTGCCGGCAGCCTTGTTGTTGTTGCCGGCACCTCTCAAGCTGCAGTGTCTCCTCCTCCGCAGCCCTCGCGGCTGCCGCCATGCTGCCAGAGTCCCGCAGACCGGCATGTGCCCGCCACTGACGTGGATCCGGGAAGTCCCTGCCTGAAAAAGAAAACACATGCCCAGCCCCCACAGGCTGGCTGCCGATAGGCAGGGAACTCGCCTCCCCGGACTCGTCCACCTGAGGAAACCTCCTCGGCGTGGCCTCTCTGGACGCCATGCCTTCCCGGGCACCCCCAGCAACAGCATGCTCGTGGGAGCCCGCTGCTCTCGTAGGCACGCCGCCCGCCCGCATCAGGGAAATATGGCCTTCCTGCGGACCCCTGGTAGTCCGTGGGGTTCCTTTACCCCGCGGGGCTGTGTGCACGCAGCACCCGCGGTACGTGGGTGGGATCCCCTGCTGTGCTGGGCCGTCCACAATGATATTTTTTGTTTCAGGTCCCTGCCTTGAAACAGGCGGAGCATCCTGCCAACTACGCCAGATGTGGACACGACCCGGACACAGACAGGCGGACATGTTGTTTCTCAATCACCACACATTTATTCACAATATTTACAATGGTCACACAGACCCAATTCAGTGCACAATCCCCAAAACACAGTCCTGGCCACAATGCCTCTCTTCGGGCTGCCTCCACACCACCTCTGTGCTTCGTTCTGCCTCCTCCCGACTCCAGCGCTGAATGAATGGAGACGGCCCCTTTTATACAGTCCCCTGATGAGCCCCAGGTGTTTCTGGCATTCCTCCCTTGGCCACGCCCCAATGTGGCGGAAGTGCCGGCTGTCCTCCCGGCAGCTCTCCGGGTGCCGTCCTAAGTCTTCCCCCCAGCACTTCCTGGTGTGGCGGAAGTGCTGGGGTAACAGGTCCCCAAGGCATTGGGGCGCCTCCTGCCGGTGACCACGGGCCCCTACAGGGTGGAGCTTCCATGCCCTGTACCCGTGGCCCCCAGAGCAACCAGGAAGGCGGCCCCCCACGTGATCCAGGGTGGGCTCTGACCCTCTTCTTGTCCCTCACGGCGTCCCGGCCAGTCGTTGCCCCTGGCATCCCTGACAACATACACACACACACACACACAGTGGGGTAATATGATTATGGTACCTACAGTGAAGGATGGTGGTGGTAGCATTTTGCTGTTTGGCTGCTTTTCATGAGAAGGGACCTGGCATGTGTTTTAAATAGAAGGAAAAATAGATGATGGAAAATACTAGTAGTTATGTTTGGTTTTGGCATAGCAATCTTACCTTTTTTCCTGCATTTTTAACTTTTAGGTTAACTGTGATGGATCTTATAGCAGCAATGGCTCCATTTGTTGATGAACCTTCATTAAGTAAAGCATTCCATCTTGTTAAGCCCTATCTGGAGGCAAGTTATATTTGACACAACCCCAATGTTTCTGCATTTTCTAAATGGTTCTTTTGTTAACAATATGTATTTTATTTTAGAGTAAGCAGTCAAACTGTCAGAAGAAGGCTTATCGTGTGCTGGAAGAAATATCTGGAGGGGAAACTTTGTCATGTCAGAGTTTTATTAAGACAAACTTTGATGTGCTGAAGCAAACTCTTTTGGAATCTCTGAAATCTGCTTCTTCACCTGCAAAAAGAGTAATTTTTAATGAAAAATTCCTTTAATGACTTGTTCAAGTCAACAGTAATTTTAAAAGTAGTTTTGTGTTTTTTGCAGCCAAGGTTAAAGTGCCTGGCCCATATTGTAAGACATCTGAATCAGGAACATTCAGATTTCATCAAAGCTCTTCTGCCAGAGGTATTTATGCTATTTTTAGAAGGTATTTCTGCATTTATCTCCTTTGCATGAAAGACAGTAACTTTTGTGTTTAAAATTACCCCATATTACTAAGATTTAGTATCCAGAGTTCTATATTGAATTTCAGTGAGTTTAAAATGGTAAGTTACAACATAAGATAAGCTTTTTTTTTAGTGTTCTATAACAAAGATGCAAATCATTTTCTGAAGCTCGCATTTAACAATAGTTACCTATACTAATAAAAGGCAAAGCCCTGACTGACTGACTCACTCACTCACTCACTGACTCATCACTAATTCTCCAACTTCCCGTGTAGGTAGAAGGCTGAAATTTGGCAGGCTCATTCCTTACAGCTTACTTACAAAATTTAGACAGGTTTCATTTCGAAATTCTATGCGCAACGGTCATAACTGGAACCTACTTATGTACATATATACCGACCATAGCCTGCAGCTTGGTGCGTGTGGCGTTGCGTCTCTCATCGTCACGCCTCCCACGTAATTGAGTGCCTGCCCATATAAGGCCGTCCGTCAGCGGCAATCCACTTGAAACACTCTGCCGCTAAATATTCGCGGGTGAAGGACTGTGCATATGGAAACGAAGATGAGATGGTCAGGGTGGTGTTTGGCACAAACTCAGTGAAACTGTGAAAGAAACTTTAAAGTGCCGGGTCTTAGCTAACATTAAATAAAGCCGTGGACATCACACTAGATAGCACAAGCACAGCTGAGAACCTTCGATGCATGTACTCCGAGTGGCTCACGTGAACTGACTGAACAAAGCACACGGTGGAAAAAGTCAATGTCCAGCTAAAGAAAGACAGTGTAAAAAAAAAAGAAAGCCGTGCATCTAGTGTGTGATGTCTCAAATAAAGAGGAAGACGAGCTTTTTATTGATGCAGTAAGAAAGGAATCGATGAGTGAAACCTGTTATCTTTACAATGGTTGACAAACAAGGAGTGTAACTTGAACACAACACATCATCTAAATATGAACCTGATTGAAAGAAATAATGATAATCAAATCCTTGATGACAGCAACACTCATAACAGTCACAAAACAATTACATTGACAATCAGGTTATGTTATTTTTAAAATGTTCCCTTTTCTTTTTCATTACTTCTTTAACACACTACTTTTCCGCTGCGAAGCGCGGGTATTTTGCTAGTACTGTATATAATGTATTGAATATATAATGTGCATCCTTTTAATTTTCAAAAGCAGTTTTTTAACCACAAGACCTGCAATGTTTAGTAGAGTATGGTATAAATCAGTTCAGCATGTGTGTCTGCTTTTGGAGAAAATGGATAAAAACACATGGTCTTTTGGGAGAACTGAAAAACCTGACATTTTAGTGATCTTGTATTTTAACTGATTGATTTTCTGGCACTGCAGGTTATTGTATGCACTAAGGAAGTGTCTGTGGGTGCACGTCAAAGTGCATACATGCTACTAGTGGAAATTGGTAAAGCGTACATGAGATTCCACAGCAATGCAAAAGGTGAGCTTGGGAACATTTTTATGCATAAAAGGATTGTGTTTGCGATCACTTTTCCAAGAAGCTGCTGGCCTTTAAAGCAGGCAATACATAAGTAGGGAAAGTAGGGAAAAAAGATACATAAAAGAATCTGTGCTGATCTGTTGATATTTGTTTATTTAAAACATGCCATGAAAATAGCAGATGCCCTTATATGGCTTATTAACTTAAGGGAAGTTTATGAAAAAAAAGTAGAAATCTAAGTATGCGTACCTGTATTTTGTAGTAAAGAGGACCTGTGTGACTTGATGATATATGTTTTAGATGCTTTGAACAACTATCTGGAAATGATCTACATAGGACTCACAGGCTCAGTCACAATGATCAGCTGTACGATACTGGCTCTAACACGTCTTGTCTATGAGTTCAAAGGTAAGCGGTTTTGTATTTTGCTAATATATTGACTGTCTATGGTTATACTGCAATATTTTCAGAAGGTTCAGAGGAACTGCTAATGATTCTAGTTAAATACATTTTTCCCTGTAAAATGCAGAATTTACCTTGCTAACTGTCCAGGATAGCAATGCAGTATAACATTCAAGTGTGACGATGTGGGTTCGTTGCATGCTCCCATCTTCTGTCTGGGAGCCTTTGAACCCTACACCATCGGTAATGTTACCAACAAGCTTAGCAGTGAGGCAACAACATAGCAAGGGGATGGTGCAAAGTGTACAGAGCTTTTATTAAAAACATTTAACAAAAACAATGTTCAAATAAATAGGTGCACTGCTTCAAAGATTCAAATAAAAAAATAATCCATAAAACAAAAGTGAAGTGGAGGTTAAAAACAAATAGAAAAATCTTCTAAAAACAACGAGGTTAAAATAACATAAAGGAGGCCTCTCGATCCCTGGCTTCGGTTGCGCACTTATCCCAGACCGAGACTTGGTTTCCTTGACGACCAGGGCGCTCACGTCAAGGACTTCACTAACCAAGCCTCCCGACTCCCGCAGCCTGTCATCCTTCAACTAGTCACTCCAGCTCCTTAATCGCTCAGCTGGAGCAACCACTTCCTTCAGCCCCACCAAGTGGCCAAACACTCCCCTCATGGGCTCAACTCCCAGCTGCCTTCCTGCGAGCCTTCACTCGCTCACACCGGCTCTCTTGCCACACTGCTTCCTGCTCTCCAGCAACCTTCCCTCTCTTTTTCCTTTCTTTCTCCCCCCTTAGCCAACTCGCGCTTCTATACATCAAGAGGGCATGGCAGCTGTGGCAAATCAGCAGCCCCAGGAACAATCACACATGCGGACAGTTTCCCACCTGTGCACTTAGGTGAGAAATGCCCATATTGCGAATCGCCCCAAGAACCGCTTCAGCTACACAAACCTCACCAAGCTGCGAGCGCGGTGCTTATTTATTTAAAAGCAGCCCTTTTTACATGAGCTGTAGACCCACTACACCACATCAAGTCTATCAGTTTTGAACTCTGTTTTCTATTTAATCTGTTTTTGCCAGTTAGATTATTACATATGATAATGAAGGATGGGAATTACTACTTTACCACAGAATATTCTTTGTGCGCATCTCTTATATGTAATATTTTTTCAGACTTCATGGAGATTTCTGTGGTAGAGCAGCTACTAGAGAATGTATGTCTCCTCCTCTCCTCTAAAACAAGAGAAGTGGTTAAAGCAGCACTGTCTTTCATCAAAGTTATTTTATTCGTCTTGGACATAAAGATTTTGACCAGTCATGTGTCAGTATTGGTAAGTACTTAATCATTAAACATTTTGTTTCATAAAAGATCAAGTCCAATAATTTATCTCTTTATGCTTTGCACTTGCTATTTTTTATTCAAATGAAGAGTATTGCAGTAAAACAGAGGTGTCAGAATTGTTACCAGCTGTATCAAAACGTTTTCTAAATACAAATCTTAAATATTTAGTGTTTTTGGTCAGTTAAATAAAACAACTTGAGTAGATTTGTATGTATATATGATTATGATTTTAACATGACTGATTACAGTAAAAATAATCAGCTTTAAGAAATCATTTTACTTGATAATTAAATTTAATAAAATTATTTTCAAGATGGAGGGTCTTGGAAGCATCAAAGATGATATCCGGTGGAATTTAAGAACAAAGCTGAAAAATATCTTCACTAAATTAATGCGTAAGTTTGGGTAAGTTGTTGGAAGGCTGGAACATTAACCTCAAGTTTATTTTAAATTGTAAGCTTCATGAAAGTAAGCTTTAGTAGAAAAATTGTGCATAGAATGGATTTCCTGCTTAATAAGATTGTTTTATTGCAGGTTTGATCTAGTAAAAAGTATGCTTCCAGTACAATGCCACAAAGTGCTTATCAATATTCGCAAAGCAGAAGCAAGAAACAAGAAACGCAAAATGTTGAAAAAGATGGCTGAATCAGATTCTGAGGAAGAAACTACAAAAAACAAGAGCAACAGGCAAGTCAAAGTTGTTATAGCTAGTAAAAAATTTCTGACACCTTTTAAAAAGGTTGTCTAACAGGAATAAGTGAATAACCACTAGTTTGATGATGGCACCACTGTGCTCTTCTATGGTTTTAATTCTGGAATGTCTTACAAGTTAGTTTGTTACTGTAGATCCTTATCAGTTATAGGATGATATATTGTAAGAAACCACAACATTAGGTATAAGGCTGGAATTAGTTTGGAAATAACTGAGAATTATGGAAAACATTTGGGAGTGGTACATTGCAGAAAATTCCACATGTGGCACTAGCAGACTAAGCATAAAGAGCAATACCCATTACCACTTACACCTCCAATGAGTTTAATGCACATATCAATCTAGCTGTACATTTCTTTTATTTAATTATTTAGCCATCTGTAAAAATGCTGTTGCAACTTTTAATTCAGTAAAACTAAGTTTAGCTTTGAGAAGATATCCAGGCTTATAACTTCCCTTTGACTTGCTTAAAAGTGCTTGTTGTACATCCCTTTACAGCATTGAAGACATATTGGCTGAATCAGAACCAGAGGATGAAGAAGATGTCAAGCACGCTCGAGTTTCAAAGAAACAGAGCCGACATAAAGGACAAGCATGGCTGAAGGAGGGAGAAGGAGATGAACCTCTAAACTTCTTAGATCCCAAAGTTTCGCAGAGAGTATTAGGTATAAAATTTCAATCCAAAGATTGTGTGTATATTTATTTAAAGATGGAAAGCTAGTATCATGCTGGATATTTTGGTTGTGTTTACCATTTTTCAAGCATTTACTGTATAATTTAACTTTGATATTCTATTAAATGTTTTGTAGCAACAAATCCTGATGTGAAAAAAACCCCAAAAGCCAGCCATGGCTTCAAAGTAGCTTCAGATGGGCGATTGATTATTAGTAATGATGATGATGATGAGGAAGAGAAATCAGAAGGTAATAATAGTCAGTAAAACTACAGATATGAAGATTGCTTACATTTAGTTGTAATTACAGTTGAACTGCTTTATCTGCAGGGAAACAAGAAGGAATAAATGATGTTTTGGAAGAAGTTGGTGTTAAAAGTGTAAGTACTGAAAGTATGTTATCATTGATATCCTGTCCCAACTGATCTAACCTTGCAGTAGCTGACATTTTGTTTTTAATTTTTAACAGAAGAAAAATTTAAAACGTAAATTTCAAGAAGGCAACTTTGATGATGATATGGAAGTTGAGTCACAAAATAAATATAAAGGTAGGGGAAAATGTTTACTTTTTAAAATCAACAATTGTAACGTGTGGAAATGTTCGGATCCGGACACACACAGGCAGACACAGAATGTCTCAAAACACACGGTTTATTGCACCACACAAAAACACAGTGCACTAATCACCTTCAGAACAGTCCTTTAGACTTCCTTCTCTCCTCTCTACTGCCTCCAACTCCTCCCAGGCAAGCTCCGTCCTCTTCCACCCGACTCCGGCTCCCGAGTGGAGTGAGGCGGCTTCTTTTATATGTCACCCGGATGTGCTCCAGCTGCTTCCTGATCTTCTTCCGGCAGCACTTCCTGGTGTGGCAGAAGTGCTGCTCTTGCACCCGGAAGCACTCTGTGCATACCTGGACTCTTCTTCCAGCAGCACTTCCTAAGTGTGACGGAAGTGCTGCCTTCCAGGGCTCCATAATCGTCCGGGCACCCCCGCCGGTGACCACGGGCCTCAACGGGGATGAGCTTCCAAGCTCTGCTCCCGTGGTCCTCATGCAGACTAGGGTGGCTGCCCTGTCGTGACCCAGGGAATGTATTGCTCCTCTCCAGGTTCCTCCAGGCATCCCAGCTGGGCAGGACTCCCAGCCGTCCGCCACACTTGGATTCGAAAAGTTTAGTAAATCCCTAACTGCAAAATCTATTCATTTTATGGACAAGCTTAAATTAACTTATTGTAGAAAGTATATTTTCATGAAACAATCAATTTAGAAATTAATTTTTATTGCCAGTTTCTTATGATTGGTTCATTCATGTGTATTTGGCATGAGGATGTGGTAAGGATGGTTGTGTGTTTTACATGCATTAATTATTGGTGAAAGTCAATAATTGAGACTCTCCATTACGGCTCTCATTTTCCTTTCCTTACCTTTGTCGTGGAATAAGATTTTCTATCACTCACTGAACCACGCTTGTTTAAAAAATGGAATAATACATTGCTAAACACGAAGATTACAGAAGTAGGAAAATTGCTTATATATAGTAAAACGAGCAGGAAGTAATACAGATAAGAGAGAAAATACTCAAGTAGGCTATTGGGAATTTAAAAAGGCCTACCTGCCTTTCTTTTAAAAACTAGTTGTGTACTTGAGACTTTAGCAAAGATTGTCTTCTGTGCAAAACAAAATCTTTACTAAAAAGGGCAATACCTAATTTGTACTAATAAGGCACCATAATATTTTCATGTGGCACCTGCCCATTGTTTGGCTCTGTTCACAATTAGTCCAACATAATATATAAGTCCAAACGTGGCCAGGTTTAGTTTTGTTGTTGTATTGAAATTGCCTGTTATTTTAATAAAGGTAATTTCATTGTTATCAGTGAGTTGGTGAGGAGGAAATTGGTGATCTGAGGGTCCAAAGATTTATACAAACTTTAATAAACTGAAGTAGTGGTAATGTGGTATGTTTTGTATTCTTATATACGGTGACTTTAGAAAGTATTCAGACTCTTTCACTTTTATTATGTTGCAGCCTTGTGCTAAAATTGTTAATTTTAATGAAGCAACACTCAATACTCTATAATGACAAAGTGAAAATTACATTTTAGGATTTTTTATAAATTTATTGAAAGTATACACTTGAAATATCACATTGACACAAGTATATAAACCCTTTACACAGTACTTTGTTGAAATACCTTTGGGAACATGAAGGGGTCTGAATACTTTGTGAAGACACAGAGTGTGCGTGTGTGGATGCGTGCGTGCATGCATATGTGTATTGTGTGTATATTTTTAATATTGGTGTTTTCTGTTTGTCTAAAAGCTTAAGTTGTACAAAACATTTTGTTGCAATTAGAATATTTATTCAGGATAACTTTAAATATGGTTCTTAAGGCTTTAGAGCTGTGGCCGCTGGTTTTTGTTCCAACCAATTTTGCATTCAATGCATTATTCTTACTTTAATTTGTTGTTTATTAAGTCCTTTTGTTTATTCTAAGAAATTCTAAATTATTTATAATTTTGCAAAAATGTAAATGTTTTATGTTTGCCTTGTTAATGTGTTTGTGTTTTTAATTCTCCCATGGACTGAATTTCCTCTTTTAATTGTATCCATATGCTAACAACAATAAATCTGAAATTATTTCACTGCGAGCTCCACTTGTCTGTAAGTGATGAACAGACAAGTGAAATAGCAGTAAAGCGAAGTATCCCCTTTAGCATTCAGTGTTGCTTACACATGGGTCTGAGCTTCCCATTGCTAATTATTAGCATCTGCATATAAACTGCAAAGAAAGGAGGAAATCAAAATGAAAACTGGCAAAGTTATGGCAGAGAATGCAAATGTTTATGAATTTCTATGAATTTCTTAAAAATTATTTGTAGGCTGGATAACTAAACATTGAATTTAAAAAATAAGAATGATATGCTGATTGTAAAATTGGGTGACATAAAAACCTGCAACCATGGGGGTCCCTCAGAACTGAACTTAAAAGCATTTTTTCTAGACATTGCACTTGACATACTGTGTTAACATTAATAGTACCAAGCTCAGGACTCTGGCCTTAATTTCAGAAAAAAATGGTAATGTACAAAAAAAAAAACACTTTTAAAAAAGATTTGAAAGTTAAGACTAGTTTGCCTATTTTGCTTTTAAAACATTTTGTATTTTCATTTTAATGTATGTGCCTACAAATAACTTTCCTCCTGTTCCTGAAAGCAATTTTCCAGTGTTTTGTGCAGATTTTAGCTGATAGGTGTATGACACATAATTGGCAGATTTAACAACTGTAAAAATGTTACATTATTGGATTTTGTTTGAAATTAATATTTATACAATTTGACCTTTCAGCTGGCGGTTCTGGGATTCATAGAAACGTGTCTAAAGTGGAAAAATTTGGTGGTGAATACAAGTCAAAGGTGAGTGATATGGTGTAAGATAAGTAAATAAAATTTCACATTTTTCTGAAGTGAAGACTGTTTAATACCTATTTGTTTTATTTTGTTGGGCATCAGTGGTACATCCCTAAAATGAGGAGTTAAGGTCCCTGTAAAATGTTGGTTCCTACCCAATTCCAGTGGACCTGCTGTATTTATTTTTGAGAAAATGATTATGTGAAAGGCAACCATAGATGTTGTTGTAATCTGCTATATACTGTAGCCCCCATCTATTGTTGCCTGTTGATTTTTTTATACTTTTGTACTTAATTAATTTCACAATAGTAAACCAAATAGCAGTCAAATTAAAAAAAAAATTTCCTTCAAATATCCGCACTTCAAATTGTATTTATTACATAAAGTAAACAATTAAAAATATAAACTGCTCTTCATTGCAATAGAAGTGCAGTATGTGTTGCTTATTTATGTTTGTATTAGCAAAGGACAACATGATGAAAACACCTAAGAGTATAAGGACCTAATAAAGAATAGTACTATTATTTGCCTTCAGAACAGCCTCAGTGTTTTGGAATGCTTTTATATGATGTGATATTGCACCCAACCCGGCACAGACTGACCCAGAGGCACATGTAGAAGCACACAGACTTTTTGATTTTTCTACCCCTGTGGGCACACGTCTTCCCCGTGACCCACAGGTAATACACAGTCCCAAAAGCAGTTAAATAAGACACACAACTCTCCACCTTGGCACCACCACCACTCGTCCTCTTCCTCCCGATTCCGGCTAATGAGTGGTGGATGCTGGCCCTTTTTATAGCCCACCCAGAAGTGCTCCAGGTGCTTCATTACCTGTGGCTAATTGCACTTTCGGGCAGGGCTCTAGACATGTCCATAAAGGCTCCGGGATCCATGCAGCACCCTTTGCCAGCCACCCCAGATCCCCACAGGGTTGTGGAGAACTCCATCTCCCATGGAGCCCTGCGGGAAACTGAGGCATCAACGTCACCCAGGGAGGCTGCAACCAAGCATCCTGGGGGAGGTACTGAGGAGCCCATGGCTGCTCCCTCGGAACATATGCAGAAGGGGTGTCCTGGCCGGGTCCGCCACAATGAGTTCTAAAGTTTATAGTGCTGGATTTTGCATTTTTGCTTAAGACTAGAATTACCAGAGTCTACGAAAAAACTTGTAGATCTGGCCCACCTTAAAGCCGTTCTCACCTCTCCGCCAGCCTCCTTTGTCCTGTAAATGTGCCGATAAAACAAGCTAGCAAGCAGCCGGCTATTCCATCCCCCCACCGACTTAGGACATGCATGGACTTCTCCCAGCTCATGCCTCGATTGATTATCTAGGGTGAAGTGGAGTTTTACGGTGGAAATAATAGATTGTTAAACACATTGTTAAAACAGAAACTTTTTCATATTTTAGTAATAAATGTTACAAAATGTAGGCATAAACTATAAAATGTGTGAGGCCTGAAGGCCAAAGATAAAAAAAAAACACTTTCTCAAAAGGTTCAAGAATGTCACAACAGCTTCCGTTGCATACCGGTAGGATTTTGTCACTCAGAGCGCAGCACACTTGCTGTACCTCAGAGACCAGAGTTCGATTCCCCGCTGGGGTTTTTTATATATAACCTTTGCAGTTCTGCCTGCCTGAACTCCCTGTTTATCTATATAGTAATAACAGTAATTTTATTATTATATAGCAGCTTCCCTGTCTGCCTATCATATAGTGCCTTTCCTTCCTATCTATCTATATACCTATCCCCTTAGCTGTTTTTTTATATATCTTTATACAGTGCCTTCCCTGTTTATTTATATATCTAGTGCCTTCTCTGCCTGTCTGATTGCATATAGCGCTGAACTTACTGCTCTGTACTATTCTGTCCTCTGCATGTCCTGGAGTACAAAAGAAACACCACCATACAGTAACATGTGTGGACTGGCAAGATCGGGGGAAAAAACATGCGGTCACTGATTACAAACTTCAAGATGAAAGAAAGAGTCAATATATGTGAAAACATCATCACACTAATGCAATATTATTTGAAAACGAACAGCATCAGATTGGGCGCATATTCAAACCCGATCTGATGCTGTTTGTTTTCAAATAATATTGCATGTACTATGCGTTGAAACTGCTGCACTGAATAAGCTGATGTCTTCTGTAACAACGTCAGCGTGTATTCAAACCCGATCTGACGCTTTTCGTTTTCAAATAATATTGCATGTACTGTACTATTAATAGAATAAAAACATACATTTGATTTCAGTCAGTCTGTAAGAGCTAGTGTAAATGCATGATAATTGTAAAGGTTAGGTTTTTTTTTTTAAATTCAGTTCCATTCTCTCAGTCATGTTCACGACCTCCCCCCTCCCCATCTGACACTGCTGTTTTCACATAAAGACGCACCGTAGCTCGAATGTTATTTATCTGGAGACGCACTATAGCTCGAATGTTATTTATGTAGGGAAGAAAGTACAGTGTTTGGTGCTCATTCAGTGTAATAGGAACCATAGCACAGTAGGAAGGGTGTGTGGGAACTGTTAATATTTGAATGTGATGATTTTATATAGCACGGATCGGAAATCAGCAGTTCTTAGCATTGCAGCACGCAAGCTGTCGTATCAACCGCCTACTGTAACTTGCTTTCTTTTTTCTTCAGTTATAGCCTTGAATAACAACAACAACAACAACATTTATTTATATAGCACATTTTCATACAAACAGTAGCTCAAAGTGCTTTACATATTAAAGAATAGAAAAATGAAAGACATAATTATAAAAAAATAAATCAACATTAACATCGAATAAGAGTAAGGTTCAATGGCCAGGGGGGACAGAAAAAACAAAAAAACTCCAGACGGCTAGAGAAAAAATAAAATCTGTAGGGATTCCAGACCATGATACCGCCCAGTCCCCTCTGGGCATTCTACCTAACATAAATGAAACAGTCCTCTTTGGATTTAGGGTTCTCACGGAAGGGCTTGATGATGATGATGGTCACGTAGACTTCTTCCTTTTAATCCGTCCATCATTGTTGGAGCATCGTGAAGCTTTGAGTAGGTGGAGGTGGCGCAGGCCACCACCACAAAGAAACCGGAAAAAGAAACAGAAAGAGAGTAGGGGTCAGTACCGATTTTAGAGCCACCATGAATAGTTGTTATGATGAATTGAACATACAGAGTATCAGGATTAAGTTAAATTACGATTAAAATGAAGTTATTAAAAGGCCATGTTAAAGTAATGTGTTTTCAGCAGTGTTTTAAAGTGCTCTACTGTATCAGCCTGGCGAATTCCTATTGGCAGGCTATTCCAGATTTTAGGTGCATAACAGCAGAAGGCCGCATTTTAAAGTCAATTCTGAATGACACAGGTAACCAGTGTAGTGACATCAAAACTGGAGAAATGTGTTCTGATTTTCTTTTCCTAGTTAGGATTCTAGCAGCTGCATTCTGCACTAGTTGCAAACGATTTATATCTTTTTTGGGTAGTCCTGAGAGGAGTGCGTTACAGTAATCTAGTCGACTGAAAACAAGCGCGTGAACTAATTTCTCAGCATCTTTCAGTGATAAAAGAGGTCTAACTTTACTTATGTTTCTTAAGTGAAAAAATGCTGTCCTAATGATCTGATTAATATGTGATTTAAAATTCAGATTACAGTCAACAATCACCCCTAAGCTTTTTACCTCCGTCTTGACTTTTAATCCTAATGTATCCAGTTTATTTCTAATAGCCTCATTGTATCCATTATTGCTGATCACTAAAATTTCAGTTTTCTCTTTATTTAACTTGAGAAAATTACTATTCATCCATTCTGAGATACTAGTCAGACATTGTGTTAGTGAATCAATAGAATCGGGTCATCAGGTGCTATTGATAAGTACAGCTGTGTGTCATCAGCATAGCTGTGGTAGCTCACGTTGTGCCCTGAGATAATCTGACCTAACGGAAGCATGTAGATTGAGAATAACAGCGGACCCAGGATAGAGCCTTGTGGAACACCATATTGGATATCATGTGTCTTCGAGTTGTAATTCCCACAACTAACAAAATATTTTCTCCCTGTCAGGTAGGATTCAAACCAATTTAAGACACTGCCAGAGAGGCCCACCCATTGACTAAGGCGATTTCTAAGAATGTTGTGATCAATGGTGTCAAATGCAGCACTCAGATCTAAGAGGATGAGAACAGATAAATGGCCTCTGTCTGCATTTACCCGCAAGTCATTTACTACTTTAACGAGTGCAGTTTCTGTGCTGTGATTTGTTCTAAAACCTGACTGAAATTTATCAAGAATAGCATGTTTATTTAGGTGGTCATTTAACTGCATAATGACTGCCTTCTCTAGAACTTTACTTAAGAAGGGCAAGTTAGAGATGGGTCTAAAATTTTCAAGAGCCGAGGGTCAAGATTATGTTTCTTAAGTAGGGGTTTAACTACAGCAGTCTTAAGACAGTCTGGGAAGACCCCAGTATCTAGTGACGAATTTACTATGTCAAGAACATTATCAATTAGCACGCCTGATACTTCTTTGAAAAACCTTGTTGGTATCGGGTCAAGGACACAGGTGGAGGGTTTTAATTGAGATATTATTTTTTGTAAATCAGGTAAATCTATCCTAGTGAAAGAGTTTAATTTGTTTATAACAGGATGTTGGGGTTTAGGGGGATCCTTAGTGTTGTGGAGATATACTATGTTATTTCTAATATCATTAATTTTTTGATTGAAGAATACAGCGACAGCCTCACAGGTTTCACTGGAAGCACTTAGGAGGCATTCCTTTGAGCTACCTGGGTTTAGTAGGTGATCAATTGTTGAAAATAAGACTCTAGGATTACTAGCATTGTTATTTATAATATTAGAGAAATAGCAGCGTCTCTCAAGACGGACAGTGTTATTGTATTCTGTTATTTTGACTTTTAATATTTCGTGGTGGATAGTAAGTTTACTCTTCCTCCATTGACGCTCAGCTCTACGGCATGTTCTCTTTAAATCAGACACTCTTTGGGTCTTCCATGGTATACCAATGCTAGAAGATTTTTTCACTGTCTTTTCAGGTGCAACTATGTCAACAGCAGCTCTCACTTTAGAATTAAATCTTTCCACCTTACTATTTACATTGTCCTCGCTATTATAGCTGGCACTATAAACGGACTGATTGCTTAAAATGTTTGTAAGTTTTAAAGCTGCTGCTTTAAAAGTGCACTTGTTTTGTTATACTTGTACACCAACATATGTTCCTGTATTTGAGCAACATGGGCATGCTCAAAAACACGTGTAATGCCACGAAAAGTGCACGCAGGCACTTCAGTTCGCAAGCATTGGTACGAGAATGCAGTCACAAGTACACTGCAGATCTATAGCGCGTCTTTATGTGAAAACAGCAGTGTCAGATGGGTAGAGTGAAGGAGGATCCTGAATGCGACTGAGAGAATGAAAAGTGAATAAAAAAAACCAAAGCTAACCTTTACGAAAAGTGAATAAAAAAAAAAACAAAGCTAACCTTTACAAGTATCATAAATTACACCGGCTGTTACATACTGAAATTAAATGTATGTTTTTATTCTAAAATAGTAAGAATAAGAGCAGTTTACTTCTCAAAACGGAGTCGTGGTGGATCAAACTCATGACCTTTTGATTACCAGTCAGCAGCTGATACCATTACGCTACCATGGCAGTTGTAGTAAATGTGTGTCAATGTGGCATGCTAAGGTGGCTTTTTTTCTGCAGTTATATTTTTGAATAAAAGCATACTTGTTCTGTTATATTTGTGCCTTTTGTGAAAGTGTTTCTTTGATATTTGGACTTCAGGCTTCATACATTATATAGTTTATGCCTACATTTTGTCATTTACTACTACAATATGAAAAACGTTTCTGTTTTAAAAATGTGTTTACACAGATTACGGTACAAATGGAACACAAGTGAAATGCGTGTATTCCAAATAACGATCTATTATTTCCACTCTAAAACTCCACTTCACTCCCAGATAATCAATCAAGGCATGAGCTGGGAGAAGTTTGTGCACGTTCTAAGTTGGTGGGGGGATGGAATAGCCTGCTGCTTGCAACTTGTCTTTATCAGCACATTTAGATTACAAAAGACGCTGGCGAAGAGGTGTGAACGGTTTTAAGAAGCGATTTAAGGTGGGACGGATCTACAAATTTTTTCATAGGCTCTGGTAATTCTAGTGTTAAGAAGAAAAGCCTCCAGTTTTCTCACGGCAAATGGAAATCTTCTCTGCACTTTGCCCTCCAAATCTTCCTATAAATAGTCAACAATTAGATCAGGTGATTGAGGAGGCCCTGGAAGGCATTTGAGTTCATTCTAGCATTCACAAACCTACTCTTGATTGAATTAGTTTAACATTGTGTATTCAGGAAGTATCTTCATGGAGTAGGTGAACATCATGTGCTATCAGTGTTTCCATCATAGGGAGTATCTGATCCTGTAAAATTGCTTCATATTCCATGGCTGTTAGGTCAAGTTTTCCCACAAAGCTACATAATGACTCCCATGAAACCTGCTGCTCATACCATTATGGATGCCATGTCATTTTTAAGAGTTGGTAACAGACATTGTGGGTTTAAGCCATCCTGTAGCATTCTCCAAAGGTTCATGCATCGAAATGTACAAAACAGAGTGAAGGAGAACTCATCAGGCCAGATTTCTTCCATTGCTCAGGTAAATAGGTTTACTGCTGCTTAGACCAGTTTATGCAGTTTTATGCATTGACTTTTGATATTTGCAGTTTCCAAACAGCAGTCCTGCCATACTCATGAATTTTATAATATGCATAATATTATTGCTACTGGGTAAATTCTGTGGTCATTCTTTTAGACTGTGCCTTTGTGACATTTTGCAACTATCCTGTGAAGAGGACTTGAAACTGACTGTCTGATGCAGTTTGTCCATGTTTGGCATACACTGTCATTATTCTTGCCCTTTTTATGACGTGTGTAACTGCAGTATAGGGACTGGACTGTTTGACCTCTTTAGAACCCTGTTAGAATCTCCATCAAAATGTTAATTGTCAGACCACTTTTATAGTTGGCATATATTGCTCATTGAGAATCAACCTAATAGGGGTTTTTACCTACATTTGTAATTGTAATTTAGTTACTGAAACTCCTGTACCAACTATATTAATATAAATATTACAGAAGTTTCAGTTTCACTAAAAGTAAACCGTTTGTTTTTTATTTACATATTCTTGTTTACTGTATCTTTCAAAAATAAAAGTGAAGCACATGTAGCATGGTTTGTCCTTTTTTCAGCATTGACATTAATTGAAACTGAAATTTTAATATGGGATATAGATGTTTAATATCCACCGATTATATAAAAACATCTGTATGAATGGTGTCAAATTATTTCAGATGCAATCGGACCATTCAGATACCATCCAGATACATGTCTCTGTTTAATGGCAGTAGCACATAGAGAGTGTAGGAAGAACTTTGGGTGATCTAGAACAGATCATATTGATTGTAATGCAGATTCCAATGCAGTTGTCCATTTTTAATAGGCAATACTCTTAAACATGTTAAGAATTAATAGAGAGCTTCCCCTTTTTAACATATGGCCTCTTTTGACACCTTTATATGATTAATTTTATATTTGTTTATTGGGTTTGTAGTCCCTTTTTTTCTTTTTCTTTTTTTAAAAACTCCAAAAACAGAAGTAACCTTAAATGCAAAAAAAGCCAACACTCATACATCATTCTCTTCTCCTGTTTCATAAAAGCAAGAGAAATGGAAGATGTGTACATCATTTCAGGTAACCCACCTACATTTGATGTGTCACATTGAGATTTTATTTTAAAAAAAATGAAACAGAAAATTGCCTAGAATGTGAACTACTGAATAATTTATGAGAAGAAGCTCTGACAACTCTTGGCTTGCAAGGGCAACTATGTGGGGGACGAGGACATGGAGGTTTAGTGGTTGTAGTATTGTCCTGTCTACAAAGTACAGTAAAAAATAAGAATACTGTATAATGCAGAACTTCATTGCAATTAAAACAAAACCCATATCAGTTTACCTAATGTACTCTTTATTCTTGTTTCTATTCTCCCCTTACCTGAAACTGTGTAGAAAACAACCTGGCTCTGTTTACATCCGATAATATAAACTTAAAATGGTTTAAATGGAGAATGCTACAAAAATAATAATGAAACATCATTAGTCCTGAATGTTAGTATATACAGTGCATTTTTGTAAAGAGTGTTAAGTAATTCCGTCACAATGGTTTTGTTTCTGAATATCTGCTCTAAATAGGTTTATACGAGGCGAGACACAAAAATAACCGGATTGGGCTTGGGGCTTTCCTGAAAAACTGTCTGGAGGTTGGCCAGATGTGAATCATACAACTATATCCCCTCCTACACGCCCTCTCAAACCGCCAACTGGCTAGGTATATCCTGTGAATAGCCCAGTCAGTATTTGCACAACAATCGCTACACAAGTTGCCATGAAAAAATCAGAAGAGCAAATCAACATCAAATTTCTCGCAAATTTTCTCTTTTTCCGCAAAGCAGTTTTTGACTGACAGAAACGTTCCTGTCCTCGATCATCCTCCCTGTTTGCCCTATTGCTCCCTGTGATTTTTACTTGTTCCCAAAAATCAAAAGTGACCTGAAGGGAACACATTTTTCTTCAGTGGATGAAATGAAGACAAAAACAGCAATCCAGTTGAAGAGCCTCAAGCAAGAAGATTCCCAGCACTGTTTCAATCAATGGAAGATACGTATGGAGCAGTGTAGAGATTGGGAGGGGGAGTATATACAGTAGAAGGTGACAATGTTTAGAATACTGTAATTCATCAATAAATATTTTTTTACCAATCTGGTTATTTTTGTGTCTTGCCTCATATGGTCAGTATTGTTACTTGTACAGAGTCCAGTGAAATTCTTCCCTGTGTGTTCTTATCAATGATGCAGTATATAATTCGCTCTAATGAGCGATGAGTATTACTTCCATGCCTTGAGACTTCTGTCTTTCTTTTCTGAAATAGACCCAAGAGATAAATTATGACTATGGATCTTTACAGTAGTATGAGGTTTTAAATCCAGTCTATTTTTTTTTTTTTTTTTAAAAACCCAGACCTCTCTAAAAAAATAAACAAACAAGAACAGTTTTCTAAAATACATTTCTTTGAAGGGAGGCAAGGCAGTAGAGTGGGTTTCACTGCTTACAGCTCCAGGAGACTTCGTTCGTATCCTCGTCCAGACACTATCAATGTCAAAGTAAACTTTATAGTCATCTCACCCATGTACAATGTCTGTGTTATTCCCAAGTCTGCTACAGTGTATTGTTTCCCTGGATACACCCAGCTTTCCTTTTACATTCTAAAATCCTTCATGTTAGGTTTATGCCACTCTAAATTGTCCCTGTAAGAGTGATTGTGTGTGTGTGCGTGTGCGTGTGCGTGTGCGTATAAATGTTCAGACTGCCATGTTGTCCAGGGCTGGTTCCTAATTTGTTCCCACTGCAGCAGTTTTAGGCTGTGGCACTCCATTACAGTACTCTGGATAAAGCATATTCACTGCATGAATGTTGTGTGTTTTTTTGCACAAAGTTACATTTTGTAAGTAATTTTCCTTCAGTTGTCTCTTTTATTGGTACTGCCTAATGCTCTTCATGATTTTCTTCCACCCCACAGAAAGGTAAAGGTGATATAAAGAAAAAAGGAAAACATGATCCATATGCATATGTCCCACTGAAAAAGACTCAGCTAAACCGAAGGTAAGCATAATATAACGTTAACTTTTTTTATCCACAAATGTAACAGTAGTAACATTTAGCCTTTAATCAAAGATGCAGGTAACTAGAAAAGTAAAGAGAACATTTCAGAATTTTCTTAAAAGTGTTTCAGCCATGACACGATTCCATATCATTTCACCAGGATCTATAATTGTATTAAAAGGGTCTGAAACTGTTGTTCTGTGACAAATTCCATTCTTTGGTGTCTGATCATATGAAATGTTGGCATGACGCAGGAGGTTTTTTCAAAACTATTATTCAGTCAGTTGAGTTATTATTCAGTGACTAGACTATTAATGTTCCCCAGACTCTTCATTGTAAAATGAACATGGACACTGAGAATTATGTGTATGTGTCATTGTATTATTAATTGCCCTACCCTGACAAGGAATCTGTGAGTTTATTACAGAACCTCCAGAACACTGCATTGTTGGCTTTTCTTGTCAGCTCACCCTTGTTTCAGTTCTCGGCCCCAGTTTGCTTGAAGAGATACATTTTAGGTGTAATGAGGGGTTTACGTGCCACAGTGCAACATTGTGACATTTTCAACTTTCTGCTTCTGCCTACAACTAATGTTTACACTTACATGATTCAGAACTGGTTTTCATCCATTCATCTTGAAACATTAAATAACAATGAATAGCTGATAATATCTTCAATTTGATTTCATACCAAAATCATATTAACCACTGCTCCTAGTGAAACATCAGCAGCCCAGATGGTCCAACAGAACATTTCCATCCATCTCTATAAAATTATCTTATTTGAGCAGTGATGGCCAAGATGATGAGCCCCTGTGTCTGTCTAGCATCTTTATAAATGACCTTAAGCATGTTAGGATGAAAACCAATTAATGACATCATTAAAAAAAGCTTGAAGTAAATCATCTGTCTTCAATATGATTTGGATCCTTTGTTTCCGCAAATGTTTTCCTTATTTTTATAGTTACAGTGGGATGCAAAAGTTTGGGCAACCTTGTTAATAGTCGTTATTTTCCTGTATAAATCGTTGGTTGTTACGATAAAAAATGTCAGTTAAATATATCATATAGGAGGCACACACAGTGATATTTGAGAAGTGAAATGAAGTTTATTGGATTTACAGAAAGTGTGCAATAATTGTTCAAACAAAATCAGGCAGGTGCATAAATTTGGGCACCACAAAAAAGAAGTGAAATCAATATTTAGTAGATCCGCCTTTTGCAGAAATTACAGCCTCTAAACGCTTCCTGTAGGATCCAATGACAGTCTGGATTGTGGTTGAAGGTATTTTGGACCATTCCTCTTTACAAAACATCTCTAGTTCATTCAGGTTTGATGGCTTCCGAGCATGGACAGCTCTCTTTAACTCACACCACAGATTTTCAATTATATTCAGGTCTGGGGACTGAGATGGCCATTCCAGAGCGTTGTACTTGTTCCTCTGCATAAATGCCTTAGTGGATTTTGAGCAGTGTTTGGTCGTTGTCTTGTTGAAAGATCCAGCCCGGCAGCTTCAGCTTTGTCACTGATTCCTGGACATTGGTCTCCAGAATCTGCTGATACTGAGTGGAATCCATGCGTCCCTCAACTTTGACAAGATTCCCAGTCCCTGCACTGGCCACACAGCCCCACAGCATGATGGAACCACCACCATATTTTACTGTAGGTAGCAGGTGTTTTCTTGGAATGCTGTGTTCTTTTTCCTCCATGCATAACGCCCTTGTTATGCCCAAATAACTCAATTTTAGTTTCATCAGTCCACAGCACCTTATTCCAAAATGAAGCTGGCTTGTCCAAATGTGCTTGAGCATACCTCAAGCGGCTCTGTTTGTGCTGTGGGCGGAGAAAAGGCTTCCTCTGCATCACTCTCGCATACAGCACCTCCTTGTGTAAAGTGCGCCGAATGGTTGAACAATGCACAGTGATTCCATCTGCTGCAAGATGATGATGTAGGTCTTTGGTGCTGGTCTGTGGGTTGACTCTGACTGTTCTCACCATTCGTCGCTTCTGTCTATCCGAAATCTTTCTTGGTCTGCTACTTCGAGCCTTAACTTGAACTGAGCCTGTGGTCTTCCATTTCCTCAATATGTTCCTAACTGTGGAAACAGACAGCTTAAATCTCTGGGACAGCTTTCTGTATCCTTCCCCTAAACCATGATGGTGAACAATCTTTGTCTTCAGGTCATTTGAGAGTTGTTTTGTGACCCCCATGTTGCTACTCTTCAGAGAAAATTAAAGGAGGAGGGAAACTTACAATTGACCCCCTTAAATACTCTTTCTCATTATAGGATTCACCTGTGTATGTAGGTCAGGGGTCACTGAGCTTACCAAGCCAATTTGAGTTCCAATAATTAGTTCTAAACATTTTGGAATCAATAAAATGACAACGGTGCCCAAATTTATGCACCTGCCTGATTTTGTTTGAACAATTATTGCACACTTTCTGTAAATCCAATAAACTGCATTTCACTTCTCAAATATCACTGTGTGTGTCTCCTATATGATATATTTAACTGACATTTTTTATCGTAACAACCAACGATTTATACAGGAAAATAATGACTATTAACAAGGTTGCCCAAACTTTTGCATCCCACTGTATCAGACGCTTATAAATAGGATTTGAGTGGTGAAGACCTTTTGACACCCTGAGCTGTTTGCAATTAAAAAAAAAGGTTGCTGTAATTGATTTATTAACTGTAATATTGCACAGATCCTTAAATAAAATGTACAGTAGAAGTATAAATTGAATTTTGTAAAATGGATAATTAAAATATTTAATGGATTATACAAAATGTTTATTTAAATGAAAGGTTACAAAAGTTTAATTGCATAAAATACCATAATAAGTGTTGTCTCAGCTTATTTGAAAATTAAATGTTTAAAATACACACAAACCAGACACCTCTGGCCTTGTCCTAATATTCTGTAACATATTTTTACTCCCTAGGAAAAGAGCAAAGTTACAAGGGCAATTCAAAGGATTGATTAGAGGAGCACAGAAAGGAGCAAAAACTGGAAAGAAAATGCAGAAGAAACGGAAAGTTTAATTTGAAGTTGCATACACCAGAACTATTACATGGAGCTGCTCTCAACTTGTGTGTGA
This sequence comes from Polypterus senegalus, assembly GCF_016835505.1. NCBI lineage: Eukaryota > Metazoa > Chordata > Cladistia > Polypteriformes > Polypteridae > Polypterus > Polypterus senegalus. The sequence goes on from NC_053154.1 coordinate 273,111,488, forward strand.
ATGCATGATGAACAAGAGTGCCTGTGAGGAGCTGTCGTTTGGCTTCAGTTCATTTTGTTGTTTTCCTAGGAAACACGGATTATGTTTTTATTCTGTGTGGAAAACAAATTGTGAAGCTATGTTAATAATTGGCTTTATTTTTAAGGGCCACTAACTAGAGAACCTCAATTCAACATAATTTTTTTTCTTTTAAACACAAAGCCTAAAACCTGTCTTTTTCTTCCCCCTTTTCACTTTGTTGTTCAGTTTTGTATTTTTCTGCAGAGTGTTTAAAAAAAAATGAAAGAAAAAAAGTTTCCAGATGAATGTTGGGAGACTATAATATCCAGCTTATTCTGAATGGCTTTAAAATAATGTGTTCACATTTAAACATCTTTTGTTAAAAGGGGTCTGAAGTATGTGTGTTTTAAATGTTGATTATGATGGAGAGTTTGTATTTATTTTCCTGAAATGATTAAAATATGTCATGAAAACTATTAGCAAAAAAAGTTTTTCTAATAAGTGTATATAGGAGGGTGGCGCAGTGGTAGCGCTGCTGCCTCACAGTTAGAAGACTCCTGTGTGGAGTTTGCATGTTTTCCCCGTGTCTGCGTGGGTTTCCTCCCACAGCCCAAACACATGCAGGTTAGGTGCATTGGCGATCCTAAATTGTCTCTAGTGTGTGTGTGTGTGTGTGTGTGTGTGTGTGTGTGTGTGTGTGCGTGTGCCCTGCCCAGGATTTGTTCCTGCTTTGCGCCCTTGGTTGGCTGAGATTGGCTCCAGCAGACCCCCGTGACCCTGTGTTAGGATATAGCAGGCTGGATAATGACTGACTGACTGACTATTAAGGAGCAAAAAAAAATGTTTTTGTATTCAATTTGTTGTGTTCATTCTGGTGCCTTACTAAAGATGAAATTCAGTAGCATATAAGGAACTGAGATCAAGAGGTATGCTTGTTTTATCAACAAGCAGTATCAATTATTAAAATTTAATATCTTTTTTTTTTTTTATTTTCTTTCATCCACTTACCAAAATGAATGAAGGAACCAGTGGCTAAGACTTGAGACTTTTTGGGGATTGACCTAAACATAACGTTAAATATTGTATACAGGGTGCAGAAAGGGGGGAAGCATTTTCTTCTTTGTGGATTTGTAGCTATAGATATGTAAACCATATCACAGACCTTTGTTTTTATATACTGTACTGTGCAAAAGTTTTAGGCAGGTGTGGGAAAAAAATGCTGTAAACTAAGAATGCTTCCAACAAATAGAATTGTTTATTTTTATTAATTAACAACGCAAAGTGAATGAACAGAAAAGAAATCTAAATCAAATAAATATTTGGTGTGACCACCCTTTGCCTTCAAAACAGCATCAATTCTTCTAGGTACACTCGCACATAGCTTTTAAAGGACCTTGGCAGGTACGTTGTTGCAAACATCTTGGAGAACTAACCACATATCTTCTGTGGATGTAGGCTACCTTAAATCCTTCTGTATCTTCATGTAATCCCAGACACACTAGATGTTGACATCAGGGCAGGCCATATCATCATTTCCAAGACTCCTTATTCTTCTTTAACGCTGAAGATTATTCTTAATGACATTGGCTGTATGTTTGGGGTCATTGTCCTGCTGTAGAATAAATTTGGAGCCAATCGGATGCCTCCCTGATGATAGTGCATGACGGATAAGTATTTGCTTGGATTTCTCATCATTGAGAACACCATTAATCTTGACCAAATCCCCAACTCCCTTGCAAGTCTGGGGCTGCATTTCTGCAAATGAACCTTCACCATGCTTCACTGTTGCCTACAGACACTTATTATTGTGCTGCTGTCCAGACCTTTGGCAAACAAACTGCCTTCTGCTATAGCCAGATATTTCAAATTTTGACTCCTCAGTCCAGAGCACCTGCTGCCATTCTTCTGTACTCCAGGTCATATGTTTTCATGCATAGTTGAGTCGGTTGGCCGCCTAGTTTCCATGGTGGGGATATGGCTTTTTGGCAACAATTCTTCTACGAAGACCTCTTCTGGCCAGACTTCTCTGGACTTTAGATGGGTTTACCTGGGCCCCGCAAGTTTCTGCCAGTTCTGAGCTGATGTCTCTGCTGGACTTAACTCCAGTTTCAAAGGAAAGTAAGCATGATAGATAAGTCTTTCATCTACTGCACTGTTTCCTTGGCCAACCACTGCGTCTACGGTCTTCAACATTTCCCATTCCTTTGTGCCTCTTCAAAAGAGCTTAAAGAGCACATCTTAAAACACCAGTTTGATTTAAAATATTTGCCTAGGAAAAACCTTGCTGATGCAGTATAACTTCATTGTGTCTTGTTGCTATGCTCCTATGACCTGTGACATGAAGCGGTCTTCCACAGCCTCACCATGGTACCAGGGTTTGGCTGTTCCTCACCCAGTTTTAAGCCTCAGATACAGCTGTTTCTGTTTCAGTTAATGATTGTGTTTCAACCTACATATGGAAATGATGATCATTAGCAACTGTTTGATATAATTAGATAATCATCCACCTGACTATAATCCTACAAAATCCCTGATTTTGTGCAACTGTATCTATTAGAATTGATGCTGGTGTAAAGGCAAAGGGAAGTCACAACAAATATTGATGGGATTAAGATGTTTCTTCTATTAGCTCACTTTGTATTATGTAAATTGATAAAAATAAGCAATTAGAATTTACAGTTGTGCTTGAAAGTTTGTGAACCCTTTAGAATTTTCTATATTTCTGCATAAATATGACCTAAAACATCATCAGATTTTCACTCAAGTCCTAAAAGTAGGTAAAGAGAAACCAGTTAAACAAATGAGACAAAATTATTATACTTGGTCACTTATTTATTGAGGAAAATGATCGAATATTACATATTTGTGAGTGGCAAAAGTATGTGAACCTCTAGGATTAGCAGTTAGTTTGAAAATGAAATAAAAGTCAGGTGTTTTCAATCAATGGGATGACAATCAGGTGTGAGTGGGCACCCTGTGTTATTTAAAGAACAGGGATCTATCAAAGTCTGCTCTTCACAACACATGTTTGTGGAAGTGTATCATGGCACGAACAAAGGAGATTTCTGAGGACCTCAGAAAAAGAGTTGTTGATGCTCATCAGGCTGGAAAAGGTTACAAAACCATCTCTAAAGAGTTTGGACTCCACCAATCCACAGTCAGACAGATTGTGTACAAATGGAGGAAATTCAAGATCATTGTTACCCTCCCCAGGGGTGGTCGACCAACAATGATCACTCCAAGAGCAAGGCATGTAATAGTCAGCGAGGTCACAAAGGACCCCAGGGTAACTTCTAAGCAACTGAAGGCCTTTCTCACATTGCCTAATGTTCATGTTTATGAGGTCCACCATTAGGAGAACACTGATCAACAATTGTGTGCATGGCAGGGTTGCAAGGAGAAGTCACTGCTCTTCAAAAAAAAAACATTGCTGCTTATTTGCAGTTTGCTAAAGATCACATGGACAAATGAGAAGGCTATTGGAAGAATGTTTTGTGGACAGATGAGACCAAAATAGAGCTTTTTGGTTTAAATGAAAAGCGTTATGTTTGGAGAAAGGAAAACACTGCATTCCAGCATAAGAACCTTATCCCATCTGTGAAACATGGTTGTGGTATTATCATGGTTTGGGCCTGTTTTGCTGCATCTGGGCCAAGATGGCTTGCCTTCATTGATGGAACAACGAATTCTGAATTATATCAGAGAATTCTAAAGGAAAATGCCAGGACATCTGTCCATGAACTGAATCTCAAGAGAAGGTGCGTCATGCAGCAAGACAACGACCCTAAGCACACAAATCGTTCTACCAAAGAATGGTTAAAGAAGAATGAAGTTAATGTTTTGGAATGGCCAAGTCAAAGTCCTGACCTTAATCCAATCGAAATGTTGTGGAAAGACCTGAAGTGAGCAGTTAATGTGAGGAAACCCACCAACATCCCAGAGTTGAAGCTGTTCTGTACAGAGGAATGGGCTAAAATTCCTCTTAAGTCGGTGTGCAGGAATGATCAAAAGTTACCAGAAACATTTAGTTACATTTATTGCTGCAAAAGGGGGTCATACCAGATACTGAAAGCAAAGGTTCACATACTTTTGCCAAATATGTAATATTCGATGATTTTCCTTAATAAATAAATGACCAAGTATACTATTTTTGTCTCATTTGTTTAACTGGTTTCTCTTTATCTACTTTTAGGACTTGTGTGAAATTCTGATGATGTTTTAGGTCATATTTATGCAGAAATATAGAAAATTCTAAAGGGTTCACAAACTTTCAAAGCACAACTGTATACTGTATTTGTGAAAGCATTCTTACTTCACATCTTTTTTTCACACCTACCTAAATGCTCAAAAAAATTAAAGGAACACTTTGAAAATACATCACATCTCAATGGCAAAAAAATCCTGCTGGACATCTATACTGATATAGACTGGGTAATGTGTTAAGAACGAAAGGATTCCACATCGTTTGATGGAAATGAAAATTATCAACTTGCAGAGGTTTGAATTCAAAGACACCTTGGACATCAAAGTGAAAAAATGATGTGGTAGGCTAGTCCATTTTGCCAAACTTTCATTGCAGCAACTCAAAATCGTACTCAGTAGTTTGTATGGCCCCCACGTGCTTATATGCATGCCTGACTCCGTCGGGACATACTCCTAATGAGATGATGGGGGATCTCCACCCAGATCAGGACCAGGGCATAACTGAGCTCCTGGACAGTCTGAGGTGCAACCTAGTGATGTTGGATGGACCAAAACATAAAGTCCCAGAGGTGTTCTATTGGATTTAAGTCAAGCGAGTGTGGTGGCCAGTCAATGGTATATCAATTCCTTCATCCTCCAGGAACTGCCTGCATCCTCTCTCCACATGAGGCCGGGCATTGTCGTGCACCAGGAAGAACCCTGTACCCACTGCACCAGCATAGGGTCTGACAATGAGTACAAGGATTTCATCCTGATACCTAATGGCAGTAAAGGTGTCTTTAATTTTTTGAGCAGTGTTGTGTGTGTGTTTATATGTATTTCTCTATTTATGTATACTAGGGGGCTTCGCCCCCTGTTCGCTTCACTCACCGACCCCCGTGTTTGGTTTTCCGGATACACACTTTTCTTTTAATTGTTGCTATTTCATTAGTTTCACTTTTATTTCAGAACTTCTGTAAAAACAATATTTGTAATCTTGCGAGTCCCAATATGCTGAATCTTTGATGAGGTCAGTGAGACGTGTTTAATGACTTTGTACCATAATTCAGGATAGGTTTCACTGTTTAGAATTTCAGCACAGACAAAACGATCTACATCATCAGCAGTTAATAATTTTTTTTACAAAGTAACCAATAAATGCATGCACGGTTTTTTTGAGCCTTTCGAATTCCACTGCTTTCATAATCTCTAACCTGCTCTGCATGTGTTTAGCGCCAACGTTTATGAATGTCTTTATGAAGTTCTACTTTGTCTTTTATTCAGTCTTTTAATTCTGAGCTGGATTGGACGTGCTTTTTTTCAGTTCCACTTGTTACGGACTGATAATTACTTTCCTTATTTTCTGAATTTGCACCTAGATTATTCTTTTTCGTTTTTGCTCTTTTTTCTCTCCAACGCTTTTGAGTGTCTTTTCTCCGTGCTGCTTTCTTCTTCGCTTAGTTGTCGACATTTCATTTATAACATACTATCCTTTTAAGCTTTATATCCGCTGAGACCCTTAGATCTCCACGCCCTTGTGTTTCTCTCCAGGATATTTTTTATTATATGGAATGGGAGCTTCGTGCCCTGGATGTTCATCACACAAATCTCCATCAACTGCAAGATGCTATCCTATCAATATGGGCCAACATTTCTAAAGAATGCTTTCAGCACCTTGTTGAATCAATGCCACGTAGAATTAAGGCAGTTCTGAAGGCGAAAGGGGGTCAAACACCATATTAGTATGGTGTTCCTAATAATCCTTTAGGTGAGTGTATATATATATATATTGTGACGGACAGCCGGGTCCCATGCCCGGCAGGGACGCCCCTGCTGCTTCTGTTCCGGGGGAGTCGCCATGGGCAGTCCAATACCTCCCCCGGGACGCTTGGTGGCAGCCTCCCTGGCCGACGATGATTCCCCAACCGCCCGCAGGGCTCCATGGGAGATGGAGTCCTCCACAGCTTGGTTGGGGCCCAGCATGGCCGCTAGGGGGAGCTGCCTGCTTCCCACAGCCTGGCTGGACGAGTTTTCAGCCCCACCCGGAAGTTCAATTAGGACCAGGTGGTTAATCACCTGGAATGCTTCCGGGTGGGCTATAAAGGCCCCAGCCACCACCACTCAGAGAGCCAGGGTTGGGAGGAGGAGGACTACGCTTGCGCAGGAGTGGTGGAAGAGAAGGTGGAGAAGTGAGTTTTGTGTGCTTTGTGCTTGTGAGACTGTGTTTGGGCTGTGTGGCACGGGAAGACGTGTCACACAGCTGAAGAAAAATAAAAGCCTGTGTGTTTTGTACACGTTGCCTCGTGGTCTGTGCGGGTCGGGCTATATAGCTTTTACAATATATATATATATATATATATATATATATATATACATATACATACATATATACATATACACATATACAAATATAGACATATATACACATATATATACACACATATATACATATATACACATATACATATCTACATATATACTGTATATACACATATATATACAAATCTACATATATATATTAGGCGTGGGACTCGAGTAAAAAAATTAATCCAATTAATTAGAGGCTGTGTAATAATTAATCTTGATTAATCGTATGTAATCACACACATAAATTTGCCCCAAATCACAAATGTTTTTTTTTAATTTAAAAGGGTTTTAGTGGGTGACAGAATCAAATATTCAGAATCTGTTTTTTGAATTCAAAACAGAAACAAAAATATCATCCCTGGTTAAAATTGGGCAGACTTAAAAATAAAGTGGTAGTTTAAGTACTTTAAGTACATTTTCAGAATGGTATTGTCTTTAAATAATAATAACCAAAATTTCAACATAAAGTGCAGTTTTTCTTCTTAAAAAAATGTCAGAAACATAAAAGGTAATTTGACCAACTTAATCTTTAAACTCTAAGTAACCTTAGCCAAAATTATTTTGCACATTAGGCTAAAACAGTGTGATCATTGAACATTTTGTAATTAGATGTAATTAGAATTACTAACGGTCATGGAAGTCCAATGATCCCCAGTAAGAGCCACAAAGTCCGCTTTCTGTAATGCATATAATTTTGCTTGCTTTTCAGTGTGCACAAAACCATGCTTTTATCAAGGCTTCGCTCGGGTAGTCTTTTGAAATGAAATTTGCCTCCGATCAGTCGTAGGAACGCGCTTTATTCCGACTCTAACATTTTTGTAGCTGTGATGAGTGCATCAGTGTAATCGATGTACCAGGAAATCATGCATTGACAAAAGTTCCCCTTTGCTTGGAATTGAAAGTGTGATTAAATGCGTTATTTTTTGTTATGGAGTACATGCATCGAAACTTCTCAGCTGTGCTTGTGCTAAGAAAAGGAAACATTTGAAAAAATAACGTAACATGATTCTGCATTAACCGCATAGTTTTTTATATGTCCCAAACCAAGGAGATGCGAGGGTAAAATGAATCGGGAAGCGCGCGTACATACTCAGTGCATCCCCTCTTGGGAATCGAACCTCGGCGCTAGAGGCTAAACCTCTACAATTGTGCCACGGTGTGTGGCTTGTCTATTTGAGAGTATGTAGATCGGGGTATATATTTATATATATTCGCAGCGGAAAAGTAGTGTGTTAAAGAAGTTATGAAAAAGAAAAGGGAACATTTTAAAAATAACGTAACATGATTGTCAATATACAGTAATTGTTTTGTGAGTGTTATTGAGTGTTGCTGTCATCAAGGATTTGATTATCATTATTTCTTTCAATCAGGGTCATATTTGTACGATGTGTTGTGTTCAAGTTACATTCCTTGTTTGTCAATCGTTGTAAAGATAAGAGGTTTCATTCATCGATTCGTTTCTTACTGCATCAATAAACAGCTCGTCTTCCTCTTTATCTGAGATGTGACACACTGCATGCACTGGTTTTTTTTACACTGTCTTCCTTTAGCGGGACATTGACTTTTTCCACCGTGTGCTTTGTTTCCGCAGTAGCTGCACTTATGAATATGCTTGTATGTATCAGACGCTTCATATTTTTTTGCTGCCTTCTCAATTGTGTAATTCGGTTTTTGTTCAGCACTCTTTGGAACTGTTGCTTTTTATCTGTGCACTGCGTCAGTTCACGTGAGCCGCTTGGTGTTCTTGCATCGAAGGTTCCCAGCTGTGCTGGTGCCATCTCGTGTGATGTCCACAGCTGTATGTAATGTTAGCTAAGACTCGGCACTTAAAAGTTTCTTTCGCAGTTTCGCTGAGTTTGTGCCAAACACCACCCTGACCATCTCATCTTCCTCTGCATAAGCAGTCCTTCACCCATGAATATTTAGCGGCAGTGTTTCTATTGGATTGCCGCAGACGGACGGCCTTATATGGGCAGGCACTAAATTACAAACGCCAGCGGCAGCCTGTCTATGAACTTAATTTAAACTTTAGATTTACACCGTGCTTTGTTTCCGAAGTAGCAGCACTCATGAATATGGTTGTATATGTCATTCACTCGCTTCTTATTGTTTCGCTGCCTTCTCAATTATATAATGCATGTTTTCTTCAGCGCTTTTTTGAGCTCTTCCTGGTTTTCTACGTACTGCGTTGATAGTCAGTTCACGTGAATATGTGGGAGGCGTGATGATGTCATACGGAACTCCGCCCCCCCACGGCCATCCAGCTGAACTCCATTACAGTATATGGAGAAAAATAGCCTCCAGTTGTGACCATTATGTGTAGAATTTCGAAGTGAAACCTGCCCAACTTTTGTAAGGAAGCTGCAAGGAATGAGCCTGCCAAATTTCAGCCTTCTACCTACACGGGAACTTGAAGAATTAGTGATGAGTCAGTGAGTCAGTGAGTCAGTTAGTCAGTGAGGGCTTTGCCTTTTATTAGTATAGATATATATATATACATACAAATCATTGTCAAATCACTTAGAGATCTGTATATAGACAATGTCTTTGAATCCTATGAACTATTAAACACTCCAAATTTAACTTTCCAGCAACACATTTCTTTCACTACCTTCAAATTCGAAACATTGTTAAACAAAACCTGCCCAATTTTCCTCTCCTCCCAGCTACCTCTATGCCAAAAAAAATATTGCTCAGTCTTGAGGACTCAGACAGCATTTCCGTAATATAGAAAACCATTTTACAGTCCCTCCCTTTCAAAGATCCCAGAGTACAGTGGGAAAAGGATCTTTCACTCAACCTCTCAGAAAAGGAGTGGAAGGTAGCAAAGCACAGAATTCACTCGAGCTCCATATGCGCAAAGCATACAATTATTCAACTTAAAATTATATATCGAGCACATCTGTCTCATTTAAAATTGTCCAAAATGTTTCCAGGGGAGTAACCAACCTGCGAATGCTGCAATCAAGTTCCGGCCTCACTGGGTCACATGTTTTAAGGGCCTGCACCAAATTAACATCATTCTGGACCAAAATTTTTAAATGCCTTTCAGACAGCCTTGGTGTCACAATCCCTCCTAACCCATTAACAGTTGTGTTTGGTGTTCTTCCAGATGGGCTTAAAGTGGAGAACAACAAACAAACTGTGATTGCCTTTACTACACTACTGACATGTAGACTTATCTTATTCAACTGGAAGAATCCTATCTCACCCAGTGGGTAACTGACGTTATATACTATTTGAAACTGGAAAAAATCAAATTCGCACAAAGATCTGTACAAAACGTTTTCAAAACCTGGCAGGAACTAATCAATAACATTTTAGAATAAGCATTTAAATTGAGGAAACAGGTCCTCTCCCCACTTTTACTCCATTTATCTATATTCATTTATCTATTTACTTATTTTTACTAGCTTTAAGTTTTACTGTGCTGGTCTAGCTCTCTTTCTCAGGGGTGGGGTTGATTTGTTCCAAACCTTTTTTTGCAAAACGTGAGCTATTTGTATGGAATGCTATTCAATTTTAATAAAATGAATAATAAAAAAAAATACACACAGACATGTGGAGTACACACAATCTCCATTTAGGTAGCACCCAGAACTGGAACCCAGGTATCCTTGTTGCAAGGCAGAGTGCTATCACTGTGCTACCCATGCCATCAAGGTGTTGCTAGATTTTTTTTTTTACCAATTGATGCACAGATTAGACAACTTGCTCAAGTTCACTTATAGTGAGACCCCCATGGGAACATATAAAGCAACAGTAGGGTTTCAAAAGCCAATGCCACTACAACACAATGCTTTGTCACCTGTTAAATTAATCAAAGAATCTATATTGTATACAGAACCACTATGTACTTTACAATGAGGCAGCTAGAATAAGAAAACCCGTGTGGATCTAAATGACAAGACTGACTGACCTAGGATAACAGTTCCAAACAGTAAGAACCACAAATCTGAAATATTGTTTGCTGCGGGTAAAATCCTATTTGGAAAAACAAGATCACCAGTGTTAAAAGATCAGAATATTTTAGTTGTCTATGGTGTAAGCAGCACAACTTAATGTAAACGGCTACGCTGCTAGTTAGCACACTGTAATCGGAGGGAGAAATGCGCCCTCCTTTGCTACAGTTCTTAATTGCATTAAACAGAGTTGCTACGTGCTTGAAAGCAAGATTATAACAACATACAACTAAGCCTAATGAGATAAAAAACGAAGTGAACGTCAATGAACATATAATCTGAACCGTTATTACAATGAACGTCTGCAGCCGCAGTCACTCACGTAATACGATACGAGTACAGCAGGCGCTTGCGTGCCTTCCTTTAATACCCACGTGTCAAAAGGTAACAATCGATGCGCTCTGGGCTCGACTGACTCCCTTCTATCGATGCTCTCTGGCAGTGTCGCCGGCAGCCGAATACGGAAGCAGCTGTTTACAGTACTGAATGTTGCTGCCCTTCTCCGGTACCGGGACTTTTCACCGGATTCTGAGTTCGGATGCTAGGGGAGATTCATTTAGAACTGAAGAGGCGCAGTCAGGTACGAAATCGGGGGACTTTTTGCCTGTCTTTGACTGGTGTGCACGTAAACGTTGTGCAGTATGTCTAAAAACTGCCAGACAGTAGTCGCGTTGCAGCTTCCCTTAAACTTACTTTTAATCTTTTGAGCACATTTAAAGAAAAAGAAGAAATGAAAGTTAATTTTTGATTATTGCAAACTGAACATAGAGTTACTTCTGTTGCAAAATGTCAGGGTGGAAATGCATTAAGTTATGAGCGGTTTATTTTTCATTGTTATATTATCTACCAGATGAAAATCACTTGACTTAAGTTTACCCAAAAGTGAAATCAGCCTTTAGATACTACACTATGATCGCATTGCCGAGACTAAAATCAGTCGATCGTTTGCACACCTTGCGCACTATTTTAGAATAGGTTGTGAGATGCCTTACAAAACAATGCCGACTAATTACAGAGCGGCTCCGGAATGGACAGGTGCCAGTCCAGGATTGGGTTCCACCTTGTGCCAGTCGCAGCTAGTATGGGCACCAATTTCAGTAACCTTTCTTTTTAATAAGCTTTTTAGAAAACGGGTAGAGAAATTTGACTGCTGTAAACAAGTTTGGATATACTCACTGTACACTTGACAGAATCTGGCTAGGGATATGATGAGTGTGCCACATCCTCAGCCATCCAGTTGTAGATGGATCCAGTAAAATACTCATGGGTTGTTAAACTCCAGCCTGCATAAACACTCCGTCTTTTGCTTTACGGATTTCAGTTTATTGCTTGAGTGTATTTGACAATGATTTTAAGAGAGTGGGAAGTCACCAAAAATCAGATTAATACTTACTTTTACAAAGACATATCATGTTTATTAATAAGCATCCAGCTTTTGACTTTGTATAATTGTACCCCTATAAGCTGATATTTTTTAAAACTCTTTAATAATTTAGAATATTAAATAGTATTACATGTAGATATATAGCACTTTATATTGCCCCAGAGGGAAATCTGGCTTATTACAGAAACTCAATAAGTAAATGCATACATATTATCATATGAAAAACAACAAATACACATCAGAATGGTTAAAATGAAAGAAAACTTTTGACTTGGCTAAGGAATAAAATGAACAGTTAGTCACAGTGAGGCCTTATGCAGGCATATTGTTATCAAGTGGATGTGCAGCATTACTTATAATGACACTCAGATTTGTCTTCATTTTCTCCTTCACTAATACCTCCAGAGGGCCAAGAGTGTGTGCCTTTTTGGTCAGCTTGTTGATTCAGGGGGCCTTTCTTGAAGTGATGTTAGCAGCCAAGCACAACACAACATAGAAAATCACACAAGCCAAGACAGAGTTGTAGACAATGTGAAGGATGTCATTACCCACATTAAAGGAGTGCAGTCTCCTAAGGAAAAAAGGGCCTGCTCTGCCCTTTCTTGTACCATTCATCAGTGTTTTGAGACCAATCCAACCTGCCAGTGATGTGTCAGTAACCATTTCCTTGGTGTGTGTTCTCTCTCTTCACCAAGAAACAAAGTTCTCCACCTGGTTCAGAGTATACAGGTGTATGGAGTGAAAAGAAAAGGAGAGAAGAATGGTGCTCCAGTGTTGCTTACATCCGTATCAGAAACACAGTCCTTGAGTTTCACAAACTTTGGCCTGCCAGACAACTAGTCCATTATCCAGTACACCATGGGCTCATCCACCTGCATATCCCTAAGCTTACCCATTAATAGAGATGGCTGGATGTACAAAAAGCACTGGTGAAATCAAAACACATAATCCCCTAGCTTTGTCAATCTGGTTTCCACTCCAATCTTTGCCCGACAGTCAGACTGTAGTATAGTGCCCTCTAAAATTATTGGCACCCCTGTAAAAATTAGTAAGAAGGGTTAGAAAAAAAAAAATTACTGTTTGCTGAAGAGCTGTCATCTTGCACTGAAAAAATGAGAAACATCTGGCTTTTAATTGAAACAAGTTCATTCAAAGAAAAATAAAGCCCTCATCAAGAAATAAATATTTATAACAAAAACACATGTGCCACAATTGTTGGCACCCTTGGAAATTAATGTGAAACAATGTGACTGAAGCACATTTCCTATTTAAATTGGACATTATAGACTACAATTAACTAACTAGGAATTTGCAAATGGGGTGTAGGCATAGCAGCCCTGCCGAGGTTGACATTCTTAAAAAATGAAGCCGGATTTTAAAGGTAGTCTTTACCTTATCTCGTATGGTTTTTAAATAAGTATAATTAAAAAGTACAACTAAAAACGTCTTAAGTGAAACTTTTGAAGCTAAGATAAAAAGTAACTATAATTTCATTTGTCCTAAATATGTTTTCTTAGTTTACTACAGTGGGTACGGAAAGTATTCAGACCCCCTTCAATTTTTCACTCTTTGTTATATTGCAGCCATTTGCTAAAATCATTTAATTTTTTTTCCCTCATTAATGTACACACAGCACCCCATATTGACAGACAAAAAAAGAATTTTTGAAATTGTTGCAGATTTATTAAAAAAGAAAAACTGAAATATCACATGGTCCTAAGTATTCAGACCCTTAGCTCAAAAAGGGTGCTTCTACTAAATACTGAGCAAATACAGCCATGAGTCTTCTTGGGAAAGATGCAACAAGTTTTTCACACCTGGATTTGGGGATCCTCTGCCATTCCTCCTTGCAGATCCTCTCCAGTTCTGTCAGGTTGGATGGTAAACGTTGGTGGACAGCCACTTTTAGGTCTTTCCAGAGATGCTCAATTGGGTTTAAGTCAGGGCTCTGGCTGGGCCATTCAAGAACAGTCACAGAGTTGTTGTGAAGCCACTCCTTCATTATTTTAGCTGTGTACTTAGGGTCATTGTCTTGTTGGAAGGTAAACCTTCGGCCCAGTCTGAGGTCCTTAGCACTCTGGAGAAGGTTTTTGACCAGGATATCCCTGTACTTGGCCGCATTCATCTTTCCCTCGATTGCAACCAGTCGTCCTGTCCCTGCAGCTGAAAAACACCCCCACAGCATGATGCTGCCACCGCCATGCTTCACTGTGGGGACTGTATTGGACAAGTGATGAGCAGTGCCTGGTTGTCTCCACACATACCGCTTAGAATTTAGGCCAAAAAGTTCTATTTTGGTCTCATCAGACCAGAGAATCTTACAGAGAGTCTTAGCAAACTCCATGCGGGCTGTCATGTGTCTTGCACTGAGGAGAGGCTTCCGATAGGCCACTCTGCCATAAAGCCCTGACTGGTGGAGGGCTGCAGTGATGGTTGACCTTCTACAACTTTCTCCCGTCTCCTGACTGCATCTCTGGAGCTCAGCCAAAGTGATCTTTGGGTTCTTCTTTACCTCTCTCACCAAAGCTCTTCTCTCCCAGTAGCTCAGCTTGGACGGATGTCCAGCTCTAGGAAGGGTTCTGGTCGTCCCAAACGTCTTCCATTTAAGTATTATGGAGGCCACTGTGCTCTTGGGAACCTTAAGTGCAGCAGAATTTTTTTTTGTAACCTTGGCCAGATCTGTGCCTTGCCACAATTCTGTCTCTGGGCTCTTCAGGCAGTTCCTTTGACCTCATGATTCTCATTTGCTCTGACATGCATTGTGAGCTGTAAGGTCTTATATAGACAGGTATGTGGCTTTCCTAATCAAGTCCAATCAGTATAATCAAACACAGCTGGACTCAAATTAAGGTGATCTCAAGGATGATCAGAAGAAATGGAAAGCACCTGAGTTAAATATATGAGTGTCACAGCAAAGGGTCTAAATACTTAGGACCATGTGGTATTTCAGTTTTTCTTTTTTAGTAAATCTGCAACAATTTCAAAAATTCTTTTTTTTTTATCTGTCAATGTGGGGTGCTGTGTGTACATTAATGAGGAAAAAAATTAATTTAAATGATTTTAGCAAATGGCTGCAATATAACAAAGAGTGAAAAATTGAAGGGGGTCTGAATACTTACCGTACCCACTGTATGTAACATTTTGATACAAGCATCATTTGACTAAATGTAAAAAATTTGTACCATCTGGTCAGGGCCCCCTGATAATATAAATCCAAAGCTATGACTCGGACCATTATCTTGGATCTTGGTTACTGCTAACAGTAACGATTTTGGGTAAAAGTAAGCTTATCAAAATCAAAGTAAATGCTTCACTACAGTGGCCTACTGACACATACAGTATGTGATCAGTGTTGTTTGATATTTCTTGGCAAGAGGTTCTCAACCTTTTTACTTTCTCACATATGACGTGTAGTGAAAGTATTGTAATCGTCCAAAGATTTGATGTCAAGATTTTGGTGAATCTTGACGTTTTAGACCTCTCTGACTTTCTCGTATACAAAGTATAGGTAAAGTATTGGAATCCTCCAAATATTCCATTTCAAGATTTTGAAGAATCTCAATGCATAGACTCCCTGAGTCCAGAAAATACCATTTTTGGAATTATGTCTGTGTGTGTATGTAAACACAATAACTAGAGTATGCTTTCACTTAGGTCAACCAAAGTTTGCCTAAAAGTATTAGGTACAAAACGTCGATTTCTATCAACTTTTGGGGTATTTCTGTTAACCGGAAGTGGTATTTTTCCTCTTATTCATGCAGCGGCAGAGTCTGATTTATTCAACTTTACTTTTATAATACTTGTTCAATATATTATTAATTTGATTTGATTTGTTGTTGATGATTCTTTATTGTGCATAATATAAAAATATAATCATCTTCCGGTTTACTCCTCAAATATCCATCCCCATATCTGAGTATACGAGAAAGTCTAGGAGAGACCACTCCCAATTTTTTTTGGCATACCTCCTCCAGGAATTGAATGTTTCAAAAAAGAAAATCCATCTTTTGGAGTGCCCCAGTCAGGCCTTAACCCTGTTCAAGATGCTGAGAAAAGAATCACCTCAAGAACAGATTACACCAGACATCCTGAGAATATAGCTGAGATGAAGCAGTTATATAATGAAGAATGGTTCAGAATTCCTCCTGAACATTCTGCAAGAGTGCTCCACAGCTACCAGAAGCACTTGTTAGAAGTTATTGCTGGAAAAGCACTATAGAGCAGTTATTAAATCAAAGAGTTCACTTACTTTTTCCACAGCACGCTGATTGTTTGATAGGTGTGTTCAATAAAGACATAAATGATTAGAATTGTGTGTTATTAGTGTAAGCATGATATGTTTGTATATACTTGTAGTAGAGTGTTTTACCGTGTTAGCCATACAGTAGATTGATACAGGAGAAAGTAGAGTGAAATGACACCTTTTTATTGGCTAGCCAAATAGATTACAGATGCAAGCTTTCGACGCAGCTAAGGCCCTTCATCAGGCAAGGTGTAACTTGTTTATACTTGTGACTTAGATGAAGATCAGATCACACTAATGCAGGTTCATGCACCTTTTCTTGCAACTGTTGATTTTAATGACTGTTTATTTTTATTGTCTGTCTTCTTTAACCTCAGTTGGCTACTTCTGCTTTGATGTTTGTAGCCTTGATTTTAAAGTGGTCTTATTTATACACATTGTGGTCCCCAGCCGGGACGCCCAGGAGGACCGAAGGAGGGCTTGTGACTCCTCCAGACCGTGAGGGGGCATCCGTCCTGGTTATGTAGGGGGCCTCGGGTAAAGGGCTTGGAAGCCCAGCCCTGTAGGGACCCGTGGCCACCGCCAGGCGGCGCCCCGGTGCCTGAATATCCCGGGAGCCCAGCACTTCCACCACACCAGGAAGGGCTGGGGGGAAGACGACGGGACACCCGGACAGCTTCCGGGTGTGCAGCCGGCACTTCCGCCACACTGGGGTGTGGTCAGGACTGATTGCCGGGAAGCAGCTGGAGCCCATCCGGGTTCCCATTTAAGGGGCCGCCTCCCTCCAGTCATTGACAAGTCGGGTGGAAGAGTGGCAACGTCTGGAGAAGGGAGGAGGCGGTAGGAAAAAGAGAGAAAGAAAGAGAGAAAGAAAGAAGAAGAAAGAGAAGGCATTGGATTGGCCAGAACTGAGGGGTATTGGGGACTGGTGAGCGGATCTGTAAATAAGGATGGAAAATAAACGTGTGTTTGTGGGTGACATTAACGTGTCTGCCTGTCTGTGTCCGAGGCAAGGTTCACAACATGAACTAGGATTCTATAAACTATTACCAAAGGTCTTAACTCTTAACAAGTAGGCTGTTGGGAGTTGCTAGTACAATAGTATAAAATCTGAATAGAAGCTATATTTCTATTTAATGGGAATTAAATAGTCCATACACAAACAGTGGTTAGTGATCAAAGATTGTAACTTTAATTTTGGCATGAGCTACTATACTCGGCAGTTGTCATTGTTCCTTCTTGTCTTAAGTTCATTAATTCTGTGAGATGCATCCTGCAACCAATGAGAGACATTGTTACATTACAATGAAACCAATAGATACACTACAGTGTGACAGGTGGACAGAATAGGACAAGGCGCTTTGAATGTTGGGAAACCAGTCGGGTCTTCCCATTTTAATAAACAGGATAAACCAAAACAAATGGAAAAATGCGGCATAATAGCTGAACGAATAAATGTGTTCCCATGTTAGGGAGGCATAGGTAACTCATTTGAGCTTGTCTGGCTTTATAGAGACCTGACTGGAGAGGGCAGTGCCACAGCTCTGGGTTCTGTAGGTGGATTAATTACTCTCACTGGGTGGCTTCTCGGACCTGCAGGTGGAAAAGTAGAGACAGCGTGAGAGTCCTGTAGTGGAACTGCTTACTTCATGTAGATAATTCCCAGGTGCACATACATGACACAAGGTAGTTTACCAGTTTTTGTGTATCACTTCAAAATAAAGTAAACTCTGTATGCATATTGTAATACAACTTATTAGACTGTACATTTATTTTTGTAACTGATTAATGTTGGAATATCTCATTATTCCTTTTCAAGCTAAGAGTAAAATAAAATTTATATTTTCAAGTCACATTGCATTTTTTTATTTTTAATATTATTAAACTATGCTACTGTCATGTTCAAAATTCTGAGCAATATCTTTACCTGGAAATTGCAGCAGGATGCTCTCTGTAACTTTGCGTCCAGTGCCTTGATAGTTTTATTTTTTGGTTTATATAAACATTATAATTTTTCAGATTTTAATGAGCTAAAGTCCTTTCACAGCCTTCTCTTTTTATTCATTTAACAAATTTGTGTTTTCATAATAGGGTTTTGTTTTACAATTTGTATTGAGAATTGTTTACTTCCTGTTTGATATATTTTGTTTCTGACAGAAAACGTTTATTAATGATCAAATAATTGGCCTGATTTGAAAGAAACTTTCTAAACTAATTAAAAAATTAGTGAAGATTTATGTGTTTGCTATGAGCTATACAGTATACATTAATAAGTACATTGTTAGACTATGTTTTCATTGCAATTTTTTTTTTACTTGAGGAGGTCTTTATGAACTACAAGTACACTCTCTTAAAGTTTTATGGTTTTATGTATCAGGAGATAATAAAAAACGTCTTGCCCTTACCAGGTTCTGAAATTATTTAAATCTAATTTCCAGTGTAAAACAACACACAATAGATTCGATTTTGTCATTATTTTTTAACAAAAATGAAGTCAAAATAGAGAAGAAATGTGTGAAAAACTAAATCCATCTCATGAGTCAAGAGCTTGTAGAACCATCTTTAGCAGCAATAACTGTAAGTAATCATTTTCTGTCTGACTTTATTAGGCTGTCACAATGTTATGGAGGAATTTTGGCCCACTCTTTTTTACAGCATTGCTTCGCTTCATTGAGGTTTATGCACAGCTCTCTTAAAGTCCCACCATAGCATTTGAATTGGGCTCAGGTCTGGACTTTGACTGGGCCATTATAACGCCATGAATCTTTTCTTTTTGGCCAATTTGTTGTAGATTTGCTGGTGTGTTAGGGATCATTGTCCTGTTGCATTACCCAGTTTTGGCTAAGCTTTAGCTGTTGGACAGATGGCCTCACTTTTGACTCTAAAGTACTTTAGTATACAGCGGAGTTCATGGTCGACTCTGTTACTGCAAAGTGCCCAGGTCCTGTTGCTGTAAAAGAAGCCCAAATCATCACCCGTCCATCACCATGCTTGACAATTGGTATGAGGTGTTTGTGCTGATGTACTGTATTTGCCAATGTGGCGCTGTGCTTTATGGCCATACATCTCCACTTTGATCTTGTCTGTCCAAAGGTCATTCTTCCAGAAGTCATGTGGCTTGTTGAGATGCAACTTTGCAAACCTAAGCTGTTCTAAGTCGTCATATTCTTTTTAGAGAGAAGAGGCTTTCTCCTGGAAACCCTTCCAAATTAGCCATACTTGTTCAGTCTTTTTGTAATTGTACTATCATGACCTGTAACATTTAACATGCTAACTGAGGCCTGTAGTGTCTGAGATGCAGACCTTGTGGTGAATTTGCTGGGACGTCAACTCCTGGGAAGACTGGCAACTGCCTTGAATGTTTTCCACTTGTGAATAATCTTTCTCACTGTAGAATGATGGACTTCTGAATGTTTGAAATGGCCTTATAACCCTTCACAAATTTATGGGCAGCAGCAATTGCTTCTCTAAGATCTTCGCTGATGTCTTTCTTCCTTGGCATTGTATTAACACACACCTGAATGCTCCAGACCAGCAAACTGCCAGAACTTCTGCTTTTTTTTAGAGGTGGTCACACTTGCTGATGATCAATTATTTCATTCCTATAGAAGCAGTAAGGGTGTACTTAATTTTTTACACACTGCTTCTGCATTTTCGATTATTTTTTGTTAAATAAATAATGACAGTGTAATATGTCATGTATTGTTGTTCATCTGATGTTGTGTTTACCTAGTTTTATGACCTTTTTATTTTTAGTTTTATTAAGGACCTGGGGCCTCATGTATAAATGGTGTGTATGCACACAAATGTTGCGTAAGAATGTTTCCACGTTCAAATCGCGATGTATAAAACCTAAAGTTGGCGTAAAGCCACGCACATTTCCATGGTACCTCATACCCTGTCATACGCAAGTTCTCCACTCGGTTTTGCAGACTGGCGGCACCCAGCGTCAAAGCAGCACTACTGTTCCTGTGTGGTTATCCTTTCTTTTTCAGATCAACATCCCTGACCCGGCTTTATAAATACACTGAAATTAACCACATTTTGTTTATTAGTGTAATGCATGGGATTGTAATTAACCAGTAACAATATAATGGTCCAGGGAATAGCCATAGTATTCCAAATACCATAACTGCTTTAGCGTTGTTACTCTCACTGCACCTTCTTCTTCTTTCAGCTGCTCCCGTTAAGGGTTGCCACAACGGATCATCTTTTTCCATATTACTCTCACTGCACTACTCAGAGTATTTATATCACTTTATCTGAGTGGGGAATCACAGAAGCAGCTGATCGGAAAGAGAATTATCAGTATACAGCATCAAGGACACGCTGCCAAAGCCACGGCAAAACACTTCAGAGACTTTCCTGTACGGACCTCGCGGTTCAGAAACCGTTTCATCCCAAGAACTTTAAACACATTCAATCAGTCCATCAAGTGCTCCTTGTAGAGCGCTGTTTGTACTAATAAGTACAATTACCTCACTGTAAACTTCAGTTATAATATTGCACAACCTGCGCCACTTTATTAAGTGCGTATTTACATATGATGACAATATCATTTTTAAGATGAAATGCAGCAAAATATGTTGATTATATTATACAGATAAAACTTTAACTTCATTAAAATAATCTATATTGTAAATAATTAAACATGTGAGGACACGGTGCTGCAGCGCTAGCTAGTTCACGGATTGATCCTACCTCGTGCTCTATGCTTGGTGGGCTGGCGCGACACTGGAAGGATAGATGGATAGAATAAATAAACACATACTACGAATATATTTCAATGTTCCTTAAAAGTTTTGAAGAAACGTTGTAAGCTTACAGATGGCTAAACATCTATTACAGCGCTGATTCTCTGGCAATTGGGTATTTGGAGAAAGAAAACTAAGGACAGGAATTAGAGGTTAGTATGTTTGAAAGAGACAGTACTGCTGCAATAATTTCATCGAAGGTCGCGCACAATCACTGCGCCACCATTTTCCCATGTTTGATAACGTGCTTTAACTCCTATCATCATGAAAAAGATATCACGTATACATCTCAGTATTTTAATTATTCAGAGAACTGTAATATCACAAATTTAACAAAGAGGAAGCCGGTTTAAGAACCATGTAGTGATTCACACACAGAGCACAAAGAAGATCAATTACAAAACAAAACATTTAACGTGCTACTTTAGTTACGATGGGATTTGAGAAACTAGTAAATTAATCGATTTTAAGATGAAGTTTATGATGTTCTACTTTAATGACAAAATAAACTACGTGATTAAAGTGGAAATATCAAGATTAAAGTTGACATTTCCTACTTTTTTCCCCACTGTGTGCCTATTTTTTTTTCTCTGTACCCTAATAAGCTTTTATATGACACTCAGACGGTGAGCTACGACTCGCCTTTTCATGGAGATATGTGACAACTTCTTTTTTTATTTCGGGTACTGTGCAACTTTGTGAGCTTGAGCTTTCGAGTTTCTCTGACACTCTGTCACTCGATCAACTTCCTTTTGTTGATTATATCACTGTTTAAACCAACAAATAATACATTTTCCCTTGCCTCCACTAGGTATTCGCTGAAATTCTTATATTTCCCTCCCGTGCTTTTCCCATTGTCTTTTCACTGAAGTCTGAGCTTAAGGGCTATTTATATTGATTTGCATATTCAAAGAGGCATAATTCTGGGAGGAGTTGGGGCGGGACTGCAGGCGTGTGCACGAACGTTACTTTTCACGCTGATCGGGATTTATGTAGCGGATGAACGTGGAAGTTTGCATTTGCACAGATTACTGCATCTGGATTTTTCTATGTGTAAGCACATTTCAGCTTGTGTGCTTACGTCATTTTATAGTGTGAATTCTACGCACGGCGTTATGCGTGAGGCCCCTGATGATTTTTTTTATTATGATATGTAAAACCTCAGAACTGAAAGAATTCTTTTTCACATGACTATAGTTAAATACTTTTTTTGAAAAGCAAGCAGAGGCAAAAAGTAGCATTTTATTGTAAAAAGATCACACAGCCAAGTGTAAATATTTTTTAATATTATACCATATTGTTATTGTATCTGTTAAGATACCCAATCCTTGTCTGTATTCCCATACTGGATATTTGGTCGAAAGATTGGTGTGAGTGAGAGTGCTGTTCTTTGACTTTTGTGCCATATACTGTAGTGTCTTGTGTTCAATACTTTTGAAATACGCCTCCTGTGATCCTGTAGTGGAAAGAGCAAATTTGAAAAAGGGATCGATGGACAGATGCAAGGTTTGCATTGCCTAAGGAATGTACTTCTAAAAAAACTCACAACCCTGACGTGTATCCCTTTTGATCTCTTATAGGATGCATTCTGGCACTGTTGTAGCTTTGGAGCTGCAGTCAGGAAGTCCTCTACCCAGTGAGATAAAAGAGTCAACTCAAGGAGTAAGCATCACTGAATCGCCAGATATTTACACTCCAAAAGCACAGACTTTTGATCTCTTCAATTTGGTCATTTCTTTCAAGAGGATAGAGATTTTTCTTGAGCCCGTTACAGATGCCTGGGAGATGATAAAATATCTGCTAAGGTGAGAGAACTGCTTTAATGAATGTTACCCTTGTAAAATGGGGTTAGTGTAAAGTCACTATACATTTTGTTTGTTGTAAAAAGCAATTAAAAGAGTTTGGCATAAGGGAAGACATTCAGCCTTTAAAGTTTCTGCTAAAAGTACCCTCTTGATGATCAGATGCAATGGTGATGATGATGATAATAAGGATGATGGAGAAATTACTTTGATGTGTTTTTTGAGAATACTATACCTTTTAATCTCATACTGTACTATTTTATATAGTGTATTAGCAGTGTATTTTAAAATAAAAACAGCCTCTACTGTTCTCTAATGCAAATGGGGAATTTGTGCAAAATTTGGTGAAGATAGGCTCTACCATGTGGGTTTGTGTACCTGACAGACACAAGCACGGGTACCCAGCACTGCCCAGTGAAGGGAACAGCAACTAAATTTTGCAATGGAAAATGGCGTATGGTTGTCCCTGTCCAAATGAAAAAATCTGGGCAAACGTTGGAGGAGATAAGTTCAGTGTTGTGGAACAGCATACTGAACAAACCCACACACAAATGCACATTAACCTTTATGTAGTAGTAGATAGTAGCAATTGACAGCCTTTTTTCTGCTGTTACCCATCTTTGCCACTTTCATTTGAATTTGTGCCTTTTTAACTTAAAGTTATGTGTGACACTCCCGATCAGTACTTTTTTTTATCAGACATTTTCAGTTAGGTTCAGAATTATAACCCACTTTAAAAATGTATTCCAGTGCTCCATCTCTGTGGCTGAGATTATTTCTGCCTCCGTCCAGGTTAATAAACAATGGCAAATAATGTTTACCATATTTTATAAGCTTCTATTTTAAAATGAAGATTTAATCAAAATAATTTGTATAATAAACTGCAGTCTGTCTAGTTTGAATTTTTTTTTAAGTTACAGTTCATACTATATAAGGATGTCTTAAAATGTCATTAAAACAACTTTACATACAGTGTATTGTACTGTCTTTCTGATGATATTTATTAAATCATGTGGTTGCCTTTATTGGTAACATAATGAAAATGTCTTAGAATACAAACATACTCAACATTTTTTTTCTTCCCCTTCCCAAAAATGTGCTTGTGAGGCTAATTGGAGAACCTAAATTGGTCTTGTAAAAGTCAGTGTACCATGTCATGGACTGGTTGAATCCACTATCAGTGCTCTTCCGCATAACTGTAAATTGGATTAAGTGGGTTAAGGAAATTGATTAATGGATATATAAATATATATAATATACAAATTTTGGCTATGAAAGTGCTATAGAATAAAACAAAACTGAAGGTCATGCTTTTTTTTATAGTTAACCACAATAACTAATTACTTCTCAAAAAATCTACACAATGTAGGGTCAATAACAATAAAGCATATTGCTGTTAGGGAACTGAAGTGTGGCCTGCATTGTACAGTGGGATGCAAAAGTTTGGGCAACCTTGTTAATAGTCATTATTTTCCTGTATAAATCGTTGGTTGTTACGATAAAAAATGTCAGTTAAATATATCATATAGGAGACACACACAGTGATATTTGAGAAGTGAAATTAAGTTTATTGGATTTACAGAAAGTGTGCAATAATTGTTCAAACAAAATCAGGCAGGTGCATAAATTTGGGCACCGTTGTCATTTTATTGATTCCAAAATGTTTAGAACTAATTATTGGAACTCAAATTGGCTTGGTAAGCTCAGTGACCCCTGACCTACATACACAGGTGAATCCTATAATGAGAAAGAGTATTTAAGGGGGTCAATTGTAAGTTTCCCTCCTCCTTTAATTTTCTCTGAAGAGTAGCAACATGGGGGTCACAAAACAACTCTCAAATGACCTGAAGACAAAGATTGTTCACCATCATGGTTTAGGGGAAGGATACAGAAAGCTGTCCCAGAGATTTAAGCTGTCTGTTTCCACAGTTAGGAACATATTGAGGAAATGGAAGACCACAGGCTCAGTTCAATTTAAGGCTCGAAGTGGCAGACCAAGAAAGATTTCGGATAGACAGAAGCGACGAATGGTGAGAACAGTCAGAGTCAACCCACAGACCAGCACCAAAGACCTACAACATCATCTTGCAGCAGATGAAGTCACTGTGCATCGTTCAACCATTTGGCGCACTTTACACAAGGAGATGCTGTATGCGAGAGTGATGCAGAGGAAGCCTTTTCTCCGCCCACAGCACAAACAGAGCTGCTTGAGGTATGCTCAAGCACATTTGGACAAGCCAGCTTCATTTTGGAATAAGGTGCTGTGGACTGATGAAACTAAAATTGAGTTATTTGGGCATAACGTTATGCATGGAGGAAAAAGAACACAGCATTCCAAGAAAAACACCTGCTACCTACAGTAAAATATGGTGGTGGTTCCATCATGCTGTGGGGCTGTGTGGCCAGTGCAGGGACTGGGAATCTTGTCAAAGTTGAGGGACGCATGGATTCCACTCAGTATCACTAGATTCTGGAGACCAATGTCCAGGAATCAGTGACAAAGCTGAAGCTGCGCCGGGGCTAGATCTTTCAACAAGACAACGACCCGAAACACTGCTCAAAATCCACTAATGCATTCATGCAGAGGAACAAGTACAACGTTCTGGAATGGCCATCTCAGTCCCCAGACCTGAATATAATTGAAAATCTGTGGTGTGAGTTAAAGAGAGCTGTCCATGCTCGGAAGCCATCAAACCTGAATGAACTAGAGATGTTTCGTAAAGAGGAATGGTCCAAAATACCTTCAACCACAATCCAGACTCTCATTGGAACCTACAGGAAGCGTTTAGAGGCTGTAATTTCTGCAAAAGGCGGATCTACTAAATATTGATTTCATTTCTTTTTTGTGGTGCCCAAATGTATGCACTTGCCTGATTTTGTTTGAACAATTACTGCACACTTTCTGTAAATCCAATAAACTTCATTTCACTTCTCAAATATCACTGTTTGTGTCTCCTATATGATTTATTTAACTGACATTTTTTATCGTAACAACCAATGATTTATACAGGAAAATAATGACTATTAAACAGGTTGCCCAAACTTTTGCATTCCACTGTACTCCATACAGTCAGCTTTAGCACATTGTGTGAGGTAATGAGGCAGTCGCCTGAGGCAGCACTTTGGTAAGGGCAACACCCAACAGTATTTTTTTAATATTATGAAATAATAATGAAAAAATGAAAGTTAAGTCTTAATCTCAAAAATTACATGCACATCCAGTGCCTTATTTTAACAGTTTCAAATTTCTCAGAACACACTTCTCAGTCCCTTGCTGCACCACGAGCACCTGCAGTTCAAAACAGCACATGCACATTTCAATGCTATGTGTCAGTACATGATATTAGTGTTTATGTTCCTGCTTTTTTCACATATTGTATTTTGTACAGTCATATGAATAAGTAGGTACATCCCATGATAATGATAATTTGATCTTAATTTAAATAACATCTACTGATAAAGGTGGTACTGTATATTATAAAAAACATTATCCCACAATTACATTTAGTAGTCTATTGTATAGCTTGAATAAACATAAATTAAAAATTTGCATGTGGAAAAAAGTAAGTATACCCCAACATTTATCACTACTTCAAGTGTCTAAAATGAGTAGAACATCATTTGAGAGGACCTTGGAGGAACCTGTCTTATTTAAACCTCAGACATTTAATTTGGTACGCTCTTTATTGTTGAAGTGTGTGTTATCACCATGCCTATCAGCAAAAGAGCTCTCAGAGGCCTCAAGAATATAAATGTTGCTGAGTCTGGGATGGGACGTAAAAAAAGATCTTCAGACAAGTGGCAATTAACCACTACACTGTTTGTGTGATAATCTACAACTGCCAACTTCTCCAGGTTAGGCTGCCCCAGTGTTTTCAGCCCAAGGCCAGAATGCAAGATGGTGAAACATGTCTCTAAGAACCGCAGAATTTAATCATGGGACTCACATATAGTGCTTTTCACTATTGATGTGCATGAGTCTAACATTAGAAAGAGGCTGTACAAGTTAGATTTACATAGGAGGGTGTAGAAAGAGCTTTAAGGCAAGACTAAATTTGCCAATGAACACCTTGGCAAAGACCAGGGGCCTCATGTATAACGCCGTGCGTATAACTTGCACTATAACATGGCGTAAGCACAAAAGCTGAAATGTGCTTACGCACAGAAAAATCCAGATGTAGGAATCTGTGCGTACTCCAACTTCCACGTTCTTCCGCTACATAAATCCCGATCGGCGTGAAAACTAACGCTCGTGCACGCGCATTTTGTAACGCCCCAAATCCTCCCAGAATTACGCCTATTTGAATATGCAAATCAATATAAATCGCCCTTAAGCGCAGCCTTCTGCGAAAAGACAATGGGAAAAGCACGGGGGGGAAACATAAGAATTTCAGCGAATACCAAGTGGAGGCAAAGGAAAAACATACTACTGTATTTGTTCAAATAAACCGTGGTATAATCAACAAAAGGAAGTTGATCGAGTGGCATAGCGTGTTGGAGAAACATGAAAGCTCACATCCACAAAATCGCACAGTGCCGGAAATAAAAAAGAAGTCCCATATCAAAGTCGCCGTGGAAAGCCGAGTTGTAAGCCCACTGTCTGAGTGTCATATGAAAGCTTATTAGGGTACAGAGAAAAAAGCCACACGGTGGGGGAAAAAGCCCGAAATGTCCACTTAAATCTCGACATTTCCACTTTAATCACGTAGTTTATTTTGTCATTAAAGTAGAACATCATAAAATTCATCTTAAAATTGTTTAATTAACCAGTTTCTAAAATCACATCGTAATTAAAGTAGCACGTTAAATGCTTTGTTTTGTATTTGATTTTCTATGTGCTCTATGTGTGTGAATCACTACTTGTTTCTTAAACCGGCTCTCTTCCTCCAACTGGACACAGAATCCATTACATTCGTGATATTACAGCTCTCTGAATAACTAAAATACTGAGATGTATATGTGATGTAATTTTCATGATGATAGGAGTTAAAGCATGTTATTAAACATGTTTCACTTCGATTAAATAATTTATTGCAGCAGTACAATCAGGGGCGGCTCTAAGCTTGTGGTAGCACTGGGCAGAGGAAGAATCGGTAGCTGGCTTCTTCGACCGCCAATGTCAGTAAAGTATTGTAGCGTTCTGTTCTTTATTGTAGAGTTCTGTTTTGCAGTTTGTGTTCTGTGATTTGCATCCCTCAGTTATTTATTCTGTTGTCCCTGTTATTTCTCATGTAATAGAGTGAAAGGTAAAGGAGGTTCCGGAGGGATGGGGGGGTGGAGCCGAGGAGGAGGGCGGGAGCGCTGGGGTTGTAACGAGGAGGGTGGAGACAGGAGAGAAGTTCGGTCATGTCGCTCTCGCTGTGAGATTGTTTTTTTTTTTAAGTTCTGTCTGTTCGGCGTGGTTGCGGCCAACAGCAACCGTTTTATTTATTAAAGAAAGGACTAACCAAGTGACCGTCTCGGATCGTCATTACGTCTGGGAAGACGCTACACTGGTGTCAGAAGTAAACACCGGCGGATTGTGCTCGGCTTTCGGGTGAGCTATCTAGCAGCTTCCAGCTAACCCTGCTATCACCGTGAGCAGCATGGCGCAGGCGGACAACGCAGGCGCCGACCAAAAGTCAAGGAGGAGGTGGAGTACGGTGATAACGCTGATTATCCGGGACGTAGGATAGACGCTCTCTGGGATACGGAGCACGTAGCTCGCCTGAGGCAGATGGCCAGGAAGCTAGCTGCTGACGCCGGATTCAGCGCGGGGTTGGCGGGGGCGCTGGCGCGCAAATACTCACCAGGAAGGAGGGAAGCCAACGGAAACAGAAATGGCGGCCCCTATGTGTCCAGCCGCAGATGAAAACGCCGAAATATTCTGGTAAGACTGACTGGGAGGCCTTTTATGCCCAATTTGAACTGCTGGCGAAGGCTGCGGATGGTCCAAGACATCAAAGCACTTCAGCTGGCTCTGTGCCTCACGGATGATGCCTCGCGCTGTCTGCTGTTACTTAGCCCAGAAGAACGGGGTGACTATGAGGCCTTAGTTGGGGCCTTGCAGCGGCGGTTTGGACAATTTAATCAGCCCGCTGTCCTGCGCTCTGAACTAGCTAATAGACAGAGACTGACAGGGAGCGCTCGCGTTTAGCTGCAGAGATTGAAACACTGACGAGGAGGGCTTACTCGCCCATGCCAGCCGTGGTGCAGAGCGAGCTTGCAAGGGACCAATTCATCCGGCTCTGTCCCCGAGGGATCTGCGGGTACAGACGCAGCTGGCCCACCCTCGCGCTGCAGAACGCTTTAGAGATAGCGCTGGAGAGGGAGCTAGTGGGAGCTACGGTTGAGACTGATGCCTTCACCTGTAGCCCTGTTGCAAGGGCCGTGGGTAGCGAAATTCAAGGACCAGAGAGGCGGCGTGGGTCAGCGAGCTGACAGAGATGATTCGAGCTGTGTCACTCCAGCCCCGCAGAGCAGCCGACCTCGCCGCGGAGATCTTGTCTGCTGGGTGTGCGGCCAGGGCGGCCACATCAGCGTACAGTGCCCAAAGCGTGCTGACCGACAGGGAAACGGCCCAGGGTCTGCGTAGAAGGGACGGCGCAGACCCCTACTCATCCGTCCCACTCTGTGGGTCCGTCGGGGGGTAGAGCCCACTTGCAAAGCCGGGAAAGTATGGCTCAGCTTTCCCCAGAAGCAGACGACGGCGCTGAATGGATCAGGGTCGCCGGCTGGACTCATGTTGGGGACTTCTGCCATGTCCCTATCACCCTGAAGGGGCTCTGTGTAGCTCTAATAGATACGGGCTCCACTGCCACGCTCCTCAGACCCGACATGGTTCCAGCAGGGACGCAGTTGGAAGCCACATCTGTCAAGCTTCAACTGTGACGGGGAGTTAACTCCCATGCTGGGGCGGGGCTGGTGAACATCCGGTAGGTGGCCTAGTAGTGGACTTTAAGGTGTGGGTTGCAGCTGTACAGGATGAGTGCATATTAGGCCTAGACTTTCTAAGGGCAGCTCGGTGTGTACTGGACTTGGGGAAAAACACACTACAGTTCCCGGGGTCCCATGGTGCAGATGGTCCGACCTGCGCAGTCCCAAAGCTCACCTCCAGCGGCATCGAAGCAGCGGGACCCATCAGATGGAGGACTTACCCCTGCAGGTGGACCCGCCTGTCCCCGTGCACCCTGTCATCCACACCAGGGGAGATGTACAGCCACAGTCCTTGGTCCAACAGCCGGTGTCGGGGGAGGCTGACAGGTTGACGGCAGTGAAAGAGATCTGGAGGCGCAGCTGTGATGGCCTGCAACCCGAGCAACAAGAGCAGCTGTGGCAGGTGTTGTGGGAATTCAAGGACATCTTCGCACTCTCAGAAGAGACCGGCCTGACACACCTGGTCCACCATGAGATCGACACAGGGGCGCGCCGATCAAGACACGCCCCCGCCGCCTCCCCCTGGCACATCAGGAGGCCGCTGACACGGCGATTGAGGAAATGCTCAACGCAGGGATCATTGAGCCGTCCAATAGCCCGTGGGCTTCGGGGGTTGTGATGGTCCACAAAAAGAAGAGTCAGAAAATGAGGTTCTGCGTAGACTACAGGCCTCTGAACAGTGTGACTAAAAAAGACTCGTACCCGCTACCCCGCATAGATGAGTCCTTGGATCTGGTGTCGGGGTCATCGTGGTTCTCCTCATTAGACCTACGCAGCGGTTATTGGCAGGTCCCACTCAGCCCAGAGGCCCGTCCGAGACCGCTTTCTGCACCGGGCGGGGGTTGTGGCAGTTCAAGGTCCTCAGCTTTGGCCTTTGTAACGCCCCAGCCACATTTGAGCGGCTAATGGAAAGGGTCCTGGATGCCATTCCCCGCCAAGAATGCTTGGTTTATTTGGACGATATTCTTGTGCATGGGGGCTCCTTCGAGGCGGCACTGAGTTCGCTGAGGAGAGTCCTACAGAGGATAGCAGCAGCAGGACTGAAGCTGCACCCAGAAAAGTGCTGCTTCATGAGGAAGGAACTGGAATTTTGGGACACAGGATCGGGGTGAGGGGATCAGCACTTTGGAGGACAAGGTCCGATCGGTAAGGGACTGGTCGACGCCTACCAGCATCAAGGACTTGAAGAGCTTCCTTGGGCTGGCCTCCTATTACAGGCGGTTCGTCAGGGGGTTCTCCTGTATAGCTGCACCCCTGTTCCGCTTGCAGGAAAGGGCTGTGACTTTGTGTGGACACCAGAGTGCGAGCAGGCCTTCAGCTCCTTGAAGATGGCACTGACAACGCTCCGATCCTCACCCCCGACCCCAGTCGGCCGTTCATCCTTGACACGGATGCCAGTGGTGTTGGGATGGGGGCGTGCTGAGCCAAGTAGGGGAAGAAGGGGAAAAGTAGTGGCCTATTTTAGCAGGACTTTCAACAAAGCTGAGCGGCGCTATTGCGTGACCGCAGGGAGCTCCTTGCAGTTGTTAAGGCCATAGGACATTTCAGGTACTACCTGTGCGGCCTCCCTTTCACCGTCCGTTCCGACCACTCTGCCCTACAGTGGCTGATGTCCTTTAAAGAACCAGAGGGCCAGATAGCCCGCTGGCTTGAGGAGCTGGCATCGTATTCCTTCACAGTGGAGCACAGGGCGGGAACCCGGCACACTAATGCTGACGCCATGTCCCGACGCCTTGTGTGCATGCGGGCTGCAAGTACTGTGAGAAGAGAGAGGCCAGGGAGGCCGAGATCAAGGGGGAGGAGGAGCAAGATGCTACATGTGAGGGGGGTGGACCGGTTTGCAGATTGACTCAAATGTTGGACCAAACAGAGTGGAGAGCTCAACAAGGGCTAGACGCTGATCTACAGCCGGTGCTACGCTGGGTGGAGGCAGGCCGCAAACCACAGTGGGAGGAGGTGGCAGGGTGTTCTCCTGCCTCCAAAGGACTATTTGAGAAATTTGATGCCCTTAGGGTAGAGAACGGGTACTGCAGAGGGCCTGGAAGGAGCCGGCCACTGGAGAGGAGAGGTGGCAGGTGGTGGTTCCCCGGTCCCTGAGGGACTATATCCTCCAGGCATGCCATGGTGCCACAGGGACTGGTCACTTTGGGGTGGCAAAGACTCTCCGTCGCATCAGGCAAGGGTTTTACTGGGGTCAGGTCAGGAGGGACGTGGAAGACTTCTGCCGTCGCTGTGACCTCTGCACAGCACAAGGGTCCCCTCATCAGTCCCATGCGAACTTCAGCAGATGGCAGTGGGAGCCCGATGGAGAGAGTCGCGGTGGACATAGTGGGCCCGTTCCCCTGTACAGATAAGGGGAACCGTTATATCCTTGTTGCAATGGACTACTTTACCAAGTGGCCAGAGGCGTATGCCATTCCAGACCAGGAGGCAGAGACCGTGGCTGATGCCCTGGTGGAGGGCATGTTTGCAAGGTTTGGAGCCGCAGAGACCATCCACAGTGACCAGGGAAGGAACTTTGAGTCGGCTGTGTTTTCAGCCATGTGCGCGCCTGGGCATGCGGAAGACCCGGACCACACCATTGCACCCCCAGAGCGACGGCTTGGTTGAACGCTTCAATCGAACCCTGGTGAAACAGTTAGCCATCCTCACGGCAGAGCACCAGCGGACTGGGACACTCACCTTCCCTCGTCTTATTGGCCTACAGGTCTGCGGTACAGGACTCCACCCTATGCACACCAGCCCTGCTCATGTTGGGACGAGAACTGCGCACACCACCGGAGATGACCTTTGGGAGACCCCCTGACGTGCCGCTGTTCCGCCAGGGCCGGAATATGCTAGCAAGCTCCAGCACAGAATGGATTCAGCTCATGCCTTTGCCCGTGACCAGCTACAAAAAGCAGGCATAAGACAGAAGAGGTGTTATGACATGCGGGCTAAAGGTCATGACTTCCAGGCCGGGGATCTGGTCTGGGTCTATAGCCCAAAAAAGAAGGGTCTCTGTCCTAAGTTGGACTGCCACTGGGTGGGCCCTTGTAGAGTGCTTGAAAGACTGGGAGAGGTGGTTTATAGAGTTCAGCTCCCTCCTAGGGGAAGGCGGGTGGCCCTCCACAGGGACAGGTTGGCACCCTACAGGGGCACTGGTCAGCCTCAACAGAGCCCTAGGCGGCCCATGCCCTCTCAAAGGGACCGGGTGGCCACCACCCCCTTCCCAGCTGCTATTCCATCTGCTGACCCTTTGACTTCCCCCCCTGCGCTGCACCCTCCTGCTGCGGGACCACAGGCACAGCCACCTGCGTTCACACCCCGCAGGCCTCGGAGACTGAGAAGACCCCCCGGGCACCTCAGGGACTTTTTGTGGGACCCTCGGGACGAGGGTCTTAGTGGGGAGGGAGCAGTGTAGCGTTCTGTTCTTTATTGTAGAGTTCTGTTTTGCAGTTTGTGTTCTGTGATTTGCATCCCTCAGTTATTTATTCTGTTGTCCCTGTTATTTCTCATGTAATAGAGTGGAAGGTAAAGGAGGTTCCGGAGGGATGGGGGTGGAGCCGAGGAGGAGGGCGGGAGCGCTGGGGTTGTAACGAGGAGGGTGGAGACAGGAGAGAAGTTCGGTCATGTCGCTCTCGCTGTGAGATTGTTTTTTTAAGTTCTGTCTGTTCGGCGTGGTTGCGGCCAACAGCAACCGTTTTTTTATTTATTAAAGAAAGGACTAACCAAGTGACCGTCTCGGATCGTCATTACGTCTGGGAAGACGCTACAGTATCTTATGCACAGTGGATGGCCACGTATGTTGCAGACACTAGCCGCCTCGTGCTCATGACACAAGCATTTAACTTTTGCCGAAATTTGTCGCTGCGTTTTTAGCTGTGTTGTTATTTTATCTTTCTGTTTTATATTCAATATATATTGGCGTAGCCGTCACTGCAGTCAGTGCTTTTATTTTCCCAAGTAACCGATCGCCATACAATCAGCTCTGTAATAGACGTTAAGCCATCTGTAAGCTTAGCGCCGATTCTTCAAAACGTTTAAAGAACATTGAAATATCTTCGTAGTACATGTTTAATTATTCTATCCTTAAAGACAGTCCCAGTGAAGAATATAGATTATTTAAATGAAGTTAAAGTTTTATCTGTATAATTTAACAAACATATTTTGCTGCATTTCACCTTAAAAATGATATCGTCATCATATGTAAATACGCGCTTTATAAAGTGGCTCAGGTTGTGCGATATTATAACTATAGTACAAGTTTACAGTGGGGTGATTGTACTTATAAGTACAAACAGTTCTATAAGGAGCACTTGATTGGCTGCATTTAAAGTTCTTGGGATTAAACTGTTTTGAACCGCGAGGTCCATACAGGAAAGGCTTTGAAACGTTTTGCAGTGGCAGAGACAGCGTGTGCTTAATGCCGTATACCGATAATTCTCTTTCCGATCAGCTGCTGCTGTGATTCACACTCAGATACAGTGATATAAATACTCAGAGTCGTGCAGTGAGAGTAATATGGAAAAAGATGATCCGCTGTGGCAACTCCTAACGGGAGGAGCTGAAAGAAGAAGAAGAAAAATAAGAAGAGGAAGGTGCAGTGAGAGTAACAACGCTAAAGCAGTTATGGCATTTGGAATACTATGGCTGTTCCCTGGACCATTATATTGTTACGAGTTAATTACAATCAGATGCATTACACTAATAAACAATATGCGGTTAGTTTCTGTGTATTTATAAAGCCGCGTCATGAAAATAATGAGTTATCACACAAGAACAGTACCATTGCTTTGACGCTGGGTGCCGCCAGTTTGCAAAACCGAGCGGAGAACTTGCGTAAGACAAGGCATGAGGTACCGTGGAAAAGTGCGTGGCTTTACGCCAAGTGTAGGTTTTATACATCGCGATTTGAACGTGGAAAAGTTCTTACGCAACATTTCTGTTCGAAAAGAAACCGTTTATAAATGAGGCCCCAGAACTTTTGGAACAATGTGCTCTGGACATTAGAAGATAGAATTGCTGGGCAAAAACCAAAGATAACATTGGCCTGGTAGAACCTCATACTAACTGTAAAGCATGGTGGTGGTAATATTTTAGTTTGGGGCTGCTTTTCATCAGGGTTTGGGCAGCTCACCATCATAGAATCTACTGTAAATTCTTTCTTGTGTCAGAGGGTGCTTGACGATAATGTGTTATATCTCTTAGAATATTGTAGAAAAGTGTACCTTGCAACATGACAATGACCTCAAACATATCTGTATATCCACCAAGAAATGGCTGAGAAGAAAGAAATGCAGGATTTTGGAATGGCCAAGTCTAAGCCTGGAACTGAATCCCATCAAAATGCTGTTGTGGGATTTAAACCAGGCTCTGCACTCAAGACACACCTCAAACATTACACTCTGTATGAGAAGTGGGAAAACTTTTATCCGAGTTGATGTCTGAGACTGGTAGACAGTTATAAGAAATGGCTGCTAGAGGTTTGTTCTGCCAAACCGGTAATACCAGCTATTAGACCCAAGACTGAACTTACTTTTTCAAAAGACAGAAATGACATATCTGTTCATTTTTCATTGAGGTAATAATTGTTCTTTTTCATTTATATCATCTTTATTAAAACATACTGTTTAAATGAAGATCAGATATGTCCACATACATTACGTTAAACTAGAACAAAAATGTATCTAGTGTACTTACTTTTTCATACAATTTGAAATTGTTTATAGATGGGTTTGTCAGTACATCTTTCAGATATCATCTGTTGGTGACATTTTACTGCTATGGGCAAATGGAAGCACACTTGGGCTCTGCCATTTCTCTTGTTTCGTTCAAAACCTTCCCTTTAGTGTGTACTTCTAATGAAAATTCTGACAATTCATAAACACAATTTTTACAATGTATTTTTCAGGTTTGCTTACACAGGTAGAATGATTCTTTCAGTCACTGTATTTTGATTAACACTTTAAAAATTCTGAAAATGCCATATAAAGCCTCTTATTCTAAATTTTATATCTTCTTATTTCTTTTTAGGTGGAGAACACCTGTCTTTTCACTGCTATGCTGTTTCACACTCAATGTTATTTTCCTAACTCTTAATGAAGGTGAGAATTTTGCTCATATGAGTTGTCCCCAACAAACACTGTCCTTTCACACCACATCTGAAAATCTCGTCATTAAATGAACTTGTAGATTGTGACACTAATAATATTATAAATACATCTAAAAGTGTGCAAAAGTAAACAAGATAAGTGAAAATAACAATAAACTGACCCACATTTTGGGAAACCAAAACCCACACACACCTAGTGTAGTGTTGCTAAACTTGGCCGTGTAGTAGTGATCACTGCTGCATTTTCGCAGCAAAACAGTAACTATAAGAGTGGTCAGCTCAATGAGCAACACTGAGAGAAAGTCTCTAGAGGAAATTGGTGGCTTTATCCAAAGAAGAAATGTCTTCCGCAAGGGAAGGTATCAGGTGTGCATTATTAAATAAGACCAAATGGTCAACCCATTTATCAAATAAAATACAGGAGGAGGTCCCGTTTGATTATTTAGATTTCAACCCATCTTGGACGGGTAGCATAGCTTGTCTTTTATAATTTTAACACTTTCATCATGCTGATTTGTACAAGCCATGACATTTTAAATAATATATTTTAACTTCCTGATACACTGTATGTATTCAGTTTTTTTGAGAGGAAGTGTTTGTAAGAAAACTAGCATAAAAATGTTGTTTATTATAATGTAAGAAAATGGATGTTTATTGTCTTAGTTATGTTCATTTTTAAAATTAATTTTATCTTTTACGAGCAGGGGTACATGACATTGCTTCAGGTAGGGCCACTGACAGAATTTTGGAAGGAAACATAGCCAGTGGTTTTGCACTCTACAAATGGGTAAACTGTGAAATTTGATGAAGATAGTTTAATCAATGTGGACTTGAATAATGGATAAACATAACCAGGAGTTGAATTTTGGAAAGAAACAAAGCCTACGGTCTTCCCTTGCTGTACAAATCTATTTCTAGTCTATGCAAAATATGAGAGAAAGTTAATTCTTCACTGTAGATAATATAGTCATTTCTATTATAGTAGTCATCATTTTCCATGCTGATTACATATGCAGTTAACACTCTCACTGTACTCACAGTGACATGACACTAATAACCCTGTAAACCTATTTGTTTTGGATCATGGTGTATTTCAGTCTCTTAAAGACTCTAATTATTTTCTGACCTGCTTATCTAGTTCAGGGTAGCAGTGATCTGCAGTCTGCAACATACAAATCCATCCTATATAGTTCACCGGTCTATTGAAAGGCACTCTCATTCATACCCCTGACAGTTTATGATTACCAGTTATCCTATCACATTCTGATTATCCAGAGGAAAATCCATGTAGACATGGAGAGAATACACAAAGTCTGCCCTTGGACTTGAACCCTGGACTATGGAGCTGTGAGAGAACCAGTAATTAATTAATTTAGCCCTGCCCATCCTAAGTCTTATCCTTGATTGAATATAATCTATCAAGCTATATTATTTTGGAATAATTATAGATTGTCATGGTGCCAGAATTTTGGTGGTGCAAAATTGCAAGGCTAGAGCAGTTAACTGGGCAATTAAAAAGTGGGATCCATTCTCAATGCTGCGCTAGATATAAAATGCATTCTTTTATTTGCTTTAAAGATCTTTGATTGTACTTTTCCCTTCAAGTTCCTCTTTGTTTTTTGCTTTTCAGTTGCCTGGTTCTCCTTCTCAGTATTGTGCATCTCCACTCCAGCAGTCCTTGGATACTTGCAAGAATGTGGAAGAGGAAGTCTTCCAGAGCAGCAGTTACAAAGAAGGAAGCATTACACAGTTGAAAGGCAAGATCTAAAGACTGTGCGTCTTACTAGGCAGGAGGCTCTATTAGAGGTGAAAGGCATGTGAGTATTGGAAGTGGGATTCACCTATTTTCAAATACTTTTGAGTATTAGTGTACTCTTGTGAAGTAAAGTCCAAAATGTCCATGTCTCTTACAGAAATAATTGATGGTCATTGCATTGTGAAAAACAAAGTTTAGAAGGTACATTTGTTACAGTGAAAAACATCGTGCCATTATATTGTGTGCAGTTCACATACACTACCGGTCATAAGTTTTAGAACACCTTGATTTTTCTTCAAATTTAATGAGTTGAAATGCAATTAATGACCTAAAATTGTGTAAAGGTAAGCAGTAAATTGCCAGAGGTTTAAATTTAAAGTTTAGGTTAACCAAATCTGAAAAAAATGAAATATGAGAATATTACAAATGGGTCCTCTTCAGGACACAACTTATAGGTTACAACCTAAAGATGTTCTGCCGCAGTTAAAGTACATTAAACCTTGTAAGATGAAGCAAACAATTTGCCTGGTGTCCCAACTTCTGTTGATTATTTAAAAACCCTCTGTCTGCCATAAAACAGAGTTGGAACAGACTGTGTTACTACACCCTTTGATGCATTACTTGGACAATACTCCAGTAAAAGAAGAGACTTTGTGCTGCATGTTTGACAGGGTCACTGGCTGTAAGAAAGCCACTCCTTCAAGGACAAAATAAGGCCTTGAAATACCATCTGTGGACTATTGCCTACTAATAAAAATCTCCTCTTCATAGTAGAAACCAAGCTTTTTTCAACCACTCTTAAACTATGCTTTAAGCTATTGTGCTGTGAGGTGCCTATCATGCAAGCTGATGACCTTCAGAAACTTGTCTTCTGATTGGGGTGTGACCTTAGGTCTGGCAGATCTCTTCCAACAGAGTTTCTTCCAGTTTTAATTGCCTTTGGATTGTGTAGGACACCATACTCGCTGACACTTTGATTTGTTTTTTTTTAATTCTTTTCTTAAGGATAATAATGATCTGTCTCATTTCATTTGCCAATTGCCATTTTTTGCCATTATCACTGGAATGCTGTCCAAGTATTACATCAGAGGATATAGCAACACAGTCTTTTCCAACTCTTCTTTAAAACAGACAAAGGGTTTTTAAGTAATCAACAGACGTTGGGACACCGGTACAAATTGTTTGCTTCAACTTGCAAAGCTTAATTTAGTTTTACTGGTGCAGAACATCTGTAGGTTGTAACCTAACCTATTATTTTTTTCTTAAAGAAAGCCCATTTGTAATATTCTGATATTTCCTTTTTTAAGTTATTGCTAAGCTAAACTTTAAACTTAAACCTCTGGCAGTTTACTGCTTATATTTTCACCATTTTAGGGCATTCATTGCATTTCGTCTGATTAAATTTGAACCCTTAGACATTGTCCTCAGTTTAAACAGTCTGTTAGTACCAAATAATGATTTACTGTATAATTTTTGTAAGATAGATAAGTTTACATTTCTATTTTGTAGTTTTCATAAAATGTATTTTATTGCTTCCTAGTCTGCGGCAACTGGAGGACATCTTATCAAGAGCGTGCTTTTCTGCTGTATCTGTGTATCGAGTACTATACTGGGAAGACCATAGCATCTCCTTTTTGTGAGTACCAGTGCTACATCGTAATGTTACCTTACTTTCTTTGAAGCAATAAATAACCACTTTAAAGGTCAGTACCTGTCTTTTTACTGTCTAGTCCTTTATTGGGATCATTTTGTTGCATTCATTGTAGTACTACAATCAAAGTAAAATTTTATACTTGATGGTGATACTGTTCAGGAGTATAAAATATTGTTAGATGTTTGCAGCAAGAAAAAGCAGTCTTCAACCATTTTTTAATTAATTCAGAGCTAAATTGTAGCTATGCTGGGATGTCTGATTATAAAAATTACAGTGATCCCACCTCGATCGTGGGGGTTGTGATCCAGGAACCCCCTGCGAAGGTGAAAATCCGTGAAGTAAAAACCATACATTTATATTGTTATTTTTATATTTTCACGCTTGGGTCACAGATTTGCACAGAAACACAGGAGGTTGTAGAGACAAGGACTTTAAAACACTGCAAACAAACATTTGTCTCTTTTTAAACTGTGCTCCATGACAAAACAGAGATGCCAGTTCCGTCTTACAATTAAAAGAATGCAAACATATCTTCCTCTTCAAAGAAGTACATGTCAGGAGCAGAGAATGTCAGAGAGAGAGAGAGAGAGACAGAGAGAGAAAAGCAAACAATCAAAAATCAATAGGTGCTGTTCGGGCTTTTAAGTATGCAAAGCACCACGCGACAAAACAGCTGCAAGGAAGGGGGAAATGTGAAGCTAGTCTTTCAGCATTTTTTAGAGGAGCATCCGTATCCTCTTGGCCAGTGTGCGAACAGCCCCTCTGCTCACACCCCTTCCGTCAGGAGCAGAAAATGTCAGAAAGAGAGAGAAAAGCAAACAATCAAAAATCAATAGGTGCTGTTTGGACTTTTCAGTATGCGAAACACCACATGGGATGCATATCGTATATCATTGAGGAGTTTTATTTAATACGTAATACGTGCTCTGATTGGCTAGCTTCTCAGCCATCCACCAATAGCGTCCCTTGGATGAAATCAACTGGGCAAACCAACTGAGGAAGCATGTACCATAAATTAAAAGACCCATTGTCCAGAAATCCGCAAACCAGTGAAAAATCTGTGATATATATTTAGATATACTTACATATAAAATCCGCGATGGAATGAAGCCGCAAAAGTTGAAGCGCGATATAGCGAGGGATCACTGTAATTCATGATCTATATAGAATCAATTAGGGCTAAAGGCCCTAAGGCTATATTATGAAGTAAAAAAAAAAAAAAAACAACAGTGGCTCTCAAAAAGATTAATTCTCACCTAGGCTTTATATTTTTGATTAATTTAAGAATTGTGTCCCAGTCTGGACATATCCCTTTCTTTTGAGAGTTCAGGATTCATTTCCTAATCCTAGCATTGTGTTTGGTGTCCCATTCAAAATGAGCTGAACCCTTGGAAATTGCTGCCTGGAATGAATCCTCTGAAATCATAATTTAATATTCTTAAATCTGCTTATATTAATGGAATATTGAAGGAATATTCCACCCAAATGTGATCAACACGTAATTTATCCAGTAGTATGCACAGAACGTATAGTGCATGCTTTTTGGCTAAGGTGTTGAGAAGCTAAACAATATGACATCTTTTATTGGCTAACTGAACAGATTACAAAATACAAACTTTTGAGGCTGCTCAGGGCCCTTCTTCAGACAAGTTGTTTTTAAACTAGAAAACATGTGAACTGTTGGTCCTCCCAAGATCAAGGTCCTAGCTCCAGTAGTTTGCAAGTACCAGAAGGTTGCTATGCCACATGTGCTTGATGAGCAGTGGAGCTGTTATTATTCTTCTCCTTCTTATAATGTAATCAGCTTGTGACATTTTCTTTACACTTAACAGATGTCTCTGCTATTCTTTTTCTTTCTGCCACGTCAAATTCTCTTCACCTATATGTCACTATAACTTTGCGGAGGTTGTACTACCCACCTTTTTTGATACCACAGAGTGTATCAAGTCATATGCTTTCTATTAAAACCAGTATCGACTTCTTATTATCATATGATCAGCTTCTGCAACTTGCTTCACACTCAGCAACTGATGTAGCTGCTCTATTTTTTACCTTGGCCATATTATATTTTTTGCATCAGCAGCACATATCCTGTTGTAAAGTTTGGATTTAGACCGAGATTAAGGTTATAGTTCCAATGGTTCATAAATAATCATGTGATAAACAGAAAAAACCTTTAGCATTTTATCTATCTATCTATCTATCTATCTATCTATCTATCTATCTATCTATCTATCTATCTATCTATCTATCTATCTATCTATCTATGCAGTATATATATATATATATATATATATATATATATATATATATATATATATATATATACAGTAATCCTTATATCGCTTGACTTTTGCGGCTTCACTCTATCACGGATTTTAAATGTAAGCATATCTAAATACATATCGCGGATTTTTCGCTGGTTCATGATTTCTGGACAATGCGTCTTTTAATTTATGGTACATGCTTCCTCAGTTTGTTTGCCCAGTTGATTTCATACAAGGGACGCTATTGGCGGATGGCTTAGAAGCTACCCAATCAGAGCATGTATTATATATTAACTAAAACTCCTTAATGCTATAAAATATGCTTCCCGCGTGGTGCTTGATTGTTTGCTTGTCTCTGCCTCTATCTCACCCTCTCTGACATTCTCTGCACCTGACGGAGGGGGTGTGAGCAGAGGTGCTGTTTGCACAGAGGCTGTTTGCTTAAAAGATACTGACGCTCCTCTAAAAAATGCCGCTTTATTGCGGTGCTCGGCATATTTAAAAGCACAAAAGCACACATATTGATTTTTTGATTGTTTGCTTTAATCTCGCTCTCTCTCTGACGTTTTCTGCCTGACGGAGGAGATGTGAGCAGAGGGGCTGTTTGCACAGAGGCTGTTTGCTTAGAAGATACTGACGCTCCTCTGAAAAATGCCGCTTTATTGCGGTGCTTTGGGCAAACTTAAAAGCACACGTATTGATTTTTTGATTGTTTGCTTTTCTTTGTGAGCGCTCGCTCTATCTCTCTTAAATTCCCTGCTCCTGATGTAGACACTCCTTTGAAGAAAATATATATTTGCATTCTTTTAATTGTGAGAAAGAACTGTCATCTCTGTCTTGTCATGGAACACAGATTAAACTTTTGACTAAAGGGTCTTATTTCATGTTTAGAGGGCTCTAATAATGTTAACAGTGTGGGGGAGTTTATAAGGGCTTAAAATATATAAAAATAACTATACAAACATATGGTTTGTACTTCGCGGATTTTCATCTATCGTGGGGGGTTCTGGAACGCAACCCCCGCGATCAAGGAGGGATTACTGTATAGATAGATAGATAGATTATATATAGTTACTTCCAGAATACTGAGAGAACACATCCATTCAGTGGTCATGAGTCCTATCTTTAATTCAAAAAATGACTCCCAAGAGGCTTTAGTTTAATGTTTAGTATTCTAGAAGTAACTGTTTAACAACATTTTAGCAAAAAAGCATTTGTTTTGCACTTTTATGAGCATACGACTGAATAACTGACATGTGGACTATGCAACATGAGGAATGTGAGATTTTGCTTTTCTCTTTGTACAGCACTGGTCACTGTTTGCTTCTGTTATATCATAATTTTTTTCTCTCCTTTCTTTATGAAAACATGTGATTACTTTTATTTTCTCTGCCACCAGTGCAGAAAAATACAAAAAATATCATTTTTTGTTGGAGCATTCCTTTAATCTTATTCAGGGTCAAAAGAACTCAAAGCATTTCCATTTGCAGGGGCAACATACACATACATGTTCGAACAAAACATATTTAGAATTGCTTACTTGCCTTACTTGCTCATCCTTGTGGAGTACCCAGAGAAGAACTGATGCAAACATGGAGAGAATGTGCAAATTCCAACTCCAACATATGTTCATGGAATTTGAATCCGGAATGCTGGATTTGTGATTTAGCAACACTAAGCACTGTGTCACTCACTTGTGATAATAACTAGGATTAAATGATTGTAACAGCAGAGAGCACTGTCCATGTGTTTCTGAACCCCATAATAAGCCAATGAGACCCAAGTAATGAAACTGTGTGGATGTTTATAATACTATAAATAAACATGTGGGAGTATAAACTTAGACACAAAGTAATTTAATTAACAAACAAAACAAACTCCCTCCTGCATTTCTGGCCATCAGTAGGAATGGCATAAATGATCATCTCCTTTCCCTCACACACTCTACGGTCTGACATCTCAGTTTTTTTCCGTTAGATGAGTAATTGTGTCAGCAAACCTGTCTTCTTCAAATTTTAATTATGCTGAAGTAGCTTTCTGCCCGAACACAAAACTACTTCTGAAGTAATTCTTCTACCCAATTCCAGGGTTAGTGGTGTGCCCAGTAAATCCTGAGGCCATCTGATCAGGGTTCCCAGTGTCATATCAAGGTATCCTTGTATCCCCAAGCCAAAATACTTAATTAAATTACCTGAGTCTAGAAAGTAGCTTGTCAGCTGCCAGGTGTCCAGGAGTAGCAGCACAATACTCTTTGCTTCCTTTCTGGCATTACTATCTCAGGTCAGATTTGATCGGTATCTATGACAACTGCTGAGTAACCTATTGTCCTTGGAGATTATTGCATGATTTCATCCAAGGTGAGGCTCACCCTGTCTCTCTGTCTTGTGTTGACATTTTTAAATGCTAGCGTTTCAGGACATACTGCACACAGGCAAGGCAAACTGCACCCCCTATTGGCTATCTATCCATACTGGTAATTGAAAGCACA
Source organism: Polypterus senegalus (assembly GCF_016835505.1). NCBI lineage: Eukaryota > Metazoa > Chordata > Cladistia > Polypteriformes > Polypteridae > Polypterus > Polypterus senegalus. The sequence continues at coordinate 273,155,356 of NC_053154.1, forward strand.
CACCTCTCACCAGTGTGGCTTGTTCTTTTCCAAGACAAGTTTTGGCCAGGCCCACCTCTTGTCTTGCCTTTTTGCAGTTCTCACTTCACCCTTAGCACCACAATGTCATCCTAACAACCTGTCCCAGTGTGTTAAACTTTATTAATTCTCCAGGAGTACTTATTCCAATAGGGAACCAAAGGATTCCAATGCCGCCTCATCAATCCTGAAAAAGTGCCACTTCATTATGATGGTCACTCACTCACATCAGGTCAATGTACCATCAACCTACAGTACCTGCACATATTTAAGAAGTATGAAAGAAAACTATACTACTCTAAGAAAAAACCTGGAGAAATTAGAAGAATTCCATGCTAGCAGTTACCAGACTATTGCCCCACTATTCCACTCTATGTTGAACTTGTTTTTTTCATATTTTTAACTATGTTTGTAGGTTTATAGGATATTGCATTGTCACATGTACAGATTATAGTGACACTCTTACTTAATACACTAATAAAAGACCTTTCCACTTTCAGGCAACATAATTAGTGAGTATAAGTACCATACCTCAAAATTTTAGTCTTCCTTACTTGAGTTTCCTTATCTTGAAACATCTGTCTTTCTTACATGAAAAATCTTAGTACTTGTTTGCAATATAAATGCTTATTTTGAAAAAGAGGAAGCTGTAATCAGTATAGGTGGTAGAAAAACAAAACAGTAGATCATTGCATTATTTTTCATAGTGATATATACTGAGTAACACTGAAGACAGGCATCTGGATTTTTTGCCGTTGTTTTTAGCCTTAGAGTTTCCAAATAACCAGTCCTGAGTCGAAAATTTTTTGAAAAGAAACATGAGAATTGCTATGAATGTTTTTTTTACTGATTTTATTCTGTATTTCACCCCAAGTCATCATTGTCCCCACTCTCTTTGTTTCTAGATTCTATGGAGGTCTGCTCACATTAGTCTCTTTGCTCTATCTGGTCCCATTTTCCTGGGTTCTGGCTGCTGGAAACACTGCCCTCTTTCTGTGGAACAAAGATTTTTGGCGAGGTTAGTTGTGTGATAGCTGTACTAAACAAATGGGTTCAATAAATAAACTGATAACTGATTGACAAGAAACAGTGTTTGTTAATATTTTGTAGTAATCTATAAGCAAATTCATCAGCAAGTAGTTTGAGAAGTCATTTGTGAGTTCTGTTTTAGCATCTCACAGCGATATTTTTAGTTTGTCATAATATCTGTAGATGTTTCCTTGAATATTTCTTAATAAATAAATTAGGAACCTAAAATATATAACTGAAATTATCTGCTTTTAGTTTTTGTTCCCTAGGGATCTGCTCTGGGGTCAGTGTTCCCAGCAGAATGATGAATCATGTCTTTTTTGGATTTAAATTTTAAGACACAAGCGGTATAGCTGCTGATTTTTCAGATGTTGCTAAATATTGTCCAGGACCATTTTTCAGTTTCAAAGTAACTTCCACTGTGGTTTAAAACTAATGTTGTAAATAGCCTGTGTCAGCTTATATAGCAATCATCATTTATTTTGGGCAACAAATTACAAATCCTTAGAAATGACTGATTGCAGAGGCCTCACAAAAGCTGACGTTTACAGGATATGGTTTAGTAGAATGTATACAGTATAAGAAAAATTATACTATATAATAGGGAACAAAACTGTTATGAAAATAAATGCAGTACTTTGAATATACATTTAGCTTAGCTGATTGGGCAGTTGTTGAATGTTCATCTAATGTAAGTTCACCATGCTTCTAGCCTGGACTTTGTATTAATTTTTGATTGATTAATAATGCTACTTTGTAAATGTAATGTAATCATTTATGATTTAAACCAAGTATTGCTGAGATGTTTACATTGCCAATTATTACATCCCTGTATTTAGCAGAGAAATTTAGAAGATTGTAAAGCAAATACTGCAGACCTTGTTAGTGCAAATAGCCTGATTTGCCAAACAGCCAGTCATATGTCTTCAACTTGGTACATATTGCATGTAGACATGGCCATTTTATGTATTTAGAAGAAATAAAAAGAAAATGATCATTTAGGTATTTATAATTGTAAGTGTGAGCTAATACTATACTATACCACAGCTTAGTTCATTATTTCATGTATGTGTGCGTTATACTCTCAGATAAAGCAGATTAATGATAATGGATAATAGAGAATCACCTGTGTTCTAAGCAGTGAAGGCAGCTTTTAAAAAAATAGCATGGTTCTTTGATAACAATTTTAATTTAATTTTATATTGCATGTTTTACTTGAGTATGGATGCAGAGCACTCAGACAGGTATACAACTATAATGCAGTAACTAATTCTAGTAAGTAATTCTTTACATCAGTGATTGGCTCTGAGCCCTTTCTTATTTGCAATGGTTATGGACAGTTTGACATACGAGATTAGACAGGAGTCCCCGTGGACTATGATGTTTGCTGATGATATTGTGATCTGTAACGATTGTAGGGAGCAGGTTGAGGAGACCCTGGAGAGGTGGAGATATGCTCTAGAGAGAAGAGGAATGAAGGTCAGTAGGAACAAGACAGAATACATGTGTGTAAATGAGAGGGAGGTCAGTGGAATGGTGAGGATGCAAGTAGTAGAGTTGGCAAAGGTGGATGAGTTTAAATACTTGGGACCAACAGTACAGAGTAATGGGGATTGTGGAAGAGAGATGAAAGAGAGAGTACAGGCAGGGTGGAATGGGTGGAGAAGAGTGTCAGGAGTAATCTGTGACAGATGGGTGTTAGCAAGAGTGAAAGGGAAGGTCTACAGGAAGGTAGTGAGACCAGCTATGTTATATGGGTTGGAGATGGTGGCACTGACCAGAAACCAGGAGACAGAGCTGTAGGTTGCAGAGTTAAAGATGTTAAGATTTGCACTGGGTGTGACGAGGATGGATAGGATTAGAAACAAGTACATTAGAGGATCAGCTCAAGTTGAACATTTGGGAAACAAAGTCAGAGAGGCGAGATTGCGTTGGTTTGGACATGTGCAGAGGAGAGATGCTGAGTATATTGAGAGAAGGATGCTAAGGATAGAGCTGCCAGGCAAGAGAAAAAGAGGAAGGCCTAGGAGAAGGTTTATTGATGTGGTGAGAGAGGACATGCAGGTGATGATATGGAAGAAGATGATCCGCTGTGGCGACCCCTAACGGGAGCAGCCAAAAGAAGAAGAAGAAGAAGTTAAGCTACACACTATGTACTTGCGTTAAAACACAAATCAGGTTGTACACACAGTAAAACAGAGCAATTTCAATTAGTTTAAGATAGATAAATGTCATGTCACTGTAAATTATGATGGAAATATGGCCAATTGATAATGAAAACCGGAGACTTGAGACAGTTAAACAAGATAAAGTCAGACAAAGTCACAGTTGCCCATGTCATATTTTGAATTATGTAGTGTTAGAACTATATGCTGGGCAGGCCACTTAAAAGATGAATTCCTTTCATCCTTGTATTTTAAGACTTTTAGCATATGTGGTGTCATTTCCCATGGGCTGGAGTAGAAACTTGGTAATATGTGAGTGGTACCAAGTTCCCTTGCAGAATTCAGAAAAGAGAAACTGGACAGAGGAGGGTCAGTGACAAATCATATAGATTGTCATGCTTGTATTTTTCTGCAAATAACTAACAAACAGTGAATCAGCAACTCTAATCAAGGTTCATTAGACTGAGGTGATAAACCTTCAACCTGAATTAAACACAGATGAGGCAACTCTTACACAAGAGATGTCAGATTATTTAAAAGTTCTGGTACCCTTTAGGCAAAAGATTGACTTCTAACATGGATTATTTAGCAAATTGGCATCTTGAGATTATAATGTACATTCCAATGTGTATGTTTTGATATTCTCAGATAAATAAGAAGGGCCTAGGTATGGAAAATAGTAGAGAATAAGACACTTACAGATCACTTTGCATCTCACGAGCAATTACACTCCAAATTTTGTTTTCCAGCAACACCCTTTTTCCTAAAACTTAGAAATTTTGTTTAAAGAAACCTACACAGCTTTCCACATATTGCACCTATATCAATTCCAGAGGCCATTCTGTTTAGTCTTGCTGAAGACTCGAGAAAATTTTTAACAATGTATATAAAATTTACCTTTCCTAGATCCTAGGGATCAGAAAAGGAGTGGACATCAGCCCTGTACAGAATGCACTCTAGTTCCATATGTGCCAATCATTCCATAATTTAAATAAATGTCTTTAATTAATCACATTTTCTCCTGTAAAATTGTCCAGAAGATACTCAAGGCAAGATCCAACCTTCAAGCATTGCCATCTGGTTCTAATAGCATTAGGTCGTATGCTTTGGGAATGCACTAAATTAATACTATTTTGGACGAAAATCTTTATGTACTTCTCTGGCAGCCTAGGCTTTACAATCACTCCTTATTCATTAACAGCTATATTTGGTATACTCCAGATTACATTAAATAACATAGGGAAAAATTAATTGTAATAGTCTACACCACACACCTAGCCTGAAGACATTTTGTTCAACTGAAAGAATTCCATTCCGGCATCTATAACTCAGTGGGTAAGCAGTGGTCAGTATTATTTCAAATTAGAAAAAAATGAAATTCTCTGTTAGAGAATATGTTCAAAACTTTTTAAAATAATGGCAAGAATTAGTATTATTTTAAAATTTTGGGCCAGTGATTGATTATCTTATGCTATTAATCATTTTTTTTTTTTTTTGCTTTTGTGTTACTCTTCTTTTTCTTTTGGGATTGGGTTGAATCTTGTTTTTCTTTAATTTTTTTCTTTGAATTTCTATTTTTACTTTGTTTTCTTTGTAATTATTTTGAGGTAAATGGGTGTATCTGTTATGTTATTATTATATGTTTGTTTGAGTAGAATGCCATTGTAATGTTTTGGTTTTTAAAAATGAAATGTTAAAAAATACTTGGGCCAAGATCATTTTAAAACTTAATATATTAATAGATGGATATTGTAAACTTTACTGAAATACAGTGCAAAGAACTAAGAACAGGTGTTATGTTACAGTTACAGTTCAAAAAATCATTCCTGTAACAGTCTTTTGAATTAATTGGAATGAAGTGATTTGAACATTCTGTAGATTATACATTGCAGTGGCCCATTCTGTTGGAGATAAAGGCTGGAATTAATCTTTTTGTATCCTCCTTTGTTAGAAAACATCTTAGTTTCCCTTTATTTTCAAATGTAAAAATGATGTTATAGTTAGTGATTTAATATGTTTTGTAAAACACAGACTTGTGTCAAAGTTAACAACTGAATTGAAGCTAAGATCTACAGAGTTAAAAAGTGATGTCTGCTTCATTTCTAACAATAAATTACATCTCTGTGTTTTCTGTATGCAAAGACTAGTACTTAACTTTCCTCCAGTATTCTAACCAGTTGGCACAAAGACACTATAGGAGAAACATTGCTTACTCCAAAGAAAATTTCTAGTACCATCTGCTTATGAGCAAAAATAAATATGTTTTCTAACAAGGGGCAACATGTATAGTGAAGTCAGTTTTGGTTGGAATTATGAAACCCCAGGGACATATTCTGTAACCCAGGACTGTAATGACAGAGTATTATCATTGCATTTCTGTACATGCTGACATTGATTTAAAAAGTGTGACCTAAACCATGCAAGATGATGGCTGAGAGGCAAAAGTAAGTTTTAAGTCTATGTAATAAAATAGAGTTGTCATTGATATCTAAAGGCTGTGCCTGTATCTAACATCATGATACCTGTAGATTTTTCTTCATGAGAAAACACAAAAATGTCATTAACAACATAAGTTAATGCTTAATGGCTGTTTTGTGCTGTGACCAGTGCAAAAGCAAACCTGAAACTTCTCAAGTAAATTTTGGATAGTAATGTGAAACTGAAGTTGTGCAACTATTACACTACTAGCAAAATAAACCGTGCTCGCAGCGGAGAAGTAGTGTGTTAAAGAAGTAATAAAAAAGAAAAGGAAACATTTTGAAAATAACGTTACATGATTGTCAATGTAATTGTTTTGTCACTGTTATGAGTGTTGCTGTTATATATATATACATATATATATACATACATACATACATACATACATATATACATATATATACACACACACATATAAACATATATATACATATACATATATACACATACATACATATATACATACACATACATATATATACTGTATATACATACATATTTATATATATATATATATATATATATATATATATATATATACTCAGCAAAAAAAGAAATGTCCTCTAATTTTCAACTGTTTTTACTTTCAGTAAACTTAATGTGTAAATATTTATATGAACACTAAAAGAGTCAACACCATAAGACATAAGCTAAAAATGCTTCACAATGTGTCCCTGAATGAAGGGAGGCTCAAAATCAAAAGTACCAGTCAGTATCTGGTGTGGCCACCAGCTGCTTGAAGTACTGCAGTGCATCTCCTCCTCATGGACTGGACCAGATTTGTCAGTTCTTGCTGTGAGATGTTACCCCACTCTTCCACCAAGGCACCTGCAAGTTCCTGGACATTTCTGGGGAATGGCCTAGCCCTCACCCTGTGATCCAACAGGTCCCAGGCGTGCTCAATTCCTTCGACGATAAACACGAATCCGTCCATCACCCCTGGTGAGACAAAACCGTGACTCATCAGTGAAGAGCACTTTTTGCCACTCCTGTCTGGTCCAGCGAAGGTGGGTTTGTGCCCATAGGCGGCGTTGTTGCTGGTGATGTCTGGTAAGGACCTGCCTTACAACAGGCCTACAAGCCCTCAGTCCAGCCTTTCTCAGCCTATTGAGGACAGTCTGAGCACTGATGGAGGGATTGTGTGTTCCTAGTGTGACTCGGGCAGTTGTTGTGGCCATCCTATACCTGTCACGCAGGTGTGATATTCGGATGTACCGATCCTGTGCAGGTGTTGTTACACGTGGTCTTCCACTGCGAGGATGATCAGCTGTTCTTCCTGTCTCCCTGTAGCGCTGTCTTAGGCTTCTCACAGTGCGGACATGGCAATTTATTGCCCTAGCCACATCAGCAGTCCTCATGCCTCCCTGCAGCATGCCTAATGCACGTTCAGGCAGATGAGCAGGGACCCTGGGCATCTTTCTTTGGGTGTTTTTCACAGTCGGTAGACAAGTCTCTTTAGTGTCCTGAGTTTTTAGAACTGTGACCTTAAATGCCTACTTTCTGTAAGCTGTTAAGGTCTTAACGACCATTCCACAGGTTCATGTTAATTAATTGATTATGGTTAATTGAACATGCATGGAAAACATTGTTTAAACCATTTACAATGAAGATCTGTAAAGTTATTTGGATTTTTAAAACATTATTGTTGAAATACACAGTCCTGAAAAAGGGACGTTTCTTTTTTTGCTGAGTATATATATATACATACATATATATATACATATATTGTAATACAAGACAAGACACGTTGCAAGTTTTGAGGTGTTTAGCCCCATATACTGTAACCAAAGTATAGCAGTCAGTCGCTTTACAAAACATGAGAAAGCAAAAAGAAAAATGAGGGGAGAAAGGACGGGCTTTTTATGGAGGCGGACCGGAGATTGATGTGAAGGATGCTGGGTATTCGTGATGGATTCTGGGAACTGTGATGTCATCAAGGAGTCATCAGAGGGATTAAATAGACCCGGAAGTGCGTGCTTCCTATAGCCGTCATGGCGTTTGTTTACGTCTGTGAGGCCTCGGGCTTTCTGAAGAAGGAAAGAAAGACAAGTTAGTACCCTGTCGTAGACCCCTCGCAGTACATTTTCCGTAACAAACCGGGTCGATCCGCTGTTCCCCAAGCACTCGTGCGTGACAGGACCCCGTTAACCCAGACCCATCGGGGCGGGCTACCCGAACCGTGAGGTCGTGCACGCGAGAGAGCGCAACAGCGTTGGCCTGCAGGGTGCCCCGGCGATAAATGCCGGTGAACTTAAAGTGCTGCAGGTCCAAAAACCACCTGGTGACCCGGGGATTCGACTCCCGATGCAGAGCCATCCACTGGAGGGCGGCATGGTCCGTCACAAGGGTGAATTCCCGACCCAGCAGGTAGTACCGCAGGTGCGTCACCGCCCATTTGATGGCCAGGGCCTCCCGCTCCACCGCTGCATACCTCGTCTCCCGGTCCAACAGTTTCCGACTCAGGTAAATCACAGGGTGTTCGACACCATCAATGCTTTGGCTCAGCACGGCACCTAGACCTGTGTCCGAAGCATCGGTCTGGAGAATAAAAGGAAGCGAGAAGTTAGGTGTCCTTAACACAGGTGCCGAAGTAAGGGCCCGTTTCAAGTCACTGAATGCCCGCTCCGTATCATCGCTCCACACCACATGTAAAGGGGTCCCTTTCTTTGTCAAGTTCGTCAAGGGTGCTGCTCTCTCGGAGAAGCAAGGTACAAACCGGCGGTAGTACCCCGCTAACTCCAGGAATGCCTGCACTTGCTTCTTGACCATCAGGCGGGGCCATTCCAAGATGTCTTTCACTTTGGTACACTGTGGTCTGACTAGCCCTCCACCCACTAGGTAGCCTAAATAACGGGCTTCGCTCATCCCAAAATAGCATTTGCGTGGGTTGATGCGAAGCCCAGCTCTCGCTAGCATCAGGAATACTGTGTAGACCTGCACGACATGTTCCTCCCACGTGCTGGAATAGATAACAACATGCAGGTATGCAGCACACTAGGACTGGTGGGGCTGCAGCACTTTATCCACCAGACGTTGAAAGGTCGCTGACGCCCCGTGCAGCCCGAATGGGAGTACCTTGTAGTGCCAGTGAACGCTAGGGGTGCTAAAAGCAGTTTTTTCTCTGGCGGATGCCATTAAGAGAATTTGCCAATACCCCTTCGTCATATCAAGAGTGGTCAGATAGCGGGCCGTCCCCAGCCTCTCTAAGAGCTCATCCACCCGGGGCATGGGGTACGCATCAAACTTCGAGACCTGATTAAGACGCCTGAAGTGGTTGCAGAACCGCCACGACCCGTCCGGCTTGGATACAAGGACAATAGGACTTGACCAGGGCTATGGCTTTCCTCAATGATGTCTAAGCTGAGCATCTTTTGGACCTCTAGCTCCACCTCAGCGCGTTTTGCCTCTGGGAGGCCGTAGGGTCATTCCTGGACAACCACCCCCGGGTCTGTCACAGTGTCGTGCTCAATCAGCGGGGTCCGGCCTGGTGCCTCGCTGACCACCTCCGGGACAGACAGGATGGCTCTTTCGAGCTCCTGCCGTTGGGAAGGGGACAGATTAGAACCGAAGTAAGGCAGGGTCTTTTCTGAGTAAAGGGAGAGAGCAGGGCCGGGAGGCGGAGCATTCTCCCTGTCTTGCCACGGCTTCAGAAGGTTGACATGATACACTCTCTCACTCGGTCGACGATTTGGTTGGCTCACCAAATAGTCCACAAGTCCTTTTCTCTCTTTCACTTTGTATGGCCCTAGCCAATGAGCCAGAAGTTTCGAGTGGGAGGTGGGCACAAGCACCATCACGCAGTCTCCAGGCTGAAACTCGCGTAGAGAGGCGTTTTTGTTGTAGTTCCGGACCAGCGCTGCTTGAGCCTTAGACATGTGATCCTTAAGCAGGGGCCGGATCTTAGTCAATCTATCGCGTAACTGCGCGATATATTCTAGGAGGTTAGTGGAAGGAAGTGCCTCCCCTTCCCAACCTTTTTTAAGTACATCCAATAAGCCCCAGGGCTGTCGCCCATATAACAACTCAAAGGGGGAAAACCCTGTGGAGGCTTGTGGAACCTCCCTATAGGCAAAAAGCACGAGGGGTAAAAGTTGGTCCCAGTTCCTACCGTGCGCGCTGACCACCTTGCGGAGCATCTGCTTCAGTGTTTGATTGAAGCGCTCAACTAGTCCATCCGTCTGGGGATGATAGACAGATGCCTTGAGATGCTTAATCTGGAGTAGTTTGGCAACCTCCCTGAACGTATCCGATGTAAAGGGTGTAACCTGGTCCGTGAGGACTTCTTTGGGCATGCCCACGCGGGAAAACAGGGCTACTAATTCCCGTGCAATGTTTTCAGTATTAGCAGAGCGCAGGGGAACTGCTTCGGGGTATCGGGTTGTGTAGTCAACCATCACCAAAATATATTTGTGACCACGCACGGAAGGCTCCAAGGGGCCAACCAGATTGACACCGATCCGCTCAAAAGGGATATCTATGGGGGGATTGGGATCAGAGGAGCAGGGAATCTGGCGTAACTGACAGACCGGGCAGGACTGACAGAAACGGCGGACCTCCTCATTGATCCCCGGCCAATAAAACCAGAGCTTTATTCTCTCCAATGTTTTCTCAGTTCCCAGGTGGGCACCTAGGAGATGGGCGTGAGCTAGCTCACAAACCTCCCGCCGGTAGTTTCGCGGTACTAGCAACAACTTCCGCACCTCGCCTTCGTGCTCAGCAACCCGATAAAGTAAATTGTTTTCAAGTACAAAGTAGGGCCCGTGTGGTGTTGAGGCCATGGACGATATGTCGTCACTGGAGACGATAGCATTCCTGGCAAACCTCAAGGAATCATCGTTCCATTGTTCACGTTTAAAGGAAGCCGGCGTAGACCGGTATTGGGTGTCCAAGCCGGCGAATGTCCGTAAGTGGGGCCGCGGGAGCGCTTGCCGGCTCCGGAGGTCCGCTTGGGACGTCTTCCGGGTCGAGGTCCTCCCCCGAAGAGGACTCCCCCGGCCCGTCTACATCATCAGTAGTTGCCGAAGTGCACGGCGTGGGAACAGCAGGGAGAGGCCCCTGACCCTCCATGAGCAGTCCTAGCCTGGGAACAGGAGTGGCGACGGTCCTACCGCTGTTAATATCCGACCAGTCTCGTCCCAAGATGACTGGAAAGGGGGGTTCCGGCATTACAGTCACCACCAGCTGTTTCAGAGCCCCTTCCCAAGTAATGAAGCACCTCACAGACCTATAAGTCCTGGTCTTCCCATGCACACATCTTACTCCCATACGGTGAGGGAGCCACTGTCGCGGTAAGACATAGCGGCGAGCAACAATGGTTATGTTACTCCCGGTATCAAACATTGCCACCACCAAGTTCCCGTTTAACAACACCACTCCCGTTTTCGTGACCGCAAGGGGGTTAGACAGTGCACAATACCTCTCTTTCTTCGCCCAGCTGCAGTCCATCGGCTCCTGGTTGAGCGGGCAAGCCGGCAGCAGATGTCCCGGTTCGCTGCACTTGAAACAGCACGGCAGCGCGAGCCTTCGTTCTTTCGGCTTGACCGGAGCCTCTGTGGCGCGGTGAGTGGGCTCGGGGACGCTGGCCCGTCCCTGCCGCGACCCACGCGTTGAACTCTCAGACCTCCTGAGTTGGGACACTGCCAGCTGTCTCTCTAGAACCTCCAGAAGGCCGTTCATATCAGCGAACGGGTGCCTCTGGACCTGTTGAGCGAGATAGTCCGGCATCACGTAAATCAGACCCTCGCATGCCACTTGCTCCACCACTTGGTGAGCCTGATTTTTATCTGGCCGTCGCCAGCGTCCGAGCTTCCCCCAGTACTCGAAGGCCTGGGCTTGAGCCGGTAGTGCGTGGTCAAAGAGCCAGTGACGCCAAGCACGTGCCTGTTGGCCGGAGGTTACCCCGTATCGCTGATAGATCTCAGCCTTCAGGAGTTCATATTGGGCGGCTTCCTCCTCAGGGAGGTCATGATATGCCCGCTGCGCAGGCCCCTTTAGGTACAGGGCCAAAATGGACGCCCACTCCGCCCGCAGCCACCGATGTCGGGTTGCCGTCCTCTCGAATATGGAGAGGGATGACTCTGTGTCGTCCTCCCTGGAAAGAGGTTGCATGGGAGGATGCGACGGCCGAGGAGGCTCCAATCTTACCGTTTCCGCAGCCGCCAGCCTTCTCTTCGTTTCCGCAAGCTCCGCCTAGGTTGAGGCCTGGTCCACCTTGACGGCCTGGAGCTCCGCAACCAAAGTGTTGAGGACCACGTTCAGGTCCTGCCCTTCTGTCATTGTTCGGACCCTCGTTAATCCTGCCAACTACGCCACTGTAATACAAGACAAGACACGTTGCAAGTTTTGGGGTGTTTAGCCCCGTATACTGTAACCAAAGTATAGTATTGCTTTACAAAACATGAGAAAGCAAAAAGACAAATGAGGGGAGAAAGGACGGGCTTTTTATGGAGGCGGACCGGAGATTGATGTGAAGGATGCTGGGTATTCGTGATGGATTCTGAGAACTGTGATGTCATCAAGGGGTCATCAGAGGGATTAAATAGACGCGGAAGTGTGTGTTTCCTATAGCCGTCATGGTGTTTGTTTATGTCTGTGAGGCCTCGGGCTTTCTGAAGAAGGAAAGAAAGACAAGTTAGTACCCTGTCGTAGACCCCTCGCGGTACGGTTTCCATAACAAACCGGGTCGATCCGCTGTTCCCCAAGCACTCGTGCGTGACAATATATATATACACACACACATCCACATATATACATATATATATATATATATATATTTATATACATATATATATATATATATATATATATACATATATATTTATATACATATACATATATATATATACATATACATATATATACATATATATATATATATATATATATATATATATATATATATATATATATATATATATATATATACTACTCAAAAGAATTAAAGGAACACTTTTTAATCAGAGTATAGCATAAAGTCAATGAAACTTATGGGATATTAATCTGGTCAGTTAAGTAGCAGAGGGGTTGTTAATCAGTTTCAGCTGCTGTGGTGTTAATGAAATTAACAACAGATGCACTAGAGGGGCAACAATGAGATGACCCCAAAACAGGAATGGTTTAACAGGTGGAGGCCACTGACATTTTCCCTCCTCATCTTTTCTGACTGTTTCTTCACTAGTTTTGCATTTGGCTACAGTCAGTGTCACTACTGGTAGCATGAGGCGATACCTGGACCCTACAGAGGTTGCACAGGTAGTCCAACTTCTCCAGGATGGCACATCAATACGTGTCATTGCCAGAAGGTTTGCTGTGTCTCCTGCACAGTCTCAAGGGCATGGAGGAGATTCTAGGAGACAAGCAGTTACTCTAGGAGAGCTGGAGAGGGCCATAGAAGGTCCATAACCCATCAGCAGGACCAGTATCTGCTCCTTTGGGCAGGAGGAACAGGATGAGCACTGCCAGAGCCCTACAAAATGACCTCCAGCAGGCCGCTGGTGTGAATGTCTCTGACCAAACAACCAGAAAGACTTCATGAGGGTGACCCAAGGGCCCCATGTCCTCTAATGGGCCCTGAGCTCACTGCCCAGCAGCATGCAGCTCGATTGGCATTACGCCATAGAATACCAGAATTGGCAGATGCACCACTGGTGCCCTGTGCTTTACAGATGAGAGCAGGTTCACCCTGAGCACGTGACAGAAGTGAAAGGGTCTGGAGAAGCCATGGAGAACATTATGCTGCCTGTAACATCATTCAGCATGAGCAGTTTGGTGGTGGGTTAATGATTGTCTGGGGAGGCATATCCATGGAGGGTCACACAGACCGCTACAGGCTTGACAAAGGCACCTTGGCTGCCATTAGGTATCAGGATGAAATCCTTGGACCCATTGTCAGACCCTATGCTGGTACAGTGGCTCCTGGTGCACGACAATTCCTGGCCTCATGTGGTGAGAGTATGCAGGCAGTTCCTGGAGGATGAAGGAATTGATACCATTGACTGGCCACCACACTTTCCTGACCTAAATCCAATAGAACACCTCTGGGACATTATGTTTTGGTCCATCCAATGCCACCAGGTTGCACCTCAGACTGTCCAGGAGTTCAGTGATGCCCTGGTCCAGATCTGGGAGGAGATCCTCCACAACACCATCTGTCATCTCATTAGAAGCATGCACCGATGTTGTCAGGCATGTATACAAGAACACAGGGGCCATACAAAGTGCTGCATACAATTTTGAGTTGCTGCAATTAAATTTTGGCAAAATGGACTAGCCTGCCACATAATTTTTTCACTCTGATTTTTGGGGCGTCTTTGAATTCAGGGCTCTGTAGGTTGATCATTTTCATTTCCATCAAACGATGTGGCATCCTTTCGTTCCTAACACATTACCCAGTCTATATCAGTATAGATATCCAGGAGGATTTCTTTTTCCCATTGAGATCTGATGTGTTTTCAAAGTGTTCCTTTAATTTTTTTGAGCAGTTTTATAAAGTAATTCCCGAATATATAAAGTCAAAACTTGGTTATATAAAGTCAGCGTCGGTATATATAAAGTCAAAAGTTGTTTCTGAATATATAAAGTCAAAACTTGAATATATAAAGTCAGCGTCGGAATATACAAAGTCAGCGCTGGAATATCCATCCATTTCCCAACACGTTGAATCCGACCACAGAGTCACGGGGGTCTGCTGGAGACAATCTCAGCCAACACTGGGCGCAAGGCAGGAACCAATCCTGGGCAGGGCACATGCATCATTTTCAAAACATTAACCGAAGTGTTTTTTTAATTTATTTTTCTGTATACGTTTTTGTTAACTTAGTTCAGTTCAGAGTCATTTCAATCAATAGATTTTGACTTTCACTTTGTATATTCAGGAGTGAGTTTATATACTCTGATGTGTGTGTGTATATATATGTACACATGTATATATATATATATATATATATACAGTGGTGTGAAAAATTATTTGCCCCTTCCTGATTTCTTATTCTTTTGCATGTTTGTCACACAAAATGTTTCTGATCATCAAACACATTTAACCATTAGTCAAATATAACACAAGTAAACACAAAATGCAGTTTTAAATGATGGTTTTATTATTTAGGGAGAAAAAATCCAAACCTACATGGCCCTGTGTGAAAATTGCCCCCTTGTTAAAAATAACCTAACTGTGGTGTATCACACCTGAGTTCAATTTCCGTAGCCACCCCAGGCCTGATTACTGCCACACCTGTTTCAATCAAGAAATCACTTAAATAGGAGCTGCCTGACACAGAGAAGTAGACCAAAAGCACCTCAAAAGCTAGACATCATGCCAAGATCCAAAGAAATTCAGGAACAAATGAGAACAGAAGTAATTGAGATCTATCAGTCTGGTAAAGGTTATAAAGCCATTTCTAAAGCTTTGGGACTCCAGCGAACCACAGTGAGAGCCATTATCCACAAATGGCAAAACATGGAACAGTGGTGAACCTTCCCAGGAGTGGCGGCCGACCAAAATTACCCCAAGAGCGAGAGCGACTCATCCGAGAGGTCACAAAGACCCCAGGACAGCGTCTAAAGAACTGCAGGCCTCACTTGCCTCAATTAAGGTCAGTGTTCACGACTCCACCATAAGAAAGAGACTGGGCAAAAGCGGCCTGCATGGCAGATTTCCAAGGCGCAAACCACTGTTAAGCAAAAGAACATTAGGGCTTGTCTCAATTTTGCTAAGAAACATCTCAATGATTGCCAAGACTTTTGGGAAAATACCTTGTGGACTGATGAGACAAAAGTTGAACTTTTGGAAGGCAAATGTCCCGTTACATCTGGCGTAAAAGGAACACAGCATTTCAGAAAAGAACATCATACCAACAGTAAAATATGGTGGTGGTAGTGTGATGGTCTGGGGTTGTTTTGCTGCTTCAGGACCTGGAAGGCTTGCTGTGATAGATGGAACCATGAATTCTACTGTCTACCAAAAATCCTGAAGGAGAATGTCCGCCATCTGTTCGTCAACTCAAGCTGAAGCGATCTTGGGTGCTGCAACAGGACAATGACCCAAAACACACCAGCAAATCCACCTCTGAATGGCTGAAGAAAAACAAAATGAAGACTTTGGAGTGGCCTAGTCAAAGTCCTGACCTGAATCAATTGAGATGCTATGGCATGACCTTAAAAGGTGGTTCATGCTAGAAAACCCTCAAATAAAGCTGAATTACAACAATTCTGCAAAGATGAGTGGGCCAAAATTCCTCCAGAGCTGTAAAAGACTCATTGCAAGTTATACAAACGCTTGATTGCAGTTATTGCTGCTAAGGGTGGCCCAACCAGTTATTAGGTTCAGGGGCAATTACTTTTTCACACAGGGCCATGTAGGTTTGGATTTTTTCTCCTAAATAATAAAACCATCATTTAAAAACTGCATTTTGTGTTTACTTGTGTTATATTTGACTAATGGTTAAATGTGTTTGATGATCAGAAACATTTTGTGTGACAAACATGCAAAAGAATAAGAAATCAGGAAGGGGCAAATAGTTTTTCACACCACTGTATATATATATGTATATATATATATATATATATATATATATATATATATATATAATGCCAGCAACACTCATATCAATGACAAAACAATTACATTAACAATCATGTTACGTTATTTTTAAAATTTTTCCTTTTCTTTTTCATAACTTCTTTTACACACTACTTCTCCGCTGTGAAGCGGTTATTCTGCTATATATATATATATATATATATATATATATATATATATATATATATATATATATATATAAGATAACTCCTGTATCCACAATAAATGCCTTTATTGAATAGACAAACCAGGGGTGAGCAAGTTCCTTTCTACTGCAGCCACAGCTGCGACACACATAAAAACATCAATAATAACTCATAAACTTGCAATATTATTTAGGAAAATCACAACATTTTACTCACTAAAAATTCAGATTATTTGTAAACAAAATCCATCCTCCTCTCTTTCCTCAAAAACAGTTCAATTACTCTGTTGTACGGATCATCCGTGCGCTTCAGTTCCATCAAAAAGTCCCTTTCTATTGCCATCGAAGCTAATGCTGAAAGTCGAACCTGCCCTGTTGTATTTCTGTCATAAGTTTTAATTCACTTTAGGGCTGAAAATGTCAGCTCGACAGAAGCATTGTACACGGGAATGGTCACCGCCAAATATACCTATGTGAACAGCTGCCCCATGCTCTCATTCAGATTATTCTGATGAAGGAAGTCAAAGAGATCAGTGGGAGATTTTCCTGCAAAATCATTCATGGCATACATTACAGTCAGTTCAGTTTTTTGCCGAGACAGATCAAAAACCGTTCCGTGGCTGTAGTGTTAAACTGGAAAAGGCTGCATGCGTAAAATTTTTCTTGTATTCCCGAAACTTATGGGGCTCGAGGAGCGTGACAAACATCAGGTTTTCGTGGTGTTGAAATCTGGTCTGTGTCTGGCAAATAATATTGTCCAGAATCCTGCCATGGAACGCTCGGAGCGCTTGCGGTGCGTTCAGTGGCCTCGTAGAGTTCCTCATATTGGCTTCTATTCAGTCAATGGGTCTGAATACAGTGACGTTGCCGTACGCTTGCTATAGGGCCCTATTGACACCAACTCAAAATCTGATTGGTTGAAGCAACAGGTTAATCGACATTTATTCTGTGTTAGAGTGCCTGCACAACGGATTGTGAAGGCCTCTCTGCCTGGCAACAAATGATGGCTGAAATGTAATTGGTTAAATGCTTTAATATGAAAATACATGGCTGGAAGCAGCACAACCATCGGAAAAGCTATGAAAGGAAGCGGACAGGTTATTTGGAATTATTTAATAATTATATTTTGTCCATGAATACTTAACATCAGTTAGTGATTCAGATATTTTTACTTATGAATATGCTAAGCACAGTCCTTGACCCGCAGATATTTACCTTATATGGGCAGGCACTCAATTAAGTGGGAGGCATGATGATGCGAGATGCAACTCCTCTTCCCACGGCCATCGAGCTGGAGTCTATTACAGTATATGGATGAAAATAGGTTCCAGTTATGACCATTACACGTAGAATTTTGAAATGAAACCTGCCCAACTTTTGTAAGTAAGCTGTAAGGAAGGAGCCTGCCGAATTTCAGCCTTCTACTTATACGGGAAGTTGGAGAATTAGTGATGAGTGTGTGAGTGAGTCAGTCAGTCAGTCTATCAGTCCGTCAGTGAGGGCTTTGCCTTTTATTAGTATAGATTACTATTTCAAGTACTAGTATTTACTAAGGTAAATTTAAAACTGGTCTATAATTAAGCATATTTGGGTGTAGCTCTGATTTTTTTTATTTTTTTTTATTATTTGACAACTGTCACTTTTATTCCAGTGTATAAAGATTTTCTGATAAAGTTAAGAATGTGTGGTTCCAGAACAATGATTTTGCTATTGAGTAGTTTTTTTTTAGAACAGGTAGTAGGTTTCATTTAAAAAACGATCATTTCTAGTTTATGAGAACATCTGCTTCATTAAACTTTGTGCTTTCGTTAATTTTATTTTTATTCATGCTGCTGTATTCATGGTGATTTATGTACAAAGTATAATTACATTAGCCTATTAAGTTTGAATTACTCAAAGTATTCACTGATTTTTATGTCGACTCACTGACTGACTGACTGACTGACTGACTGACTGACTGACTGACTCACTCACTCACTCACTCACTCACTGACTCATCACTAATTCTCCAACTTCCCGTGCAGGTAGAAGGCTAAAATTTGGCAGGCTCATTCCTTACAGCTTACTTACAAAAGTTAAGCAGGTTTCATTTCGAAATTCCACACGTAATGGTCATAACGGTCGACAACGTCCGCCATGTTGAACTTTCTTATTTATGGCCCCATCTTCACGAAATTTGGTAGGCGGCTTCCCTGCGCTAACCAAAACCGATGTGCGTACTTATTTTGGTGGCATGATGCCACTATCGGCCGCCATATTGAACTTTCCAATGTCACTAATTCTCCAATTTCCCATGTAGGTAGAAGACTAAAATTTGGCAGGCTCATTCCTTACAGCTTACTTACAAAAGTTAAGCAGGTTTCATTTTGAAATTCTACGCATAACGGTCATAACAGTTGACAACGTCTGCCATGTTGAACTTTATTTATGGCCCCATCTTCACGAAATTTGGTAGGTGGCTTCCCTGCGTTAACCGAAACCAATGTACGTACTTATTTCAGTGATATGACGCCACTGTTGGCCGCCATATTGAACTTTCCAATGGTCTTTGTTACTTATGGGCCCATCTTTAAGAAATTTGTTATGCGGGTTCCCAACGCTAACTGAATCTTACTTACTTACATATATACGTCCATAGTCTGCAGCTCGGTCACCGTTTGAGGCAGCGTTGGGTTCCCCATCCCAACGCCTCCCACGTTGTTGGCTGCTTGCCTATATAAGGCCGTCCGTTGCTCCGGTCTCTTCATTCCCTTCCTTGCTTCGCAATGGGATTCACGTCTCCCTGCTGATAACTACAGCCTTTTTATTTAATCCACGGCTTCTCCGCTGTTTTATTGTTCGTTTATTACGATTATAGTTATTGTGTAGGTATTTTAGACTTACTTTACATTGTTCAGGTACCCATTTCTTTTATTGTTCCAACTGTACCCCCATTAACATGTCTATCGAGGTGATCACCATCAATCAAAGAACTGTCACTTACCGAGTGGTTTCCATGCCTGGAGATGGCACCTGCCTTTTCCATTCTCTTTGTTACATATTGCCCGGCCATATCAGGCTCACTCTTGATATCTGGAGGAACATTATGTCTTATGTATTGAATGACTGGGACAGGTTCAAGGTGTGGACTGATGACGGTTGAGGAGATAATTATACTACACAGGAGCACTATAAGAGTGAAATGCTTAAGCTCTTCACCTATGGTTCTGCATGTGAGTTGATGGCTGCCGCTGAATTGTTCGGTTGTCGCTTTCAAGTGTACCGAAATGGCCAAATATTTTACACCTTTCGACAACCGCCAATGCCTCTTAGATTCACAGATGACAATTTCAGTAGTGGACACTTTGATGTTTATGAATGTTTAAACTCTCAAAAGCTGGATGCAAAGTTATCGATGAAACCAGTTGTATGCTTATAATGCTTGACAGATGCCGAATGTCACTTCAACACAAGTCCTGAAAATACTGTCGTAATTGAAACAAACCATGAAACTCAAACGGATTTTGACCAGCAGCAATCCAAGCTGTGAGATTTGAGACAAGATTGCTTTTCACATGGCCAACTGTACGTTGCATGCTCAAGAGTAAGCTCAGCGCACAGCTTGGTCATATTACAACCGGAGGGCTGAACTCAAAATGTGGTATAGAAAGAGATCCTTAACAAATAATTATTGGTATATTTTCCCTCAGTTTAAAAAGGTTTAATTTTCTTCTTAATAAAAATTTTAAGGCAGTACTTTGCCGCTGCGAAGCGCGGGTATTTTGCTAGTATCTAATATAAGCCCAAGAACAGGTATGAAATCACCTAAATCTTTATAAGTGATACTGTATGTGTTGTCTTGCATAAACTTATTAAAAGGCCACCTCCTCTGTCAGTGTTTGTTGATTTTAATTTAAAGATAAAACCATTAGACGTTGCCTCAGTTTAAAAAACAGTGTCATGTTTTCTCAGCCAGGTTTCAGTAAGAAGACTGACATCATAATTTATAGTTAATACTGTATAATGCTATTAACCAAAACATCTTTATTTTACACTGAGTTAACATTTAGGAAACAGCATTCCAAACTACTAAATTTTTTTAGACTGATATTATATTTTTATTTTAATATTAATCTACTTCTGATAGTTATTGGCTGACTATTAGTTGACTTGGATTTTGTAACCTAGTTCAATTTTAGCAATATCCTAATACTACCACAGTAAAAACGTTGCTCATTTAGTAGGTACCAGGTAACTGGTTTTATCCACATGTCTTCTCAGAATTTGATTTAAAGCCCGAAATTTAATTCTGATTTTCAGTTTCTGTAATACATATTTACGTTTAAAATAAATAAAAAGATTGCCTAAGACAGAACAAAATGTTTGCAAACATTTCTTATCTTAATAAGAATAATATTTACAGGACTTAAAAAAAATTCCATAATAAATCTGTGCACACATTTCTCACTAGGTGGTGCTAATGTATTAGTAGTTACTTAATAACTTTTTTCCTAACAATTAAATTTGTTCTATCCAGAGTATCACAGGATTCATAATACAAAAGGTACAATTGCTTACTACAGAAATAGATAGACCAAAGATGAGCAGAAACTTTCCAACAGTGAAAGCTGTTTAGTAGTCTTTTTTGAGTTATTATTGTTAACAGAATTTAAAGTCCGATTTTATGGAATTTTATAACCATTTATTAAGTACAACATGTTTTGAATTTTGAGCTTTGCTTTCTTGCCTTTCTAAGTCTTCAAAAGTTTTGGAATTATTTGGAAAAGCTTGTCATTTCACTTTTCACCATTAAAAACAATTTGTGACCATAAGTAAACACCATGGGCCTATATTA
Source organism: Polypterus senegalus (assembly GCF_016835505.1). Classification (NCBI taxonomy): domain Eukaryota; kingdom Metazoa; phylum Chordata; class Cladistia; order Polypteriformes; family Polypteridae; genus Polypterus; species Polypterus senegalus. Next base: position 273,176,601 of record NC_053154.1, read on the forward strand.
TAGATCACCTTAGGGGAAAATTTGCAATGAAAAGATGCAATATAAAATACAAATTATTGGTTTGTTTATTTGTGTCTCCTACTTTTATTTAGCTATTCGTGTTATACACCGTTTTATAAAAAAAAATGCAAGCATCCTTGTGACACAGTTGAATAAATGTTCTCCTGCTAATCCTGGCAATGCACTGCATATTTAACTTTGTTACTAAGAAACATCACAATGCATGTAAGCTGACAATGACAAGTCAAAGAGAGGTAATTAAAAAATGACAAACTATGTGGGCTTGGGTTCTTGTTATTATCAAGATTGACTCTCAGGAGGTTATTGAGGTCAGTGGAGATATTAACAAAATCATGTTAGAATTTCCACAGAAATGTTTCTGGTTAGCCTGTACAGTATTTATTTGTAGACAACAGAAATTGCAACAATGATGTTTCTAAGGTACCCATGACCAAGACCTATCATACAGATAAATTCTGAGGTCACATTATCAAAATGGCAACCAACTAGCAGCATGTAGCTATATAAAAAAAAAAAAAGCAATACATCTCAGAACAAAACTTGACACTACACGTAAGAGGCATAAAGGATCTTGTGAAAATTAACTTCATGTACTCAAAGATAGAGCAAATCCAGTAGTACTAGTTTCTAGTTAATCCAAATAAATTTTTGGCATTTTAGTATGGTATGTACTGTAAACAGTATAATAACATTTTGTAACATTTTTGACAGTCTCAGTAACACTAAAGAAAAACATAGACAATAACAATACAGGCTATTTAGAGTGGTGTGAACCTAATTTAATCATTTCAGGAATTCAGCCTTGGGAGTGGCTAATGTAAATATATAAATGTAAAATGTAGCTCTTCAAGTGTTTTTTTTTTTTAATAGTTGTTCTAGAGCATAAGGAGTGTTTTCATCAGAGCCGACTTCAGCCCACAGCTAGGGATGCTGAAAACAAGGAGCCAGAACCTACTCTTTTTGTGGATCATACTCCAACTCCAACCAGTGTAGAGGTGAGTTGAGTATATCTTTTAATTGAGTCATGGTGTTATGAGACGATCTTCAGAAACAGTGTCAATTTAGGATTGACCTGAACAGCCCACTTTTCCTGGTCTGTTATTGAATATGTAAAGAACTTATGATAGTTCTGAGGTTTTTGCAGAAAATAAACGTAATGCTTTTTATTAAATGGTCATTGTGCTTTTAATATGCAGGGTTAGGTTTAGGGTTATGGTTTGATGTGTGGTTTCCAGTGCCCATTAACACTTATAGTATTTTTAAGCTCATGTTTGCTTAAAGATACCAATCTGCAAATACTTCAGATGTTAATTTCTTAATATTTTTTCTCTTTATTTCAGTTTAACAAACAAATATAGATTGGCGTAATAAATAATTACACAATAAATTATAAAATTATATAAAGATGTAAATATTAAGAGATTTATTATTCTACTGTAGTTAGGATATTTGTACACTGTATATTGCATACTACAGATTCAGATTATAGTAGCAAATAAAAGCGTACATGAGATAAAGCACTTTGAAAGATGTGGTTGTGAATCTGAGAAGTTTGTCAGTCTTCTAATAGAAAATTTTGAACACATCATGATTTTTCTATTGATAACATTTTGTACTAATTAGTTGCTCCCAAAATTGTGGTAAAGTTTGAATATTTGAGCTTTATAAAATGACAAACATGCTAGCATTAGGAAAAATAACAGTCTTACCTCATTTTTATGCTGATTTGACATCTTTTATGGTGCAAGAAAAATATACTTTTTTAAGTAATGATGCTTGTAGGACAGAGTGTAACCTGCATATTAAACATATCCTGGTAACAAAGACTTAAAAACATGAAATCAGTACATAAATGCACATAATTTGGAAACATTTAAAAAGATTTACTGCAAAAAAATGTCAAGGAAAACTTAAAAAAAAAAGTTAAATGAAAATTGTGAACTCTGAAATGTAAAATAAATTTATGCTATGAAAACATCTTTAAATTTAATAAAAGTATAATACACATACAAGTTTAAAAGTTCATTGTCATATTGGAACTGTACTTTCATTTATTCTTTCCACAGTTGATTTTCAGCCCTTCTTCTGTATTGTAGTTATTTCCCTGATGACCCAGGGGTACTTTTTCATTTAGGGATCAAAACATAATACAGGCAGTCCCTGGGCTATGTGCAAGATAGGGACTGTAGGTTTGTTCTTAAATTGAATCTGTATGTAAGCCGGAACAGGCACATTATTTTAATAAATGCTATTGTTGACCGACTGTAACAAAGTGCTCTGCCAATGAATGGTGGCGTTTCATCTCTCTCTGACCTTTTTATTATTTCTACTTTATTTTTCATGGTGATGGTTTTTCTCTTCTTTACTGTATCACCAGCACTTGCATCAGAGTTGTGTTTCAGAGACATTGTTGAAGGGTGAAGACAAAAGGTTAAGTTGAGCTCTTCTGCACAGCACTGTACACATTATTACAGCAGGAAGGCACCCCTCGTCAGCACGTCTGGTGTACTGACGAGACACAACTTCCTGCTATGTACGTAACAGTACAAGCAGGCTTGCTATTGAGAATGAATAGGGGCAGCGAGGGGCGGTTCACCACCCGCCCACCACACAGTCACCTCCACTTGCATGCAGTATGCTGCCTGCAGTGTCCGCCCACCGAAAGCAAACAGGGTGTGGCCAAAGGCGAGTAGTGAATCGCTCACCACGGCCCCCATTCAACAGGCAGCCATACGAGGCACACAACAATGCTGCCCCCCCACCACCCCATTCACCCTCAATGGCCTCCATTCAACCACAACCGGGTCACCACTTGCAGCATCACCAGCCGCCCACCGAGAATGAACAGGACAGCCTTTCGAGGGACACTTTAAAGCTGTGAAATGCCTCCCTCTGCCCCATCAAGCCTCCGTCCTGCACATGAGTACTTGCTGCGCACCCAGCCACCCACTGAGAATGAATGGGGTGTGGCCCCCCCACCCCATTCATCAACCGGAGCTGCCCGAGGGACATGAGCAGCGAAATTGCCCCCGTCTAGCCACCACTTGCAGCGTCCCCAGGCCGGAGATGACGGAACGGCAGTTACTGAGGAGCCTGCATTGCGTCCCCTGGACAGATGAAGGAGCAGCTGCGGCCCCGTTCGTAAATCATATGTCGGATGTCCGTAACACAACCCAACCAAATGGAAAAAAAAGAAACAGGCAAGTACAATACAGTATATGTTCCAAGTTCAATTCCTGAAACTCTGCATTCAGTCCTCACTCAAGTTAGAAAACTACACAATGAGAACACTCTACAAAAAATGGTTCTTCATATAGGAAAAGCAACTAAGAATATAAAAAGGTTCAACAACAGCACATTCCTAGCATACTTATTTTACAGTTACATTAATATGTTCTTATCAAATACTGAAATAGTTTTGAATGAGTACTCATAAAGAAAGTTTATTTGTTTTCAACTTTGTATAATATGGAACATCACTTTCCTATTCAGTTATAGAATATAGTACGTCTTCATGCAAGCAGTGTAGTACAGGATATTACAACACACTTCTCCCATCCGACCTTACTCCAAATATTGTTGACAGTAAGAGGGTTACACAGAACTCAAGTAAGTTAAACTGCTAAAAATGGAGCAGGTGAAGAAACATTATCATCAGTAAGCAAAATCCAGGAAGGTCACAAATCACAATTGTTGTGAAAAATATTAATTTAACACAGACTGCAAATTGAAAGTTTTACTGGGAGCAAATAGCGAAAGCCAAACCCTTTTTGAGTTGTTACTTGCAGATACCATTTTATTATTGCTGTTATAACTGTATTTGAATTTCAAATTAATTGATTACCTTACTCTCCATTTTCATATAACAATTCTAATTTTCGCTTGGATCATTTTCATTGCAGAACCTTTATTTCACCTTCCATTTATACAGTTGAAAATTCCAAAATATTTTTAAGGGCAAATTAAAAATATACTACACAGGAGCTTTTGCAATCATTTGTATTAACTTTGTTTAATGTGTGCCGTGTATACATAAAATCTACACACCCCTGCCAAAATCACAGTTTGTGTAATAAAAAATGAAACCAAGATAAATCCTGTCAGAAAGTATTCCACTTTTATTATAAAACTGCAAAAATACAAAGAAGGTGAAGCAAATCAAATACTGTTTAGAGAAAAAGGAAAAAAATCATACAAAAACCTGGTTGCATTAGTGTGTACACCCTTTAATAATCAAGGATGTGGCTGTGTTCAGAATCAACCAATCACAATAAGTCTCATCACATATAGTAGTTAGTATACACCTAACTAGATCAATGTTCTTGAATGGTCCAGGCAGAGTCCAGACCGTAATCTAATTGAAAAGCAGTTGGGTGACCTGAAGAGAGCTGTGCACATGAGAAGCCCCTGTAATATGACAGATCTTGACATTTTTTGCAAGGAGGAGTTTTCAAAAGTCCAGGGGCCTCATGTATAACGCCATGCGTAGAACTAACACTATAACATGGCATAAGCACAAAAGCGGGAATGTGCATGCGCACAGAAAAATCCAGATGCACAAATCTGTGCGTTCACCAACTTCCACGTTCTTCCGCTACATAAATCCCGATCAGCGTGAAAAGTAACGCACGTACACGCACCTGCCGTCCCGCCCCAACTCCTCCCAGAATTATGCAAGGCAATGGCAAAAGCAAGAGGGAAAACGGAAGAATTTCAGCGAATACCAAGTGGGGGCAATGAAAAACGTACTATTTGTTGGTTTTAACAGTGGTATAAACAACAAAAGGAAGTTGATCGAGTGACATAGCGTGTCGGAGAAACTCAAAATCTCACGTTCACAAAGTCGCATAGTGCCTGAAATAAAAAAGAAGTTGTCAGATATCAAAGTCGCCGTGAAAAGGGGAGTCGTAGCCCACCGTCTGAGTGTCATATGAAAGCTTATTAGGGTACAGAGAAAAAAGAAGGCACACAGTGGGGAAGAAGCATGAAATGTCAACTTTAATCTCTAAATTTCCACTTTAATCACATAGTTTATTTTGTCATTAAAGTAGAACATCATGAACTTAATCTTGAAATCGTTTAATTTACTAGTTTCTCAATCCCATCGTAACTAAAGTAGCACATTAAATGCTTTGTTTTGTATTTGATCTTCTATGTGCTCTATATGTATGAATTACTACGTGCTTCCAGGCTTTCTCTTCCTCCGACAGGACACAGAATCCATTACATTCATGATATTACAGCTCTCTGAATAATTAAAATACTGAGATGTATATGTGATATCATTTTCATGATGATAGGAGTTAAAGCATGTTATTAAACATGGGAACACGGTGGTGCAGTGATTGTTAATGTCTCACGTAAGATGCTTGCTGTGCAGTGTGCTACCTTCAATGAAATACTTTATTGTAGCAGTATTGTCTCTTTCAAACGTACTAACCTCCAATTCCTGTCCTTACTTTTCTTTATCCAAATACCCAATCGCCACACAATCAGCTCTGTAATAGAAGTTAAGTTAATAGAAGTTAAGTAAGCTTAGAACGCTGATTCTTCAAAACTTTTAAGGAACATTGAAATATCTTCGTAGTACATGTTTAATTATTCTATCCATCTGTCCTTCCAGTGTCGCGTCAGTACCAGCAAGAATACAGCGCGAGGCAGGAATAATCCGTGAACGGAGCGCCAATGGCTTGCTAGCAATGCGGCACCGTGTAGTTAAAGTTAAAGTTTTACCTGTATAATATAATAAACATATTTTGATGCATCTCATCTTAAAATGATATTGTCATCATATGTGAATAAGTGCTTTATAAAGCGGCTCAGGTTGTGCAATATTATAGCTGTAGTGCAAGGAGCACTTGATGGACTGATTGAGTGCGTTTAGAGTTCTTGGGATGAAACTGTTTCTGAACTATGAGGTCAGCACAGGAAAAGCTCTGAAGTGTTTGTCATATGAGAACAGTTTAATAGACAGCATGGCTGAGGCAGCGTGTGCTAGATGCTGTATACCGATAATTCTCTTTCTGATCAGCTGCTGTACAGCTGTGATTCACACTCAGATACAGTGAAATAAATACTCTGTGTGGTGCGGTGAGTAATATGGAAAAAGATGATCCGAGGTGCAGTGAGAGTAACAACGCTAAAGCAGTTATGGTATTTGGAATAGTTTGACCATTCTGTGGACCATTATATTGTTACAGGTTAATTACAATCAGATGCATTCAATTAATACACTGAAATTAACCGCATATTGTTTATTTATAAAGCCGTGTCAGGGATGTGGATCTAAAAAAGAAAGGATAACCACACAGGAACAGCAGCACTGCTTTGACGCTGGGTGCAGCCAGTCTGCAAAACCGAGCAGAGAACTTGCGTATGACAGGGTATGAGCTACCATGGAAATGTGCGTGGCTTTATGCCAAGTTTAGGTTTTATACATCGCGATTTGAACGTGGAAATATTCTTACGTAACATTTTTGTGCGTATGCACCATTTATGCATGATGCCCCAGATGTTCCAAAATTATAGACTCTTATCCAAAAAGACTGAGTGCTGTAATAAAAAAGGTGCTTCAACTAAGGATTAGTTTAGGGGGTGAGCACACTAATGCAGCCAGATTTTCTATATGATTTGTTTTCCGTTTTCACTAAAGAGTTTCTGATCTTTGTATAGATTGCAGTTTTGCAATAAAGGTGGAATAAGTTCTGACAGGATTTATCTTGATTTCATTTTTTATTGCACAAAATCTGTTATTTTGGCAGGGATGTGCAGACATTTTATATCCACTGTACATTGTCTTTCATATCGTTTTTAAATTAAGAAAATACAGTTCAAATGCCACATCAAGTCTTAGTACTAATTATACTGGCTTTAAGTGCTGGGGCAGTTTTCAGAGTTACCATTTGTGATATCACAAATAATTTCTTGTGCTGAGATATATGGATCTGATGGGGCCAGATGTAATAGAGAAAACATGTCTGGAGACAGCTTTTTAAAAAGTTTGTAGTAAATGGTGGCAATATCGATAAGGCTTCTTTCTAAAATGTCCGCCTTCATTTCCTGCAGTTCATACAATTTAAACCACCAGGGTTTCAGGGAAAGAGAAAAACTACATTGAACAAAAGACTTGATGCTGTGAGTAAATATCCATCCATCCATTATCCAACCCGCTATATCCTAACTACAGGGTCATGGGGGTTTGCTGGAGCCAATCCCAGCTAAGACAGGGCGCAAGGCAGGAACAAATCCCCGGCGCACATGCACACACCAAGCACACACTAGGGACAATTTAGAATCGGCAATTCACCTAACCTGCATGTCTTTGGACTGTGGGAGGAAACTGGAGTACCCAGAGGAAACCCACGTAGACACGGGAAGCGAACCCTGGTCTCCTAACTGCGAGGCAGCAGCGCTACCACTGTGCCACCGTGTCGCCCTTGAGTAAATATAAAGCTAAAATTGCTGTTATCAATTCAGGAGCTCAGTATCACAAAGAAACTGAAGCGTAATGATTAATTTGTACATTGCAATGTGTGCTGAGAGACAGACACATACACAATGACACAACCACTGCAGCTACTTGACCCCCCACATTTGAGAAGTGCTTCTGTTGTTTAGACTATTGCATCACCATATGGCATTACAACAGCAAATAGAGTTTAGGTAAGCATTATGGACTAAGTGTGTACTACTTGTTAAAATGCTACTGCTATATTCTGGCGTGGCGTTTACATTTCGAATTAGACAGTAATGTTACCTTACCTTAGTAATTTGTTTAGATGCGCAGTCAAAAGGTAGGTGCTGTTCTTTTATTGGTGTCATTAGGCACATTTGCCTGTTCAAGGGCCTCATGCATAATGCTGTGCGTAGAATTCGCACTATAACATGACGTAAGCACAAAAGCCGAAATGTGCTTACGCACAGAAAAATCCAGATGCAGGAATCTCTGCGTACTCCAACTTCCACTATGCAAATCAATATAAATCACCCTTAATCTCAGCCTTCTATGAAAAGACAATGGGAAAAGCACGGGGGAAAACTAAGAATTTCAGCGAATACCAAGTGGAGGCAAAGGAAAAACATACTATTTGTTTATTTAAACCGTGGTATAATCAACAAAAGGAAGTCGATCGAGTGACATAACGTGTTGAAGAAACTTGAAAGCTCACGTTCACAAAGTTGCACAGTGGCAGAAATAAAAAAGAAGTTGTCAAATATCAAAGTCGGCGTGAAAAGGCGAGTCATAGCCCACTGTCTGAGTGTCATATGAAAGCTTATTAGGGTACATAGAAAAAAAAGGCACACAGTGGGGAAAAAGCACGAAATGTCAACTTCAGTCTCGAAATTTCCACTTTAATCATGTTATTTATTTTGTCATTAAAGTAGAACATCATAAACTTCATCTTAAAATCGTTTAATTAACCAGTTTCTCAAATCACATTGTAATTAAAGTAGCATGTTAAATGCTTTGTTTTGTATGTGATCTTCTTTGTGCTCTATGTGTGTGAATCACTACTTGCTTCTTAAACTGTCTCTCTTCCTCCGACAGGACACAGAATCCATTACATTCGTGATATTACAGCTCTCTAAATAACTAAAATACTGAGATGTATACGTGACATAATTTTCATGATGATGGGAGTTAAAAGCACGTTATTAAACATGGGTTTCACGGCGCAGTGATTGTGGGCGACCTTCGATGAAATTATTTATTGCAGCAGTACTCATGGGTGGCTCTAGGCTTGTGGCGGCCCTGGGCAGAGAAAGAATCGGTGGCCCCTTCGCCCGCCAATGTCAATATGGTATCTTATGCACGGTGGATGGCTACGTCCGTTGCGGACACTACATAGCCGCTTCGTGTTCAAGACACAAGCGTTTAACCTTTGTCGAAATTTGCCGCTGCGTTTTTAGCTGTGTCGTTATTTTCTCTTTCTGTTTTATATTCAATATATATTGGCATCGCCGCCCCTGCAGTCCTTGCTTTTCTTTCTCCAAGTAACCGATCGCCACACAATCAGCTGCTTAATGTTTAGCTTAAAGCGCCAATTCTTCAAAACGTTTAAGGAACATTGAAATATCTTCATAGTACATGTTTAATTATTCTATACTTCACGCCAGTCCCAGTGAAGAATATAGATTATTTAAATGAACATATTTTGCTGCACTTCATCTTAAAAATGATATTGTCATCATATGTAAATACACACTTTATAAAGTGGCTCAGGTTGTGTAATATTATAACTGTAGTGCAAGTTTACAGTGGGGTGATTGTACTTATAAGTACAAACAGTTCTATAAGGAGCAATTGATTGAGTGCGTTTAAAGTTATTGGGATGAAACTGTTTCTGAACCATTAGGTCCATACAGGAAAGGCTTTGAAACATTTTGCCGTGGCTGAGACAGCGTGTGCTTGATACTGCATACTGAAAATTCTCTTTCCAATCAGCTGCTGCTGTGATTCCCCACTCAGATACAGTGATATAAATACTCAGAGTGGTGCAGTGAGAGTAATATGGAAAAAGATGATCTGCTGTGGCAACTCCTAACGGGAGCAGCTGAAAGAAGAAGAAGGTGCAGTGAGAGTAACAACGCTAAATCAGTTATGGTATTTGGAATACTATGGCTACTCCCTGGACCATTATATTGTTACAAGTTAATTACAATCAGATGCATTACACTAATAAACAATATGCGGTTAGTTTCAGTGTATTTATAAAGCCGCGTCATATAAAATAAATAAAGAGTAACCACACAGAAACAGTAACACTGCTTTGACGCTGGGTGCCGCCAGTCTGCAAAACCGAGCGGAGAACTTGCGTACGACAAGGTATGAGGTACCGTGGAAAAGTGCGTGGCTTTACACCAAGTGTAGGTTTTATACATCGCGATTTGAATGTGGAAACATTCTTACGCAACATTTCTATGCGTATGCACCGTTTATGCATGAGGCCCCAGGTGTTCTGAGTACTAAAAACTGTATCTCCCGTGGCTCTTTGTATCTTGCAGTTCATATTTTCATGAATATAGATGCCATTTCTTCCAACCTTACATCAATTCCAGCACTATTATTGTAACCGTACAACAGAGAGCACACACAGCACCTGTGACAACTTATTGGTCACGTTCACTACTAGTCCATTGATGTCTTATAATGCTCATTTATAATCTGATGATATAATCTGATAATTTTATGAAAGGTTTCTCCTTTGTAACAGGTTATGTTGATTTCGATTGGTAATCGGTAAATGGACAATCGCAAAAAATGATAGTTTTAGCCCATGCTTTTGTAAGTTTTGTGGTAATTTAGTTGTTTTGCTTTTTTACACAACACATTATATTAGTTGAGCCACCACACGTCCTTTTTTTTTCTTATGCTTGAACGTTCCTGCAGTGTAAACAATGAGTAGCGAGTGGAAGCTTGTTTTATCAGTGAATGAGAGGTGATTAGTATATTAGTCTTTACGTTAAATAAAGTGGAGTAATAAACTGAAAAAAAGAAATCATAGAAGTTGACTTGTGCAACTAGACAAACAGCAGGAACAGCTATTTTATTTTGTCCTTTAAATTAAAACGGACACCATTTGAGTTTGGTCAGTATGCTTGTTTAAAATGTAGCAGCTTGCACTTTTAATTAGAAAAAAAAGATGAAGATGAATTTCAAACTGCTACTTGGTAAACAATAGGCTTTTTTTTAGATTTGTACTGTGTTTATTATTTGTTGCTGTATGTCATACAGCAAAAGTTTTGGTAAGAAACAAGTACTACACAATTAAAATGGTAATCCATATTTATAATTAAACTCAAGAATTATGAATGTCTAGTTTATACACTGAAGAAAAAAACACCTGTATAAATATAGTAAATGTATATTTTAATAGTAAAAAGCTGTAGTGCAATCAATGATTTAAAATGATTAAACCATATAAGCACATGTATATTTAAAAAACGACTTTTTAATTAAGCCTTGTTTCAGATAGCTACATTACAGAAAACACTAAAAACAATGTGACAGCTTCTAATTATGACAAGAATGTTGTTTTCTTTTATACCATATGTATTTTGGATAAATATTTTTGTATTTATTTTATTAGAGTATCTATTGTAAGGAAATTTTATTTGTTTTATTATTTTATGGTAATGGAACAATAAACCGACAGAATTTCATTTTTTTAATAAAAAATGAACAGTTAATTAGCACCTGTGGCCTATAGTTTAATAATAAAAATGCACTTTAATATAGGACATAAAATGTCTATTTGTCTGCTTATGACGGAGATTAGTGTAAAAAGTTTTTTAAAGGAGTAAAGAAAAAAAAATCAGTTAACATAAAATTGGTGATCGGTATCAGCCTTAAAAAAACCTAATTGGAGCATCCCAAGTAGACAGTTCATTGTAATCAGAAGCATGCTTTTTGTTGGACCAGATTGACAAGTGTGCCATTACTCTTTGCAGCTCAAAATCACCGTCCCTACTTTGAGCACTGCCTTCATGAGGTGTTGTACTGGTTTAGAATTGTGACATCCTGTGAGCCCTCTAATTGTCCCCATCCAGTTTTAAGCAAATTTCACTTTTGGTTGTCTCCGAACATATACAGTATATTGTACATCTGGCTCAGCAAGACGGTCTAACACAAGATCACTGGTAAATAAAATTAGCTTTCTCAAACTCAGAATTTCTTTGCAATAAGAGCTGAGAGATTGTTGCACTTTACTTCTTACTAAAACCTTTTACTCTTGATTATTGCATATTCTGTGATTCAGATTGACTTGAACAAGGCCCTTACCCTGCAATCTCTGAGCGCTTTGAGTAGTGAGAAAAGCGCTATATAAATGCAAAGAATTATTAATGTGGATGGACAGAAACATAAGCTTCAGCAAGCACAGAGAAAGTTGTTTTATTTATATATCTGTGTCCAGCAAGGAATGATTAGCTACATGAATGTACCAGATTCATTCGTAGGAAATGCAGTTTGGAAAGGTAGGTCCACTTACAGTATTGACACTTTGCCACAACAGTGACAAAATAGTAGTAACAGCAGCAGTCAATCACACTAAACATACAATATAATAATATTAAACTTAGAATGTATTAACTAATCATTTGGTATGCAATTCAAGTAATGAATAAAAATGTCCCAGATTGTCTGTTTGCTCCAAACCCCTGCCACACACCTCTGTTCTCTTAACTTTGATGCACTCCTGGTGCTCCAGATGTTATCTTGTGCAGGTCCTGTGAGAGTGTGCTAAAGTTATGATGGTGGAAAATGATGGTAGGCCAAAATTCGAAAGTGAAATGGTTAAACAGGTTAGTGGATGTGGTGCTCAAAGCAGGGTTTCCTTAAGTTTTATCTTTTCCTAAATATTAGGTCCCAATTAAGAAAATTGCTGTGAGATTATTACACTGAATAACTAAGTTTAACCTTTTGTCACATGAATCAATATAGGTGAATCATACAGCAATTTTCGTGCTATATTCAAAAATCTAATCAGACTTTATTACTCAAGGATTTTAAGTAAGGCACAATGAGAATGTAGAATAAATGTGTATTTACACCATGTTTACATACTGGAATTGTCTCATCTAAAAGGTAGAAATGTATGATTTTCTGCTGTACTTGGTCTCAGGAGTATCCCTCTTAAAGGTTCAGCAGTAGTCAGCAAGCATACTGGGATTTCACTTGTATTAATATTATTTATTCCTTTCAGAAATGTCCTGGTGAAATCATTTGCTATGCTTGTCACTGACCGTCCTGAGATTTCCAGGGAATAACTCCAGATGAGAATCCAAGAAATTGTTTTTTAAAGATGTAAGCACATAGAGGTTTACACTTTGACATCTAATCACTGAGTTCATGGAGCAGACTATTTATTTTTAAACGTGTTACAACCTGCAAACTCTGACACAACAGACTTATTTTATGCCCTTCTATAAAGTTATAAAATGTTTAGTAAGAGCAATAAAAGCACTTTTATCCTGGATTTAACCCTGTCTGAATAAGGGTTTAGATGCTAAATATACAGTCTGAAAAACAAAACGTCAAAAACTATGGATGATGGAAACATTCTTGATATATTTGTGAAATCGACATGAAAAATTACATCTATAATACCCCTAAGTTGTTCTCTGGCAAAATCTTTGTTGACCAGTGTTATCATAATGACAGCACAGCTATAAATAGAAAAACAACAAATCACCATATAATAAAGTGGACTTGTTTGTGACCTTCAAAGTATCTCTATCTCTTGAATATTAATGAGAGAAAAATGGAAGCAAACATATTGGTAATAAAAGAATTATTATTAAAAACAGAGGTATATCATTGCCAATGTAAATGCCTAGTACTGTAAGCTTTACTAAAGCTGAAAGAAATAAATTGTTGGATGCATAGCGAGGGTGTGATAATTTTTTAAAAGAATAGAGTAAATAATCACTGAACTTCGCCACCTGACTTATGGCACCAGATATGGAATAAAGCAGTCAAAAAAAAAATCGATGCACTTTACTGTATTTACCTAAAACAAGTATAAGATAGAGAGAACAGTTGATTAGAAGTGTTAAATGCACTGTAAAATGAGACAACTATAGGATTCATGTCAAATACACTTATTTAAAAATATTGTTTTTAAATTAATAGTACTATTTTTTTCTTCACAAAAATATATGTATGAAAATTATTATATCATAGTTTTTAATGAAGTTGCAGAACACATTGGAATGAATCTTGACTACTTTTTTAAATTTCAGGTCACAGCTTTTCAGTCAGCCAGTCCAAATATTTCAACAGCCATTGAAAAGCATTGACTTTGGTATTTGTCCATGATTTCTGTGTTGATTTTGAAATGTGTTTAAGGCCATTGACATGTTGGAAAGATCATTTGTGACCAAGTTGAATCTTTTAAACAGAGACATCTGGATGTTTGAATGGAAAATATTGATTGATATATAGAATTTATGATGTCCTTGATCTCAACAAAGGTTTCAGAGTCACTGGCAGCAAAATGACCCCAAAATGTTAAGAATCCTCATTAGTCATGAGATAGTTTCCTTTGTATGCGACTCACTTTTGATATGAAAGTTGTTTATGGGAATCACAATTGTTTTTGGAATCAACCAATTATATCTTATTTGCTTTTCACTTAAATAGTGTTGGTTATAAGATCTTATTAAATGTTACACTCGTCTGTCATTTATTAATTAATCTCTGAAATCACTTTTTTATAACATACACTTCATCTTTTAGTTCCTCCATGGTATATTACCTTAAACACTTTGCAATTCAACTAGTTTTAGATTCAATTACCAAATTCTTGCCAACAGGAAAAGGGATAATTCTGGGTTGTGAGAGGGTGCATTAGCTAGAACATCAGTCACATACTTTGTGCACAAACCTTATAGACCTTGTCCCTTAAGAGTCTACAGCACCTGCTTAAGGTCACCCACTGGCATGTTGCTGGTGACATAAAAGTGTGAGTTATAAGTTAAATGATTATCATGCAGCAGAATATTTAGAGTTTATCTAGAAAACAATAATGCAAGCAGCATCTTTCTGTCAAAAGACATCATGATATCAAAATATTTTTCTTGCATTGACCTTTTGGAAATGAAAGGGTTTAGTGACTTACATCATGTTATTATCAGTTATAAGGCTATGGCCTTATGATTTCCTTTCATTATTGTGAGACTGCTGTGTTTTTTTTTCGTTAAAGCTCTGCTTGATCAGAGTTTATCCCTGAGTGCTCTACTGTGTAAATACCCTCTGTAAAATATAAAAATGACCTTATATAAAGAGGCTATAGTTGCCAATCAAAAATATTTAAGTATAATTACATTTAAATGATACAAAAGCCTGGGCCAGCATGTGGAATTGACAAACAAGGCAGTTACTTTGGGAAGAATTTTTGTAAGGTACACATTTTCATTCAATTATATTTTTAACATTATGAAATGATAAGACAAAAAAATATAAAGGTAAGTATGAACTGTAAGAATTCCAAACATTCCAAGTGTTTGATTTATATAACTGTCTTTAAAACTTGTAAGAAATACATTAATTTTAAAAGTTTCTAAAATCTCAAAACTGCAATTTGTAGTGCTCCCCAACATGGTAAGCGTCCGAGCATCAAAGTGGCACATGCTTATTACAAAGCTACATGTCAATAATGGATATTGATGCTGATTTTTTTACATGTCATGTTGTGTATATGTTGGTTGTGACTATGTAAAGTTTTGTTAATTTCTGGAATGCTATTAAGGTGTCAGTCATCAGTACAATGTCTGGTAAATGTTTCTTAAGTTTCCATTGTATATGTTTAATTAGAAAGGGAAGGTGTCTTTTAACATGCAGGAAAGAGTTCTGAAACTGCTAGGGTATATACAGAAGTATGCAAGATGAGCTAAATATCCAAGTTACGTTTCACATTCAATTTTGCCATCACAAAACTCAATAACAATATATATTTGGGTCAAACATATACATTTGTATTGTTTTTTAATGCCAGTCCTGTGTGTTTTATTGATTTTCATTTTGTCACTTTGTTCCCCAGAAATATTTATTTATCTATATATTTATTTATTCTTTTCCCCATTATTCCAAAGCTGTACTGTGTTATGAGAGTATTTTATTATGAACCCTGCATTGCAATGTGTATTGTATTGTGTGAAATGTGCCTTGCCTTAGTATTTTTAATATACTGGCCTTGCAATGAACACAGGAGTATGCTGTCATATAACTAGATGCTACCACTTTAAGAAAAAGTGCAGTTACCAGTCATGGTGAGACATGGTGTCAATTTGGAACAGTTGGTTTATTAAAAACCTTCTTGTAGCATCAAAGAAAACTACATCTCTGTCTTTAAATATTTACTTCTGAACAAAAGGGAGACCGTAGCTGCTTTATATCCTTTATAGATTATTCTAGAGTGCAGTTCAGCTTTGCGTTTCTTTTTGGCTATTCAACAGTCTTTATAGACTTTATGTTCCTTTAATCGGAAATTCAAATTATATTGGAATTGTTTACATATTTGTTTATTACTTTGGGTGTAAAGCCAGTTTAATTGACTTGTCCTTTATCAAGCAGTAAATTGGTATAAATGTTTAAAGTCCAGTGCCTTAGCCACTACCCTATGGTCTTATTTAGCTGCTACAAGCTCAAATGAAATCAGCTTGTAGTAATCACTAGTGCTGATCCTCAGTCCCATTTGCTGGTATTTTAAACTACACTTTTGACAAGAATACAATAAACATTTTCCCACTGTAGGAACGTTTTTCAGGAACCAGAGACCTTTGGAAAACTCAGGAACTTTTCTAGCATTCCCACAGCATGAACTTTGGCCAGTTGTAGTTCCTGGTACTTTTTTTAGCTCCTTCTCCAGGGTATGTACTTTTCATTCATCCTGGAAGTATCGTATGTGGTGCTTGGGTGATGAATTATGCTGACTGGTTGACCACAGGCACTGGTTTCATCTTACAAATCTGTTAGTAGTTTGGACTTCAGATTGTTTTCGGTGAAGATGTAGCGTTACACTTTGCTGTACACCACTCTTCATAGCTGTCTCCCTGTTGTGCAGTGCACCAAATTGAAGCAGTAACCTCCCCCGTGAAGTTGCAATTTCTTTGAAGCAATAAGTTGATGTAGTTCCCCGTGAACTCCTGATCGTGTCTGACTTCACACTACATTGCTTTTATTTTTCATGTATTTTGCATAAATGTTATAGTTCATGCTATGCAGTGGGAACACAACACATGAGGTGGCCAGGGACCACATGTGGCCCAGGGCCTACATCGTATGGGAACTCATTGGTCCCTGAAAACAAAGTTTCTGCAGTGAGAAAGCACCTCAAGAGAGCAACCCCACATTTATTTTCAAGGGTGGGTACTTTAGGCCTAGAGAAATCTTAATATGAAAACCGAAAAATATAGCAAAAAGGTTCAATGACATACTCGATATCCTGTGGGTGTGACTTCCATTCTATTTCAATTATTAAGGCTACATTTTATTTATTTAAATTATTAAATCACTGTCGTAACTAACTGGGACAACACTGCAGCATGGTTTGAAATATTGACTCACTATCGGAATCTACTGTAATATAAGACCACAAGGTAGGTAAGTATTCTGTGAAAGGCATAAACTAACACAAGATGAAATGCCAGTCCAACACAGGCACACTCACTGATTTAGGTGGGTCTAAGCAAAAGCTGCTGGTCAATGTATCTTGCTGTTTGAAATAAAAACATAATTCCTGTTTTGAAGCTGATACCCCAGATTACAGAAAAATAAAGAGACCATTGTATTTTTGGTTCAAATTTATACATTTTCTCCTTGAAAAAAAAAATTGTATCTCTTACTTACTCTTTATGATCAACTTTAAATGAATTTGCTGTTAAAGACTTTTAATCAAGTCGGTCCAGTCTAAAGTATTTTGCCTTATATTTATTTTGAAAGGTTTTAGTTAATTTGTTGCTATATTTTTTCCCTAAAGCCTGCAAACTTGCAAAACAGGTGCAGTGAGAGTGAAGTTGTGATCTGGTAGCGGGGAGCTCAACCTGAACGTTTCTACTTTTCATACTTTTAAATAGCTCAGATATAGGGTCAAAAACCAAACAGTTTCTGGGATTGTGCCAGTAATGCACAGGATCAGGACTAATTTGCTCTTAAGCAAACACTATATCCTCTGGAGCTCT
Source organism: Polypterus senegalus (assembly GCF_016835505.1). Taxonomy (NCBI): domain Eukaryota; kingdom Metazoa; phylum Chordata; class Cladistia; order Polypteriformes; family Polypteridae; genus Polypterus; species Polypterus senegalus. The sequence continues at coordinate 273,194,304 of NC_053154.1, forward strand.
GTATGTCTTTCCTTCCTGCTGTCTATGCATCCAGTCTGGGCTGTAAATAACTCGGACAAGGCTATAAATATAGCACCAAAGTTATGAAAGGGGGAGAGTTTTGAATAACTCCAAGAGAACAAACAGTGCTTGTATTTAAGGTTTCGGTTTCTTGGCTTTTAATTTCCTTCTGTGAATCATTTCCCATTTTGTTTTCTTCTGTTTTTTTTTTTTTACATACTGTAACAGTTCATACCATGTTTGGGAAATGTCACTGAATGTGCAAGCTGTTCCTTTCCTAATGCTGCATTTCAGCCGCATTAAATCTGGCGGAATTCATATTTCTGTCAAAAAATTAAATATGCAATTTTATAGAAAAATTATTACTGAAACCTTTCTATTGTAATATCAAAATCTTTAAAGGGATACAAATTGCAAAGTGCGTACCTTATTTATCTTAATATATGAAAGTATTTTTGTGTCAGCCATGCTGTATAACCATTCATTCACATGTCACACATTGTTCTCAGGAGACGTGAATTATTTTGTATAAAGAGGCCTACATCTACCACCCATTGTAACACATCAATATGTACACCTCTCTAATTCCAGTTAGAAACCCATTTTTTACCTACATAACAGTCTGAATTCTTCATGTTGGGAACATTTTATGGGGAATTTGGTCCTTGGTGACTCAGTAGCATCTCTCACATCCTGCTGATTTTTTGGCCACAGGATTATGTTACGATCCTCTTGTTCCATCTGAAAGGTACTTTGTTAGACTGAGATCTGAAAATTATGCAGGCCATTTGAGTAAATTGAATTTTTTGTCAGAGTCGGCTTGAGATTATGCTTGCTTGATGATATGCTATTGGAAGTATCCATTTGAAAGAGAGAAGACAGTGGCCATAAAAGGATGATAATGGTCATCGACAATTCTTAGGTATGCAGTGGCATTCAGGTGACTCCCAAATTGTATTTAATAACCTAATGTGTGCCATAAAACACACACCATGATAGTAACACTAACCACAAATAATATTGGCACAAGGCAGGGTAGATCAATGGTTTCATGGTCTTTACAACAAAATTCTGCCCTACCATTTGCACATGACCATAGAAATCAAGATTACTTAGACCAGGCAACATTTTCCAATCTTCCGTCATCCTGTTTTGGTTATCTCATGCCCATTGTAGTTGTGTCTCCCTGTTCTTTGCTGACAGGAGCACGACATGTGTCATGTTTTTCACCTGCTGAAACCCATTTTATTCAAGGTCTGTATACCACTATTAATGGCTGTTAATTAAGTATTTGTGGCTTTTCTTAAGCTTTGCTTAAAAGACTCTGCCCATTCTTATATCTATATATCTCTCGTTAAAAAGGTATTTTCACTAACACAATTGTTGCTTACTGAATTTTTTTTCTTTATCATGTCATGCTAAATAAACTCTAGGGACTGTAGTGTCTTTAAATTTACTGGAGTTTAGATCTTAGATCACTTGTCTTTTCACACTGTAATATTTGGTGGAACAATAGCTAAAACTCTTGACAATGTCTGAATAGACAGATACTATATGTACACTGAGTTACAGCCACATGATTGGCTGTTTGGAGAAGCATACCTTTGGTATTAAAAAGCTGGTGTTTCTATTAAAGTGGCCACTCACTGTATACATTTACAGTCAAATCTCCTTATTCAAGATTCATGATGCTACAACTTATTCTTACAGCATCAGGTGATGGAATAGGAAATAAGCTAACATGGCATACCAGTAACCCACAGGGCACGGACACTCAAAAATTTACTAATGGTTAAATTCTAAATTGTGCACAATTATTTGCAAATTACTTGATATGTGTATTCAGTGTATAGGTCTAATTATTAGCTGATTTTTTTATTTACAACATTAGCAAATGTTTTGAGATGTAGTAAGTCATCAGACTTTAGATGTTTCCAGCCTTAGAAACCCTGGAATGTAAGTAAAAGTTGTTCTCCGTTCCTGGAATACATGATATAAAACTGAAAGTCTGTCTCAAAAATTTTCAAACTTAAGTGTCACTTAGATTCATTTCAAATGAAATCGCTATACCTCAGGGGTACAGACAATGCAGCAACAGTAAGCAAACATATGTTACAGTCGACATTACTATAAGTTGTTAAGAGCTAAAATGCACACAATTGTAAGTAAATGCAGTGTCATTTTCAGAGGTTTTTGTTAGCCTACATTGTTATGGTCAGAGCTTGGTTCTTTACATAGATAAGTTCTGAATATCTAGCACCATTAGAAGTGGCTTGGCAGTCTAGGAATACACATACTTTTCTTTGATGCTTCATCTGTCCCTTACTTAAAATGTAAATATAGCTTTTTTAATCAATCAATCAATCAACATTTATTTATACAGCACATATTCATACAAAAAAATGTAGCTCAAAGTGCTTTACAAAATGAATAGAAAAATAGAAGACACAATAAAAAATAAACATAAGTCAACATTAATTAACATAGAATAAGTAAGGTCCGATGGCCAGGGTGGACAGAAAAACAAAAAAACTCCAAAAGCTGGAGAAAAAAAATAAAATCTGTAGGGGTTCCAGACCACGAGACCTCACAGTCCCCTCTGGGCAAACTACCTAACATAAGTCAAACAGTCCTCTTTGTATTTAGGGTTTTCATGGAAGGACCTGATGATGATGGTCACGTAGACTTCTGGCTTTCATGCATCATGATGCTTTGAGTAGGTGGTGGTGGCGCAAGAGAACCTCCCTGCAATAATCCAGTTTTTGCATTGGTTACTCATATTGTACTTTTTCAGAGGCCTGGAAGCTCTGTACTGCTTTTCCAATTGGGTGTTTTTTTACACTAATAAAATAAAATCTGTTATATATTGTCTAGTTGATTAACTTCTCCCTATCAGCCCACAAATTAAAAAACCTGTTCTAATTCTGAATACCTATAACTCTGTCAGGTAGATCAAGTGCGCCTCACTAACTTACACAGACCTCCTATGAACTGATTGTTGTATATTTCAAACAAAACATCTAGTAACCAGTTACGGCACACTGCACAATAATGTGCAGTGAATACACCTGACTTTAGCATTTATAGTTTTCATACTCTTTCTCTGTATGTTTAGCATTCATTTGCTCAGAGGTTGATGCACTTGCTGTTTCCTGAGCAGCTCTTCTTTTCTTTACCCTAGTGGCCTGCTTCTTCTTTTCTTTCATTGGCAATCTTTTCGTGTTAAAACTGATTAAGTCAGTGTTTGTGTTGCAATTACTTAGTACGTTTTCCTTAATTTTTCACTTAAGCTTGCACTTAAGTCTTCAATCTTTCTCAAGAATGATTTAAGATATGAAGAGGTGGGGGAAGTGATGGCGAAGGTGGTAGGGAATGAGAATGGCGCCCATACGCATGCGCTGCATGGCCACCCTGCTGGCTGCTGCTGAGAGCTGATTCTACAATAAAATAAAAATAAAAAGAGGAATAACCTTGGAGGTCAATCATCACCCCGAAAACGGATAGTAGACATCACATAGTATATATTTACGAAATTTCAGGTAAATAGTTCAAACGGTTTGTGAGCTACGGGTGATTTAAAATCTTGGACAGACAAACGAACAGCCACGGTAGCGTATTATATTAGCAGATGTTACTAAAAAACTGTAACACGTATAAATCTAATATTACTTCATTTTTTTGATTACAGTAAAACTCAATTTAGAATGTGGCTGGCTACTTGGGCACTGGGGAAGTGCCAGAGTTAAGTACTATAATTTATTTTCCCATTGTCAGGCTATAAGACTGCTTCTTCTAACAGAAGGCATCCAAAATTTCAAATGGTATGAAAATGCCCATTCAGTATTACCTAATTTTCATTAAGGCACACATTTTTGTTTTAGTTATCCATTATCCTTTCATTTTTTACCTTCCCTTGGCCTACTAAAATTTAAATTTTATTATTAATGGGTGACTCAATATATATTATTGCTTCTGTACATTCAGACTGTGTGTATTTATTATTTTTCAAGTTTCTGAGTTCCTACATAATTGTAGTAGATTTCATCAACCGCTTTGTGTACTAACTCTGCAAGACACTGTTTTTGTTTAATATGTACAGTTAAGTCCATAAATATTTGGACAGAGACAACTTTTTTCTAATTTTGGTTCTGTACATTGCCACAATGAATTTTAAATGAAACAACTCAGATACAGTTGAAGTGCAGACTTTCAGCTATAATTCAGTGGGTTGAACAAAAAGATTGCATAAAAATGTGAGGCAACTAAAGCATTTTTTAACACAACCCCGTCATTTTATGGGCTCAAAAGTAATTGGACAATTGACTCAAAGGCTATTTCATGGGCAGGTGTGGGCAAGTCCGTCGTTATGTCCTTATCAATTACGCAGATAAAAGGCCTGGAGTTGATTTGAGGTGTGGTGCTTGCATGTGGAAGATTTTGCTGTGAACAGACAGATGCGGTCAAAGGAGCTCTCCATGCAGGTGAAAGAAGCCACCCTTAAGCTGTGAAAACAGAAAAAAAAAACATCTGAGAAATTGCTACAATATTACAAGTGGCAAAATCTACAGTTTGGTACATCCTGAGAAAGAAAGTAAGCACTTGTGAACTCAGCAACGCAAAAAGACCTGAGCGTCCACGAAAGACAACAGTGTTGGATGATCGCAGAAGTCAGAAACCCCTTCACAACAGCCAACCAAGTGAACAACACTCTCCAGGGCGTAGGCCTATCGATATCCAAGTCTACCATAAAGAGAACACTGCATGAAAGTAAATACAGAGGGTGCACCGCAAGGTGCAAGCCACTCATAAGCCTCAAGAATAGAAAGGCTAAATTGGACTTTGCTAAAGAACATCTAAAAAAGCCAGCACAATTCTGGAAAAACATTCTTTGGACAGATGAAACCAAAATCAACTTCTACCAGAATAATGGCAAGAAAAAAGTATGGAGAAGGCGTGGAACAGCTCATTGTCCAAAGCATACCACATCATCTGTAAAACACGGTGGAGGCAGTGTGATGGCTTGGGTGTGCATGACTGCCAGTGGCACTGGGACACTAGTGTTTATTGATGATGTGACACAGGACAGAAGCAGCCGAATGAATTCTGAGGTGTTCAAAGACATACTGTCTGCTCAAATCCAGCTAAATGCAGTCAAATTGATCGGGTGGTGTTTCATGATACAGATGGACAGTGACCCAAAACATACAGCCAAAGCAACCCAGGAGTTTATTAAAGCAAAGAAGTGGAAAATTCTTGAATGTCCAAGTCAGTCACTTGATCTTAACCCAATTGAGCATGCATTTCACTTGTTGAAGACTAAACTTCAGACAGAAAGGCCCACAAACAAACAGCAACTGAAAGCTGCTGCAGTAAAGGCCTGGCAGAGCATTAAAAAGGAGGAAACCCAGCATCTGGTGATGTCCATGAGTTCAAGACTTCACGCTGTCATTGCCAGCAAAGGGTTTTCAACCAATTATTAGAAATGAATATTTTATTTCCAGTTATTTAATTTGTCCAATTACTTTTGAGCCCCTGAAATGAAGGGATCGTGTTAAAAAATTCATCCCACTGAATTAAAGCTGAAAGTCTGCACTTCAACTGCATCTGAGTTGTGTGCGACTTGCCCGGACACCACCAGTCGGAAGCCACATCTTTATAAAAGTCACATGTTTATTTATCCCAAATAAACAAAGGTTTACAGTTCCAAACACCACACAATGCACACAGCTAATTAATCACCACAATAATGCTTCTCTCTCTCTCTCTTTCTCTAAGTCCTTGGTCACCTGTCTCCTCCTGGGAGCTTCTTCCTGCTCCCACTCCCGACTCAAGCTCCCCAACTGTAAGAAGGAGGCCCCTATTATTCCTGCCCAGATATGCTCCAGGTGGCTGATGACGACCTTCCGGCAGCACTTCCTGGTGTGGCGAAAGTGCTGCCCTTTGCACCGGAAGCACTCCGGACGTCCCTGGCAGGTTCATCCGCCATCTTGCCTGGTGTGGCGGAAGTAACAGTTCTCCAGGTCCCAAGAGGCTTGAGGCGATGGCCACGGGTCCCAACAGGCCAGAACCTCTTTGCTTCTCTCCCGTGGTCCTCTTCTAATCCAGGGCAGTTGCTCCCTCGTGACCCGGAAGCTATTCATGTCCATTTCCGGTCCTTCCAGGCATCCCGGCCAGGTAAGAACCCCAGCAATCTGCCACAGTTGTTTAATTTAAAATTCACTAGCCAACCCGCAGCGTACCATATGCCACATAATCAGGCAGGGAGAAAATTAACATTTGAAAAATCTGTAATGTAATAAATCAGCAAGAAAAGCAAGATTGTAACAGTGCACGGAATGAACCAACACACAATCGTCCGTGACTGAAAACTGCCGGACTGCCATCGCGCCTTCTCCTGCCAGACGGAGGGATGGGGGTGCACGGCGCTCAGGCGCGGAGGGTGGAACGGGAAGAGAGGAGAAGGACGTCCATTCAGCTCCCTCCGTCATGCTAGTCTGCTGATTTCTCGTTCAGTATGCACTGCCTGCTTGTGTGCCCACCTCCAACTCGTCACTTGAGTCGTTGTCGTCTTTGCACAGTTAAGATGCACCTGTGACTCACGTAGACATTTCATTGCTCTGTGCGGTTTTGGCTGCTTTTCTATATATAATCCACCAAGACACCCGACCACGGTACTAGCGAGGTGGGAGGGGGGTGTGTACAAAGGGTAGGGACGTAACCAGTGGGAGTGTATGAGTCGCACTTAGTGGGAATTCCACAGTTTGCAGCCCGAATGGGGTTCAACGGCTTACCCACGCCTCTCTGCGCCGGGTAGACACACGCTCAGTCTCATGCATAATTATTAATTGAAAGCTAAACACTTCTGGAAAGACACGGTTGTCTAAAACGGGTTGGTGTGAGAATTCAACATTAAGTGAATGAAAAGATGGAACTCTGGAGAGAGCAAAATACAACACAATAATGAACCATTGGCATAACAAACGCCGCATAATTATTTACTGATGGTTGAACACTTCTGGAAAGACAAAGTTGTCTAAAAAGGGAGGGTTTAAGGATACAACAGAAAGTGAATGAAAAGATGGAACTCTGGAGAGAGCAACATATAATTGTCCGTGAGTGAAGAAGACGCATGTTTGTCGCGGATGCAAATTGCTGTATGTAGCGTGTAAAACAGTTTGCTATGGTGCACGCATTCGTGTGTCGTAACCGAAAAGTCGGTTTTTAAAGACTGCTTACTTCATTGTGTTTTAACCTCAGTTGTAAACGATTGTTTTAATGATCCCATGGGATACCCCTCGCAAACCGTTTTACACGCTGCTTATGGCGATTCACCTCCGCGAGAAACATGCCTCTATGAACAGTCAACGTGGCTCGGAGGTGCATGTGTGGCCTCTACGACACATGAATACAAATGACACCGTTTTTTCTGTGTCGTCGCCTCCGAGTTGGTGGACGTGGCTCTGCGAGTTGTCGTCGTATCCAATGGTCTTGGAGTTGGTGGCCGTGGCTCCTTTCTGCATGCGCCATAGGTGTCTTACTTGTCGGTGGCTTAGTGAATCCACACTATATATAGATTGTGATAATTTACAGAACCAAAATGAGAAAAAAGTTGTCTCTGTCCAAATATTTATGGGCCTAACTGTATGTTTCAAGGTAAAATGATGAAATCGGAAACAGTTTTTAAAGTTTAATTAAGTTTATTCTTAGAAAGTGCATTTCCACTTACATACTACATAATACCAACAAACTACAAACAGAGTTTAGTTAAAATAAACACCATAAGGCATGTGCTGCAAACACAAAATACTATGTTGAAACACTAAGAACAAATCATGCAATATTTACACAAATATATAATATACTGGAATGTTTTTGCTAATAAAAAATCTTTAGTTATTTGGAGATTGTAATGCATCCTTTAAAAAAGTAGTTTAAAATAATATAAAACTTAGCAAGTTTTTTAAGATAAAATGAATCCATCCATTTTCTTAGTCCCTCTATCCAGTAAGGGGTTTTGTGAGCTCTCTGTCTAGTCTGGCAGCATTGGGAGCATGGTAAGAATTAAAACTTGACAGATGTGAAGTCTTATGCAGGACCTATTGGGGCAATTTGTAGTTGGCAAGATCCTAACCTGCACATCTTTGGGATGTGAGGTCTTTTCCATTCTAAAAGCGGGCTACATTTGATGTTTGTACTTAGTTTTTAGAACTGCTGCTAAAAGTCAGTTAAAATATTCTTTGTCAAGTTACCGTGTAATTTAACCAAGCTCAAACCCCTCTGAGATGTAGGTACTGTACCTTTCCAGCTCTGAAGGAGAATCTGACGAGCTATCTCCAAAATCAACACGTGCATCAAGGACATTTTGTTACAGCACATTTACAGACAGGTCTTTGTTGCCAAGACAGCCATGAATGTTTGATTATTTCCAGAAATTTGTAACTATGGAATTTTCTTGCCAGATAAGTAAGGATGTTACACACATCTTGACTGAATGTAATTCTCAGTGCACCTATCCATCAGCTTTAGCTGAAGTTTCCAATGTTTTGGAAAACAACCATGGAATAAAACAGTGTTTATGAAGTCATCCAAGGTATTTGCAACACTCAATAACAGTAAGACTATGGTAATCGGTAATCTTCAACTTATTTTGTGTTATGCATATGTGTACAGGTTTATATCAAATCAGTATTACTATGGTGATCACTTCTTGATGCGTCACATTTTGGTAAGGCAAAATCATTTCTTCGTAATGGCAAGACCATTCCGTACAGATTCTTCATAACAAATATGACTTGCTGTACTAATGCTTTCAGTGTTGCCAGAGACCCCAAATAGTACCTGTTTACACACCTTTATTTATAATACCATAGCTCTAAGAGACAATCAAATAATTTTGTAGAGAATTTCTGCTCTCAGTCAGAGTGCATCTTAATCATCAAACTGCATTGTTTGCCATTTTATCATGTGTGTTTAATATTTTTTTGTTGTTATCTTTATCTCCTTGTAAACAAAGAATTTTTTGCACATGTGTCATATGGCACTTAAGTTGAGGTTAAACTGTGGGGTCTGATGAATGGTACCCTTTGATGTATTGAGCTCTCATGTATTTTCATATAGTGAACTTGTTTGAAATATGCTCATATAGGCATAAAAATGGAAGTAATGTGAGCATTTTCTTCCGTTTCCCTTTCTTGTTTAGTTTGTGAATCACTTGTCATGTCAGCTTGATCTTTTTAAGTGGTGGCAGTGTGTCCCCTTTGTCAACAAGACTAACCATTGTGTTCAAACTCGTATTGGTCTTTGCAACCAGGACCTTCTTGGGGTCTTTCATAAGTATGGTTACAATAAATTTGTGCCAGTATCCTAACTTGTATGTTTCATTTTAGTTTATAGCTAGTAAGAATCTGGTGTAACAGCTTGCAATTGCAAAGCTTGCCAGAAGCAAAATAAAGTAAATCAAAACTGGAAATGTCACCTGGGAATATAAATTAATCTGTCTTGACTGGAAAACTAAAAATATTGTTAATTGTTGCATATCCAGAAAGAGCTGAAATATGCAGGAATATAACATATTTCACTTTGACATGACAATAAATGAATATGTTTTTGTCAATCTGTTACTGATGTTTGTATTTTGAGGATACAATGGCCAAGTGAAATGTATGGTTTTTGAGACTGCTGTGTTTAAAGCTGCCTTATTTTGAAATGTGAATATATATATTAGCTTATGAACAAGGCATTCATCAGAATATGCTGCAATCAGGATTAACAATTAAATTGCATTCTGGAGGTTAAAGTATAGGATTGATTAAATTATGCATGCAGGAGGATTATTGGAGTATTCAACAACTTGTCGTCTGTCAGGTGAAAAGTGTCTTAAAACAAAAAAAAACAGCTCTTATAGTTTTATATGATTCATAAATGGTATGTTTCAGACTGAGGTGGTTTTTAGATGACTGCAGCCCATTTTGTTTGTGTGGAGATTACCTATTCTCTCCATGTCTTCCTCAGGTATTGTCAGGGTAATCCTGTTTTCCTCCTGTTTCTCAAATATGTGTGTATCTCTTTAATTGGCAAGTCTAAATTTGCACTATAAGGGTGTGAGTGAGTGGGGCCCTATGATGGACTGATACCATGTCCAGGGCTGGTCCCTTCCTTGTGTCCAATGCTCTCAAGATAGGCTTAAGCCTTCTATGACCATGATTTGGACTGAGTGGTTTTATTATATAAAGTATAATAATAATTTTATTATTAAAACTAACTTCTTTTGTGTTGGTTTAGTTTTGTAGTACACATATTTCAGACAAAAATGTTAAATGGTGCTTGCAAATTGACCTCAGTGTGAGTAAGTGTAGCAGTGTGCTTGAGTGGGCTCTGCAATGAGCTGGGGCACGTTCAAATTTGGTCCCTGCCATGTGTCTCATGCTGCCAGGACAGGCTGTGTCATTCTGTGACACTATACTGTAATTTAATGAAATGGATTCTGTTCAGAAACATGGATGATTCCTTGGATTTTAAAATCATATTATTGGTTTTTCAACAAATACATGCTTATAAATAACACACAGTCTCATGGTTTTCAGTAAGTTAATGAGATGCAACAAGGCCTGTAGTAAAGTGAATTGATGGTAACTATCAAATTTGGACAGCATGTTATTGTATGAGTAACACTTTTTTTATTCAGTTCTTAACTAGTGTTTATCCTCCTTTAACACCAGGGTATACCCGTAATACATATCTTGAAGGCATAATAGTGGCCCAGACAGTTCCTTCTCTGTATGGGATTAGTAAGTTATCTAATGTAATAAATTTCTAGTTACTTAAGATTGTAGAGCAAACCGCAGTCAACATAGTAAAAAAATGATTTAAATTACAATAAGTTAAGACACATGTCCTTGAGAGGGCTTAAATAAGAGCTTGCTTTGCTCTGTGTATAGTTGCCTGTTTAATTAAAATTGTATGAATGTTAAAGTGTCTCCTTTCAAGCTGAAAACCTAAGGTTACATGTTTCTAATTAAATTGTGGGACTGCATTGTGTGTCATAAATTGTGCAGTTGTCAGCAAAGCAACTTTTAAGTAAGGTTAAGTAATACTAGGAAATTTTTGTGATGCCTTTCTGGGTGGATAGCCATCCAAAATGATGATCGATCCTTGTCACAATATATATTATGAAATATATTGTCAGACCACTAAGGGGTCACCAGAAGAACAGAAAATTTAGTGGTGGCACAGGATAGATTAACAGCCAACTGATGCCAGGCATTGACTGTTGGAAAGCTTCTGTGCTAACCTGTATTAGGTAAATGAGGTCACAATGAACAGTTAGCATAATAACTATAATGAGTACCCTGGAAGGGAATTGTACCAGTTACATTATAAGAAGATCATCAGATAGTGGATCATTGGAAGGAAACCTGAATAATTATTCTGGAGCAGTATGTGACAACAGGCATATCTAAAAAAAGAAGTGTATAGTCCTGCTGAGGACCAAAAATATTGAGCAGCTTGAGATCTACTGTTGGAATATACTCCTTCAAATAAAACTGATCAGTTGTGTGGTTGTTCTAGGGCCATCAGAAAGTACTATAGTATGGCAGTCCTGGGAATCTTTAGGTTGTACGTTACCAAAGAAGTTACCTCAGGCTGTGGTTTTAGATAAGCAGAAACCTGCTTCTGATTAAAGCTGAACTCACAATGCAAGAAAAAGAAAGTTCAAGAAGTGAAACAAGGACATTTTGTGGTAATTAGAAATGGATAAGCTGGCAAACTATTAATTACACCAAGTAAGTTGAGGTTAGCCCCCTGTGGTAGAGCAGGCAATCATTCTTTTTGATGTTTGTTTATTTGCTCTTCTGTGTTCTACTTTTGTTGATTCTTAACTTTATTGTTATATTTTTAATTAAAACATTTTATATACTTTCAACTACCTTCTTAAACGTTTGCTTTGTCCTGGCATGACCTTAGGAGGTTTGCGAGGTAATACTTCTTGTCCTGCCTTATACCCCTTATTCATTTCATGGATAAAGATGCAAGTTTTTTTTTGCTTTTTTTTTTTTAAGGTATTTTATGTTCAGTTTAAATGTAAATGTGCCACTGTAGGAGACAGAGGGAGAACACAAAGCAAAATATCAAAAAAGATACAACCCAGTACAAATATTGTATGCCTCAGCTGTGAGGGGTAAAAGCACATACGTTTTCTCTTACCTCAGTGTAGACTGTAGCCAATACCTTTCTACCCTTTTCTTTTTCATGATGACATTTACCCTTGTGTTAGAAATTAATCTGAGTCTGCACTATTTCTTGAACTTTAGTCCCACCTGAAACTATCTTTTGCTTAGCATTACTAACTGTGCTACAGTCACATGATGACAGGGGAAAGGAAAAATAAAAAACATGACCTGAACAAAGTGTTTCACTTTCGCATTGGGTTCTGTGCCTCGTCAACACCTTCTGCTAGACTGTCCTTACCTGTATGTTTACAGCTTAGTGTTTGGTGACCTTTTTCTTGTGTTTTTAGTTTCAGTTTTTATATAATGACTTGGATACGTTTACTTGTACTGTGCTTTGCTGTTTTTGGATTTTTGTGTTTTAATTGGCTAGATTGCTGTGGTTAGAAGTTCTTATTGTGCATACCAACTAACGTTTGTGTTTCCAGCAACAATTTCCATTCACATGATGCTACTGTCCTTTGACTCAGCTTTTTCTCTGGGGAAAACCGATGTCACAGTGCAGTGTCCTACTATGTGGACACCACTGACTGGCATGTACTTGACATCTACACTTATGTTGGCCATCTTTATATGGTGGATTTACTATATTTATACCAGCATTGCTGATGCTAGTAAAGATGCAGAACCCTACAAGCATCTACACCCTCTGGCAGCACATCTGTGTAGGTTACCTCATGCATATTCCAAAAATATAAAATTTTTTACTTTAGGATGCAACCCACGTTGAACTATTTTTTAAGCTCAGCTATATATAAATACTATTACTGCTTATCTTGGGATAGATGGATAAATAATATACCAAAAGAAACATGTGTCTCTAAACAAGTTTATGCAAATATTCCATGCCAGGTACATAAACTCCCTTTCACTGACGCATTATATTTCTCTCATTCCATAATCCCCTCTCAATACTTCTAAAACCCTACTCTGGACATTAGCCTGTCTGTGTAGTACCTGTATATTACAATTTAATTTAATTTTAGGTAGTGAAGCATTAGTTTAGACAACCCAGGAATAAATTGTGAAGCTTTCACATTACCTAATGTACAATTTAGACCAAGGCAGACTTTATTTACTCATAGTGACTTTTCAGATAATATTTTCCTTAATTTTTATCATTGTTATGAGCATTCTGCCACGGCATCCACTCAATTTCCTATACAGCAACACTCTTTGAAAGTACTATTTGGTGATTTAAATTACTTAAACAAGTGCTTATCATGCATTATAATGGGAGTGTTGAGTTAAAGAAAAGGTCAGATTTTAACCCTTTCAGAATAATGATATGAGTGCAGGGGTCATTCATCTCTTAACTTTACTAGCATGTTTTTCTCTTAATATTGATCAGTCTCTATAGTAGTAGAGACCTGCTATTATCTTATTTACTGTACATCCATTAGATTAGAAAAAAAGGACAACTTGCAGTTTATTCTAAAACTGTCAAAGCAGGTGTACAGCAAGATTTGCCATTAGCTAAAAGAAAATATATTCTCTGGCAATGTTAGTGAAATGAGCTCATCTACTATTTTCTGTCCTACATCTGGAAGGGGGGACTGCTTCCAGACAAAGTTCTCTGAGGATTTTCTCTGGCATCCATTGTCACCCCATCATTTAATCAGCAGCTACTTTTTGACCATAAAAGAGAGAAAGCTTTGAACTTGGGGTTCACAAGGTTACTTTCAGGCAGTTGACTTTGCATCAGAAACTTAGCAAAGCTGAGAATTGCTTTCAGATTTAAAGCAAAAAAAAGAGAAGCTTTACTGATTTTAATATCTTTGATCAAGCCAATGTCCCAGATTTCACACATTGTGCTTATCAACATTTACATTACGACTGTATTTATTTACGCTCTTACTATCAATTGCTTACCTAGAGAAACGTTCAAGTCCCTATAAAGTTTTGCATGACTTTAATGAATTAATTGTATCATTTTTATGCAATATATTATTAGTGCATTGTCCCAAACTTTTAACTTTAGGTATCTTGCTATAAATCTGGAAATAAAGCTTAACTTTCACTGAATCAGACATATTAGAGATCATCACCTAAAATGTAATTACATAAATAATAGCAATTTTTTGATAGTAATAGCAAGTCAGTTTTATGTAATTTCTTTTGTAATGCCATTTTTTTTTATACAATATAACACTAAAACACATTTCGCAGAAAGATGTATTGAGCTAGAACAGAATTACAGTAATTTAAGTGATTACTCCAGGTAACATGGTGAGCTAAAATTTGAATTTCAACCTCACACTTTATAATTTTACATAAGCTGTCTATTAATTTAGCTTGTTATCCCAATTGCAGAAAAATTTGATTGCAATGTACAAGCAAGTGAGCCATCCTTTGCAAAATGTTTTTTTTTAATTTATTGTATTAATTTTATTACAATCCATACAAAGCAATCAAGTTTTTACAAAAAGAAAAATTAAGTTAAGAACAGATAAAACTGAACATCACACTGTTGCTTCAGTTTATCTAAAATATATTGAGCCTTGTTTTAAAGGTTCCCTATTTCAAAAGGCCCGTGTTGTTGAATGTGAATGGTGCTCAGGTAGTGACAGGACTGATGATCATGTACTTCAGTCAGGATCCTGAATTCAATAAACTGAAATAATAGGGAGCTCCATTCAGCATATTGGGATACTCTTCTAGATGGCAGGATATTGTACTTCCCCTCTACAATATGCCTGGCCTCATTAGCTTGTCTGGAACCCACCAGCTTTTATTCGTAGTGTAGATGTTCTGGATCACCTGAGACTGCTAGAGAGAAACGGAGACAGGGAAGTCCTTATAGAAGCATTTAGGTCTTCTACATTATATCTGGTGCTCCAGAAGCATGTTCTGAGATAAACCTGGAAATGATAATTTGCCATACCTTAAAAGCCCCTTCTTCAAATTAGACTCTGTGCTTGGAGTCAAAGTGAGAATTTCACAAAGGCTCAGATGGTAGAAGAAAATAGAAACAAGACTGGAGATGGCACATAAAGAATTTAAATAGGGAATATTGTTATTGTATTTTGGTTAGTGAATCTGCCTCTGCACATACTAGGCATGGCTTGTTGGTGTTTAGATACACCCAGTGTGAAAATGTTTTTCTTTCCTTACTCTTTATTTGTACTTTCTAATCTTCAGCATCTGTTTGTGTCATCTTTAATAAAGCGCTTTATAAGTTCATACTTTCAGCCTCCTTGGGCCATCTTTGGGTTCAGAGACTGCTCATATAGTCCATAAGAATTTAATCCCAAGTTCTTTTCAACATATAATAATTGATTTTGCACTATGGCCATCGTTTTTCAGACTGAAAAATATTGTAATTATGTATGTTGTCCCACATAATAATTAAAACTTGCCAAGAAAATTTTTATTTTGATTAAACAATAAATATGTAAAAGAAACAAATACTAATGTAACAAATATAATAGACTCATTTGACTTCAAGGACAAGTGTGAGAAAAAGAAGCTAGTATAGAAAATTGCATTGTTGTTAATATTATGTTGCTAGTTCCTGAAACTTAGTGTTTGCCCTGCCTTTCTCCTTGTGTAGACATTTGTCATTCTAAAAGCAATAACAATGACCAGCTTTCAGTCAATATTTGATCCTGCCAAAATGAATTTTCTTCCTCCTATTATCCATGTATTATGTCCACTGTACAAGAATTTTGGACCAGATCCTAGCATGGCAAAACTGAAGTATTTAATTTATTTCTTAAGAATATTCTTGTTTCTTGATATGATCAAATTATTGCAGGGGTATAAACGCTTCTAGCATTATGCAAGAGAAATATATTATCATGCCTTTTGACAGGATATGGCAACAATTTTATTTACCATGTTGTCTTCACTAGCCAGACTGGAGAGCAAAAAAGGACTATTTGCTTTAAAGGGTGAGTATTCTTTTTAACTTACTGAAATGATTCACATCTGAGTGGGTGTTTTTACAATAGCAGCTATGGTTTCAATCCTTGTTCCCAATTTGAGTTCTTTTAGTAAGGATAGACACCATAAAAATGAATAATGATTGACAGCTACAAGCATGTTGGGCTGTGGCTAAAGCTGATGCTTCACGTATCCATCCATTTAACTCTCAACCCTGTCTCTCTGTGTGGTGAATGCATTTTCTCTTTGTGTCTGTATTAGTTTTTTTCATATCACCAATTTTCCTTTCACATCCTGAAGATTTAAGGTTAATAGGAGACTTCACATTCTTCCAATGTTTATATCTGAATTTGTTCAGTGCATGTTCATTGATATTTTTATTCCAGGTTACTGTAACTGTTTTGAAAAATAAAGGTTGAAAAGTGATGAAAAATGAATGAGTGGTTAAGGACTAGTTCTTCCTCTAGTGAAGGTCTTCCTATAATACAACTACACTACATATTTCTCTCTCTTATTTCATGTTGCATATTTTGACTGCCTGCAATGTTTATAATGTGCATCAAAGCAGAAGGTAATCTTCATCTCATTGTTCCCTTTCTTGGTAAACAGAGTGAAAGAGTGATTGGTGACTGTCAAAGCAAATAGAGCAGATAGAGGGGAAAACAAGAACTTGCTGGCTAAGAATGGAAAGGGTTTCTATTTTTATTGGTTTGTGTTGTGACCCAGAATAAAGTTTTTAATCTTTTATTTAAATATGTCTCTTGTCTGTATCCAAACCACCTGTATTGTGAAAATGTTCCATCCGATCAATACATTTTTTCCATGATACAGATATATTGCGATCCATTCTTCACAATACAGTGTTCCCATGATGTGAAATCTTCATAAAAGAACTGTACTGTATTTCTTTAGTGTTCCTTGTTATTAGACATTCATAAATCAAAACATTGCAAAATAAATTCAAATTAGTATGTAAATATGCAAGTTTTAATATATATTTGCATAAGCTTTTTCTTTTATATTAAAATAAAATAATCATAAATATTATAAGGCACCAAATGACCTCATAATTTGGTAATTATGAAGCACCAAATGACAGTTAAGCCGAAGAACTTTTGCAGGTATTTAACACTGAAGGACTATAGCTCTCTGATGTTATGGCCATGAGAAATGGCTCATTAAAACAACAGGCACAAATATGCAACTAGACACAGCTATTTTTACATTATTCCTTATGCCGTGTTTTCTGATTGTCTTCCACTGTTGCGGGCTGTCTCTCTCCACAGTCCACTGCAGACCACTATCTTTTTTTTTTTTAACTTAATTTGATTCTTATTGTGGAAATAGGGGGATGTTACATTATAATGGTATATAATTGAATACATTGAATCTGAAAGTCTGCCCTCAGCTTAAATCTATTGTTTGCAATTTGCATCTCTTTTATCTCTTCACTTTTACTGTAAGTGTACAGTTTTTCAGAGCATACTCAAGTTTTAGCAGTGATATAGAATGTGACGCTGACCTAACATATTGAACTTGATTCATCCACTGAGCCTTGATTAATTACAAGAAATTAATATGTTTTGTCAGCCAAATGTTTATAGAAAAAGTTAAGATTGTTATTTAAATTGGAAGGATGGAATCATCAGCAGAGCCATTGTAGATGATAAAATTGCAAAATGAAGGACTCAATAATGAGTGAAATGAGACAAGTGTACAAGTAGCATAAATATAGTCAATGCAAAAATGTGTCATGGGAAAGAAGAAAAAAATGATATTCTAGGTGAAAGGTTAAGCACAATAAAAGTATCAGTCTAATTAAGTTTTACACAGAGATGATACTGTTGCATGCATGGGATGGAGAATGTACTGAAGTATAGGCAGAGGCTTTCAATTATGACATATTTATCAATATTTTTTTCAGTGTTGACCAGCATCTCATAATTTTGTCATTTAGCCAAATGATGACATCCTGGAAATTGGAAGTGGAGTCCTAGATAACAAGATTAGAAAATAAATGTATAATATTCCCTCTCTCTGCTGTAATAAGACTAAAGTCTGCTTGAAAAAGAAGTTGTGAATCTTCCAATGATTTCCCTTCAACATGGTAGCCTTTATTCAACGTAATTTGGTGGTGTGAAAATCTTAAAAGTTTAACCATAACAAGCGAAGCCCAGGTGAGTCAATGTGGCCTTCATACACCCTACATCCCCGTGTTGTCTGAGATAAAGCTTGAGAGATTTGTGAATGTCTTGGGCCGCATTTGATCAAGGTAGTCCATCATCATCAAGTTCTTCCATGTGAACCCTGAATACAATAAGGACTGATTGAGATCATTTATGTTAGGTAGAATGCCTACAGGGTGCTGGGCAGTCTCGTGGTCTCTAAACCCCTGCAGATTTTATTTTTTTTCCTCCAGCCGTCTGGAGCTTTTTTTTTTTTCTGTCCTCCCTGGCCATCGGACCTTACATTTATTATATGTTAATTAGTGCTCAGTCATTCTGTTTTCTTATTTAGTCTTTTTTTCTCTTTCTTCATCATGTAAAGAATTATGAGCTACATCATTTGTATGAAAATTTACTATATAAATAAATATTGTTGTTGTATCTTGTTTGTGTCCAATAATTCTCTGGCTATCCTGAAGAGTCCTGTTTTCTTCATCAAGAAACTTTGTCTTAAGCAAGATTTAAACTTAAAAGTGCACTTTCATCTCTTTTGATAAATTATACTGGACTCTACAAAGAAGGTTTCCCTGATTATTGTTATTTTTTTATTTTAAATTATTTCATTTTGGACTCAAAATTAGTAAACCTTTCTTGTATAGTCACTTTCGTAGCATTAATATGCAGCATCAGAAGGTTCTTCCTGGAGTCCCACTAACAGCTGCTATCATCACTGATTCTTTTTTGGTGAATCGTGAGTTGTTGAATTGTTTCTGAGCTCTGAAGAGCACCTACCTTGAGCTGTAAGTCAGGATGAAAGTTCTAAAAAGTTTATTTATAACATTTTTGAGAATTGATTGAAATTTGAAATGAGGTGATCAAGCTCAAAGTGATTGAGATGGGAAAATGATTGAGAGAGTCTGGAGAAGACCTATGAATAAGGAGACATCCACAGAGTGTTACATGATCTGTTAAAGACTCCAACTTTATTATTTAAGAAAATAATGTACATCTGTGGTAAACACCATTAAACAGCATTGTTTGTCTACATACTGTGATCCATTGAAAATTGCTACAGTATACAGTAGATCTAAGACAGTAGAATCTTGGACAAAAAATGTAGTGTGGTTTAGTATCATTTTGTGTTGTATTTTTATTATACTGTTTCTAACTGGCCCATCTAAGTGTGGATGTGTGCATGAGTAGGTCTTATCCAGAGATGATTTCTGCTTTGTGACTGATGCTGCTGGGAATTTCTCCAGCCTGCTACAACTGTGAAGTTTTTAAAACAGGTTTGATAATGTTATGTTATAATTTTTAACTAGTGTATAGTTCTTGTGATCTTTTTTTTCGTGAAAATATGGTAAGTAGGGATGCATTTTTTGAAAGAAATAAATATTGTGAATAGATAAACTTAGGACTGATAGAAACAAATGTGATGAAAAAATGCAGTATGGTTATGAAGGTTTTAAAACGCATTCAACAGACAGTAAAAATTAGGTGTTGTTTAAATCAAATTTCCAATCCTACATAAAGAATATTTAGTGGTCTGTTCAGCCTGACATGATTGAAAGCAATTTTTAATAACCTGGAACTTGGATTTATTGTACTTCAGTAGAGGACTGAAAGCACAGATGCTTTCTGCCAGAAGGAATCGGCACAGAAGAAATGGCAAACTGATGGAATGTTCTTGTTAAGAAAGTTATTCTAAAAGCCACAAAGGGTGCAGGTGTTTTATACAGAGGAAATGTAGACTGCCCTTTTGGCCCCATTTTTTTAAGAACAAAAAGTGTGCTTGCCTAATATATGAGTTGGCTTCAGATTAAATGGTAACCTAGTCAAAATACTGAAAGAATCTATTTTGTTTGTATTAAAATAAAAAATGGGTGTGGTATATGTCTGGTTGTTGCTATGTGACATCAGAGCTTTGACTTTGGAGTTCCGAGTAATGATGAGAGTTGAGATTCTTTCCTGTAACTCTCAACAGCAGTTAAAATAATTAAAATTACTTTGCTTTATAATCCATTATATTGTATACAAAATAAGTGTAACACTTAACAAGTAAGTGGTTTGGATTTATAAATTGCCTATGATGAAATTTATTTACAAGTTCAGTCTCAGTTGATGATATGAGATTTTTTTTCCTTTAATCAATGTCCCCTTTCTCAGAACCTGTTACCCCTTTAAGGGACTTCAATATCTGGCTTTTGCAGTGTCCTTTTTTCCTTTCATTTTTCTTTTTAGGTCTTCTTCTCCTTACTCAAATGGTCAACATCTCGAGCTCATTTTAATATATGCTTCTCTTTCCTCCTTGTAATCATTCCACTACATATCTTATGCCTCTTTTAGGTGTTACTTTCATTTTCCTGCCTTCTATTTCTTTTCCACCCTCCATAGCCACACCTAAGTGTAACCTTTCTTCTCTGTGTGTACCACCGTTACTGCTTTTCTTCTTTCTGCGCACTGCTTTTCCTGATTGCTTTAGCCAACTTGCCATTGACTCCACAACCAGCTTTATCTCTTCCTCCTTTTATTTTTCAGTTGATGCTCTCTGTCCTTTTATTTTCCATCCAGCTTGCACCTGTTTTCCTTGTACACATTATACTGCTTGAAATATCCATTTATGAAGGAGTATAGTGTAGCCAAAAGGGGATGTACATGGTCAGGAACAATGTTTAACCATTGTATGCCATTTAAATAATGCTCACTTGATATTAAGAGGCTTAGCTGTCATTGGAAAAACACGATTATACCAACAACGCCTGTTTACTCTGTTGGCACAAGACAAGATACTTCAGTGGATTCATGTTATTTTTGCCATATTCTGAATTTAACAACAGCATGTTGCAGCTGAAGTTATGATTTGTCAGACCAGATGACATTTTCCATATGTTAGGTTGTCCACTTTTAGTGATCACATGCTCACTCTATCCCTATCTTTCTATCTTCAACTGATAGAAGTGGAATGCAGCATGGTTCTCTGTAGCTGTAGCTCATCTTCTTCAAGGTCCAAAATATTATGCACTGCACTGTTATAAAGAGCTGCCACAGACTGTAAGTTTTTTGTTTACTGCACTGTCCACTGCAAAGTCAAGAGAAAAATGGCAACAACTTCATCCATGACATCCAGTGCTAACAACTATTCATCCATGACACCAGACAGCACATGGGTTTATACACACATACTGTTTATGTATAAAGGATATATTTTTGTTTTTCTTCTTCTTCATTTTACAGGATCACTCTCCCGGAAGTTTTGAGGAGGCAGAAGAAGCAGAGCCTGATGATGAATTTAAAGATGCAATTGAGGTAGAACTTGCAACTCCTTCAGATTCATTACAACTATCTTTTATTTTTTGCATTAATTTTTGAAGTTGTGTTATTCTCCATTCCTTAAAACTTCAGTCCTCACTTTAAACTGTCAAGTCTTTGTAAATTATTATATTGTGCATTTAGCTTTTACCACACACTAAAGGCTGGATGGGAACTGCTTTAAACAGACTGTCATTTAAGGTGAACTATTTTGTAGTGAACAGCAGTCATGTTTAGAGGATTTAATGAGAGTACATACACTACCTAACCTTTCAGCCACCTCAGATACTGAGAGTTTTCCAGGTTTTATGCTCATTTTGACTCAGTAAGTTTTGTGTGTCATTAATGAGACATGCATTCAGATGAAATATTCCACTCATGAGCATGAAGTTTTTAATGAATTTTCACCAAAAAAATTATCAGGAATGCTTTATTATTCGTAAGCCCATGTATGTCTTTATATAAACAAGTTAGAGTGTCATGTAAAAAAGTGATAATGGAAAATTTCATTTGTTTATGAGAGAAACAATTGTATCTACTTCTAATATCACTTTTAATTTTACTGTTCCAAAGGAGAAACAACTGATGTTGCCAGTAAGTCTGGAATGAAGGCAGATAAGTTTTTCTATGCAGTAGGATTTAAATATAAATAACTGAAAATGAAGAGATACAGCCTGTTGAATTGGAAAAACCAATGAAAATAAAAAAGTAATGTTTAGATAAACAGAGTTAAAGGTGAGAATATCAAATTGCAGGCATAAATGTCAGTTTTGATTTAAATGAAAATTGTCTTTGCCATATAAAAATTCATAGAACATACCAAACTCATTGCATATAACTGAAAATATTGAAATTAATTGTTCTACATCCTTTGTGAAGTTAAGCTTATTGAGGATGTTGGAAGCAGTTCCTCTGTCATATAAGCAATAGGGATATAATAGTCATTCCTTACAAAGAATGCACTGTCTTCTTTTCTTTTGTGTGATTAAACTGAAGTTGAAAAATAGTAATATAGACAAATCAGTTCCAGCACGTTTTTTTGCTACTTTCATATACCATTAATAGACTAAGCAGAACAAATTGTCATGTCTGTTGGATGGACAAAGTGTTATCAGGAAGGTGAAAGGTCCCCTGTAGATGGATGGCCTGGAAATTAGTAAATTTTGTTTGAAGAATCCAAATCTCCAGATGTGTCAACAAATCAAGGAGGCAAAATATTGAAATAGAGACAATTGCTTGTCACCAAAATAGATCATTTGGAACGTTGAACATATGTTATCTTGGTGATTTCTGAAATCATGATAAGCTTGCGCTCTTTTGCTGAAAACTCTTTGCTATTATTTTTTTTTTTTTGTAAACTAACAATAATACATCCAAATATCTAGTCCCATATTGTTGTTTCAGACCCCTTTAGAAAAAAAGAAATGTAGGAATATAGTAAATTTTAAACAAAATACATAATGTAGAAAAGTGATAAATATGTGTTTTCCTCTCTTGTTATTTTGCTTTCAAAGGAGCAGCAGTTAATTTTACAGGTTGGTATCAAACAGTCTTTTATATATAATACAGATAAGGGACCCTGCTAAACTAGCTGCACTGTTTTTGAGTCCTTTTAAGTTATTTTTGATCTTCTTTTAGTTAAGTATATGCAAAATATTTTCTTAATTAGTACATCTTGGTAGGATGTTAGACAGAAATAGGGATGAAAGCTTTTTGTGTCTTTACTGACCAATTGTAGCAATTTGTTTATGTGTGTGTAAGTTGATATGTCTGTGCCTGACTGAGGCCTGGCTATCTTACTGCCCTGAGGATATTGCCTAATGGGTTTCCCAGGCAAGTTGTGTCCTGAGGGGAAAAGCACATTCTTCTCCTGTATGCTCTATGGTCTATGAATTATTGTTTCCACTATTTATGCAGGTGAACAGTCACTCTGATTTATAAGACTGATATGTGGAGGCATGAATTCACAAAACTACCCTTTTTTAACTGTGAGAATTTCAGAATGAGCATATCAGTAAATTGGGCACAAGCAGAACTGTTTCAGAGGCTCTGGGATCATTCCTTGGTGTGAAATTTCAAAGCAAAGTGTTACATGTCCCTGTATATTAGATTTTAGATCTCTTTATGCAGCGATTAATGGTTTGGCCATGTGTTTGCAAAACAGCATGCAAATTAGGCTAAATAGTTTATATGAATATTAAAACATGAAGTTGTCTTCTATATTGTACATCCAATTCACATAATACTATGTGTTTGTAGAAGGTTTAAACTCTGTGGTGATGGTGTGGAAATTTGCCCATATCACTTAGGAAATTTTTGGGCCATTTTGAAAGCTGAAGTAGTTGCATGCTATTGTGTGAGACATTTTTTACTGAAAACAATATAATCTCAAATCTCACTAAGTGCAGAAAGAAATAATTTTCATTGTAGCTTATATGTGTTGAAAGAATATATTCCATATACTCTATATTTATACATAGATGTCATCATCACCATCATCGTTAGGAGTCATCCTCTTGTAGGGTCCTAGCTATCATGCCTCTCCACTTCTCTATGTGATCTGCCAGTTTCTTTATATCTCCCTAGTGATCCACATTAAACTATTTTATAATGTCATCACTACAGCTGTTTTTTTGGCCTTCCTCTTCTCCTTTGTTCATTAATATTTCCATCCTGTAAGTTTAGCATCATATCTCCTACTAAACTGCATATGACATGTCCCGCAGAAGGCATTTTTCTTCTTGTTGTATCCTTGCCGTAAAGCATTTTAGTGCTTGCACTCATTAGCATCTCCATATTAGTCACATTGTTCTACCTTACGATCCTAAGCATTGGTCTATAGCACCATAGGTGAAAATGTAGCTGAAGTTTAAAAAAGAAAAAAAAAATTGTTGTATTGTTTTGTATCTTTAATTATCAAATATTCACAGTGTAAACTGAATGCTGTAGTGTGGCTGACGGTATGTGGCCTTGTCATACTCCTTATCTGATTCAGAAGAAAAGGGATATTCTGTGTTTAGTTCGAATGCATGCTTTCTCACGTTAGTATTGTTTTTATAATTATCAATTTATTTTTTCCAGTATTTATCATCATCTCCATCAATTTATCATGTTTTTATTTTGTCAAAAACCATCTGACAGGCGATAAAACAAAGGTACCGTAGATCTTTTTTCTCACATTTAGGTTCCATATACCATTGGTAGCTGAAAAATTGCCATTTTACACCTTTTCCATTTCGAATTCATACATGGCTGTCTGTGAGATTTCTTTCTATTAAAGGTGTAATTCTGCTTTCTGTCTGGTGCTTTCTGTCAAATGCCTCAATACGTCTGAGGCATGTGAGACTGCACTGATTGCTCTGTATTCATTCCATTCAGTAGCTTTTCATTGGTTCAAAAATCATCCAGGAAATTATTTGGCATCTATTCTGTTATTAGTTCTAGTCTTCTTTTCCCCATTTTCTGTGGAAATTCGGCACATATTTAATTTACATTACATTACATTTATTATCAGGCATAATGGTTTTATGTTGTCTGTATTTCATCTCCACAGGTGAGTACTACATCATAATATTACTATTACGTTGTACTAAATCATATATTACAATAACATAATAGTACTATATCAGTGAAGACAAAATAAAGGCAATCATAATGAATACAGATAAAATACCTGCCATATTTAATTATATGATTAATTAAAGTTGTCAATTATATATCAGTATCCTTAGACTGATTCAGATAAACACTTTCACAAGGACAATTATTATTGTAATTCTTGGCTTATTATTGACTGAAAATGCACCTGACCCTTATTCTTCACATTGTGGTTGGTGAGCCCACATGGCATCTCTATGTGTCTTTTTTGGTCTGAGCATGACCCGGCTATGTGAGGTGTTTGACCACCTGAAATTCGCTGTTGAACAGTACTCTCAGGCCTGACTCTAGGAATGGGTCCAAGTTTTCATGTTCCATAAATGGTACTCATTGATTTGATCACAATTGACATTGGTAAGACTCACATAGGCCTAGAACATATCAGAAGGGTATATAGTTTAGCTGACCTGGGTAATTCTGTGACCTTTAGAGTGAAAATGATGATTATGAGGTGTTAATGGCCTTCCTGTTCCAGATTCTTTCTAGTGCCAAAATTCTAAATTATACAGACTGGTTACAGAACATTTAGTACATGTGGGATACTAGCATGGGTACCCTTAACTCACTAGGTTTGGAATAAATTCTGGGTATGATTGCTAGATAAATTGTACACATTTCACTGACTAAACCTACACTTGGGAACATTCTTGTTCCACTCAGTTGCTGAATCTGACAATAGGTTTTACAATATCTGCATCAGCATCCCAGGTTGTCTTAAGCAAGACCTCTGTCACACACAAGCTCCTGAGTGCATTGGAGGACATATGGTAACACTAAGGATTTATAATTTCTTCACAAAGTTTTTCACAATTTTCACTTTTTTTCACAAAATTAACTAGTTTCATTTGAGAAGTCTGCTATTCTTTTTTCCGATACAACCCAAAATACTATATTAATTGACTATTGAAAACACTGATAACAGAAAGAAAGAATGGACAGAGTCACAGATGATCTGAGTTTACCTTCAATTTACCTTTCATGGATGACTGGGAGACCTCAAATTAAAATTAAGTATATATATGAGTGAGTTCTGAGCATAGACACAGCAAATACATTATGGATATTAATAGAAAAATAAATGTTTAGATGTACACCTATCAATCCACACATCCATTTTCTTAACTTGAGTTTCCTTCTAAAGGAACAAATGCCTATGTTGGCAGCATCAGTCAAAGGTAGTTTTCTACATTTTCCTATTGCACAGCATTTTCTCACATGTTGGCTTATACCAAGACTGTTTAAAGTCACCAGTAACCTCATGTTGTTGAAATGAGTGGAGAAATCGCAGTGCCAAGCAGAAGCTTGAAGTCTAAAGCCTTCAACAATGATTTAGATCAGGGGTGCCCAATACGTCGATTGCGATCGGCCGGTAGATCGGAAAGGTAGTGCAGGTAGATCACGTTGCATTAAAAAAAAATTTTTTTTAAACGTTAGTCTATCATATATCTTCCCTAAGGCATTTGTCACTTGATTGACATACAGGGCAGCCAGTCTGAGATCTCTTTTCTTTTAACACACTGGTCATCCCGCACGCACGATCAAACACATGAGATACTGCAAAACTCTGGCTATCTAAGTGATCTAGTTAGCCTTCCAATTTATATCGACTAAAGAAGGGATTTAAAAAAATTGTTAGTTATGAGCTGGATGTGGAATTGAAAGAGGATTTTTTTCTCTCACAATGTCACAATCGAAGTGCGTTTGTCTGATCTGTCAATCTATCAGTACTATTCCAAAGAAGGAAATGTGGAAAGGCACTTTCGAACTGTTCATAAAAACTCGAAACTGATTTCCTTCCGAAAAGCGATCTGAGAAAGAGAAAGGAGACTGAACTAAAATCGCAGTTAATCGGACAGCCGTCATTTTTCACTCGGCTGAATTCAAAAGCAAAGGCAGACACACCAAAGCATTCTTCCAGGTGAGTCACTCGATCATTAAGCATAAGAAGTCCTTCCAAGATGGAGAGATGATAAAAGATGCCTTTGTTGAGGCAGATGGCTAGGGAGAAATTCCTGCTGAGATTTCAAGACCCCTCGCCGGGGAAAAAAGGGTTTCTCCTTGTCATTAAAAATGCAGAATACAAGCAACTTAATAACGATCAATGGCTGCTAGAACTGGCATTTTTTTTCCCATATGACCAACATGTTGAATGAGCTTAATTTACAGCTGCAAGGAAAAGAGAAAACCATGGTCAATACGGTTAGCTCAGTTAATGCTTTTAAACAAAGAATGCAACATCTGTCCTCAAAGCTTCAGCTTTTTGATTTGGGGAACATCCAAAAACCTCGCGTCAGAGCTGGAATGGAAGGTGTGTGCACAACTTGACAGTATACACTACACCGAGCAGATCGTCAGTCAGACTTTATCTAATGGAATAAAAGTAACGATTCGAGTGTTGCCCAATGTAACGGAGTAAGAATAGCATTTCTTCTTCACAAATGTACTCAAGTAAAAGTAAAAAGTATGGTGCAGTAAAATTACTCTTAGAAGTATAATTTTTTTTTTAAAGTTACTCAAATAAATTTAACAGAGTAAATGTAACTTGTTACTACCCACCTCTGATACTCAGTATATAGTGGTATATGGCTGGCCAGTCATCCTGGCCAATACCCCCAGGCCGCCAGATGGAGCCCTCCCTGCAGCATGGAGGTGCCCTGAATGCCAGTAGGGAATCATGGACATTGGAGTTTTCCTTCACAGCCCTGCTGGATACCCTGGGGGCCACCAGAGGATGCTGCAGGGAGGCTCAAGGATTGTTTTCAATACAGCCCGGAAGTGCGTCACAGTCACGGGGACAGAAGAAACGATGTACTTCCTGGTTGAAGAAGGGTGACAATGCGTCTGGGAGAGGAGGATTATTGTGTATTGATTATTGTATAATTTATGAGTATTGTGGAGTGTAGGTTTCTTTGTGCACATTATCTATACTAATAAAAGGCAAAGCCCTCACTGACTGAGCGACTCACTCACTCACTAACTGACTCATCACTAATTCTCCAACTTTCCGTGTAGGTGGAAGGCTGAAATTTGACAGGCTCATTCCTTACAGCTTACTTACAAAAGTTAGGCAGGTTTCATTTCGAAATTCTACGTGTAACGGTCATAACTGCAACCTACTTACGTCCATATATAGGGCCATAGCCTGCAGCTCAGTCGCCGTGTGAGGCGGAGTTGCGTCCCGCATCATCACGCCTACCACGTAATTGAGTGCCTGCACATATAAGGTACATATTTGCGGGTGAAGGACTGTGCTTATGCAAATGAAGATGAGATGGTTAGGGAGACACGCTGCCACTAAATATTCGCGGGTGAAGGACTGTGCTTATGCAAACGAAGATGTGATGGTCAGGGAGACATGCTGCCACTACATATTCGCGGGTGAAGGACTGTGCTTAATATATTCATAAGTGCAGCTACTGCGGAAACCCTCTGACGCTGAACAAGCCTTTGTACACATATCAATAGGAAAGCAAGGTGTAAAGCTTAAGTTTAAATTATGTTCATAGACACGCTGCCGCTGAATATTCGCAGGCAAATCCACAACTTAATACCAGGAAAGCCTGTTAAACATCTTAGATTCACGAGTACCGATTTGGGTAGTGATCACTTCGATGAATGAAACCTGTTCAAAAGCTTATATAAACGAAGATGAGATGGTCAGGGAGACACACTGCCGCTAAATATTCGCGGGTGAAGGACTGTGCTTAAGCAAACGAAGATGAGATGGTCAGGGAGACACGCTGCTGCTAAATATTTGCGAGTGAAGGACTGTGCTTAGCATATTCATAAGTGCAGCTACTGCGGAAACCCTTTGACGCTGAACAAGCCTTTGTACACATATCAAAAGGAAAGCAAGGTGTAAAGCTTAAGTTTAAATTATGTTCATAGACACGCTGCCGCTAAATATTCGCTGGCAAATCCACAACTTAATACCGGGAATGCCTGTTAAACATCTTAGATTCACGAGTACCGATATGGGTAGTCATCACTTCGATGAATGAAACCTGTTCAAAAAACGCATTACACAATTGAGAAGGCAGCAAAAGAATATGAAGCGAGTGACGCATACAAGCATATTCATAAGTGCAGCTACTGTGGGAACAAAGCACAGTGTAAACCTAAAGTTTAAATTAAGTTCATAGACAGACTGCCGCTGGGGTTTGTCATGTCTACGACGAATACGATATTCGCAAGATACAAGTTTAATGAGAAGACGCAGGGTATAAACAAGACTTTTGATCACTTTGTAAAAGAGTTAAAATTGCTGTAATGGAGTTAAAATTGTTGTTGAAGGACTGTGCTTATGCAAACAAATAGGAAAGCAGGGTGTAAAGCTTAACTTTAAATTAGGTTCATAGACATGCTGCCGCTGGCGTTTGTCATGCCTAAGACGAATACGATATTCATGAGATACAAGTTTAATGAGAGGACGCAGGGTATAAATGAGACTTTTCATCACTTTGTAGCGGAGTTAAAATTGCTGGTGAAGGACTGTGCTTATTCAAACGAAGATGAGATGGTCAGGGATAGTATAGTTTTTGGCACAAACTCAGCAAAAGTGCGAGAGAAACCTTTAAGTGCCAGGTCTGAGCTAACATTAAATAACAGAGATGGGGGACTCGAGTCACATGACTTGACTCGAGTCAGACTCGAGTCACAATTTTCAGGACTTGAGACTTGCTTGATTGAAGTAAGAAAATGACTTGACTTGACTTTGACTTGAGAGGAAAATGACTTGAATTGACTTTGACTTGAGAGTAAGTGACTTGAGACTTGACTTAAAGTGGAAGACTCGACAATGACTTGAACTTTTAAATATAATTCGTTTAATAAAATAAAATAATTTAATAAAATAATTATGACTCGGCAGCACCATAATTGGCCTCGCCTTAACGCTGCACAACTCTTAACGTTACCAAGTAGAAGAAGAAGAAGAACGCTGCACAACTCAAACAGCGCCAAACATGGCAGACAATAGTCAAGCTCCTCATATAGTCACGTTTGGCTATAATACAATACAATACAATACAGTTTATTTTTGTATAGCCCAAAATCACACAGGAAGTGCCGCAATGGGCTTTAACAGGCCCTGCCTTTTGACAGCCCCCCAGCCTTGACTCTCTGAGAAGACAAGGAAAAACTCCCAATAAAACCTTGTAGGGAAAATGGAAGAAACCTCGGGAAAGGCAGTTCAAAGAGAGACCGCTTTCCAGGTAGGTTGGGCGTGCAGTGGGTGTCAGAAGTAGGGGGTCAATACAATACAATATACACAACAGAACAATTCCTTAAGACAGCATAATAAAAATTTTAGAATTACGGTTTAACAGTAGATGATATGACATAATTAGGTTTCGATATTTTTAGTGTCCTGGAGACCTCATCCATCTAGCTGCATCTCCATTTGGCCATGCCACTGAAACGTTGCTCCGATGAAAGGACCCCTCTTTCCCATGATTCCTGTGATCCTCCATCAGGGATGACTTTACCATAGGCAGGAAAACAACTTGGCAGGTGGGCTGTGGCACCAATGGCCACATTTGGGTACCGAGAAAAGAAACAGAATAGGTGAGGGTTAGTATTCAAATATAATTATTCATGTTACTTATGTTATAGTGCTAATGACTAACAACAGAGATGCAGTCTGTACAGTTAATCAGCAGCTCTAGTCAGGATATGCTAAACTGAAGTAGTGAGTCTTCAGCCGGGATTTAAAGGCTGAGACCGAGGGGCTTCTCTTATGGAAGCAGGAAGACCATTCCACAGTTTAGGGGCCCTGTAACTAAAAGCTCGACCTCCCACTGTTATTTTATTAATCCTTGGAATCCTAAGCAGACCAGCATCTTGAGATCTTAATGTGCGCTCAGGTTTGTAAGTCATGATAAGTTCAGATAAGTAAGCCGGACCTTGGCCGTTAATGCTTTATATGTTAAAAGGAGGATTTTGAAATCTGCCCTGAACTTAACTGGGAGCCAGTGTAAAGATTTAAGA
The DNA here is from genome assembly GCF_016835505.1 of Polypterus senegalus. Taxonomy (NCBI): domain Eukaryota; kingdom Metazoa; phylum Chordata; class Cladistia; order Polypteriformes; family Polypteridae; genus Polypterus; species Polypterus senegalus. Next base: position 273,225,535 of record NC_053154.1, read on the forward strand.
ACTGGGGTTATGTGTTCATATTTTCTTGTTCTTGTAATAATTCTTGCAGCGGCATTTTGGATTAACTGGAGGCTGTATAGAGAACAGTTTGAACAGCCAGTGAACACCGCATTGCAGTAGTCAATCCTACTAGAGATAAATGCATGAATTAATTTCTCACAATCCTGTTTATTTAGAAAGCGCCTTAATTTCCTAATATTTTTAAGATGAAAAAACATGTTTTGGACGACTTTGTAATATGCGCTTTAAATGACATGCTAGAGTCAAAGATAACTCCTAGATTGCGGGCTGATTCAGTAAAATTAATTGGGATTCCAACTGAGTTAAATGATGACAAAATATTGCTGTGATCAGCGTCATTCCCTCCAACAATTAACATCTCTGTTTTATCTGTATTTAAAGACAAGTAGTTCTCATTCATCCATTCCTTTAATTCACTAACACAACTAATTAAAGACAACATCGGAGAAACTTCATTTGATTTAAATGAAAGGTATAACTATAAGGACTTTGAACTAGACCGTACTAACAAAAAAAAATTTGCCAGATGCAGAGAATGCAACGCGAGAGTATCAGACACGACAACCACAACATCAAAATTTATCTGCACTTCAAAAACCACAAGGAAAGGTAAGGAAGTCGAGTTCTTTATAGTCAATTTAATAAAACGATTACTAATTAATTAAATTAATCTTTTCTGTTTGTCATAATTTGGCCTTGGTTGCATGTTTTTTTTATCAGAAATGTGATGATCATCTCATAAATAAAACGCTATAACGTTACCAGTGGCGTAGCCACATTTTGATGTTCAGTGCAACTTGAAATGAAAGGGCTTCTCGATATTACATGTAAACTATAATGTCTATATTAAATGTGCGCATTTTCAAGCGTTTGTATGGACTGACTGCGTGTGGTTAGTTGAATGGCAGCTCGTGTAACCTTATACTGCATGAAAATCTAAGATGAAAGCGTCGGTGCAATCACTACTCCTTCAATAACTCGTTCAAAACTTTTTGGTCATACAGACAAGAATAATTTCATTGTTCGAATCGGTTACGTTAAGTGTCTATAATTTTTTTGTGTACACTCACAATAACAACAAAATGTTGTGTGCTGTATAACAATGAAACCAGTTCAAATAGAAAACAAATATATCAGATTATATATTATGTATGAAACGTGTATATTGCGCGTCCAGCGCAGAGATGACGATTAAGCTTCATAACTTCATCACTGGGCTATATTAACATACATTATATTTATATTCTGCTGAAATGAAAAAGATCCGTTCATTTTAATTAACGAGATTCATCACTAACGTTAGATTAAAAAGAGGATAAATCCCCTACTGTGCCTTATAATGGACAGCATAAGTATTAAAGCATCATATATAAAACATTTCCTCGATCATTAAGAAATTGTTTTTTTGAGGAAAACATTTCAGGATTTCTCTCTATATAATGGATATGTATGGCCCCCAAGTTTGAATTTCCAAAATGCAGTTTAAATGCAGCTTCAGAAGACTCTAAACGATTCCAGCCGAGGAGGAGGAGTCTTATCTAGCGAAACAATCGGTTATTTTCTAAACAAATGGACAATTTATATACTTTTTAACCTCAAACGCTGGTCTTGTGCTGTCTCTGCGCAGTCTGTGTGATTCGGGTAAATACAGTCTTAGATTGCAGCAAAGTGCAGACACAGTGTTTACACAGTTAACATGTATAGAAGCTCAAATGCCCTTTACAAAAAAAAAGGTAAAAACAGCATTGCAGGATGTTTTTGACATTAAAGATTTAAAAGAGATTGTTGTTTTTTTGACATCTATTAACTGTATTTACCCGAATCACACAGACTGCACAGAGAGGAGACAAGACCAGCATTTGAGGCTAAAAAGTATATAAATTGTCAATTTGTTTGGAAAATAACCAATCATTTCAGGCATTCTGAAGCTTCATTTAAACTGCATTTTGGAAGTTTAAACTTCGGGGTGCCATACATATCCATTATATATAGACAGAAATCCTGAAATGTTTTCCTCAAAACAAAAAAAAAAACAAACAATTTCTTTATGACTGAGGAAAGAAAGACATGAACATATTGGATGACAAGGGGGTGAGTACATTATCTGTACATTGTTGTTGTCAAAGTAAACTAATCCTTTCAGATTGAATTGCATTATACATTTTAGACTGGATTTCTTAGTTTTAAACATTTTGTGTAAGCAACACAATTTTATTTTCAGATATTAATGTAGCACAGATATGCATATAATTTAAATATAGCAATGCAAATAAGATACATAATATATGTATATAAGTTCATCTTTTCTGTAAAAATGTTTCTGTGCAAAAATAAACGTATTGAAAATTTAACCTCTGTTTGTTTTAGTACTGCAACTTGACTTGACTTGGTTTGAATCTTGTCAGGACTCGACTTAACTTGCTTAGGGTGAACCCTTGACTTGACTTGACTTGCTTGATTTGTCTTAACTGTGACTTGAGACTTGACTCGAGACTTGATGGTTAACACTTGAAACTTGCTTGGACTTGATCATATGCGACTTTTCCCCATCTCTGTTAAATAAAGCTGTGGACATCGCGAGATCGCACGAGATAGCACAAGCACAGCTGAGAAGCTTCGATGCATGTACTCCGAGCGTCTCACGTGAACTGACTTTGCAGCACTGGGAAAGTTATCTTTACAATGGTTGACAAACACGGAATATAACTTGAACACAACACATCCTCCAAATACGAACCTGACTGAAAGAAATAATGATAATCAAATCCTAGATGACAGCAACACTCATAACAGTGACAAAACAATCATGTTACGTTATTTTTAAAATGTTTCCTTTTCTTTTTCATAACTTCTTTAACACACTACTTCTCCGCTGCGAAGCGTGGGTATTTTGCTAGTCACTTTAATAAAGTCAATTATTGGACTTTTATCTGGTGTGTGGCGTTTTGTCCGAGGGTTCAAGGGGACGACAGCGCCCCCTATCTGTCACTATATATATATATATATATATATATATATATATATATATATACTGTGTATATATATATATATATATATATATATATACTGTATATATATATATATATATATATATATATATATATATATATATATATATATATATATATATATATATATATGTATGTATATATATTGTAAAAGACTCAAGAGAAGACAACATAAAGGTTTGGGGTTTCCGGCCCCGTATATTACAGATAAATCCACAATCAAAAAAACTGGTCAAAATCTATAAACTCAAATAGTTCATATGCGCAACGCCATTCTAGACGTCGGCGGCCTTTTTATAAGGGAGGAGCCGGAAGTGGAGGAATGCTGGGAAGGAACCGTGAGGGAGGATGGGACTGATGACGTCAGGAAAGATGGAGGAGGAAGGGTGGAAGTAAGCGTACTGCGGGAAGGCTTATGATGGCAGAGCGTCTTTTTTCCTGGAAGAAAGTAAAGGAGAAAGGTTAGTACCCCGCCACTCCCTGCCGGCGAAGTCTTCCGAAGCATTTTAAGGGCCGTCCGCGGTCTCCTATTCGCGCGTGCGTGACATGACTTCCCCCTCAGCCCAAGACCGTCAAGTTGGGCGGACCTAACCGAGAGCTCGTGGACGCGAGAGGGCATTGGCATTGGCCTGAAGGTTGCCGCGACGATAAGTGACCGTGAACTTATAGGGTTGTAGGTCCAGAAACCAGCTGGTGACCAGCAGATTCGACTCTGTGTGCAGGGACATCCACTGAAGTGCAGCGTGATCAGTCGCAAGAGTGAATTCGCGATCCAACAGGTAGTACCGGAGATGGGTTACCGCCCACTTAATGGCCAAGGCTTCCCTCTCCACTGCCACATACCTGGTCTGTTGGTCCAGCAGTTTCCGGCTTAAGTACATCACGGGGTGTTCGACACCATCAACGCTTTGGCTGAACATGGCACCCAGGCCTGTGTCTGAAGCGTCGGTCTGGAGGATAAAAGGAAGCCCAAATTCAGGGGTCCTTAATACAGGTGCCGACGTTAGGGCCTTTTTTAGGTCACTGAATGCATGTTCTGCCTTGTCGTTCCATACCACGTGTAGGGGAGCGCCCTTCTTTGTTAAATTGATCAAGGGTGCTATCCTTTCGGAGAAACGGGGTACGAACCAGCGGTAGTACCCCGCCAACCCCAAGAAAGCCTGCACCTGTCTCTTGGTATTCGGACGGGGCCATTCCAGGATGTCTTTGACTTTGGAACATTGGAGTCTCACCTGTCCTCGTCCCACAAGGTAGCCTAAATATTTGGCCTCCTTTAAGCCAAAAAAACATTTACGGGGGTTAATGCGGAGGCCGGCTTTAGCCAGTGTTGCGAGGACAGCAGAGACCTGCAATAGATGCTCCTCCCAGGTGCGGAATAGATGACGACGTCATCCAGGTAGGCGGCACTATAGGACTGGTGGGGCTTTAGCACTCTATCCACCAGACGTTGAAATGTCGATGGGGCCCCGTGCAGCCCAAATGGGAGGACCTTGTATTGCCAATGTCCACTAGGGGTGCTAAAGGCCGCTTTTTTTTTTTGCAGATGCCATTAAGGGAATTTGCCAATACCCTTTCGTCATGTGAAGAGTAGTCAAGTATCGAGCCGCACCCAGCCGCTCAAGTAGGTCATCAATGCGGGGCATCGGGTAGGAGTCGAACTTGGAGACCTGATTCAGACGTCTAAAGTCATTACAGAACCTCCAGGAGCCGTCTGGCTTGGAAACGAGGATGATAGGACTGGACCAAGGACTATGGCTTTCCTCAATAATGTCCATATCCAACATCCGTTGCACCTCCAGTTCCACCTCGGCGCGTTTTGGATTGCCTGGGTTATCTCCTGCTGCAGTAAGGGTGTCAGCTCGTCACCAAGGTTAAGGGCAGACGTGCTAGCGAATAGGGAGAGGGATCTACGAGTGTCCGGAGACTCCTCCCTGTCCTTCCAAGGTTTTAACAAATTGACATGGTAGATCCTCTCGCTCGGCCGACGATTTGGTTGTTTAACTAAATAGTCGACGAGCCCCTTTCTTTCCTTAACCTCGTATGGCCCCTGCCAGTGAGCTAGCAATTTGGAATGGGAGGTAGGAACGAGCACCATCACTCGATCCCCCGGGCGAAACTCCTGGAGGACGGAGTTGCGGTTGTAACACCGAGGCTGCGCACGAGTCACGTGGTCGTTTAGGAGTGGCCTGATTTTAGCTAGTCTGTCGCGCAGTTGCGCTACATACTCCAATATATTGGAGGAGGGAAGGGCCTTAGCCTCCCAGCCCTCTTTTAGTATCTCTTAAAGTCCTCGGGGTTGTTGCCCGTACAATAATTCAAATGGGGAGAAACCCGTAGAGGCCTGTGGTACTTCCCGGTAATCAAAAAGCACGAGCGGTAATAGCTGATCCCAATTCCTGCCATCGGCGTTGACTACCTTGCGGAGCATCTGTTTAAGCGTCTGATTAAAAAGCTCCACCAGTCCGTCTGTTTGAGAGTGGTAGACAGACGTCTTCAGGTGCTTTATTCGCAGTAATCTGGCAACCTCCCTGAACGTATCTGAGGTGAAGGGTGTACCCTGGTCCGTGAGGACTTCTTTGGGGATACCCACTCTAGAAAATAGGTTGACTAATTCCCGTGCGATATTTTTGGTGTTAGTGGAGCGCAGGGGAACCGCCTCTGGGTATCGGGTAGCGTAATCCACCATGACCAATATGTACTTATGGCCACGGTTTGAGGGTTCCAGGGGTCCTACTAAGTCCACCCCTATTCTATCAAAAGGGATATCTATCAGGGGTATTGGGACGAGAGGAGCACGGTCCCTCCTAGGAATCTGGCGAATCTGACACTCCGGACAGGATTGACAGAAGCGCCGGACCTCCTCGTTGATCCCGGGTCAGTAAAAGCGGAGTTTGATTCTCTCCAAAGTTTTTTCGGCCCCGAGGTGGGCGCCTAGGAGGTGAGCGTGAGCTAGTTCACATACCTCCCGCCGGAAGGTACGTGGCACTAGTAACAATTTCCGCACCTCGCCCTCGTGGGTTGCCACCCGATACCACAGATCATTCTCCAGAACAAAGAAGGGCTCGTGTGGCATGGAACCGTCAGCTTGTGAGCTGCCTAGAAGAACAATCGCATTCTGGGCAAACCGCAGGGAATCGTCATTCCACTGCTCCCTTTTAAATGAGGCAAGCGTGGAGCAATATTGATGGTCCAAGTTGCTCAGGGGGTCTTGTGAGCAGGTTAGCGGAAGCGTTCCCTGGTTCGTCCCTTCTCCGGCAGATACTTCCGGGTCAGGGTCCGTCACCGAGGAAGCGTCCCCCGATGTGCCTGCGCCATTAGGGCCTGCCCCAGAGCACGGCGTGGAGACTGCGGGAAGGGAGTCTCGTCCCCTCATAGCCAGACCCAGTGAGGCTCCGGGAGCGATGTGTGTCTTACCGCAGTTTCTGTGCGACCAGTCTTGTCCCAAAATCACTGGATAGGATGGTTTGGGCAACACCGCGACCACCAAATCAGACAATTGCCCCTTCCAGGTGATGTAACAGCGAGGGGAACGGTATGACTTGGTCTCCCCAGGCACACAAGTGACTTGCAAATGTTGCTTAAGCCACTATCACGGTAATACATAACAGTGAACGACAATGGTAATGTTGCTGCCGGAGTCAAAGAGAGCCACCACCGAGTGCCCATTTAATAACACCACTACCGTGTTTGGACTTGCCGGTGGGTGCGACGGAGTACAGTACCTTTCCGCGGTGGCCCAGGTGCAGTCCATCGGCTCGGAGGTGGTGTTGAGGGGACAGGTCGGCAGTAGGTGGCCGGTCTCACCGCACTTGTAACAGCGCGGGGAGGCTGGCTTTTCTTTGGACCTTTGCGGCGCTTCCGCATTCCGACCCCCCGGCTTGGTAGACCACGAGCTGACGCTCCAGGACTTCCAGGAGTCATGGCATGTCCTTATAAGGGTGGCGCCGGACCTGCTGGGCGAGGGAGCTTGGCATGGCGTTCACCAGGCCCTCAAAGGCCACCTGTTCCATGACCTTCCGGGCTTGGGGACCCTCAGGCCGTAGCCAGCGTCCCATCTTTCCCCAGAAGTCGAAGGCCTGTGCTCGGGCCGGCTTCTCCGGGTCGAACTGCCAGCTCCGCCATTCGCTCGCCTGCTAGCTCGGCGTGACGCCGTAGCGTGCCAGGATCTCCTGTTTTAGGTGGTCGTAACTCGCGGCCTCCTCCTCGGGGAGATCGTAATAAGCCCGCTGCGCAGGTCCCTTCAGGTAGGGCGCCAGAATGGACGCCCACTCGGACCGCTGCCACTCGTTCCGGGTGGCCGTCCTTTCGAGTATGCCCAGGTAGGATTCGATGTCGTCCGCCTCTGTCATAGGCATCAGAGGCGGGGGCGTTGGACGAGGAGGATCGGGTCTTACCCTCCGGGCTTCTGCCAACCTGGCCTTCGTTTCCTCCAACTCCCGGGTGGTAGCGGCTTGTGCTTGCTGCAGGGCCAGGATCTGGGCGTTCATCCCCTGCAGCACTGTTTTGAGGTCCTGTCCTTCAGTCATTTCTTTCGGAACTCTATCCTGCCGGCTACGCCACTGCAAAAGACTCAAGAGAAGACAACCTAAAGGTTTGGGGTTTCCGGCCCCGTATATTGCAGATAAATCCACAATCAAAAAAACTGGTCAAAATTTAAGTTAAAAACTCAAATAGTTCATATGCACGACGCCATTCTAGGCGTCGGCAGCCATTTTATAAGGGAGGAGCTGGAACTGGAGGAATGCTGGGAAGGAACCGTGAGGGAGGATGGGACTGATGACGTCAGGAAAGATGGCGGAGGAAGGGCGGAAGTAAGCGTACTGCGGGGAAGGCTTATGATGGCGGAGCGTCTTTTTTCCTGGAAGAAATTAAAGGAGAAAGGTTAGTACCCGCCACTCCCTGCCGGCGAACGTCTTCCGAAGCGTTTTAAGGTCCGTCCACGGTCTCCTATTTGCGCGTGCATGACAATATGTATATATATATATATATATATATATATATATATATATATATACTGCTCAAAAGAATTAAAGGAACACTTTTAATCAGAGTATAGCATAAAGTCAATGAAACTTATGGGATATTAATCTGGTCAGTTAAGTAGCAAAGGGGTTGTTAATCAGTTTCAGCTGCTGTGGTGTTAATGAAATTAACAACAGATGCACTAGAGGGGCAACAATGAGATGACCCCAAAACAGGAATGGTTTAACAGGTGGAGGCCACTGACATTTTTCCCTCCTCATCTTTTCTTCACTAGTTTTGCATTTGGCTACAGTCAGTGTCACTACTGGTAGCATGAGGCGATACCTGGACCCTACAGAGGTTGCACAGGTAGTCCAACTTCTCCAGGATGGCACATCAATACGTGTCATTGCCAGAAGGTTTGCTGTGTCTCCTGCACAGTCTCAAGGGCATGGAGGAGATTCTAGGAGACAAGCAGTTACTCTAGGAGAGCTGGAGAGGGCCATAGAAGGTCCATAACCCATCAGCAGGACCTGTATCTGCTCCTTTGGGCAAGGAGGAACAGGATGAGCACTGCCAGAGCCCTACAAAATGACCTCCAGCAGGCCACTGGTGTGAATGTCTCTGACCAAACAACCAGAAAGACTTCATGAGGGTGACCCAAGGGCCCCATGTCCTCTAATGGGCCCTGAGCTCACTGCCCAGCAGCATGCAGCTCGATTGGCATTCGCCATAGAATACCAGAATTGGCAGATGCACCACTGGTGCCCTGTGCTTTTTACAGATGAAAGCAGGTTCACCCTGAGCACGTGACAGAAGTGAAAGGGTCTGGAGAAGCCATGGAGAACATTATGCTGCCTGTAACATCATTCAGCATGAGCAGTTTGGTGGTGGGTTAATGATTGTCTGGGGAGGCATATCCATGGAGGGTCACACAGACCGCTACAGGCTTGACAAAGGCACCTTGGCTGCCATTAGGTATCAGGATGAAATCCTTGGACCCATTGTCAGACCCTATGCTGGTACAGTGGCTCCTGGTGCACGATAATTCCTGGCCTCATGTGGTGAGAGTATGCAGGCAGTTCCTGGAGGATGAAGGAATTGATACCATTGACTGGCCACCACACTTTCCTGACCTAAATCCAATAGAACACCTCTGGGACATTATGTTTTGGTCCATCCAATGCCACCAGGTTGCACCTCAGACTGTCCAGGAGCTCAGTGATGCCCTGGTCCAGATCTGGGAGGAGATCCCGCACAACACCATCTGTCATCTCATTAGAAGCATGCACCGATGTTGTCAGGCATGTATACAAGAACACAGGGGCCATACAAAGTGCTGCGTACAATTTTGAGTTGCTGCAATTAAATTTTGGCAAAATGGACTAGCCTGCCACATAATTTTTTCACTCTGATTTTTGGGGCGTCTTTGAATTCAGGGCTCTGTAGGTTGATCATTTTCATTTCCATCAAACGATGTGGCATCCTTTCGTTCCTAACACATTACCCAGTCTATATCAGTATAGATATCCAGGAGGATTTCTTTTCCCATTGAGATCTGATGTGTTTTCAAAGTGTTCCTTTAATTTTTTGAGCAGTATATATATATATATATATATATATATATATATATATATATATATATATATATATATATATATATATATATATATATATATATATATATATTGTCAACGGCAGCCGAGCACAGACAGGCAGACATCTTGTTTTCACAACCACCACACGCTTTATTTACACTATTTACAGTTCATTGGTCACAAAGACCCCAAATAATGGTCACAAAGACCCAGTTCAGTGCACAAACCCCAAATCACACAAAGTCCTGGCCACAATGCCTTTCTTGGGCCGCCTCCACTCTCCACTGCTTGTCCTCCTTCCACCCGACTCCAGCTCTGAATGAAGGAGACGGCCCTTTATAGCTGACCGGATGAGCACCTGGTGTTCCCGGCATTCCTTCGTTAGCCACCCCCAGCGTGGCGGAAGTGCCGGCTGTCCTCCCGGCTGCTCTCGGGCGGCGTATAAATCTTCCCCAGCACTTCCTGGTGTGGCAGGAGTGCTGGGGAAACAAGTCCCCAAGGCATTGGGCGCTCCTGGCGGTGACCACGGGCTCCTACAGGAAAAGGCTTCCATGCCCTTGACCCGTGGTCCCCAAAGCAACCGAAGGCGAACCCCGTGGTCCAGGCAGGGCTCTGACCCTCTTCCGGTCCCTCCTGGCGTCCCGGCGGGTCATGGCCCCTGGCATCCCTGACAATATATATATATATATATATATATATATATATATATATATATATATATATATATATATATATATATATATATATATATATATATAATTTTTAATGTAGGTAGATCATTTTGACCTGGTCATTTTAAAAGTACCACGCAAGCCGAAAAAGTGTGGGCACCCCTGATTTGGATAGTCAACATAATTTTATAATCTGTAATTTAATACGTTTTAGGTCAGAGCTGTGTAAAACACATTTACTGAGCTACTTCTTTTACTGCACAGACTGCATATTCTGTCACCAGATTCTGTCTGTTTGCTGATTGCTGCGATAAGCTCCGACTGCCCTGAAATCCTACCTTGGATAAGCAGGTTATGAAGAAGAAGGTTGGTTGGATGGATGGATGGGTTCTTAATGCTTTCTATAGAAAATATAACTTTAAATTCTAACCTTTTACCAACAGTATAAAATGTACTGCCCTGCCCTGCTGTAATATGTCCACCGTTACATTTAATTTTTTGTCTGTAAAATAAAAATGTTGATTTAATGTATGTGTAAATTAGTTGTTTACTGTTTCTTCCTGCAACAGTGTAAGAGCTGACTTTTTTATTTTCTTTTCCAACCCAATGATATTAGACAGTAAAACAAAGCCTCAGTCTTGCCAGTATTCCACTTAAGCAGAAAAATGTTAATTGTTTCTGTATTTTAAAATATAAACAAGAGGAAACACAAAGTTTCTTTGTAAGAAAGTGTGTTATCAAAGAAGAAGTAATTTCCTTTAAAAAACTAATTTGTTTTTCTTTACTTAATCTGAATTCACTATAGCCATTATTTGGAGTATATTCCATCAATAATGGGGATCAGCACTGGATTCCTGTACAGTGTATCCTATAATACTCTTGGGTCTGTAACGAATGCTTACTAATAACAAGTTAGAAAAGATTTGCCAAATAGCTGAATATGTCTGTATTTGGATTGTGGAATACAATCTGAGTACACAGAGAAAACCCACACAGACGTGAGTGGAATGTACAAACTTCATGCAGACTATGACCAAGTGTGAAACTGACATAACTAGAACTATGAGATAGCAGCATATAAACTCTGTGTCTCTGTTTTCTTGACTAATCAGTTCATACAATAGTTGCCACTTGAGACGTTCGTTAATAATTTAATCAGTCTTTATTGTAAATAGTAATGTTCCGTGATAACATCATCACAATTCCTAAAAGCAGCTACATTAATAAAACAGAATCGGCTCTTATATTGAGCAATGTACAGGAGATTAGTTGTGGGAGATTGTACCTCAGTATCATACTACAGTTTTGTAGGGAAGTCACAAAAGCATTCAATTTTAGTGCAGTATATGATAATATCTTGATTTCCACAAACAACCGATAGGATTCCTTAGAAGTTATTGAGCAACTAAAAAGGTGGGAGTTCAAGACATTGTATAAATTTGTGCAAAGTTGTTCTAAACAATAAGAAAAAAATAAGTTGTAGAGTTAGGAACCTTTTCAAACAAAGTGATGTTAAAAGTGGGGTCCTTACAGTGTTTTTAATTTATTTATTGTGAAATGAATCAGAACAAAACATAAAAAGAGCTGGGGTTTCAGCCTGGAAAATTTATTTATCTGTCATGATTGTAATCTGCAAAATAGTGCAGCAATGATACCTTTCAGTGATGCATCAATGAGTGCCGAGGTCTGAATTTTCCTTCCTTTTTTGTGTGGGAAACTGAAAGTTGCAGATCTTGGTTTGTTTGGAAGTAATGTCAAGGCTCTCATTCTGTGACTTTTTCTCTCTGTATCTAAGGAAGGAAGTGGAGAATGTGTGAATAAACCATGTTAGTTTCTTATCATTTCCATGATGTACCTTAAAGTTGACCCATGCAGGAGACTCACCCTGCTGACAAGTTTGAATATATATTATTCAGTTTATAACTTAACAAGCTGGATCTGGATAAAAGTTAGAATTTGGAATTATGGCAATTAAAGTTTATTGTACCGTAGATCCCGGAATATAAGCCGACTCAGTATATTAGCCGATCCCCTTCTCTTACTACTAAATTACATGTATTTGCCGATGACCGGTATTTAAGCCGACCCCCTTCTCCAAGCAAAATTTTCTAAATTTCCTTAAAAGTGTCTCTTCAGGTATATTTATCATGTTTATCGGCGAGAATTTGACACTGCCGGCATTTTTGATGCAAACCAGGAAGTGATTGCAGAGAAGTTTGGTAAAATGAAACCTTTGTGCTGAAACTATATACGCAAATACGGTACATCGGCGTAAACTTGATTAAATTAAATACGCAATACAGTGGACCCTTGACTTATGAACTTAATTCGTTCGCGAAGGCTAACCCATAATGTGTTCCGAACCTCCCACTGCAACACTTACTTAACCTTTTCATAATAAAAAAGGGTTGTATAATGTGCATAATTTACCAAAACACCAATAATTTTTCTAATGTGCTAACCAAAAAGTTATAAAAAGTGCCTAGCCTACCAGAAGTGGGTAGATTTGTATTTTTTTTTTTTCCTTGTTTGTGCACGATCGGTTCGGCGAACATCCGCTACACCTGTCAGAACCTTATAGACATCAGTGTCCAGAGCCAGACATCTGTTTCGAGTGTTTTTCATCACACGCACAACATCCCAGACAACATAGCGAGACCAGCGGGCTCTCCATGTATTGTTGTCGGGTCTAGGAGACGACACAGACGGAGAAGGGAAAGAAAGCAGAATCGGGGCCGCAGAGCCGGCATTATGCTAAGGCTAAAAAAACAACCATACAAGCCCTATACAGAACTTTTTTTCTGCACTGAAGGAGCTGCTTTTAATCTCATTGTAGATGTGTATAGTGACAATAAAAGGCATTCTATTCTAGAAACAACAATTTCATACTGTACTCACCATTTAATTTGACATCTTTGGGCTGCAGGAAGGGAGGAGGAGGAGAATGAAACGGAAGGTGGTTAGTGTTTAGAAGGAGCCTCCTTATGCAAATCTTTATAAAATTGTCGAGATGGTGGATTTCGACATGCTGTACATATTAGCGAGATCGGTCACTCGAACAGCATTCTCATATTTCTACATAATTTCCATCTTCATTTCGATTGTGATCGCTTTCTATACCTTCTCTTCCTTCCTTAGCAATTATGTGTCTTGCTTGCATGGTCTTAATGAATTATATATATAGGTAAATCATGGCAATGACCGAAATTACATCCACAAACATATGTATCTGGGCTCCGACTGACGCTGCTAACGCTCTCGGTTGTTTGTTTACAGTCGCGCAAGCGGATACACGTAACCGCATCCGGGTCGTAACGCAAGATGTTGATCGTAAATCAATCAAAAATTTTTTATTTAAACTTCCCGATAATTTATTATAAATTTTATTAATAAAATCAACAACTAAAACACTTTTTTGAATAAATTCTTTATTTAATTTAAAGTACCGGCATGCAAAGTTACTTCTTCTGAAAGATGGCTCTGTGGTTTCGTCATTATTTACTTCCGTATTCATCGGCAAAACCGACATTGCACTGGAAATCTTGAATCTGAAACGATACTTGTTGTATAAACCGACCCCCAAACTCCAAGCCAAAAATCTAGGACGAAATTCTCGGCTTATATAACGGGATCTACGGTAAGTAAAGGTATTGTTTTACACATACAAAGTAAAATATTAGTTATAATTGCACCTTTTAAGAAAGAATTAGAAAAACATAGTGTAATAGTCAAACGTCCAGATAATATTCAAAAATCATTAGAGGAAGTCTAAAGGGATGGTGGATTAAACAGCATGTCTAAGGAGATTAAATTTAAGATGTAAATTCACTAGTGAAGCCTTATCTGGAATGTTGTGTACAGTGTTTACTGCAGGATGTGAGCTACTGCATGCAAAAATTTACGCAAGAGGAAGTCAAGTCAAGCAAACTTGACAGAAGTGTTTGCATTTGTATGGGCTGTATACCAACTGTTGAACTTCTCCAGGCTGGTGATAAGGCTGTCCTCCTGGCATTACAAGGAATTTTTGCTTCCATTTGGGAGAAAGGCGTCATCCCAACTGATTGGAAAATGGGGCTTATCCCTATCGGGAAGGGTGATTGCCTGCATTGTGGTAGCTACAGGGGGTTAACACTGTATAGTCCTTGCTAGGGTCACCCTTAATAGGATCTGTGATCACACACTGACCCACCAGAAAACCAAAGCAGTCTAGCTTTATGCCGAAGAAGTCTACCACATCCGGGCATTGAGGGTTCTCTTGGAGCGCAAACACAAGTTTCTTTGCAGCCTTTGTAGATTTTTGTAAAGCGGTTCACTCAGTTGATCTAGCTGCCCTGTGAGACATGCTGAGACTTTGTGGGATCCCCTCAAAGTTGCTAGATGTCATGGTCGACCTGTACACTGGTATTGAGAGCGCAGAACCTCTGTATTTTTCCCAGTTGATTATGGGGTTCGTCAGGTGTTCTTGCTCCTACTTTGTTCAATGCTTTCATGGACTCGGTGTTGGGCAGGGTCATGGGGTCCAGTGACTTTGGGGCATCTGTTGGTGTAGAGAGATTTACTGATCTTGACTTTGCTGACGATGCTATGATGTTTGTGAAGTCAATGGAGGCTCTGATCGGGGCTCTCGAGTGACTGAGCGATGAGTCTAAGTATCTACGATGGAGCATTCGATCAGAAGCAAATATGAAGCTGGTTTTAAATAAAATTTCATTGAAGTAGCGAAAGAAATTGGTAACTGTGCTGCTGCAACAAAATTCGATGTGTCAGTTTCAGTTTAGAATTTTTGAATTGGTTTATAAGTTGGGGTCTGATTTTATGTTCGATTCTTCGGGTTTCAAGACCCGACTTATACATGAGTATATACGGTACTTACCTTGGCAGCGACATTCATGTTTCTGGTGACTCTTCCTATGAAGTCAGTAGACGGACTGGAAGAGCATGGGGGTCATGAAGTTGCTGGAAAGGTGTGTATGGCGCTGCCGATATCTATGCAAAAGAACGAAGGTCCAGTTCTTTAGAGTCCTGGAGTCCTAGAGTTCCTGTATGGTTGCGAGAAATGGACACCATCCAGTGACCTGAGACGAAGACTGGACTCCTTTGGCACTTTGTCTCTTTGGAGAATCCTTAGGTTCGCTGGTTTGACTCTGTATCGAATGAGCGTTTATTCATAGAGTACTGAATGATGCACATTATCTGCATTGTGAGGGAGAATCAGTTATGGCACTACGGCCATGTGGCGTGATTCCCCGAGGGTATTCTGGCTTGCAGGATCCTCACTGTTAAGGACCTGAGTGGCTGAACCAGCCCAAGGGGATGCCCACGTAACTCCTTTCTTGAGGGTAGGACAGGACCGAATGTCTACCCGAGTCGCCATCCAGGATCCTGAGCTATTTCGTCATGTGGTGGGTGTGGGAACGCGCTGTACTAGTGCATGCTGTCCAACCTGACCTGATACCAACTGTTGTTTAAAAAGTCAAGGTTTCATAGATCAAAACTTTCTAAAAGTTAGTGCCATTAACATATTGTACAGTTTTTCCCCTTTAACACAGAAAACCAAAAGCACTTGCAATAAATTTCCAAGAAGGGCAAACATAGCAGTACTATGGAAACCTTCAAACCTCAATGATATTTTGCAAAATTGAGGCGAATAGCAATTAGCATTGGGATAACAATGAAAGAATAATGCTAAAAACTGAAATATCCTAGATACTTATCCTATTTGTAAATATTGTTGTGAACTCAATTGTGTGAACTATTCCAAAAAATTTCAGTGCACAACAAAATGATGACAAAGAATCAAGGACTGATTATGTATATTAACACCAGATTTTAACTGGGTCTAATTATGGAAGAAAATCTGGATTATAAAGTCTCAACAAAGAGTTTACTGTATTAGACATAACTACTGATTCCAAGAAGAGTGATTTTGACATTCTGCTGTAACACTGCTTTCAGCATCCATTTATTCTTTTCCATTGACCTGTCAGATGTGCTTCCAGTTTGGATGAAGATTTGCTTGAAGTCAGTGTGAAATTTCTCACAGTCATTGCGAGGGCAAAACCAGGCAAAAGCTCTAATCATTTTAGAAGCTAATATTACATTGTTTCCTTATAGTATACTAATATAATCTTGAGGAGTTACATCAAAAAATCAGTCTGAATTTTATTAACATTTCCTTCAGCAAAACCCCATAAAGTCCCTAATTGAACACTTACTTTCACAAAAATTAATTACATCGGAAGCCCTGTGTGTTCATTTAATCCTAACATCTGGTCAAGGACACTAATGTACTTGGCTCTAAGTATATGTTTACTTCAATTGTTTTTAATCCTGTTTATGCTGTGACTTTTGCATTTGGTCATAATTTTTAACTAATTTTTAAAATTTTTGATAGCTGAGAAATTGCATAAACTACACAAATAATGTATTTGATTTCAAAACAAAGTACATTTTCTTCATTTCTTGGAAATGGAAGTTATTTTCATTTGTCATTATGATCAGATAACATAGTCCAGCTTTCAGACATTTATTATATGATCAACTGTTAGTGAAAGAGTTGCAAAACTTAAAACAGTAAGACAGTTGTTATTTGTTAAATGCCTTACATAGTAAATGCAATTCTATAATTCATTCTTGCTCAAAACCTTTACACATTTACAACACTTGTACGCACTATACACATATTGCGGATTTTCAGCAATTAAGTGTATTTCTCAAACTGCTTTCAAAAAGGAGAAGAAAAATCCTGTTTTTTAAAAATGACATTTCTTTTTTCAAATTCTGTTCTTAAAAAATGTCATTGTTTATTGACTCATGAGAGACCAACTCATTTTGTTTTGGGAATTATTTTTTTCATGGTTACTATTGTTAATCCATATGGTCAATTTTAGAGCTGAACTTTTGCCTTTCCTCTTGTTTGTTTATTTGCTTGTTTGTTCCTTCCACCCATTCATTATCCACACCTACTGTACTTACTCAGCTGAAGATCTCAACATCACTGGGTGCTAAGCAGTAATAAGCCTTGGATGTGGTCTTAGCCCATTGCAGGGCACAATCATTCTTACCAATGTGGTAATTATGTTGTACTAGTCATCAATGAACCTAACATGTCTTAGAGATATGTGAGGAAAACTAGAGAATATGGGGCAATAAAAAACATTCAGTGAGAAGATGCAAACTTCCTGGACACTGTAACCAAGAGATAATACAGACCCAGTGTTCTAAAGCTATATGTGGCAGCAGCACCATGCCACCTTGCTTTCCTTTAGCCTATTTAAATAACCATGTGGTGTTCAGATTAAAACCGGAAGACTTTCTAGAGAGGAGC
Organism: Polypterus senegalus; assembly: GCF_016835505.1. Lineage (NCBI taxonomy): Eukaryota > Metazoa > Chordata > Cladistia > Polypteriformes > Polypteridae > Polypterus > Polypterus senegalus. Next base: position 273,243,122 of record NC_053154.1, read on the forward strand.
TTTGTTTTTTACTGGCTATCTTCTGAGAAGTTAGCAACAGTGTTGGTCTGATTTGCTTAAAAAGACAATTAATAGTTGGAATACAGATCTATGCATATTGATAACTGTTGCTATATCCTATTTCTTTGCCAGGAAACAGTGTACTGGATTTTTTTTATTCACAAAAATGTTCATGCTTTAAAATGAAAATCCCCTGAGCACTCTAAAACAGTATTTGCCAAAAAGAATGGACAGAAAACTTCCGAATGTCTAGAGGAGATAAGCAGAGCAGTGCACTTCTGTATTATTAATCATTTGTTCTGGGTAAACTTTTCTGTAAAAGTTCGTTTTTGCCTTCTAGAAAAAAATGCAGTGTTATTGTTAATGTGTGTTTAAAATAAAAGCACAGCATACATTTTAGAGACTAGCAACCTGTTATTGCATTGTGTGAACATTTAGTAGCTATATTCATAATTTATCATCAAAGTGACTCTACTGATAGCACTTTATATTATAAAAACATTTTTTTCTACTTAATGAAATCATTATAGTGGAATTACTTGCCCATATTACTGCTAAACTACAATCTTTTGTTCAAATGGCTTGTTCTTTCCTTGTTTATCACAAATACACATCTATCCTTTTCTCTAGTTTAGAATTATATTTATTTTGTGTATGTTTTTTATATTTAATTTTTTCTTTTTGCGTGAGAGAATGGGAAAGGTGATATATAAATAAAATGTGTTTATTATTATTATTAATTATTATGCCTACAGAGGGAGAGATCATGAGTTTTAGCTTATTGCAGTTTTTCTGCTGGGTTTGTGCCCAATTTCACTGAAGTAATCATTAATAGATTATGTCAATTGACTAAAAAAAAAACTTAAAACATGCAGTATAATTTAGATCCACCTACCCTGTTTAATTGGTGTCCATTTGTGATTCAGTATAAATTAGCATTAACCTTATTATAAAAAGTACAGTTTAAATAAATTAAATGTAAGTGGTGCCTCGTCCAGATTGGGTTCTTGCTTAGGTTAGGTTCAGCAGGTTCTGATACTACTGGCCTAGGCTATTTAAATTGGATTAAGTTGGTTTAATAATGGATGGGTGGATAAAATGTAGTGGATCCATTTTGTATTGCAATGTATTTTTTAATCAAATTCTTTTGTATAATTAAGAAAGATATTAAATATTTATAGTTAATGAGACACAGACATAATGGAATGAATGATTAAGTTACTTATTAAAAGTTTGGTAGGAAGGAAAATATGCTGTCACTATGCCCCTAAGAAGTGAAAGCAGATCACTTAGATAATCTAGATTGATTGCGTTTTTTTCAGTAACAATTAACAGTGCCAGAATTGTTCAGCATTTCTACTTAAGATTTCAATCTGATTTGTGTTTACTTGTCTTACATTATTTTGACAATTCACAAGGGGAAAATAAATGATAATTGTCTGTTTTTACTTTTCTTCGTGTTAATTTCCCATGTTTTAACAGGAAGATGATGATGTTCCTCCTGGAGTTGGTGACCTTGATCTTGGCATGGCTGATAATGGCCTTTTGAGCAGGAATGAACCAATCCGGAGTAAAGTGTCTAAACTAACAGAGAAGCTTCGCAAGCGGTATCCTGCAAACAACTACGGTACTTGATTTGCTTTGTACTAATGCCTTGCTATTGTTTTATTCAGTTTTTTTTTACTTTTTTCCATTAATACGTATGTTTTTCCAAACATTTCGCTTTCAGTCCAGATGAAATAAGGTTTCTGTCAAGTATTTCAGACTAGTTCCATTGAGAGATGTGTGAATTATGTGCCATAGTTTTTTGTGTTACTTGAGGGGCTGTGACCCTGTTCATAAATGTGCTTTTTATTTTGTTCCCTTCATAGTTTACTGTACATATGAAAGGTGTCAAGGCTTTGGAAGAAGGAAAAACACAGTTGGAATATTCTTTTACATCTTAAGTCACGGTACAAGACTGTTAGCTTCATAAGTTTTATTGTACAGTACATTAATTGTTATTATAGGTTAGTATTAAAAAATGATTATCGGCAGAAGTCGACAAAAAATATTTTTTAATGACGTCTTTCCCTGAAAGTATTTATATTACATATCTTCTCTGTAATTAAGTCCTTGCTACAGCTGATGCAGTACTTCTTTGGGAGTAAAAAAATGAGTTCTGCAGAAGCATAAATACAAAATGTATTTCATCTTTACAATTTACATTACACTAGCCAACCCGCGGCGTAGCATACGCCGCATAATCAGGCCGCTTTTTAAATGATTTTTAAGCACAGAGGAAAAAATAAACATTTGAAAAATCCGTAATTTAATAAACCACCAAGAAAAGTAACATTGCAACAATGCACGCTATGAACCAACATACAATTGTCTGTGACTGAAAACCGGAGGAGCGCTGTCGCGCTTTCTCCTTCCAAAGCAAAGGACGGGGTTGAACGACGCTCGTTCAGTACGCACTGCCCGCTTATGTGCCCGCCCCCAACTCCCTACCTGAGTCGCTTTTGTCTGTGTACAGTCCACACGCACCTGTGAGCCACGTTGACTGTTACACCGCCTCAGTCGGTTTCCACGTTGATTTTTCATTGTTCTTTGCAGTTCCGGCTGCTTTTTTTTTATATATAATCCACCAAGTCACCCGACCATGGGGGGCTTTACAAAGGGCAGGGACGTAATCAGTGCGAGTGTATGACCCGCGCACTGGGAATTTCTCGTTCGTGGGGAACAATTGGAAGCCACGGTCTCCATCACGAATGGGGTTCAACGGCTTACCCATGCCGGGTAGACACACGTTGATCCATGCAGTGTAGCGCGCGTGCAGTACCGGACATACAAGTGCATCACAGACCTGTTAATGCTCAATCTCACGTGGCTGAAAGCCACTTGTCCCTCTAAGAATTTGAACGCCGACAGCTGTTGGGTCGTGTAACTATTTAACAGGCGGGAGTCTCGTTCGTTTTCGGAAATAACCAGCCAAATCGCTCCACCAACTAAGAACTGCCATGCACTACCACCCACAGAATCGAGAAAGAGCTATCAATCTGTCAATCCTGTCCGTGTCTGAGCCGGGTGAGGTTTCCTGTGTTGAGTCAAATGAAGCGAAAGGCTCCACACCTGGTGGTGCCCTTCCGTCAATTCCTTTAAAGTTTCAGCTTTGTAACCATACTCCCCCCTGAACCCAAAGACTTTGGTAACCCGGTTGGCTGCCCGGTGGGTCATGGGAATGACGCCGGATCGCCTGTTGCGGGCCTGCATTGGTGAAGCAGGTGAGACGGTAATGAAACAGAGGCACAGGGCTTATTGGTTTTTAAAGACTGCTTCCTTCATTGGTTTTTAACCAATGCACGGAACGAACCAACACACAATTGTCCATGCAGCGCTCAGGGTGGAACGGGAGGAGAGAAGAAGGACATCCACTCCGCTCCCTCCGTCATGCTAGTCTGCTGATTTCTCGTCCAGTGTGCAGTTCCTGCTCATGTGCCCACCTCTAACTCGTCACTCGAATCGTTGTCGTCTTTGTACAGTCCAGATGCAGCTGTGACTCACGCAGACTTTTCATTGCTCTGTGCGGTTTTGGCTGCCTTTCTATATATAATCCACCAAGACACCCGACCATGGTGGGAGGGGGGTGTGTACAAAGTGCAGGAGTATCTAAGAAGACGCATGTTTGTCGCGGATGCGAATTGCTGTATGTAGCGTGTAAAACAGTTTGCTATAGTGCACGCGTCGCGTGCGTCGTAACCGAAAACTCGTTTTTTAAAGACTGCTCACTTCATTGTGTTTTAACCTCAGTTGTAAAGGAACGTTTTAAGGATCCCATGGGATACCCCTCGCAAACAGTTTTACACGCCGCATATGGCGATTCACCTCCACGAGAAACATGCCTCTATTAACAGTCAACGTGGGTCGGAGCTGCATGTGACCTCTACGACAGACGAATATAAATGACGCCGGTTTTTCTGTGTCGTCGCGTCCGAGTTGGTGGCCGTGGATTTGTGAGTTGTCGTCGTATCCAATGGTCTTGGAGTTGGTGGGCGTGGCTCCTTCCTGCGTGCGCCATAGGTGTCTCACTTGTCGGCGGCTTAGTGAATCCACGCTCCTTCCGGCGTGCTTTCCATGGTTGTCTTGCCTTAGTGAATTATATATATAGATTATGTATTGTATATAATAGGAACACTCCAATCTGATACAGCTCCTAGATGACTGCAACCAATCGTACCAGCATAGTGACTATAAATTTACAGCATCTTCAAAAAATGTATTTTCATGAACAGATCTTCCCATTAGTAACCTAACCTGTTTGAACACTTTATTCTCAGAACTGCTTAATCTAATTTAGGGTACTGAAGGTTGCAACCTGTCCGGCCGGTGATGGACAGTGTAAGTGGTAATCTACAGTGTGGTGGTTTTATAATTTAGGGCATTAAAAAGTAAAGTTTAGGGTGTCTTAGGCAAAAGAGACATATGAATCAGATGACACTCCAGATTATGTGCACATATGAATCTTACTTTCAGGAACTCAGTCCCATGTTGCCAATGATAAGCTCATATTACCAAGTTAAGGTGCCTGAAATTACCTACTACCCAGATTTTAAATCTTAAAATTGTTTTATGATCTTTTAATATAATTCCCAGTAACATATGCACACCTTTGAAATACTTCATTGTGAATGACAGTTTAAATAAAGCCTCGGAGATTTTGTATAATTTCTTGTTTAAATAGGAGATTTTACAGCTTCACATTTACAGCCTGTGGCAGACAGGGGGCCCTATTGCTTTACATTCTTGTTTACCTTTTATCCTATGTGGTCCTAAATAATGTGCTTTTCTTCTCAAGTCCAAAATACAATCAATTTTGTGGCATTTCTGTGCATTTCAAAACATTTCAATACTCCAACACAGAATTATGTAAACCTTATTGTCAGTAAAGCCTGAAAAGTTCATTCATCCTAGATATTTTAATGCATTTATGGCATTTGTGAAACCTAAGCATGCAAATTTCTGTTAAAAAGTCTAACATACAGTCCTTTCATGAGTTATCAGTTATAAAAATGAACAGCTAAGTTTCAAGTAACACAGACACTGAGTTTATAAAAAGAGTTGCACTGATGTAATGCAGTGTTACATTTTTCATGTTTTTGACTCCCCTTGAGGCTTTATTTTATTCTATGCATTCTTCTGCTGTTCTGCATGCAAGTGGATTTTATATATATATATATTCTTGGGTGCAGTAAAATGGATCATAAAATCTAAAGAAAGCTCTAGAATTTCAGAAATTCCCCATGCTCATTTACAGATTATTATCTGAAGCTACACTATCCAACATGGCTGTGTGTGGGGCAGTATGTCTCATAGTTTTTGCTTTTAACATACATTTTTTAGACTTCAGTATATTGTTATATGATAGTAGGACAGGACTGATGTAGAGCAATTACTGCAAGATGGAATTCTAACTTTTTTTGGATTTGTTCTTCATTAATTAGCCATGGGTCATCTTCTCATTTATCTCCTTTTCTGATCAGTATTGTTTTAAATATGAATTATGCAAAAAAGTCCCATTTTAGCAACATAGTGTAGAAATCATAAGAAAAGTTGTGCCATACACACAGATTTTTGGCATAATTATAAAGAAGCAGACTGCTGAGTACTGCCACCAAAAGAACAATGGAATGCAGTTTTTGAAATCAGTGGGTAAGTGGTGTTTTATTAACTTGGATCTGAAGCCTCAATGAGCACAACGATATATAAAAGTCTTGGACAGGGCCACCTCTGCATATGTGATGACCGAAACGGGTGCTTTAAAGCTTTGATTCCTAAGGATATTCAATGTTACAAAAGTTTTGAGCAGCACCAATCTACTGTGTTTGAAGGTCACCTATTTTTACTGATATAGATTTTAGTATACTGTAACCTGTTGTCAGTCATAAATATTAGAGTATAGTTTTATTTTCTTGCCTTCTTGTTTTGCTTGCAGGTATCAAAACTTAATAATCGATAGCAGATGCATGTAGACATTTTAAATTGCTCAGTTTCAGGGGACATTCCTGTTTCTCCTACACTCAGTCTTTTGTATTGTTTTAAGAAGGTCAGCTAGAACAGACTTGTGCACCAAGAGGTTAAGGCATTTGGAATGGGATTAATTACATGTGGCAACATTAGGTCAAGTGGAGTATCCTAACCTTGTGTTGCACATTCCCTAGCTGCCCACAATCAGCAGCTTTGAGAAGCAAAGGTCTTCTGGTCTGGTGACTATCAAGAATATACACATTCCTTTCTGCTTTTCTTTATGTCTTGTTTACTATGTTTGTTAGGAAGCATTTTCCCAAAGAATGATTAACTTCTCATTTACAGAAGGGTGAGACAATAACTCCATGCTTTCTGGTATCAGTGTCTTATTCACACAAGAAGCCAGAAGATTAACACTGCAGTACTACTGAGATAAGAAACTAAAACAGCTTGTCAAAGAGTCAATCAGAGAGGATTAGGATTTTGTTGATGCCATCTGGTGGCCCAGTCACTGGGTGGTTTCACTTGATAACACTTTTTCCTTCACATAGTCCCACATCATTTGCATTAAACTGTTTGCTTAAAAAGGTATAAAGTAGTTGGTGAAATACAATAAACCAAAAATAAAAAAAGCATCTATCACGCAAGCTGTTGACTCACAGAAACTTGTTTTCTAATTTTGCTGTGTCTTGGGTTTGCCAGACCTTTTCCTATCAGAGTTTTCTCCACTTTCCAAGTATCTTTGATGGTGTAGGAAAACTGTACTAACTAACTCTTTGGCTTTCTTTGCAATTTCACTAACTGCAAGTACTATGTTTGGCGAAGAACTGGTACTGATCATCACCTGCCTATTACCATCCCTATGGTGAAGCATGATTGTGGCAGCATCATGCTGTGGGGTCTTTCTTGGCAGCAGTGACATAGAAACTGCTTAGAATTGAAGAAAGGATGAATGCATCCGAATGCACAGAGGTGCTTACTGTAAATCTGCTCTAGAATGCGCATAACCTCAGATGGGGTGGCGATTCACCATTCTTTCAGCACAACAGTGACAAGAAGGATATGGCCTTGACAATACTGGAGTAGCTTTAGGACAAATGTCTGACTATCTTTGGAGAGTTTACGCACACTTCCTATTCAATCTAACAGAGTTTAAGAGGGTCTGCCGAGCAAAATGGGATAAACTGTCCAAATCCAGGTGTGCAACGTTTGTAGAGACTTACCCAAGAATACTCAAAGCTATAGTTGCTGGAAAACAGACTTCTAGTTACTGTACATGAATGAGAAATGTCGGTTTTGTTTTTTAATTTATTTGCATTCCTTTCTGAAAACATTGTTTCACTTTATCATTCTGTGTGTCATATTGCCATTATGAGTGTACAGTAATCAGCAGAAATGGTTAAATTTATCCATTTAAAAGTACATCTACAACACAATAAAGTGCTCAGAAAGTCTGAATACTTTCTGAATCCAATCTGTAATTTAATGGAAGAATTAGCTAAACTAAAGACTTTTAAATGAGTATGAATGTGGCAAGTAATGGACACTTGATGTGCAAGCTCGATTGTTATCAAGAAAAATAACTCTGTATTGCTGCTCAGGCATAACAGTGCCATTGCTATATTGACTATTGTGTGTGCTTATGCATGGAAATAGTGCATAATCATGTACTTTACTTTTATTGTATTTTCACATCAGTGTAAGCGATCTGAATCTGTCTTCAGCAAAGAGAAAAAAATGAAGTGTATTTTCAGTGCAGGATGCCACCCAAAAGCAAAACCTTCCTTCTTCTTGCTTCTTTTTAAATAGATCTTAATGAAAAGGACCACCGCAGATTGTTGCAAGTTGTGCAGATTAATATTTGTACTAGACTGTTAGCTGAATGAATATAACACTGATACCTCAACTAATGTATTAAGGGAAACATATCTTAACAAAAACTAATAATTCTTATAACTAGAAGAAAATTAATGAAAAGAATACAAAAGAAGCAGGTAATACAATGATGTGGTGGTTAGTGTTGCTACTTTAAAGCTCCAGAATCCTGAGATTTAATCCCACCCTGGTCCCAGTGGGTAGTTTAGACATTCTTATTTATATCAACATGGGTTTTCTGTTTGTTTTGGTTTCCTCCGACATCTCAAAGACATGCTTGTTAGATTAATTGGCATGTTTAATTTGGCCTTGGTGTTACTCTGCAAGTCTGTGCCCAGCAGTGAACTGGGTTTACATGTGGGGTTGGTTCTTGCCTTTCATATAATGATAGTAGGACAAGTTATTTCACCCATGACTCTGAGATGGATTAAGCAGATTCAGTAATAGATAAATTAATGGATTAAAGTGAGTATTTGTGCTATGGCAGGTTTTTTCTTAAACATTAGAACAATCTCTACGAGAACAGGCCATTCAACCCAACAAAGCTTGCCAGTCCTATCCACTTATTTCTTCCAAAAAAACATCAAGTCAAGTTTTGAAAGGCCCTAAAGTCTGTCTACTGCACTACTTGGTAGCTTATTCCAAGTATCTATCGTTCTTTGTGTAAAGAAAAACTTCCTAATTTGTTCATGGGACAGCTTTTAAATATTTTCCTTTAAAAATAAAAATGAAGAGATAATAGGCATCAGTAAAAATAACAATGTGTCATAAAGTGGAGCTGTTTCAATGCTTCTAGTTACATCTGTATGCTTATTGTCAAGAGGCAACTTTAATAACAGACGGTATGAAAGACATATAGGATTAAAAACTTAATAAATAAGTTTAGGAAAATTATTCCATTCCTATAAATAAAACACAAAAATCTTTGCTGTATTCTATGGAAAAGTAAATGAAACTTAGTTGGGGAATTTCTCTATTGGCACGTTTAATGTAAAAACAGCAAAATAACAACATGTACAATTAAAGTGGAAGTCAAGCTACAGGCAGGATTTGGCCACTGATTAAAAAATATTTGGAAATGAAAACCAGAAGGCATAGTGGTATTTCAGGGCAGAGTTTGGGAAACACTAAGCAAGAGTTATTGCAGAGCATTTGGCAGTGAACTACTTTAGGGATCTACTCTAACTGGCAGTTTATTTAAAAAAAAAAAAAGCAACATTTTCCAACATTCAGTGGATTTCTCCCATAAAAGAAGTTTGCATGAAATCATAGTTTAATCAAAATTGTGTTTTTAATAAGTTCCGCACAGTGGCTTTGCTTTAATTATTTTTCCACATGGCCATTGCATTCTCATGATCAATCATTCGGTGTCCCTTTAAAAAGTAATTCAAATTTGAGTGGTATGCTCTGCAGTTGCCTGTGTCATAAAGTGTTACTTCAAGAAAATTCAGAAATAACCGTTGGTTATTGCTAGAATGATAGGTTATCTATAGGAAAAATAAGAAACCTCCCTATTGTGAACACTAGAGCACACACAAAGAAGAGTTTTAAGGCAATAAGTGAGTTATTAGCACTTGCCTTTCTTTAAGTAAAGGCACCAAAGTGTAGATAAGTTACAAAATATTCCATTCTAATGAGTTTTGTTATTTAAAGAGGTTTACACATTATATGGCAACCCATATTAGTACAATATCTTCTTAGATAAATAGATTTATTGCCTCCTTTTTAACACCAAGGTAATAAAGTCATTAAGACTGATTTGTAAAAATGTATGCAACACACCAGCCAGTAACCATACATTCCAACCTTCTGATCAGTTTTTATTATCCACAGCTAGGTGCTTTATTGGTTCTCGACTAAAGAGCTTTTTATACCTGCAGACATTCAACATAATCTGTTACTTTTTCTTTGATCTTCTTTTGTGTATTTGTGTCTATTTCACATTAATACTCCAATGTAGATCCATCTACATCGAACTGTATTTTATGTAAGCAGGTTAACCTCCATTACTAAAGCAGTAGAAATGCACTGAATAGACACTATCATATATATCAGATATAAACACACAATATGTATCAGAAAGATCAAGTAATAATAATCCTCACAGGTGGGTTCGCTTCCTGGTTCCTCCCTATGTGGATAGCTCTTTGAGTACTGAGAAAAATGCTATATAAATGTATTGAATTATTATTATTAAGACAATAAGAAATTAATTGCTAGTGCAAACTGATTGATAGTGTTGGTGCTTAATGGTGTCTTGGTCACAGGTTTTGGTCAGGGTCATTTAATGGATCTGTAGGTAAAAACTCTTTGTACATCTGGTGGTATTGGACCGAATGCAACAATATCACTAGCTGGTTATCAGTGATGAAACATTATGCTATTGTGTTATGTGGAGTCTCTCACTATTGATCAAGGCCTTCTTCAAGTATGTCTTATTATAAATATATTGTATGAATGGAGTCATGGCTCCAGTGATGAATTGCATTCTTTTAACAGTTTGTTCTAGGGCTTTGTGATCTGCCATGGTGCGGTTGTCATACTGAACTGTGACACAGCTATTGTAGTCAGTATGCCGCCCACTGTAAATGTGTAGAATTTAGATTAGATTAGTGTGGATATGAGAAGAAATATGAAGATGCAATTTGCTATTCTTCTCAACACCTGAAGGTGCAATAGAGCTTTCTTAACAATATAAGTATTGTTGAGGGATTTTAGTTTTATCTGTGTTCTATTTCTTGTACTTTGAATATGTTTATGAATGTTTGTACACATCTGAATGTTTATGTGTAGCACAGTGGCTAATGCTGCTGCCTCACATACCCAGGTTCTTGTCTTTCCCTGGTGCTGCTGGAAAAGGCGATGGTTCCTCCAATGTAATGATAGATGGAAACATGGAATTTATTTCATCTGAAGTGCCAATTGTATGAAAAATTTGGTTGGTATAAAGAAAAATAACAGAACAGTGCAAGCATAATTGGGATGGCAATAATAAAGAAGGCTGGAACAGTGGCTCTGCAGTTAGGGTCACAGCTTTATTGTGGTATTAGTCTGTTTCACTATGTTATTAATATTTTTACTTTTCTTTACTCATACATCTGCAAATATGAAGTGCTCATGACATTATGGCAGGGTTTTTGCTTACAACGCTCAGCTGGAGTGCCATAGTGCAAACGTATTGTGACGTGTCTTGCTGTCAAACAGACACGGGCAGTATAGTTTAAGATCAGGAGGAGTACAAGTCAATTAGTAGGACAGTGACAGTGTGAGAATAGTAAGTGAAATAAAAGAGCAGGCAAGAGTTAGGCAGGTCGAAGGCAGACTTGGCTTTATTATTTTGGAGGTGTCCAACAGGCAGCAACAGGGTACCATTAATAGCACAGTATTCAGAATAAAAAGCCAGTCAGCACCTGTGAACTCACTCAGAAAAACAAGGCTGTCACAGTATCAAGTCACGGTCTGCACAGTCTGCCTAATTTTTTCTCATTTATAGATGCAGTAATATTTTAATAAAGGTAGCCTGAATATTTTAAATTATACCTCATTGTTTTAGGCATTATCTGTCAAGCCAGCAGCCATGTAAGACATAGACTAAAATTGGGACATGGATAGAATTATTTATTATTTATTTTTTTCCATTTGCTTCAATAAAAAGGTCTTTGCAGTAAACAACAGACAGTGCCTTAATGCTTAAGATGACTGGGACTTGTGCAGGGGTCTGGCTGTAAGTTTTACTAATAAAGATAAGAAGCTAACTAACTATTCAAAATTATGAAAAGGCTGATCGGTGAAGTGAAGTGCAAAAACATATCAGTAAAATACTGCAGCTTTGTTCAGAACATCTGGAGTAACTCAATGTCAATTTGTGTGCGTAAAACAAAACCATTCTTTGCTCCCCCCTCATGCTGCCCCCTCTCTCTCCATGCTGCACCACCCCAGGAGTCTTGTTAAGGACCACCAGAATTCCACTCCATTGAGGAGATTGTCGCTTTGCATTATATGTCATGTGACGTTACGCAATGCACATATTTACACTATGGTTAAGATTAGGGTTGTGCAAGGGTTTGATGAGCACACATAAACATGCAGTCCAACTGGCTGTTCAGTGAAGATCCTGAACCATGGAACTGCGGAGGTCTCCAGCTGGACCCATCTTATTTTTTGACCACTGAATGAAAACTTTTGCTTTGAATAAGTCCTGTTATAAATTAATTTTAATTATATTTGAATAGTGACATTTGATCTGGCAGCCCTAATATAGAGACAATTGCTGTTATGCACATAATATTGCTTAGACAGTTTTCATCACCAATGAACCAACCATGTACATTTAGATTATCGGAGGAAAACTGGAGTACCCAGAGAAAACTCCACAAAGAAACAGGGAAACAAGCTCCACACAGAAAGAAAAGGGGTCATGTAGCTGTGAGGCAGCAGTACTAACCAAAATGACACCAAGCACCCTGTCTGAGTAATATATAGTATAATTCAGTTTGGTGTGCTGTTAGTCTAAAATGTTCTTTCATTCAGAAACATAGTATATATTTTAATCCTAATTACATTTTCACATACATTAAACTAACTTTGAAGCTGGGAGAGGTTCCAAGCCCCAGGCCAGGGTTTTGAAAATGGATGCATGGATAGATGAAATGACTTAAATAAATAAATAAATTAACCATAAATAAATTTAGCCTTAGGTTCAGTATACAAAGATAAAATTTAACTCTTGCAAGTCACACACTCATAGGCAGTTAAAATTTGTGAATAATATAATACCTAAAATGTTTTAACTACATTCAACCAGCTGGATTTTAGGTAACACAGGACAATATATTCATCCATCCATTATCCAACCCGCTATATCCTAACACTAGGTCACGGGGGTCTGCTGGAGCCAATCCCAACCAACACAGGGCGCAAGCCAGGAACAAATCACAGGTAGGGCGCCAGCCCACCAAAGGGGACACACACACACACACACCCCCATCCACACACCAAGCACACACTAGGGACAATTTAGGATCGCCAAAGCACATAACCTGCATGTCTTTGGACTGTGGGAGGAAACTGAAGCACCCGCAGATGCAGACATGGGGAGAACATGCAAACTCAGGGCAGGGAGGACCCGGGAAGCGAACCCAGGTCTCCTTACTGCGAGGCAGCAGTGCTACCACTGCGCCACCATGCCGCCCCAGGACAATATAAAAACTACTGTATATATTAATGGTCACTTTAAGATTTGCAATTAGTAAACTTCCTAGTGATACAATAAGTTGTGCATTCTAGTATTTAACTCACAGTTACAAAATTGCAAATAATTCTTACTTGTGTGAACTGTGTCACTGTTTTAAATGAATTAATTTTGCCTCCAAGAAATGGAAGAGTTTATCATAATTCGGAATGTGTGAGAGTTCTGAGATTAAATCATTAGATATAATTGAAATATGTCTTTTAAATTGATTTATTGTTTGGTCTTTTTATTAGATTTCAATTAATGTTTTATTATTCTTTATAGAAGCATGCTGGATTTACTGTCTTATTTTTGGTTCTAGTGTGCAGAAAAGTTGTCAGGAATGCAGGATGCAGATGTTTATTCAGTTCTAGAAGGCACTTTAAAACAGACCCCAAGAATGGCACTTTCTACTTTTTTTCTTTAACTATTAATGCAACTTGTGTTGCTGATTTTTTTTTTTTTTACTTTTGCCTGCCAGTATTATTTAGGATTTAAATTGGACATTTTTTACAAAAGCAATATTATATGTATTTAATATTTTTAATTTGTCATTAACACCAAGCAGAGCTTTTCGTTCTGTAATTAAGCTGTCTTAATTCATATATGATGTGAATTCCCAAAACAAACACATTTGAATGTTCTCTCCCTGAAAAAAAAGATGTCTGTTAAACTTAAGAAATATTATTTTTTTGTGACGCAAGAAATTACAAAAATGACGCTTGCATCAAACATTACATTCTCTGGTGAATGAGTAACGATTGTTAGCATTACTGCTGTTTGAAGAACTGACATAGTAGCGCAGTGGAAACCTGTATTATTTATAACAGACACTCACACAGGAGTGAGCTGAGCCAAATCAACATCTATTTTCTTCATACAGTGAGTGAATGGGTATTGCTGATATTTTACTTCCTTTATTGCTTTTGAAAACTGACATTATCATTTGAATCATATACATGATTCATTGATTCTCCAGTATTATTTTTGAACTAGTCTGCCCAGATTTTTAGTGGTGTGCATGATAGACTTCCCACAACCAATTTTTCCAACATCCTCCTCCTAGCACATTTTAATGGTCAGCATGGACCACAATACAGTGGACTCACCACTCAGCTTCACAATGACAAACAATATAGGTCTTATCAAAAACACTACTTTTCCTTATAAATGATGAGTCATTCTTGGTTTGCTATACTGTCACGACTAGGCAACCCTATCTAATTGTTTTGGTAAGCTTAATGTGCATCCTCTTGTGGTAGGTGTGATCACAGTGGACATACCCATCTCATCACTTACAAACATTTCTATGCTGATTCTATGTTCTATGCTGAACATTCCAGTTTTTAATACAAAAGGGGCTGCTGACTCTGGGTTTAGCAATTTTTTTGATTACGTTATGTAAGTACACTTAATCGGGGCCGGGGGAAGAAATGTAATATTATTTATAGTTAAAATGTAACATATATCCATCATTTTTGTAAGAAGTAGTATTACTACCAGTATAACATATTCCCCAAGCTAAATGGAATGCCACTTCATGGTTTTGCAGGACACACCCACCCTACATGGCCAGTTTAGAGGTTACAGTCAATCAGACTACAGTAATCTGCTTGAGCTGTGGGAGGAAGATGGAGTACTTGAAGAAAACCCCTGAGGACCTAGAGAGAAGTGTCCTCAGACAATTAACAGCAAAGCCTCTTGAGCCTCAAGGCTGCAGGGCTAACCACTTTACCAAGGTGCCATTCAGCCACATAAACTCTCATCCATCCATCTATTAAACCCTCTTAATACAGTTCATAGTAATAGAGGCCAAAGCCTATTCCAGCAGCATCATGCACAAGGGAGGAGAAGTATCCTTGGATAGGATGCCAGTCCATCAAGTGCATTAACACAAACACAGCATCATTTTTCACTCATACTGGAGCAATTTAGAGTAACCAGAACCCCTGTGTAGTAGGAAAACTACAATCCTGTAGAAAAACCCACATAGACACAGAAAGATTGCAGAGTTCATACCAAGGTCTCCTGAACTGTGCGGAAACAAGACTAACCACTGTGCCACCATGCTGTTCATATAACTCTTATAATGTACATGTTAATCATATGCTGGCAAGGCTTACACATAATAGTAACCAGTATTCATAGCATTCATTAGAATATTCCTGTAAAAATGTAAAATATCTGAGTGAAAGCCTTCAGTGTTAAATTTTTAAGAACTGACAATTAATACACAATCAAAGAATAACACTTTTTTCCTTTTTTCTTGCCTTTGATGGTCTTAAAATATTGGGATTTCAGAGTGTTTATAAATGACATTATTCTCTTGCATTTGCCTGTCACTATTTAATTTAATCTCTGATTTATGTTGTAGAGACCCATCACTCATAACTTTAGCCCTGAAATATGTCAAGTAGATCTCTGGGTAAAATGGC
Source organism: Polypterus senegalus (assembly GCF_016835505.1). NCBI lineage: Eukaryota > Metazoa > Chordata > Cladistia > Polypteriformes > Polypteridae > Polypterus > Polypterus senegalus. The sequence goes on from NC_053154.1 coordinate 273,258,668, forward strand.
TATTATGTTATAGAAGGCAATTTTAAGCAGGTTTTATATTCAGAAGAGTTTCTTTTGGAAAATATTAGAATTATCTTAAGTTACATTTCCACATGTAACAAGCAAAAAATCTGTATTAAAGAGTATGAATGAAAATAATGTTTAGTTGCAAACATATTATAAACCCCATATTAATTTTTTAGGCGTATTTTACTCCTGGACCTAGGGCATGTCTGGTAGCAACAGAGGCAAGACAGCAAAAACAACTAAATTAGACATTAGCGCAGCAGGGGACATACTCATTCACACTGCCTTAATAGATGGTAACCATTTAACCTGACACAATATTCTTGGACTGTGGTATAAAACTTGCATACGTAAGGCAAGAACATGCAAATCCAATACAGAATAAATACCACCACAGAATAGAACTAGCCTCCATATGCTGACGATTGTTGTCTATAGTATTTGTTGTATTTTTTCACATATATCCTGAACTTGGGCATAATCACTGGAGCATGAGATGCATCACATTTTCCATCTTTGCATTATTTTTCCATCCATACTTGTATGTTTAGTATCACTGCCTCATCTGGGCTGAGGTGACTTCTTTTTTCCTGGTTCTGAAAACTCTTTTCTTAAAAAAAGAAAACCTACACAAACACTTTCAGATTCATTTCTTCAGGAGGAATTGTGCACATTATAACTTATTCCTATTACTGTTTCTGCTTGTAGTCCCAATTAGAAAAAAAAGTGTCCAAAATATTATAGATGCAACATTAGAATGTGAGCTAAACATTCTTAATATCAGCGGCTTGCCAATATTTGGTTATTCTGTATTTTTTACATGACATCAATGTTTACTATCAGTCTTCTGAAATAATCATTTTAGTCCAAAATGTTTGAAATGGTTTTTACACTGTGGTTCACATTACATTTTCCATTTTGGGCATTTAAGTATAAAACTTCTGTATGGTTAACTTTTATTTCCTTCTGAACAGAGGCATAAGTAAAATTTGATCGGCCCTAATTCAAAAAAAATAAATTAAAGCTCTTTCATGTGAAATTAACTCAAATTCAATTTAAACATGACCACCAGAGAAAGATACATCAAGCTTATACAGCTACTTAAAAAGTCAGTATTCATAGTTAGGCATTATAGATTTATGGGAATACTAACACCATTAATATGTACATTCTGATGTAAAGTCAGCAAGCATGTTAATAACAATGTTTTCCTAAACAACAACCATGAAGTCATCATCGGCCCTGGTGCAAATGCCCCATGTGCACGGCTTAAAGTTACTCCACTGCTTCTGATTCATTACATATACTTTTTTTCTTTTTTGCCTAATTATCCTCATTGATTTCTCATTAGGTTAACTTTCTTAGTCATTTCAAGACCCTTGCCATATCTAGTTCAAATTGCAGTGAATTCTGTATACTATGGCCATTGTGCACTGAAAAACTAGACAATCAGATTCTCAGAAAAGAAGAATAGCATTTAAATTTAATAAATACCAGCATCTAAATTAGTAGTATGGATTGAACAAACTCAAAAGGAAATTTGGTTAACTTGGGAAAACAAATAAATTAGGTTAATGGAAAGTAAGTAAAGCAATGTCAGTGAGTGCTGGTCACGCTCAAGTAAAGGACACCTTGATGGGTTAAACAGCACAGAGCATGGCTTTGTGTTTGTTTGCTATATGTGTTTGATTTTCTTTTTCCCTTAAGTTCCCTAAGAAATTGAGAAATTCCCACAATCATTAAAAAATGAACGAGGTTAAAACATGTGTTCCAACTCTATCGCAGGAGCCTAGCATTAAAAAGTTGGTGCTTTTTTTTATTTCATTGATTCATTCCCATTAGCGTCTGAGTGTGGTAAACACTGCTGGATAATGGAATTTTGTTGGGGTGGACTCTGTCACGCTCTGTCTTTGACACCCAATTTAGAGAAACCCTCTGCATGCAGATTTCTGGCATAAAATATAGCTGTGGAAGAGGAGACTGCCTAAAGTAGCACTTCATAGATCAGCCACCCTTGTTGGTGGAGCGAAAAAGCCCTGTGCCCAGCATAAGCTAAAACTGGCAAAAGCTGCCTTTCGAGATGTTTGCAACCATCTTGAAAAGCAAGCTTTGAAGTACCAACTTTGTAAAGATTGAATTATTTATTTCCATTTAATAACATTTTTGGTACTAATAATGCCCAAGCACATAAGACGTGATCGAGTGTGTGTTTCTACTTCACTGACAATTCTAATGAAATTTTTAGGTTTTCCTTTGCGTTTCCACCTACCACAAATCAGCGAAGACTAAACAGCATGTGTTACGCAAAAATTCTGCCAAACATTTCAAATATCTCTCTAGGGTATTAAATTCAAATCCTGAAAATGTGAAATAGCATTGTTAAGCTTTATTATTGTTGCTTATACCAGACAGGGTGGCCGAGTTGCTTTAGACTGTAAACCACAAGATAACAGGACCAATCCTAACCAAATAAACTTCCAGTGGTCCAGCTGCTGAAGCTAACCTCTCGTACATGTGATCTGTAAGTCATATTTAATAAAGCAAGTGTCAGCTAAATAAATGTTAAAGTAAGTGTTAACTATACACCCACTTCCTGAGCAAACATTGCATTCCAAGTCAGTGGGATCAAGAGCTTTTCAGGCAGCATTTGGTACATCTTCACAAAGAGACTCAGCCAATGTGTATTTATACACACACATTTTAAGTTTCCTGTAACCTAAGGGCTAATTTCCTAGAGTGTGAAAAGAAAACAATCTCTCTTCATCCATCCATTTTCATACCCACTTTATCTTGTTCAGGGTAGCATGACCAGGTGCCTGTCCTGGAAGGACTCAAGGCAAGAATCATCTGTAGATTGGGTGTTACTGTACACCCCAATTATTAACATGGTTGTGTACATACAGTAAGCACCCAGAGGAAGACCCAACCAAATGTGGGGAGATGGTGCAAATTCCAGAATACTAACCCTAACAGTCTGGAGATGTGGACCAGCAGCACTAACCACCACAACCATGTGCAGTTTTCACCATGTGGTAACACAAGTAAAGTTTCTGCTTAAAAAATATTTATGGAATTAAAATATTGCTTTATGAGGCTTGTAACATAGTTGGGCCAAATAAACCACTAATTTAAAGATATATTTCAGTTTGAGAAAGGTTTTAGACTTTCCCTTTGTTATTTCCTTGCCTATGTTTTAATATCGTTTTTTTCCATAGTCTGATAGCCAAAAATACACCTATTAGTTAATACACTTATTACCCAGTATATTGGTCTTGGGGTTTTTCCTTATATACAGTAGGTTCTTACAAAAAGTACTATCATAATATATAAAAGATTGTGATTTAAACTAGAAAGAAGCAAAGACTAATTCAAGACCTTACAAACCTATAATAAATCACAGGGAAATAAACACTGAGGGTAGCATAGTGGTGAAGCAGTTAGGGATGCTGCCTCAGAGCTCCAGAATGCTGCCCCAGCCACTGCCTACGTGTAGTCTGCATTTCCTGTCTGTGACTCAGTGGATTTTCCTCTCATATCCCAGAAGTATGCAGGTTAGGCTGATTGGCAGCTCCAAAGTGGATGTGAGTGATTGTGCTCTGAGACTCTGTCTTTGAGTTGGATTAAGTCCTGAAAAAGTAAAATAATTATAATAGACTGTACAATAATAAAATTCAAAACAGAATAAAGTTGGAATTGATGCGTAAAAGTCAAATAGAATATCAATGGAAAGTAGACCTGGTCTACAATGAAAGAAAGAGAGAAGGTAAGATATGAATGTCACAGAATTACACACACAGAGCAGCCACAAAGCCAAAGTAATATTTACTGATAGTTTTGGGAGAACGAGGAAAACCAGCATCAGAAGAACTTGGGAGCCTGACAGGCCACAATCTGGGTTGTTAGATTCTGTGTCTTTGTAAGTTATGTATCGTATCTTAGACTTACAGTTATGTCACATTATGTGAATTTCAGTTGTAGCCATAATTTATATAATCTTAACAAGTCAGAGGAAGTCAATGGTGCACTTCCATGAAGCTAGTCGCATAATGTGATGTGACCTGCAACTTGCACCAATAAGCTCAAGCAGGTTTGACTTTGTCTTTAGTTGTAAGGAGTGGACTTCTGTGCATTAGAGCTGGTAACCAATGAATGCTCACCTGCAAGTACAATGCATATAATGGCGACAAGCAATATGGAGCACAAGGGCTTTGCATCTCTCAAACAGAAGAAAAGCTTATTTGTTTGATTTTTCTTGTTTTACATGCCATGACAAAATGTAAAAATAGAAGAAAAAAAGTGACGCAATTATGCCGGGATTCAGTGTAGCTGTTAACCCTTTATAAAGCACGAGCTGTGTGGGGTGGCATCCTATTTATTAGCTAACAGGTAAAGGGGTGAGCATGACTGTGCTGTAATATCAGCACACAATTGCAAAATGTGACATTGCCAGTGATTTTTAGTTATTTAATTTGATATTGTCCTGCCACAAGATCAGCATTTGTGCTCTGACATACCCAACAACTAGAAGTCACATAATGTGACATCAGGTTTTTATGGACTCCACATTGAAATATACAGTGAAATGATCAGACTTGTAGGTTTTCAGACTTAGGTTGGAAGAAAAAGGAACATAATAAAGGAAAAGGTAATAATAAATATGAAAATTTTGTCACCTATGATGTTTAGTTTTACTTTGGTAATTACTGTAAAACTTTTTATATTATTTAGGTCAATTTCTTTATGTAGTACTCTGTTGAATAGGACATGTTCATTGAGTGTGAGTCACTTTCAAGATAGTGCTTTTGGAAACTTTAAAAAAAAAAAAAAAAATTAAATAAAAGCATGTACTTAAGGACAGAGCACTACATGTTTATACTACAGTTTTAAAACGGCACACTTTGATCTATCCCATTACATCAACTCATTCAAATAAGATGACTGTCTACAGACATTCACTGTTTTATTGTATAGCACTGGAGCAAACATGCCTACAGTATCCATAATACAGAAGCCATTATGTTAATAGACTCTCCCAACAATATAAAACTGACTCAATGGAACAGATTGTTGTCTTCTTCCTCTTCATCTTTTCTCACTTCTATGTGGGATTGATGTGCTTGATCAGCCTTCTCCAAACAGCTCAGTCCTGCACCTCTTCGCCTTTCCTTCATATTTTCTTTTACTTCATTCATCCACCTCCAAGTTGGACTCCTTCACTTTCTGTACCTCTGTATTTTCATTCCCATCACTCTTTTGCACACATATTAATTGTCTCTCCTCATCAAATGTCCATACCACTTCATCCTACTTTCTGTACTTTCTGAGATATTTCTCTCTCAGTTTTATTGCATTTCTTATTCTGTCCTTTTGTAACTCCACACATCCATCTCAACATTGTCATTTCTGTCACATCTAACTTCTTCTCCTGCACTCCCTTTACTCCCCATGTCTCAACTCCATATATCATTGCTTGTCTTACAACCTTACATTTAACCTACACCTAAATTCTTATACACATAATACTCCTGTTACCTTTTGTTCAATTGTTCAATCCCCACTGCACTCTGTGGGTTATATCTGCATATAATTTTCCATCTTGGGTTATCGCTGATCCTAGATATTTAAACTTATTCACTTTTTTCAAAAACTATCCCTGCAGGCTAACTTCTGAATCCTGATCATCATTACATGCTATATATTCTGTCTTCTTCCTATTAATCTTCAACCGTCTGTCTTCCTAAGCTGTTATCCATTCTTCCAGCTTCATCTTCATTTCTTATTTTCTGGTACTACACAACACAATGTCATCAGCAAATAGCATGCACTGGGGGATCAGCACCCATGTCTCAACACATCCTTAACCAAGGCAAAGATCTAAGGACTTGTAATGATTAATGAGTTAACTTCTCACAGTGTGGTAATTTTACCATCCCACAAATAACAGCAATGCTAACTGCCCATGGGCTACTTAAGATGTTCATTCACTTCAGCTGCTTATGACACTTGTATTTACAGTCCGCAATAGGCCACCAGTGAGCGACAGGTGGATAGTTGATTCATGCCACTTACTAAGAGTGATCTCAATCTTAGATGGAATAATTAATTATATAAGGCGTATGGTTCAGCTATGGTTTAAATTGCGACACTGGCAAGCTGAGCTGTTCATTTTTCCTCTTGGCGGCTGAGCTAGGATTGGAAAGGCCATAGGATGACGTCTAGCAAGAAATTAAACACCAGAAGGCATTGCGTTAATAAGTCAAAATATGAACTGTACCAGAGTGGGTTCTAGGGGTTTTGTAGTAATTCACAACACCAAAGAAAAACATGTTATCATTGTACCAGACTAATTCATGGTTTCTTTTAACATAAGGTAGGAGCAAACAGTGGATGGGGTTTCCATTTCAGCAAGGAGCACACACACGAACATTATATTAACTCATTGTGATATATTTAAAAGTCACCAATTAACCTAACAGACGTATGTTTTTTCAGATGAAAATTGTTATTTTTGGAAACAAATCCACACAGAAACAGTGAGACTTCAGAGACTCCATACAGCTGGAGATTAAGCTATCTGGCCAAATGTCAGTGAGAGCAGGATTTTTTTAATCACTGCTTCTGTTAGCTGTTTTGTTCAGTTTTCTCCTACGTTAACTAAATGCCGAATTGCCTGTGTGACTGATAAAATTAATTGAGTAACAGTCTTTTTTATGACAATTTTGCAAACACAAACTATTGTGTTTTTTTGGCTTTGCTAACCCCAAGTGGAAATTGTATTTTCGCATGACCTTTGGAGTTTATAAATCACTTTATAGATAACATATCTTAGGAGTATCACACAATGATACTCCTCACTGCCTGCAGTTGATTGAAACTGTTCCAAAACATTTTCTAATTTAACATAGAATTATGGTTTATTGAAATTAGCTGCAACCACCCACATGTGTCAGCAACAACAGAAACCCCCTGTTCATATACAATTATGCTGCCTCCCTTCTAATCACTCCCAAATAAAAAACTGAGCAGACTTGGCTGAGTAAAGCTGTATAATCTTACCCATACATAAACATCATAATGGCAGCAAAACCATTCTCCCCTTCACCCCATTTGCTTTCTCATTTATCATAAAGACAGCCTTGAAATGTGTGCTCCATAATGTTGAAATCAAAGCACATGCAATTACAACAACCAAAATCCCACCTCTTATCACACACCATGCCGTTCCGTTACATATTAAAAAGATACAAAATATGTCTACATTAACGTAGGTAGTCTTCCTCACAAAAGCGTAGTCTCAACTTCCACAACACAAGGTCCAAGCTTTGTTTTGCACAGTTTGCATGTGATAAAATAATGTTGAAAGCCATAGCCCTAATGAGCTAATTAAGGTCTGAGACCTTGCTAAAAATTAACTTAGACCTCATATATCTTGGGGTCCCCAAACATTTGCTGTGCTTCTTTCCTTTTTACACTGTACAACAGTACAAAAAGAAACAATACAATCTTCTATATATTTAACTAGCAAAATACCCGCGCTTCGCAGCGGAGAAGTAGTGTGTTGAAGAAGTAATGAAAAAGAAAAGGAAACTTTGTAATAATAACATAACATGATTGACATTGTCATGAGTGTTGCTGTCATATATATATATATATATATACATATACACATAAACATATATATACATATACACACATATATACAATATATATACATATACAGCCACATATATATATATATATATATATATATATATATATATGTGCACAAAACCATGCTTTTATCAAGGCTTCCGTCGGGTAGTCTTTTGAAATGAAATTTTCCTCCAATCAGTCGTAGCAACGCGCTTTCTTCCAACTGTTACATTTTTGTAGCTCTGATGTGTGAATCAATGTAATCGGTGTACCAGGAAATCATGCATTGACAGAAGTTCCGCTTTGCTTGGAATGCAAAGTGTGATTAAATGCGTTATTTTTTAACGTGTTATGGAGCACATGCATCGAAGCTTCTCAGCTGTGCTTGTGCTAAGAAAAGGAAACATTTTAAAAATAACGTAACACGATTGTCAATTTAACCTTTTGTAAGTAGTGCCTGGAGGATTCAGAGTGTGGAGAAACTCTAGAGACAGCGTGTGTATTAACTTGTGGATTTTTCTGTGAGTATTTGGTGGCAGCGTCACAAAGTTGCTTCCGCAAGACTGCGTTAGCTGCGGAGCTCAGCTCAGAGCAAAATGAGGTGAATAGGAGGGGAGATGATGACGTGACTCCCCCACCCATCTTAACTGTCAGTCCCCCCACAAAGACAGTCTCTCGGAATTTTCATAAGCAGAGCCCTTCCCCATTAGTATAGTATAATCTATTAGTATAGATTCACTAAGGCAAGACACCCATGGAAAACACGGCGGAAGGGGCGTGGATTCACTAAGCTGCCGACAAGTAAGACACCTATAGCGCATGCAGGGAGGAGCCATGCCCACCAACTCCAAGACCATTGGATACGGCGACAACTCGCAGAGCCACGCCCACGAATTCGGACGCGACTACATGGAAAGAACAGCATCATTCATATTCGTCTGTCGTGGAGGCCTCATGTACTTCAGAGCCACCTTGACTGTTCATAGAGGCATATTTCTCGCGGAGGTGAGTCGCCATATGCAGCGTGTGAAACGGTTTGCGAGGGGTATCCCATGGAATCCTTAAAACAATCCTTTACAACTGAGGTTAAATCACAATGAAGTAAGCAGTCTTTAAAAACCGACTTTTCGGTTACGACGCACGACCTCGTGCACCATAGCAAACTGTTTTACACGCGACATACAGAAATTTGCATCCGCGATAAACATGTGTCTTCTTCACTCATGGACAATTATATGTTGCTCTCTCCAGAGTTCCATCTTTTGATTCACTTTCTGTTGTATCCTCAAACCCTCCCTTTTTAGACAACTATGACTTTCCAGAAGTGTTCAACCATCAATAAATAATTATGCGGCGTTTGTTATGCCGCAGGTTCACTATGGTGTTGTATTTTGCTCTCTCCAGAGTTCCATCCTTTCATTCACTTACTGTTGTATTCTCACACCAACCTGATTTAGACAATCGTGTCTTTCCAGAAGTGTTTAGCGTTCAATAAATAATTATGCATGAGATTGAACGTGTGTCTACACGTGGGTAAGCCGTTGAACCCCATTCGGGCTGCAAACCGTAGAATTCCCACTAAGTGCGACTCATATGCTCCCACTGTTTTCGTCCCTACCCTTTGTACACACCCCCCTCCCACCTCGCTACTACCGTGGTCGGGTGTCTTGGTGGATTATATATAGAAAAGCAGCCAAAACCGCACAGAGCAATCAAATGTCTACGTGAGTCACAGGTGCTTCTGGACTGTGCAAAGACGACAACGACTCAAGTGACGAGTTGGAGGTGGGCACATGAGCAGGCAGTGCATACTGAACGAGAAATCAGCAGACTAGCATGATGGAGGGAGCTGAATGGATGTCCTTCTCTCCTCCCATTCCACACTCCGCGACTGAGTGCTGTGCACCCCCATCCCTCCGTCTGGCAGGAGAAGACGTGAAGGCAGTCTGCCAGTTTTCAGTCACGGATGATTGTGTGTTGGTTCGCTCCGTGCATTGTTACAATGTTGCTTTTCTTGCTGATTTTTTACATTACCGATTTTTCAAATGTTAATTTTCTCCCTGTGCTTAAAAATCATTAAAAAACCGGCCTGATTATGTGGCGTTTTGTACGCCGCGGGGGTGCTAGTCTTGTATAAAATGCTAAAAAGAAATGTGTCATCTTTATCTTTATGCCTTTTATTGATCAATTCATTTTCTACTTACTTATCTATTCACAGTAACAGACATTTTAAACAAGGGTGCCCAGACTTTTTCATACCACACTGTAAGTGATGGTGCATTTTAATAATTAAAAAAAAAAGTACAGATGTGAATTATTCAGGTCATTTGTGATGACACATTAATTATTAATAAATTAATTAACATAAATTAATTTACCTACCATATTCATCCATCCATCCATTCTCTTCCGCTTATCAGGGGTCGGTTCGCGGGGGCAGCAGCTTGAGCAGAGAGGCCCAGACTTCCCTCTCCCCGGCCACTTCTTCCAGCTCTTCTGGGATAATCCCAAGGCATTCCCAGGCCAGCCAGGAGACATAGTCCCTTCAACATGTCCTGGGTCTTCCCCGGGGCCTCCTCTCGGTTGGACGTACCCGAAACACCTCACCAGGGAGGCGTCCAGGAGGCATCCTGATCAGATGCCCGAGCCACCTCATCTGACTCCTCTCGATGTGGAGGAGTAGCGGCTCTATTCTGAGCCCCTCCCGGATGACTGAGCTTCTCACCCTATCTTTAAGGGAAAGCCCAGACACCCTGCGGAGGAAACTCATTTCAGCCGCTTGTATTCGCGATCTCGTTCTTTTGGTCACTACCCATAGCTCATGACCATAGGTGAGGGTCGGAACGTAGATCGACTGGTAAATTGAGAGCTTTGCCTTATGGCTCAGCTCTTTTTTCACCACGACAGACCGTTGCAGAGCCTGCATCACTGCGGATGCCGCACTGATCCGCCTGTCGACCTCACGGTCCATTCTTCCCTCACTTGTGAACAAGACCCCGAGATACTTGACTCTTCCACTTGGTGCAGGATCTCTCCCCCAACTCTGAGAGGGCACTCCACCCTTTTCCGGTTGAGGACCATGGTCTCAGATTTGGAGGTGCTGATTCTCATCCCAGCCGCTTCACACTCAGCTGCGAACTGATCCAGAGAGAGCTGAAGATCACGGCCTGATGAAGCAAACAGGACAACATCATCTGCAAAAAGCAGTGACCCAATCCTGAGTCCACAAAACCGGACCCCTTCAACACCCTGGCTGCACCTAGAAATTCTGTCCATAAAAGTTATGAACAGAATCGGTGACAAAGGACAGCCCTGGCGGAGTCAAACTCTCACTGGAAACGGGCTCGACTTACTGCCGGCAATGCGGACCAAGCTCTGACACCGGTTGTACAGGGACCAAACAGCTCTTATCAGGGGGTCTGGTACCCGATACTCCTGGAGCACCCTCCACAGGATTCCCCGAGGGACACGGTCGAACGCCTTTTGCAAGTCCACAAAACACATGTAGACTGGTTGGGCAAACTCCTATGCACCCCCAGGACTCTGCTAAGGGTGTAGAGCTGGTCCACTGTTCCGCGACCAGAACGAAAACCACACTGTTCCTCCTGAATCCGAGGTTCGACTATCCGACGGACCCTCCTCTCCAGAATAGACTAGACTAGACTTTTCCAGGGAGGCTGAGGAGTGTGATCCCTCTGTAGTTGTCTTGGACCTACCATATTATTCCTGCTAATTCACATGAATGTTTTTAAGTGCCAGCTTTTGTATAAATGAATACTTGAATATCGTTTCTAAACATAAGTTGCTTGGGGAAAACATCACTGCTGTTTAACTGAGTGATATACATGAGGTGATTTATATCTTTCCCTAAAGAAATCTCCATTTTTTTCATCTATCCATTATCAGACATGCTTAATCTTGACCAGAGTCACAGGAGCTGGAATGTACCCTGGCAGCCAGGGCTTAAGCATAGGTGAGGTGCCAGTACATTGCAGGGCACATTCTCTCACACAGCCCCCTACACATTTAGATTTTCTAATTCATTTAACATCAATCTGTTACGGATGACACTTCAGTTGTAACCCGCTGGTTTGGCTACTTTGAGCAGCTGTTAAAGGTGATCCTCCGGCTAGGAAGTTGGGTATCTCTGGTTCCACGATTATTCAGGCTGTTCCTTCAATTAGCTGTGACCCACACAATCTCACTAAGATTGCACAGGTGGTGAACCAGTTGAGGATAGGGAAGGCTGCAGGGATCTGTGGTATCCGGGGTGAACTTTTCCAGGCTGGTGGTAAGGCTGTCCTCCTGGCATTGCATGTAATCTTTTCTTCCATTTGGGAGATGGGTCATCCGCAGTAGGATCCGTGATCACCTAATCACCTACCAGTGACAGAACAGAGAGCAGTCTGGCCTTACGCCTAAGACGTCTGCCATCAACCACATCCTGGCACTTAGGGTTCATGTATAATGCAAACAGCCTTTGTCGATTTTCTTAAACCATTTGACTCAGTTGATCGAGCTGCCCTGTGGGACATACAAGACTTTGTGGGATCCCCTCAGTGTTGCTGGATATCATGGCCAGTCTGTACACAGGTACTATGAGTGCTGTGTAGAGTGGAGGCAGAAATTCTGCTTTTTTCACAGGTAATTCTTGTTCTTGCTCCTACTCTGTTCAATGCTTGCATGAACTAGGTGTTGGGCAGGGTCGTGGGGTTCAGCGGCTGTGGGGCATCCGTTGGAGAAGAAAGATTCACTGATCTTGGCTTTGCTGACGATGCTGTGATCTTCGCAGAGTTGATGGATGCTCTGATCGTAGCTGTCGAGAGACTGAGCAAGGAGTCTGAGTGTCTGGGCTTGCAAGTGTCCTGCTGTCGGCAGTGACATTCATGTCTCTGGTGACTCTTCCTATGAAGTCAGTAGACGGATTGAGAGAGCATGGGATGTAATGAGTTGGCTGGAAAGGGGTGTGTGGCGCTGCCGATAACTTTGCAAAAGGACGAAGGTCCAAGTCTTTAGAGTCCTGGTGCTTCCTGTCTTGCTATATGGTTGTGAGACACGGGTGCTATCCAGTGATGTGAGACAAAGACTGGACTGCTGTGGTACTGTCTCTCTTCGGAGAATCCTTGGGTAACTCTGGTTTGACTTTGTGTTGAATGAGTGGTTGCTCATGGAGTCCCAAATGAGGCACATTGCCTGCATTGTGAGGGAGTGTCAGTTACTGTACTTCGGCCGTGTGGCACGATTCCCAGAGGGTGATCCAGCTTCCAGGATCCTCATTGTTGTGGCAGATAAAGAGTCATTTCCAGAGGGTGGGACTGGACCACATGTCTTTCTGGGGTTTTGCCAACCAAGATCCCAAGCTGTTTCGTCATGTGGTGGGTGCGGCAAAGTGCCATACCAGTGCATGCTTCTCAACCTGACCTGAGCACAGGAGAAACATGCAAACTCCATTGACAGTGGCTAAAATCTGTAGATGATGTTACAAACTACTGTAACATTAGGCAAGCACCATTATCATGCTTGCCTAATGAAATAGTATTCTTATCAGATTTGTATGTATATATATATGTATACTGCGGTGGGTTGGCACCCTGCCCAGGATTGGTTCCTGCCTTGTGCCCTGTGTTGGCTGGGTTTGGCTCCAGCAGACCCCCGTGACCCTATTCGGATTCAGCGGGTTAGAAAATGGATGGATGGATATATATGTATATATATCAAAACAGAAAAATAACCAAGGGAACGACTGTATATGAGGTTCAGATACATTCTTAAAAAAAAAAAAAAAAACAAATTTAATAATGGTAAAGCTTAATGAGCTGGGCTGCTGGCAGAAGCAAGGAGTATCTAAATGCAATATAACAATTTTCATGAAAACAACAGCTGTCTTCAAAAAACAAGCTCTCTATTAATAATGAATTAATTTGTAATTTATAAATTACACATACAAGCATTGAACTCTTATTGATGTAGGAAAATTATGCACCATGTTAGATGAAGTGCCCTGAAAAAGGGCAACTTGAATGCCAAGTCATGTGTGACAAGAGAGGCATACATTGTAAAGCAGTAGAGGAGGTCTGATCTATGGACTTTTTGCACTTTCCTGATGGCACAGCAATATTCACTCAGCCCCCAGTTCTTGTACTCATGAGTCAATCCTTTGTGGTCTGTGAACCTGCCTTAGGCAACTGAGTCATCTCCACATTCCTGCCTGTGAAGTGGTTTCAACGTGGGCATTCTTTTAGTGTGAAGCCCCTTAGGATGAGAACTGAATCTTTCCTGGAATTCTTGCTCCATCACTTCAAAGTCTTATGAACACGAATCCAACTCATTAAAGATGTACATTCTACCACATTCATAGAAGACAGTTAAGTAGGTTTCTATGTACGTTTGTCAATCCACTGACACTATTTTGACATGGATTTTACATATTAAAATTGAAGATGATACAAAGTACCATCTTGAATGTCTCATTTTAAAGAAGCAGTGGAAATTGTGCTTGTCTAACTTTTCATCCAGTGTTACTGGAAAATAGCATTCGTTTATTACAACAGCTAAACTGCTATATTGAGTGAGAATGTGGTAGGACTGCACCTAATGAGACAATACAGTGACTGAGAATATTGACAGTGTTGATTGACAAAGGACACGCAACATCTAGTGTGGCCTTCAGAATGGAGAATTACCTTTAGATGAGGCCTCAGAGATTCAATTTTTTTAGAGACCCCCATGTCATTGTTTCCTTATGTTTCTCCCTACAGGCAATTGTTCCAGCTGTAATGCTGTCTTCTCAGTGCTGAAGAAGAGAGTAAGTATCGTCTTTTATTTCACTTGTGGATAGGAATGACTTTGTGGTTTGTTAGTTTTTCATGGCATAGGCAGGTGCTGCCTCTGATTGTTACGTGATTCTATGAATGACAATGAATGCAACGGTTGGGCCCAGTGCGTCATTTGAGAAGCTTGGTAGACTGTGAGTTGTTCATATTATGACAGGAATACAAGTATAGGTACAAAACAATAATCTTTCATTCTTTGGGGGCCTATTCAAGTATCAGTAATGTACTGAGAGGAAGTGCTCAGCCAAAGGAATCATGAATAGCACATGATAAGGATCCAAACCCCCCTGCCCCAAAAATTCAGTTTGCAAGGCAGTAGACCCTGAAGCGAATTCTCTTTATTGTAAAAAATGCTTCTTACACTCAGTTGCTTGTAATATTGTTTTAATTATATGTAGCTTCAAAACAGAAAATATAATGCTAAAGGCTTATCTCATCACCTGCATTGTTTTTATATTTGAGGTGCCATTATGCTTTTTTTCACAGCGGAACTGCAGCAACTGTGGGAACAGCTTTTGTGCACGATGCTGCTCATGCAAAGTCCCAAGGTCATCTATGGGTGCTACTGGTGAGTATTGATTCAGACATGTTTTCAGCTTCTGCATTTATGGAAGTTGCATCAGTGCCCATCTGAAATGTTTGTTCCCTTTAAATTTTAATGGGGCTTTCAGTTGGGTTAAAATGTGTCTGGATTTTATTTCTCAAAGTGTACATTGGCAGTCCTGACTTGTATGATGCTAGGAAATTTTACGTTCCACCAAAAACTAATTGGGTATGAAAATGACTTTTCCCCTAATATTTTATATGTGTAATTGTTTTTCATGCATGCTAGCCCATGATGCTGAAAACCATTAAAAGATTTTCAGGGCTGCTGCTGACGAGCTATTTAAGTTTGAAAGTTACCGTATCAAGAACCAAAATGACAGCTACCTAAAAAAAAAAAAAAAAAAGTTAGGAAGATTAATCATGGCAAGAAAAAGATGAGCATTTCTAAGCATCTCAACCAAACAAAAAAAGCAGAAAGGCACATATGTGATTGATTTTCTCTGCATGGTGCCATGGCTTTCCAGTCTACAAACGTCTACTTTTAAGGGCTTGGGCCACACCTCTTATGTGCAAACAGTGACCTCATTCCCTTGGTGATCTTTTGCCAAAACTAAGCACCCTTTTAGGCTCCCAGTATTTTTCACTAAAAAGTTGCTTTTAATAAAAATGTTTTCATCAAACACGAATAAATATTTTAACAGTTCTTTCAGTGCTGATTGCCCTAGAGAGTGTCAGAATTCACTCCCTAAGACATGAAGTGCAGAGTTGCCAATCAAGATTATATTCTCCTTTATTGAACCACAATTTTACATTAGCTGATGTTCTTTTTTCTCACCATATAATAGTTAATAATGTTTATAACTTTAAAGTATTAAATGAGAGCTTTTGCAAAAATTTGTGGTCAGTTTTTAGATAGAAAACAGACTCTAGGCTGTGGAATATAGTGCAGTAGCCAAATATTTTTGGTTGTTTATTGTTCTTGGTATCATTCCGTTAATCAGCTGAGGCTTTCTGGTCTCTTTAATAATTCATATGTAAATCTTGAAAATAGTTGGTTATAGTTATTATTTTTGTATTGTTTTCCATGAAACAGTCAATCCAAATTTTAGTATATTTCCTGAACTGTCTGGAAGCTAGAGCCTGTTCTTGCAGCAGTGTCCACAAGGTAGCAGTCAGCCTTAAGTGGAAAATTAGTCTATTGCAGAGCACATGCTGATTCATACTCACCATCATTAATCATATATAATCTATAAGCCAAATTGTAGTTGCCAGATAACATAATATGTACATCTTTGGGACATGGGAGAAGAAATCCTAGCACAAGGTGATCACCCATTCAGGCTTGTGGTGGAAAATGAAAATACAACATAGCTACGACTATTTGTGTAAATGACAACTTTATATTGGCTTTTTGTGATTGTGAGAATGATTGTGCCCTGTGGTGATCTAGCTTTCCATCTTGAATTTGCTGCAGCCTTGTGCCCAGCCCTCTCAGTATAGCCTCTGGCTACCCAAACTCTGTAATGGAAAAATTCGGTATGGGAAGCGAATGAGCAAATTTTGTAAACAGTTTCCATTTAGCACTAATATGTTTTTGATTGCAGGTGTTTTGCAGTGAACAGTGTGTTACTTTCAACATGCTTTGGTCAGGTTCCTTTTATAGAGGCTTTTATAGTTATAGCTAAAAAAGCTTTAAGGCTTTGTTACTTATTTTTGCAAGTTTAAGGGGTTGGGTAATGTGACAAAGGCTGATTGTTGGGAATAAAGTAAAATGGGATGAGAATATGGGCACTAACACATTTTTGTGCATTATGAGAAATTGCAGTATTTTGGATAGCTTTTTAACTTCATATTTTAGAGAAGTGGAATGGTGCTAAATTTAAGAAAAATGCAGTAATGCATTTTATGCTCTAATCTGCTTTTTTCCTTATTGTAAAAACATGTTACTGGGTAAGAAGAGACATGTTGAATTAAAACTTGAAACACTCTTGTTCTTCTTTGTATTTAAACAACTTCAAGGTTAGATAGTCAATGCAGACACATACAAGTAGAAAGTTGGACAGAAAACTACAAAGTGGTAAGTTCAAATTCTACTCTCTGACTCACTGGATACATTTCAACAAACTGCTTCACCTGTACTTGCATTAGTTTTTAAAATATAGTTAATCCTCACTATCCACAGATTCCACATTACAACAGTTTTGCTTATCCACAGGTACAAAAATGTAAACCATTTTGAGACACACACAGTCTTTTCTGGCCTATTCGCAGTCTTGTGCAGCAGAAAAAAAATACAGAGAGCCCTGTCATGCAGCAGCAAAACTTCACATTGAGCAATAACAGGTCTGTGATGTTTTTAGATGTCCAGGGCTGCATATGTGGTGCACTGAATGGATCAATGTTTGTCTAACCGGTGCCAAGAGGCATTGATAAATCATTGAACCCCTACTAGGGCTTTTAGTTATTCCCCATGAAAGAGACATTCCCAGTAAATGTGGGTCATAAACTCACAATGATTAAGTTCTTGCCCTTTCTACACACCACCCACTGCTACTGCCGATTAGATGGTTTAATGAGGTTCTCAGATTGGCCCTGCTGCAGGTTGATCCCAGCCTCTGGTGAAACGCCTTGAAGATGATCAAACTTAACTATAGAGGAAATAAAAGTCGTAACAAGGTTTCCACAGATGAAACTGCAGAGGGGCAAGAGCAGAGGGCCACCTGTCCCTGAGCAGGCATCCAATCAGAGTGTAACCCCTTTTTTCCCATTGCAGCAGTGTTTCATAATCTGCAGTTTCCGTATTGGTGGTGTTTTTCAGTTGTGTAACTCCCTTGGGTAATAGAAATTGACTGTATGTATCATTAGTTATTATGTATATCTTGTGGACAGTGAGGGGGAGGTGCTCATGAGCTGTGAATGATCCCAAATAAGAGAGCAGGAGGCCAATTGTGTAATTATGAGGATATCTTATTATAATTGTAGGGTAATACAATAGAAGAGTACAAAATATGGCCATAAAAAGAAAATAACAAGACCTAATCCATCCCCCACATGACCATCCTAGACACATGAGTAGACTTGTCTCCTTTTTCTAGAACACTGCTCCTTTGACACCGTGGGTGCTCTTCTTCCACCAGCTGAGCCTTTGCCAGTATCTCATCTGAGAAGTGCCAGCTTTGCATTTGAGTGCACAGATGGAACACACCAGCCAATCCTTTGCCAATGTCTCACCTCCCCACTTTGCCAGTATCTTACCTTGCCACTGTAAGCTTTGTCTCTGACTGACCAGGCCTTGTAAGCCATGGCCACCATCTACTTCAAATCATTACCTGAGAACACATATGCCATGCTGCCATACACTAAGACTGCCTCTAGTAAACTCCGGTGCTCTTGCATTATGTTTTGGCTGACCGACAGTGCAAATCTGTGAACTGTTTGGATCACAGTGTGAGTCCATGGCAAAACACATAGCGTAGTTGGCAGGATCTGCACTGTGGAGGGGTGAAGTGTGCAGTGGTGCTTTGCAGAAAAGGTGGAGGCTGAGTGGAGGCCTCAGTTGATGTCACCAGGAAGTACTTCATTTCAGTGCTTTGAAGCAGTCACTGCACAGCCTAAACTATGGGTTTTCCTTTAGCTCATGCTGTAAGGAGCTGCTTCTGATGGCCAGATGGCACTTTCCAAAAGCTTTCTAAGGCATTTACTTCAGTGCATCAAAAATATTAACTTTTGCAATTTATTTTCATTTTAAAATGTTCAAAAATGGTTGGTTCAGGTCACTGCGTTCCTCAGTATAGGAATTCCACCCAAAAATGTTGAATGTAATAACAAGTACTATGGCAAAGGTAAGCAAATTTAATGACAGGTTTATAAAATATTTTTATAAGGAAAGCGTTCAAAATAATTCTCCAGGGTTTCTTTAATTGATTAACTGGTGATTGTTTAATAGTTTTTCACAAACATACATTTGTAATTAAATAATTTTGATATTTATGCATTTTGTGTTAACTTTATCTAACCTTTCACAGCCAGTACAACAAACCATTTTTATTCATTTGGTGAAAGGTAAACCAGTTGACCTGCAAAGAGTCACTTGGTAAACCAGGACTGGTGTTTTATTAAGAGGCCTGCTGGTTTGCTGTTCGTGTTTCCTGGCATTATAACGAGAGATTGTATTTTAGGTACAACAAATTAATACACTGATAAAAAACTAACTACTGTAACTAACTGACCAACTAATGTTTTTTCTGTTTTTTTTTGCTAGGGCCCAAGAAATATTAAAATATTATAACAAATAACAATACATCATAATTACTAAAAAGAAAGAAAACTTGACTAAAGATGAATTGGATGCAGTTAAATAATCATTATAAATCTGTAAAAGTTTTGATAATGTTTTGAAACATTGTTTCTATTAACTTGCAATACCATAATTCATTATAAATGATTGATATAGTTTATCTGTTTAGTTAGATGTAACTGATTACAAGAACAAATGTTGATTTGAGTGATTTATTGTAATTTATTTTTGTAATTTCAGCATTAAACATTGATCAGTATCCTTTTCTTTTGTTCTTTTTTTCTATCACAGCTCCAGAGGCCCAGAGGGAGACCGTGTTTGTCTGCAATCCCTGTAATCAGACCCTGAGCAAAAAAGAATAGGACCTTCTCTGTGTGTATGTTGCTCTCTCTCCTCATAACTCCCTCTCTACCTCCTTTCTCTTCCACACTGTTTCTTCTGGGAATCCAGAATTAGAAAAAGCTTTTCAGCTAAAGTTGCTTAATGCTGCATTTCATCTTTTGACTCAGGACAGAGGCTGGCTTCTCCTCTAACCATAAAGGTCATCCATACGGTCAGCTCTTTCTTTTTCTTTTTTGGAAAAGGCTGCAGTAAAGCTGCTGGACTGTGAGGGCCTTGATGTCATTTCCTTTGTGAAGCCACACTTGTCTGTGGCTATATAAGCCACATGCATATATATCCCTGGTGGTGACAGCTGTGGGATGGTTATTCTAAACACGCCAGAAGATTTCTTTTTATTTATTACAAAGGTTTTCAAAAATATTAACAAGATGTCTTCACCATAATGATTTATTGCTTTTCTGTAAATGAAGCAGTCATAAAGTAGTAGTTGCTGTTAAAATGTCACTGATCCATAAAGAAAGTAGTTCCAAGTGTACATGTAAATATAACAACTGCTCAATCACTCTCTCATTTGAATGTTGTGCTGCTTGTGTGCTTTTCTGTTGGGGAGCCACTGTCTTTATCTTGCTGTATTTTACATTTTTCTTCCTTTTCAGTTGTATCTTGACATTCTAAAATAACTTTGAAGTTGTCAACACTGAGAGTGCTAGGTGTGAGAGACATCATCACAGATCCTGTCAAATTCTGTTAACTGTGTAAGGAAAGTTGGAAAATGTAAAGTTAAGCAGTACAGAGTTTCAGAGTGAAGGATGAGCATTTAGGTTTGGCAGACATTATTACATTTTTACCTATGCCTATTTATTTTGCTTTTAAGGGTTGTTTCCTTTGTGTATTTTATTGTTATTGTCTGTCAACAGATGCTGTAGTCTCAATAAAAACACACAGATGGTTTTGGTGTGTATTTTCTTTTTTGTTGTGAATGCCTGAACAAGTCTCTTCACAGAGCTCTTATTGTAGTGGCTGCTTTTTAAAAAGTCAGCCAATTTTTCTTGTAAATATCACCCTTTACTGATTGCACTGTGCCTTTTGTAACAATTTGCTATATATACCAATACAAAGTGAAATTACACATGTATTTATATAACATAGATTGAAAGAATTACATGACCATCCACACTAGAGAAAGAATATAAGCATGTGCCACATTTTTTCATTTATCATTACAACAAATGTTTATTGAAAAAAGAATGCTCAGGAAGGCAGGTTGCAGTTTGAATGACAATTTTATAAAAAGTAAGATTAATATATACAGACATACAAGCAAAACTAGACAGGGTTCTCCACAAAAACTGATTGAGATTTTGCCAAAGTTAGTGCATCAAAACCCTGGACTAGTTTACTGTCCGGCTTCAGTGAAGGGTGAGTGCCTCTCAGGACTGTGAAGGTAAAGCAGTGTAGTCCTAGAGTTCAGGGCTTTCTGCGCACTATAAGTAGCAGGACCTTGTAAATCCTGAAACAAATGGGAAACTAATGTATTAAGTTCAATTCAATGTATACTTAATAGCGGTTTTCATTGAGTTCAGGCATGGATAATCTACAAAGATTTGCAATTAAAATTTATGCAAGTTGGCTAAATTAGTACAAGATTATTGTAAATAAAAATGAAAGAAAAACATTTAAATTAAATAAAAATGAAACAAAAGGTGATTGAGAATTGAAAGCTAAATTGACATTAAAGCTACATACTGAAAAACTACCGTGTTTCCCTGAAAATAATACCTACTCCGAAAGTAAGCCCTAGCATGATATTCAGGCTGCTCTGTAATATAAGCCCTACCCCAAAAATAAGCCCTAGTCAAGATCGTCAGCTGAAAAGTAAGGCGCCTAAGTCCAGGTTTATACTTCACGCAATGTGACACATGTGCCCAAAACATCCATTAAATTCTGAGGACACCTTGCCACAATATCTTTGAACAGGATATTTGATGATTAAATCAATCCGGGGATGCACCCATTTCAGCAGCATTGGAGCAAAACAGAAACAAAATCCCTGGACGAGGCATCTGCTCATCACAAGGTGAACACAAGCATTCACACACACTAGCATCGTTTTAGCGTCACCAAGTCCCCAAACCTTCATGTCTTTGGATGGAAAACTGAGCCCACTGTGGAAACCCACCAGGAAAAACATGTAAACTCCAGGCAGGGATCACGTGACTCCCTGTGAGACAGCAGCGCTACCTCTCTGTCACCTTGACACCCCATATGTGTAACTGTTAACAGTATTCATTATTTAAACAAAGTTAATGATTTACCTGTAAATGTAACATACATATTTTAATGCATTTCATCAACAAAAAAAAAATAATCAAGTATAAATCTAAGAATTCTAAATGTGCAGAGAGTTGCTCAAATACACCAGTGTACATTCTGATGGTATTGTAAGGTACAAAAAAAAAAAAAGACAGCATAGAAGATGGTATGTGAGACTTTTAAAATATTTTGTGTCATTACTTTGGGGAATATTCGATGCTTGAATATAAAAGCACCACAGATGCATTTGTATGTCGCCATTTTGCTTCACCACATCTAACCATTCATCAAACATCAAAGCACACTCACTGATCTTCAAAGCGGCTGGAGTAACATGAAATTCAGGCTGGAATTAAGGGTTTGCATGTGGAGAATTATGACGATATTCTAGAAGAAGATGACATGACTGTATGTGGATAAAAGTATATTGTTGTACATGAATAAATATAAGATATCCCCCAAAAATAAGCCCTAGTGAATCTTTTAGAGCAAAAATTAATATAACACAGTCATATTTTTGGGGAAACACGGTAACTGAAAGTAAACTGTTGTTTCTGTTCCAGTGTTCACCAATGTTTTGTGCAGTGTACACTTGTGCAATTACACGCAACTTTAATTTTAAACAGACAACTTTTTCAGCGCACAAAAATGGGAGCCCAGAATTCCAACCAATAAAATTTTAAAAAGGAGGAGAGAGCACTAGGGGCCCCCCTTCCCAGTTATTAGTCCACTGTTATTCACTTTCAGATAACTTTGGTTTGTGAAGTATGTTGAAGCAAAGTTGATCTGAGCTGAAGCCATTGTATCAGAGAAGAGCCGCAGAGACAGCGACTTAGGATGAATTAGGTCTACCATCAAGTTGCCAAAATGAGTTAACAATTAAAATATTCTGGGAAAGCAGCTTTCGGTAAAAGGTGTTAGCAAAAATACACACTGATATGCAAAGAGTGTTAAATGATTATGATACAGAGACACCTCTGCGCCCCCCAAGACTTCCCTGCTCTTACTAGCTTTTTGAAGGTGGCTGAAGGCTTTTGATGATGATTTACTGTTTTCTTTTTTCTGAATTTCTTGTCTTATGTTTTGTCTTTTTTGAGATCTGACTTTTTGTGGTCTGGATTTGATTTCTGTGTTGTACCTTTTGTGAGCATGAATGGATGGGCAGATGGATGGAAAATCTTTGTTACCAAATATGAAATATTTTTATGTCCAATAATTATTTTTGCAAGTCTACAAGGTGACGGTTTTAGAATCTTGTGCAAATATAGAATGTTTTTGTAGTACATTATATTTAATTCCTGAATTAATGATTTTTCATAATTTAGTTGTATGTAGTGCACTATTTTAAAAAATGTATGCAGTAATGTAGCCTGTACAGTTTTTCTAACTTCTGGTCATGGGCAATATTCATTATATCTGTTCAGCTTGATGAATAGCTTAACTAAACATACCCGAGTAGTTAAACTAAACATACCACTTTAATAATTACATTTTCTAGTGAGTTCTGTAATGCTTTAAAGTTTCAGACTACTGTATTAGATGTGAGTAGATGATTGTATTATATGATAATAATAGTTGACATTAACTAAAAATGTTTGCTCAGACCCTTCTTTGAAAGGTCATTGCTGTTGACTGTCGCTCCTTTATCACTAAATGGCAATGGCTCTGTAGCCTATTGACCAAGACGGCCGCCTAGAGAGAACCTGTTTTACAACGTGGACACTAAGCAAATAATTCCTTGTAAATGGGAAGGAGGTCCTGTGTATAAGCAGGGGTGGGTAGTAATGAGTTAAATTTACTCCGTTACATTTACTTGAGTAACTTTTTTAAAAAGTTGTACTTCTAAGAGTAGTTTTACTGCACCATACTTTTTTTTTTACTTTTACTTGAGTACATTTGTGAAGAAGAAATGTTACTCTTACTCCGCTACATTGAGCAACACTTCAATCGTTACTTTTTTTCCATTAGATACGCTATATTTTTGCCAGAGAGAAGCTGTCAGTGGAGCTACTGCATGACTGTTTCACCAATCAGACGTAGCAACAATAATCGCATTGCTCCGTTTCACAAATCAGACAGAGCCATGCAGTCACATGACCACACAAAAACTGTGGCGGCGTAGTGGCACAAACTCCTCACAGACAGCGGACAGGAAAAGAAAGAATACAAGTGGAACCTCGGTTTGCGAGCATAATTCGTTCCGGAAACGTGCTATCAATCCAAAACACTTGTATATAAAAGCGAATTTCCCCATAAGAAATAATGGAAACTCAGATGATTCATTCCACAACCCAAAAATATTCATATAAAATTATTAATCTATACTAATAAAAGGCAAAGCCCTCACTCACTCACTCACTCACTCACTCACTCACTCACTCACTCACTCATCACTAATTCTCCAACTTCCCGTGTAGGTAGAAGGCTGAAATTTGGCAGGCTCATTCCTTACAGCTTACTTACAAAAGTTGGACAGGTTTCATTTAGAAATTCTACGCCTAATGGTCATAACTGGAAGGTATTTTTCTCCATTATCTGTAATGGAGTTGAGCTGGAATGACGTGGGGGGCGGAGTTTCGTGTGACATCATCACGCCTCCCACGTAATCACGTGAACTGACTGTCAACGCAGTGCGTAGAAAACCAGGAAGACCTCCAAAAAGCGCTTAAGAAAACATGCATTATATAATTGAGAAGGCAGCGAAACAATAAGAAGCGAGCGAGTGACATATACTACCATATTCATGAGTGATGCTACCTCGAAAAGAAAGCAAGGTGTAAACCTAAACTTTAAATTAAGTTCATAGACAGGCTACCGCTGGCGTTTCACATGCCCACAGGTAATGCGGGATACAAGTTTAATGAGAGGACGCGGGATATAAACGAGTTTTGATCACTTTGTAACTAAGTTAAAATTGTAGGTGAAGGGGTGTGCTAATGCAAATTCCGAGAGACTGTGTTTGTGGGGGATTGACAGTTAAGGCGGGTGGGGAGTCACGTCATCATATCCCTCCCATTCATCTAATTTCGCTCTGAGCTGAGCTCATGCTAACGCCGTCTTCCGAAGCAACTTTGTCAGACTGCCACCAAATACTCACAGAAAAATCCACAAGTTAATACACACGCTGTCTCTAGAGTTTCTACACACTGAATCCTCCAGGCACTACTTACAAAAGGTCACATTGACAATCGTGTTACGTTATTTTTAAAAACTTTCCTTTTCTTAGCACAAGCACAGCTGAGAAGCTTTGATGCATGTGCTCCATAACGCATTAAAAAATAATGCATTTAATCACACTTTGCATTACAAGCAGATTACATTGATCAGCGCATCCCAATTCATTTTACCCTCGCACCACCTTAGTTTGAGAAGAAGTATGAAAAAATATGAGGTTAACACAGAAAAACAGATCACCAATTCAAGCTTTATAAATAATCGATTCGCCATCAATAATTGTTTTGGTAAAGCCATCCTCCTTCCATTTTATAATTTTTCCGCCACTAGCCATGATTAAATGAACGGTAAAAAAGTAAGAGCAAAGCGAGGGTGACTTATTTAGGCAGGCATATATATGACAGCAACACTCATGACAATGTCAATCATGGTACGTTATTATTAAAATGTTTCCTTTTCTTTTTCATTACTTCTTTAACACACTATTCTCCGCTGCGAGGCGCGGGTATTTTGATATATATATATATATATCATATAATATATGAATGACCTCCAAAGATTGCTGAGACTTTTGATATCATGAACGAGTCTGCAAAAACTGTGGTCTCCTGCCCAGCAAAAGTCAAGCAGCCAGCGCGCGTGCATAGCTGTGCCGGCCTTTGAGACGCTGACTGCGCTTCTGCCTTAAGTCAAAGTGAGCACTTTTAATTTTTCATCCTCCCCTGCGCTATAGCCCAGACAAGTGCAAACACGGGACCCCTTTTCTACACCACGGCAAAATAATATTAAGGCAATTCACACTTTCTTTTGCACGTGCCATCACAGCCGATTAATGGCAGGGACGTCTCACCAGTCTACACAAGACCCACCGCGACTGTCCCCAAAAGCCGATCATAACGTCAGCGAACACATCTCTCTATACTATATAAAAGAAAAAGGCAACTTTCCTTTCTTTACACCTTTTTTCCTTTGATCCCAAACCAAAGCCTTTCTCGCTTAACACTGCAGAGGACTCAAAACTAATTTTCTTTAAATGCCGGTAAGGCACATTACCAGAGGCACAAATTTGAACGTTCACATAGAAAATGTAATTTCTATACCACAGCCGTCGTGTAGCGCCTTTCAAAAGGGATCTACTACCGAGAGATGATCCATATACATTTTAGCTGCTGTTAGTTACTTACTTGTTGTGTTACACAGTCTTTAAAATGTAGTTTACCCGCAACCACTCCAGTAGTGCTCAATATACCTGTACTTCTTAAAACGTTAATGTTTTACTGTTTAATAACTTATAGACTATATTTTATTATTTCTCACTTGCACTCAGTGACCAAAGCTATACACACACACATATATAAAAGCTATACACACAAGTAAGTATATGTATGTGTATACATACATACTTACATACATACCCACATATATATAATTTGTGTGTGTGTATATATGATGTAGATAGGTATGTATATATATATATATGTGTATATGTAGATATGAAGATATGTATGTGTATATATATGTGTGTATATATATATATGTATGTATGTGTATGTGTGTGTGTGTGTGTGTGTGTATATATATATATATATATATATATATATATATATATATATATATATATATATGACAACAGCAATCCAAGCTGTGAGAAAACAGTAAAAGGAGGCGTGTCAGGCGTCGTGGTACATTTTCTGATGCAGCTAGACGAAAATAACTTTGTGACACTGCCGCCAAATACACAAAACAATTACTTTGACAATCATGTTACATTATTTTTAAAATGTTTCCTTTTCTTTTCATAACTTCTTTAACACACTACTTCTCCGCTGCGTGAGTGAGTATATATATATATATATATATATATATATATATATATATATATAGATATAGATATATATAGATATAAATAGATAGATAGATATGAGAACAACACTCATATCAATGACAAAACAATTACATTAACAATCATGTTACGTTATTTTTTAAATTTTTCCTTTTCTTTTTCGTACCTTCTTTAACACACTACTTCTCCGCTGCGAAGCGCGGGTATTCTGCTAGTCTATACTAATAAAAGACAAAGCCCTCACTGACTGACTGACTCACTGACTCATCACTAATTCTCCAACTTCCCATGTAGGTAGAAAGCTGAAATTTGGCAGGCTCATTCCTTACAGCTTACTTACAAAAGTTGGGCAGGTTTCATTTCGAAATTCTACACGTAACAGTCATAACGGTGGATAATGGTCGACAACGTCCGCCATATTGAACTTTCTTATTTATGGCCCCATCTTCACGAAATTTGGTAGGCGGCTTCCTTGCGCTAACCGAAACTGATGTACGTACTTATTTCGATGGTATGACGCCACTGTCGGCCGCCATATTGAACTTTCCAACGTCACTAATTTTCCAACTTCCCGTGTAGGTAGAAGGCTGAAATTTGGCAGGCTCATTCCGTACAGCTTACTTACAAAAGTTAAGCAGGTTTCATTTTGAAATTCTACGTGTAACGGTCATAACGGTCAACAACGTCCGCCATGTTGAACTTTCTTAATCATGGCCCCATCTTCACGAAATTTAGTAGGTGGCTTCCCTGCGCTAACCGAAACCAATGTACAAACTTATTTCGGTGCTATGATGACACTGTCAGCCACCATATTGAAATTTCCAACATCACTAATTCTCCAACTTCCCGTGTAGGTAGAAGGCTGACATTTGGCAGGCTCATTCCTTACAGCTTACTTACAAAAGTTAAGCAGGTTTCATTTTGAAATTCTACGCATAACGGTCAACAACGTCCGCCATGTTGAACTTTCTTATTTATGGCCCCATCTTCACGAAATTTGGTAGGTGGCTTCCCTGCGCTAACCAAAACCAATGTACGTACTTATTTCAGTGGTATAATGCCACTGTTGGCCGCCATATTGAAGTTTCCAATGTCACTAATTCTCCAACTTCCTGTGTAGGTAGAAGACTGAACTTTGGCAGGCTCATTCCTTACAGCTTACTTACAAAAGTTAAGGAGGTTTCATTTTGAAATTCTACGCGTAATGGCCAGAACGGTCAACAACGTCCGCCATGTTGAACTTTCTTATTCATGGCCCCATCTTTACGAAATTTGGTAGGCGGCTTCCCTGCGCTAACCGAAACCAATGTACGTACTTATTTCGGTGGTATGACGCCACTGTCAGCCGCCATATTGAACTTTCCAACTTCACTAATTCTCCAACTTCCCGTGTAGGTAGAAGGCTGAAATTTGGTACTTATTTCGGGGTGTAATGATGACACTGTCGGCCGCCATATTGAAGTTTTCAATGGTTTTTGTTACTTATGGGCCCATCTTCAAGAAATTTGGTACGCGGGTTCCTAATGCTAACTGAATCCTACTTACGTACATATATACGTCAATAGCCTGCAGCTCGGTCACCGTGTGAGGTGGCGTTGGGTCCCCCCATCCCAACGCCTCCTACGTTGTTGGCTGCCTGCCTATATAAGGCCGTCCGTCACTCCAGTCTCTACATTCCCTTCCTTGCTTCGCCACGGGATTCACGTCTCCCTGCTGATAACTACAGCCTTTTTATTTAATCAACGGCTTCTCCGCTGTTTTATTGTTCATTGATTACGATTATAGTTATTGTGTAGGTATTTTGGACTTACTTAACATTGTTCAGGTACCCATTTCCTTTATCATTCCAACCGTACCCACATTAACATGTCTATCGAGGTGATCACCATCGATCAAAGAACTGTCATTTACAGAGTGGTTTCCATTCCCAGAGATGGCACCTACCTTTTTCATTCTCTTTGTTACATATTGCACGGCCATATCAGGCTCACTCTTGATATCCGGAGGAACATTGTGTCTTATGTATTGAATGACTGGGACAGGTTCAAGGTGTGGACTGATGACGGTACAGGAGATAATTATACTACACAGGAGCACTAGAAGAGTGAAATGCTTAAGCCCTTCACCTATGCATCTGCATGTGAGTTGATGGCTGCCGCTGAATTGTTCGGTTGTCGCTTTCAAGTGTACCGAAATGGCCAAATATTTTACACCTTTCGACAACCACCAATGCCTCTTAAACATCTTAGATTCACAGGTGACGATTTCAGTAGTGGACATTTTGATGTTTATGAATGTTTAAACTCTCAAAAGCTGGATGTGAAGTTATCGATGAAACCGGTTGTATGCTTACAACGCTTGACAGATGCCGAATGTCACTTCAACACAAGTCCTGCAAATCCTGTCGTAATTGGAACAAACCCTGAAACTCAAACCGATTATGATAGCAGCAATCCAAGCTGTGAGATTTCAGACAAGATTACTTTTCACATGGCCAACTGTACGTTGTATGCTCAAGAGTAAGCTCAGCGCACAGCTTGGTCGTATTACAACCGGAGGGCCGAACTGACAATGTGGTTTACAAGGAGATCCTTAACAAATAATTATTGGTATATTTTCCCTCAGTTTAAAAAGGTTTAATTTTCTTCTTAATAAATATTTTAAGGCAGTACTTCGCCGCTGCGAAGCGCGGGTATTTTGCTAGTACAAAATATAAAGTAAAAATACATAAAACAAATTAACCTGCACTTTACCTCTGAAAAGAATCATGGCTGGTGTGAGTGAGTTTCTAAACTCTTGTGGGATTTTACCCAACGGGACAACACACGGAAGAGTGTCGCAAAGCAACCGCAGGCACTCAGCGCTGTGGCCGTTTGCCATAAAAGCAAATCTAAAAAGATCTCAGTCATGCTATAAGCACGTGCTGTTGATGGGTGATAAAAGGAACAAGGAACATTATGAATGCACAGGGCACAGTATTACTTGGCCACTAACCTGGGCATGACCCTGCCTGACTGCAGTGTCTGTGTATAGGAAAGTGGCAGATCCTGCTACAATAAATAACCATGCTGTTCCTGTTTCAAGCTGAATAATGATGGTGTCGTTAAAGTATTGAGACTCAGCTTCGTGTTTTGTGGTGCAAGACGGGGACTCACACATCAAAGCACCCACACATGGTCACAGTGCTGTAGTAAACAGTATACGTGAGAGAAAGACGAACCATCAGCTCAGTTGTAATCACGTGACGCTCGGCAGACAAAGCATATATGGACTACTCATATTGCAGGACCTCGCTCGTTTATCAAGTCAAAATTTATTAAAAATTTTAGCTTGTCTTGCAAAACACTCACAAGCCAAGTTACTCACAATTCAAGGTTCCACTGTACATCAAAAATGAGAGCCAACTCCTGCTGAAGCTTAACCATCACTTCACTGAGTGAGGAACAAGCACTTTTTAACAAACATGCACAGACACAGACAGTCATGGTAAAGTGAGACTTTACGTGCATAAGCTGCCTTGTTCTAATGTTATTTTCTATCAGCTGTGCTATTTGGAGGGCAAGTGAATGAATATGCAGTATTATACTGTCAGTGTACAGGATATCTTGTCACTGTAAGTAGTTTACACTGTTCATGTTACCTACTGTAGGTATTGGCTTCAAAAGCTTTGTTGTGAAAAACTGAGATTTGGAACTTTGCGTTATTTGTGCATCTTTATTTTGTAAAGATGTTATTTATTTTTACTCATTTTTTATTTTATTATTTGGAAATAGCAGAATTTGCACATTATTTTATATTTGTGTCTGTCTTATTACAACATTTCTAAAAAATAAATCATTTATTATGATCAAACAGTTACTCAGTACTTAAGTAGTCTTTTCACCAAATTCTTTTTTACTTCTACTTGAGTAATATTTTTTGAAGTAACGCTACTCTTACTTGAGTACAATTTTTGGCTACTCTACCCACCTCTGTGTATAAGTACTTTGAGTATGACAAAGACAGTAAAAGAACAAGTGTATAATTGATGACAAAGTAGTCAAGTTTGTGAAACTCAATTAAAGGGAAAGGAAATGCTTTCATAAAGATGTGAGTAAAGAAGTTGAGGAACATGAAGTATTATAAAAATGCAAATCTAGCAAAGAAGAAAAACTGATAAGTTATATTGGTCAACAGACTTTGGACTTTGCCTCTGCAGAAAGCTGCCATCTGGTCACCTCAGTTGATATAACACAAAAGAGACAAAGTAAGTAGGCACAGCTATTTTTTAAACCAGGATTGTGCAGCAGGTAGTGCGATTTGCCTGCCTTAATAAGACATGGTGATGTACTTAAGCTAAACTTTAAAATGCCCTGCGCTTACAAAGTAAACACAGACACAGCTACAACATGAATGACACAGACAGAAGATGACTTTAGCTAGAATAGCCTTGTCTTTTATGAAAATATCTGAATGCTTCTGCAATCATTTTGCAATGCAGGTACAGTGGGCAGTTCTTAATTTTAATTGCATAGTCATTTATTAGGCCAAAATGAAAACTAAACTGAAGTGGTTCTCTCAAAATAAAATGAAATCAACAAAACTTACTTTTGGTAGTCTCAAAATATAACAACTAAAATACAAATTGTCAGATGTACATAAAACTAAACTGAACATGAAATGTTAAGTGAAAGTAATGAAAACAAATCCAAAGAATTCAAATAAATGGAATTAAAATGACCTTGAGCAGTACATAGCTATATCATTTATTAGTAAGCTTATATCTTTTGTTTGTCAGTCATTATCCAACCTGCTACAGTATATCCTAACACAGGGTCACGGGGGTCTGCTGGAGCCAATCCCAGCCAACATGGGGTGCAAGGCAGGAACAAATCTCTGGGCAGGGCGACTGCCCACTGCAGGGCACACACACATCAAGTACACACTAGGGACAACTTAGGATCGCCAGTGCATGTCTTTGGAATTTGGGAGGAAACCCACGCAGACACGGGGAAAACATGCAAACTCCACACAGGGAGGACCCGGAAAATGAACCTGGGTCTCCGTACTGCGAGGCAGCAACGCTACCACTGTGCCGCCCACACTGTGTTTGTTTGTTTTTCTAAAAAAACATTGAGCATAAACCTGATTAACCTTAGTCCTGATGTTCATTATAAAGAAAACAATGTGTTTTTTTTTTTTAAATAAAGACCTCATATACAATATGTGAAAGAAATAATAAACCAAAAATGCCTTTTTCCATTTTTTTCTCTGAAACTGACAATTGATGAAAAATGTAAAAGTATTTCCTATCACAAATTTAAACCTGATGAAAGTTATAACCGTACTTTGAGCTCTAGGACTAAACTAAACTGAATAGGTTAACCGTTATATTTCTGAAATGCTTATCAGAACAAAAACGAAAAAGGAATTCAAATCATTTTTATAGGACTGCATTTTTTTAAATTTTTTGTTTCACATAAGCCAGAATATTAGCACAGTTTTTTGTTCAGAAGCAGAATCTAATATGAAGCTGGCACAAAGAATAATACCTGAAGTTTAGGAACAGCACTAAAGACATGTTTCACACATTGCTTATTAGTGATGGACCAATATTTTCAGGAGATAGAGATAATCACATTATATTATCATTAAACACAGGAAGCAAAGCATTTCCTATTCTTATTAATACTGTCCTGAAATGAACGGCCTTAATTTTCCACTTCAGTGCCAAGAATTTTTTCTTTGCCTTACATGATTTTCTGATGGTATCTGAAGTGCCACTAATCACACACTGTGATGCGTTCAAGTTGTTTAAACAAAAATCTGCTCTGGATAACTAAAAATAAAGTGATTCAAAAAGCAGCTGCTTCAGAGTTCACAGAAAACCATAATAGACCAGAACTTCAAATCAGACTGCAGGCGACAGACATGACAGAGTTTTGCTGTTCCATGAAAACAATAAATGTTGTAAAAGAACAGCAGTAATAATAATAATACCAGTGTGATATTACTTGAAAACACACAAGTGCTGCAACCAAAATTCTCTATAATAAAAGTCACACTCAGAAATGTCAAAGCGTGGAGAAAATCAATACATTTGCTTTTCCTAGTGACTGAGTGGGAGGTGAATGCAGGCATCAGTTTAAACTTTAAAACCCAGCAAATTGCTTACAATTAATTCATGTTGAAGCAACTAATTTTTTGAGGGTTCATGCAGTCCAGCCTCAGAATGGTATTACAGTATATTTCTGTTTTTTATTTATTCAAGAGCCTACTATAGTTAATCTGCAGAAATGCAAAGTTGATACCAATGTACATTATTGCTTCAGGTAACGCTGATCAACAAAGAGTTTGTCACAGAACAACTTAGGGGTGTTGTAAAAGTACTATCACCCATTGTTTTTGAGTTATGCCTTTTTAGGCTGTATATTTAGTACACAAATCCTTATTTTTGTTTAGTTTTTTAAAGTTAAATTCAACATTAAAGTGTTTTCATTGTTATTTGTCAGCATTGTATAACTTTTGAGAAGGGCACACTAGTTTGCAGGCTGTAACACATTTGGATATGTGAGAAGGAAGCCTGTTCCTCATCTGATGCACAGCTTAGTGTTAGTTGGTGATCAGATGTCAAAGGGTAAAATAAACATCTGCAAGTTTACATTTTTAAAAATTAATTTCTTGGATTCTCATCGGGACTTTTTCTCTAGAAATCTCAGAGAGGTTAGCGTCAAGTTGGTGAACGGTTTTATCAGGACAATTCTTAAATGAAAAAGCAACGCCAAGGCAAGTGGAGTCCCAGTATGCTTATTGACAACAGCTGGAGCGTTAAGTGGGATATCCTTGAGGACAAGTACAGCAGAAAATTGTACACATCTTCACTTCAGGTGAGACATTCTCAGTGTGCATACATAGTATAAATACACATTTTTTTTAAATTTTAATCATATGACACTTAAAATTTTTGCCTGTTTGAGAAACACTAATTAGGTATCTACATTAATTCTTGTTACAAAAAAAGTTAAATTCTGTCGTCAGTGTAATTAACACAATGAACAAATCATCCTCATAATGTGCCTACCTTACAATTTAAATTTTTTATAATTTTGTGTAAATTTTAGAAATCATTTTGTATATTGCACTGAGCAAGAAGTAAAACACAAATATGTATCTTTCAAATGTGTATTATAAAATGTTTCTCAGTTTACAGGATACCATTATGGAAGAACAGAGTAAAATATGTCTCTTTTTAATTTGGGCCTCTGACTGAACTGATAATCACATGGTTTTGCACTTAGACTTTCCTTGCTTACAGTTTCTTTGCTGTATACAGCACAGCCTCAATTACGAGAACTATGAAGCATCATTTATATAAGGTGGAAGTATTTGTCCCTTTTTTAAAAAAGATCACTACCTATAAGCAGGGATACGAACAAATTTGCGATACCGGTGAAGAAGAACCCCACACTACATCTTGCAGAATCACATCTTTCTACAGCTTCATTCTGTAACTTGATATTATTTTCCATTTCCTTAGCTTTATACAAAATAGAATGCCATCTCATCCTTGCTGATTAGCAAATACAAGTACATAAAATGACCCTGTATGTCTATAATAAATCTGAGCAGCTGGAAGCAATATAAAATGATGAACTGTTATCTGTGAGGCTGACAGTTAGAGGATGGTTAGGAAAGGTAACTACATGTGAGTGTGTGGCAAGAGATAACGTACAGTATATGGTGGGTGTGACCTGCATAAATATGAAAAATTCAATTAGTTTACTGTTGTCTTTATACATTGTTTGTTCCAGTCATCATTTTATGGACTATTTGAAATAGTTGTAAAAGCTTAGCTGGGAATAACAAAAATAAATCCTTACAGAAACCAATGGAGTCAGTTAAGAGAAGGCATTTACTTATTATTAGCATTATCAAAAAGCTGTAGACATCAACTACAGGCAAAAGATATTTTTTTAGGCCTATTACTAGAAAACAACTCTTTCATTGGATATTTGCATTATAATGTAACATTCTCAAAACTGCTTAATGTAAATCATGATGAGTCATGATTGAGAAGCGGCCCTGGATGGCCTACATCCCCATCATGCTGCCCACTCTTGCACACCCCTACAAGTTGAATCACTCTAATCAGTATGTCTTTGGAGCTGTCAGAAGAAAATCCATGCAGAGAAAGATAACATGTAAACTCCATACAGACAATGACATGGTGTGAGATTCACAGTCAGGATGCTGGGCTTGTGAGGTGGCATTGCCACCCAGTGTGGCATCATATTCCCCAACATCTATACTTACTGAGCAAATTCTTAGGACACCTGTACTAACAATGGATGGGGCCTCCTTTTGCTCTCATGACTGTCTCAGTTGTTGACCACAGTCCTTTAAGATTCTGGCCCATGTTTACTTGATTGCATCGTGTAATTTCTGCAGATTTGTCAGCTGCACATTTATTCCACCACATCCCAAAACTATTCTATTGGATTCTGACCAGTGACTGGGAAGGCCACTGGGGAACATTGCACTTCATGTTAATTGAACCAGTTTGAGACGACTTGCTTTTTGACCTAGTGCATCATTCTGGTAGTATTCATTAGATAAGGGGTAAATTATGGCCATGACAGGAAGTACATAGTCTGCAACAATACTCAAATATGCCCACGACATCCCACCAGTGACTGATTGGTATTACTGGGCCCACAAGTGTACCAAGAAAGCATTCCTCACAGCAATTACATCACCACCACCAGTCTGGACTGTTGACACAAGGCAGGTTGGGTACATGGATTCATGGTGATGGTGCCAAATTCTGACCCTTCCATCTGTGTGTCTCAACAGAAACCCAAGATTTATAAGGCTACGTTTTTTGCAGTTTTCAAATGTCCAAGTTTGGGGAGCCAGTGCCCACTGCAGACTCTGCTTTCTGTCCTTGGCTGACAGGAGTGGAACCTGATGTGGTCTTCTGCTGTTGTAGTCAACCTGCCTCAAGGTTTGATGTGTTGTACATTCTGAGATGCTTTTCTGCTCACCCCAGGTGTACAGAGTGGTTACCTGAGTCATCATAACCTTTCTTTCGGCTCGATCCAGTCTGGCCATTCTTCTCTGACCTCTCTCATTAAGAAGGCATTTCCATCCGCAGAACTGCCACTCAAATGATGTTTTTTATTTTTTTCCACTATTCTTAGTAAACTCTAGACAATGTTGTGCATGAAAATCCAAGTAAATGATCAGTCAAACCAGCCTGTCTGGTACCAACAATTGTGGCCCTGTTAGAAATCATATTCTTTGCCAATTCTGGTGCTGGATGTGAACACTGATTGCAGCTCCTGACCTCTGTCTGCATGGTTTTATGCATTGCACTGCTACCACATGATTGGCTGATTAGATGACTGTATTGATAAGTAGGTGTACAGGTCAGCCAGTCTTTCAGTCATTTTCCAACCCACTATACCCTAACACAGAGTTACAGGGGTCCGCTGGAGCCAATCCCAGGCAGCACAGGGCGCAAGGCAGAAACAAATCCCCGGGCCGGGCGCCAACCCACCACAGGGCACACATACATCCACACACCAAGCACACATTAGGGACAATTTAGGATCACCAATGCACCTAACCTGTATGTCTTTGGACCATGGGAGGAAACTGGAGCACCTGGAGGAAACCCACGCAGACATAAAAAGAATATGCAAACTCCACACAGGGAGGACCCTTGAAGCGAATCCAGGTCTCCTTACTGCGAGACAGCAGCACTACCACTGCACAACTGTGCCACCCAGGTATACAGGTATTCCTAATAATTTCTTCAGTGAATATAATATGTATATTAAATGTAAGTGGCTGAGTATTTGTTACACAAGCCATACCACATGCACTTCAGAACAGCTCATCCGTCTGAAGATAAGCAAGTTCGGGCCCAGCCGGTACTTAGATGGGAGACTATCTAGAAAAAGCTTGGGTTCCAGCTGGAAGAGGTATTTGCCAACAGGGGGCATTTACCCTGTGAACTGAATGTGGATCCTAATTCCTTGCAATGATAGGGACATTTTGCTGTAAAAATGGAGTTGTCCTTCAGATGAGTTTGAAAATCATAGTCCAGGCTCTCTGTTGTCATAAAAGATCTCTGGGCATCTTTAGTAAAGAGTGGGGTGTATCCCGCTGTCCAGGCTAAATTGCCCCATGGCCTAGTCATTCTGGCCCCGTAATCATCCCCTATCTCTAATTGGCTATTTCTCTCACCACTTCACCATCTAACACATAATGTGTGGTGAGTGTACTGGTGTAAAAATGGCTGCCAGTTGGATGCTACACATTAATGGTGGTTGAAGTGGCTCCCACTCACTGAAGCACTTTGAGTAGTGAGAAAAGCAATATACATGTAAAGAATTATTATTACTATTTAAAATACAGTATCTATTTAGACACCCCAAAAGATAGTGTTATTACATATCAGTGACTGGACTTCAGCTGAGTTCTTGTTCTGTGTGTCTTCTTTGTGGTCTTCTAAGTGTTTGTGGTGTGGTACTACTCCATATTTCTGTGTGATTCCAGTTTGCTCCCTCTGTAGAGCCTTTAGTTAGTAAGTTTACATCTCTTCCAGTGTAGGAGTGTCCATGAATGTGCCCAGTAGTGGACAGACATCCTGTGAATCCACTAATAGAAAGTATAATTCAGAAAACGAAAGGATGAGAATATGCAGCACTGTAGAAGCAATTCTTTGAATATCAGTCCTTTTTTGTTTGATTTTGGTGTGGAGAACAGAGAATCATTCACAGAGCCTCATTAATCAGATTTTTAAATGCCAACTGGAAATGTCACCCTGGCACCCTACTTGTTTATATTGTCCACTTAATAACTATTTGAGATGTTTCCTGATGTATGCTTGGATTTAAAGCAAATATGCCAGGCTCAGCTTTCTTGGGCATGGCCTCTGTTTTCTCAGGGAAGTCCTGGCTAATCTCTTTGGAAAACTGACTTGTATACTGGAAAGCAACTGCAGTCTCTGTGATTCAACACTGCACACCATGGCCATACTGTAAATGAGGCGGACTATCAGTATTCCTTCTCACACTGACCCATATTCACTGCAGCTAACAAGTGGATTTAGACTTTTTCCTAAAATCAGAACAACACTTGTGAACTTAAAGAACATATAGTTACAAAATGCTTTATTATCTCCTTCAAGAGAGAACAGGTTAGACATTGTTGAGTATTGAAATGTTCTGTATGAGGACTGCAGGGCATCCTTTGATTAAGGTAGAATCTTTGACTTGGCATCGGTGGCATTCGTGTAAAGCTGTGAACAGAGCATGCTTTAATGTCTCTGCCTTATGACCCACTGCCATGTGGAATTTATTAGCTGAATTAGTAAGCGATGCTGAATGCCTGGCCATGGGCACACCGCATTTGAATAATGGCATAGTATAACTCATAGCCCTCTAAACTTTAACCTCCTGTTTGGGCACACATTCCTAGGGTTTCAGTCTAATTAAGTTAGAGTTCAGAGTCTCATTCCGAAAGGTAAACTGTCTGTGCTTTCTTCTTGCTTCTTTTATGTAGCCGTCCGCTTCCCAAAGTCCGAAGACATGTAGGTTAGGAAGGATTGTTGATGCTAAATTGACAGTAGTGTGTGTGTGTGTGTGTGTGTGCGTGTGTGTGTGTGTGTGTGTGTGTATGAGTGCGTGCTCACCCTCTGATTGACTGGCACCCTGACCCTTTCTTGCTGGGATAGGCATCAGCCCCCTGCAAGGTTTAAGTAGGCATAGAAAGTGGTATGGTAAAGTATGGTACAAATAAATATGAATAAGAAAATGTTTATTTTGTAATTAAATTTTCTCATTTGAAGCAAAAAGTGAATATGGTGGTGATCTGCTAATGACAGATTTAGTTATACTGGTGAAGATCCAGGCTGGGCACAAGTGGGTATCTCGGACTGACAGTGATCCTGAACGTTCAAGTATGTCCACTAAAGAATGGCTTAAGAAGAACAGGTTCTGTGTCCAGGAGTGGCTCAGCCAAAATTTCTATTGAAATGGAAAGAGATGCTCCAGATAGCTGACAGAGTTAAGTTCATATGACATCTCTATAGCAGTAGTCATCAAATACATTTGACCTGGCAAAGCAAATACTGTTTGGGCCAGGCCAGTCATGTCAGGCCAGGCTCACCTCATAAACCTTCCCCTCGCACAAATCCTCACTTATACACAGAGGCATTGACTCCTGCACACTCTGAACAAATCATCTCTCCATTCATATCATGGACATCAATTCAATTCAAACCTGCCAATTTATATCTGCAAGATAAGTATACGTGACAGTGAATTCATTCTGGTGTTGTTATCATTCCTAACAAACAAGTTGAACCGTTTACATTCTATCTATCTATCTAATTAGCTCTTTCCTGACAGTGACCCGGACTAATTCCCACAGTAAGTCTCAGGAGATGCTTGTTGAATTACTTAACTTCGTCTGGGTGGTTACTATTGTGAGCTATCCTCACTACTCCATCTGTCTTCTCATTATCTTTCCAGTCCAAGTGCACCATTCTGCACACCTCCAGCACCCATGGCTCTACTCCATTGCAGATTCTTATCTGCTTGATTCCTCACAGATAAGAGTTACAACAGTATTTAGAAATGCTAATGCAAAGTGAATGCAGTATTTGTGAAATATCTACAATCGTCATAAAATAAAGCTGCGTTTGCATTCTAAATTAAAATAAAATCACTAGTAAGAACATTGAGAAGTTCCCTCAAAACATTGCTCCAAAACTACTCTTAACTGCTATTTTTTTACCTTCTTGAAGCAGTCAAATTTGGAACAAAATTAGTGTGATTTGGATGGATGATCACTTATGCTGTGGTGAATTCATGTGGCTCATGTTAAATATGTGAATGTGTTAAAAAATCTTTTCATTCAGACTGATGGGTTGGCACATTTGTGTTATAGAATGACTCCCCCTTTTTTGCTCCGTGGTACCAGGTGTGTTTTGGAGCCAGAGGAGACTTGCACATAGGTAATGACCATCCGGAAGGATTCCCAAACTTTCTGAATATGTTATGGGAAAACTCTCATGTTTGAGCTTTCTCATGGCTTTACAATTGCTCTTATTGTTTCTGTTGTGATAGGGAAAAAGGGACATGGAACAAGACAGGTCTGGCAGGGTCTGCACTTCAAAAATCGAAACCACACTCATAGCTGGAGATCTTCTATGAGTGTCATTATTGATAAACAGCTGCCATTGGACACTATACCTTAATTGTTTTAAGAGTTTCCTGGAAGTAATTATTCCAAGGGCACTGAAGTAAAGAAAAGGTCACAGGGGACTGACAACAGCCCAGAAGAATTTCCAAGACACACAGCGTTGCTTCTGTTGAATTAAAAGTTCCTGCTGCATAAGGCTGAGGGCAGGTAGCATGGTAGTCACACGTATCTTGCCCGTTAATTACAATTTAGCATTTCCAGAGGTAATACTAAAGAGATGACAACGTGATCCTCAGATGGTTTATTTAACCTGAGAAGTTATTCCAAGCAAGTAACACCTGTGTGGACCTCTCCATGCCAGTCATTTGTGAATTAGTGTAAGGGTGCAAATGGTATAGAGTAATTATGACAGAGAATGGAAGCTGATTCTTTATGAAAATTATTTGGGCAGTGAACAAGTAGGTAAGCCAGGCCCACCTGATAGTCCAGGACTTGACTCTCTGTATTTGGGCACAGTGCTGGCTACTTGATCATTAATCCCCACTTGTTGTTGGCTTAGTAAACAACCTGTTTATACCTCTGAGTTCTTTGTCAGACTTTGTTTTGGGTAAGAGCTGCCGGTTACACTTTGATCCTAATTCTTAATGTGTCCTCTGGCACTCCAAATGTGTGCTTTTAGTTTGATGGGTGATTATATAACAAGTGTATTCTATAATATTCTGAGAGCTGTGTCTGACTACTTGGCGTTAAGTCGAATTTGTTCACTATGGGACTCCATCAAGGCTGAGTCTTGTCACCACACCTGTTTGTGGGTTTCATAGACAGGTAGGGTGTGAGGGTGTCCAGTTGGTGAGGTTAGGGGTAGCATTGCTCCTTTAGCATATGATGCTGTCATTTTACTTCAACTGACCGTGACTTACAGCACGTACTTCAAATGATTTACTGCTGAATGTGAAGTGGCTGGGATGACGATCAGCACCTCCAAGTATCAGGTCCTAGTTCTGTCTCTGAAACAAGTGGATTGCTCTCTCCATGTGAGGGGGAACAACTGCCATTAGTAGAGTAGTTCAACTATCTCTGGATCTTGTTCATAAGTGACGGAGAAAGGGAATGTGAAATGGACAGACAGAGTGGGGTGGTACTTGTTATTTTTAAGCTGTACTTGTCCTTGGTGTTAATGTACTGTAGGTTTAAAGAAAACTACTTTTTGTTTACCAGTCAACCTACATTCCTGTCCTCATCTATGCTTATGAAATGTGGGTAATGACCGAAAGAATAACATCCCGAGTACAAGCGGCAGAAATTAGGGGGTTTTTTTTTTCACAGAGTGGCTGGGCAGAAACTATGATAGGGAGAGAAGCTCAGCAATTTGGAAGAACCTCAGATTAAAGTCACTGCTCCTCTGAGGTGGCTTTGACACATTGTTAGAATACCCTCCTTGTGGCTACCCTGGACTTTCTCCTGGCAGTTCCCACTAGGACGACACCCTGCAACAGACCCAGGACACACTGGAATGATTATATCTCTTTACTGGCTTGGGAATTCCACAGGAATGGCAGAAATCTGTAGCTTGAGACAGGAAAGCCTGGACTAATTTACCTGGCCTGCTACTACCACAACCTTCACAAGGAAAAGTGGTTTTATAAAATGAGATGAGATGTGTTCTGAAAATTTTCAAGTAAAGAAGACAGAAGTTTTGAGGTAAGGTAGTTATACTCATTGATCGTGGTGCTGACTAAATATTGTTTAACACGTAGAAGTAAGAATGTGACTGAATGGTGCACATGTAACAATTACAACCCTACCAACTTATAATCCTATAAATGGTCCCATCAGCATTTATGTTGTGAAATTAATCAGTGATCTTCAGTTACCCATTATGGGACCATTCACAATGAACATCTGACCAAGGCATTGCACATGGAAAGTGTAGCCTCTCTTTACATAGATGACATTTTAAAAAAAATCAATTACATTTAATCAAATAAAGGAAGGATAACAAAGACGAACTAAGCTAAAAAAAAACAAAATTGAAATTTCCTATAGCCTTTGTAGATGGTGGTGTTAAGTGTCCTGCTGGGACTCCCCACTTTAAATCTACATTCAGTAGGAAATTCCTTTCCTTTTTTTACTATCAATAAAACAATTTCTGTCCTCCACTTCCATGTACAGATCGTGGTACTCCACATCAAAGATATTCACAACAAAATAATATGTTTAGAGAGAAGGCACCCTAATTGGCTTGTTTAGAGCTTCACGTTTGAACCTACTACTTCATGATTTCAGGGGTAAATTGTTATTCAATAGTTAGAGTAAATAATGTAACAAGATCATGAAAATCCTGTTATTAAAAAAAAAAACATGAAAACATTTAAAGAAGTGTAGCTGACAGCTTTAATTAGGGCTTAGTGTCTCATTTTGTTTCCATTCCCACTAGCTGTCTCTGCTGGAATTAGATATAATTGTGCAGGTCATGAGCTATTTCATGGAGGTCAGCTTGAAACATTGACTCTACAATTATAGTTAAAAATAGAAGACAACAGCCTTGCGTCAATAACAACTGGTGGCACTTAATGTGTTTCTTGGAGTCCGTGTTCTGTCTACTTAAATTATATAAATATTGTATGCAGCGTCTTTGAAGCAGTAGAACTGGGTGCCAGTTTACTTGGATCTGACTGTGTTGCTCCCTGAAAAACAGCCTATAGTATCTATGTCAAACACCCAAATGATTTTCTTAAAAAATTGGAATTATGCATAACCGCAATAATGCTCTTCAAAGTTTATAGGTGATGTTTTTTGTTTTTCTGGAAATATTAGCCAGTTTTAAAAAGTATCTCGATGACACCTTAACTAACAGCTTGTTGGATGCTTCTTAGGTAAACTGAAGTTCTATGTTCTTCTCAACTTATTTTTTCCCACTTTACACACAATCTCATTAGAGATCCCCAATCAGTGTCCTGACTCGGCAGGAAAACAGATGATTAATTACTTGAGATAATCCCGGAGACGTATGCAAAAGGCAAAACAAATGAAAATAAAATAAAACTAGGGACCAGAACCCAGATGATACGTAGAAACCACAGTCAAAACTCAGGCAAGAAGTTGAAAACCTGGCAAGGCACAAATAAATAAATTACAAAGAGAACTTAATAGAGGTTTGGAAGGATTTATCCGCAGATCAGATAAAGCTCAGTGCAAACACTGACCTTTCATCCCATTTGCTAATGAATTCTAGGGAATGACCCTTGAGACCACGCCCCTAAAAACACAGAATGCAACCTTAACAATGGTACCCAAAATGGCTTCCAAAAATCAGCCTTGATCAGGACAATTATCAGTACACAGGACTTGAGTGCTCTTCATGATTCTGACTGAACAGGTTTAAACAGATGCTATGATACAGTAGGTGTTAAGCTGGTTGAACTTTGACAATGTGCTGTAAGGTTATGGACAGAAAGGCAATATCTGAAATTAGACAGACGTTTGTCGAAATTGATGAGTCGAGGCCTGGCTTTTTCAAGAACTTTAAAAGCTTGAATGGAGCAGGAGTCAGAATAAAGAGATAGATTGTCATGTGTGTGATGAAGGAGGCAGAACCATGGAAAGTCAAAGAGCATGATCAATCTAGTCCTTTTATGGGATGAAGGATCTGGTTGACTAATTTGATTGATATATTTGAATTCCCTTGCTCCATTCTGTTCATCTGAAGCCCCATCACACTACATGACTTTTCCAGTGATTTTCAGTTGTAGCTTTTATTTACATAATGCTAATGAGTTTTGGGAAATTGCGGTGCCCTCCTGTAACCGCCAGTCATTTCACGTGACAGTCATGGAAACTCGTTCATAGTGTCCTGTTGTAATCAATGAAAAATTACAATAGGTTAGAATCTGTTGCACGTCATTAAGGTGTTCAGTTGGAAGTATAGTACATACAGTATAACCCAGTTACCCAAAGACATGTGGTCGTCTGCTCAAGATTTTATAACATAAGCTCTTCTTTTTTCTTCGTTTAAAAGGAGAGCACAGACAACAATGGCAGCATCAGCTTCACTTGGTTATTTTCCATGTTGCTTGGTAATGTTTGTATGATGCACCAATTGTTATTCCTCTTATTCATGCTGATTGGCTACCAAAACGTGTGAACCTTACGATATTTTCAGGCCACAACTGTGTTGAGAAATAGAAAGGGAATTGTCATATTCACATTTGTAGCTGGTTATCTGGCATCCTCAAGACAACAAGATCCAGCAACTGTGT
Organism: Polypterus senegalus; assembly: GCF_016835505.1. Classification (NCBI taxonomy): domain Eukaryota; kingdom Metazoa; phylum Chordata; class Cladistia; order Polypteriformes; family Polypteridae; genus Polypterus; species Polypterus senegalus. Next base: position 273,303,107 of record NC_053154.1, read on the forward strand.
TCATCAAGTGTGACGTGCTGTTCCACTCAGAGTCATCTAATGTGATGCTAACTTTAAAGTCAAGCACTGTGAGTCCTGGTCTGTTATTTCAAACATGGAAAGATCATATGTCTTCTTGAACAGAGAAACCAGATAATCACAAATTACAGTGGTGTGAAAAACTATTTGCCTCCTTCCTGATTTCTTATTCTTTTGCATGTTTGTCACACAAAATGTTTCTGATCATCAAACACATTTAACCATTAGTCAAATATAACACAAGTAAACACAAAATGCAGTTTTTAAATGATGGTTTTTATTATTTAGGGAGAAAAAAAAATCCAAACCTACATGGCCCTGTGTGAAAAGGTAATTGCCCCCTGAACCTAATAACTGGTTGGGCCACCCTTAGCAGCAATAACTGCAATCAAGCGTTTGCGATAACTTGCAATGAGTCTTTTACAGCGCTCTGGAGGAATTTTGGCCCACTCATCTTTGCAGAATTGTTGTAATTCAGCTTTATTTGAGGGTTTTCTAGCATGAACCGCCTTTTTAAGGTCATGCCATAGCATCTCAATTGGATTCAGGTCAGGACTTTGACTAGGCCACTCCAAAGTCTTCATTTTGTTTTTCTTCAGCCATTCAGAGGTGGATTTGCTGGTGTGTTTTGGGTCATTGTCCTGTTGCAGCACCCAAGATCGCTTCAGCTTGAGTTGACGAACAGATGGCCGGACATTCTCCTTCAGGATTTTTTGGTAGACAGTAGAATTCATGGTTCCATCTATCACAGCAAGCCTTCCTGGTCCTGAAGCAGCAAAACAACCCCAGACCATCACACTACCACCACCATATTTTACTGTTGGTATGATGTTCTTTTTCTGAAATGCTGTGTTCCTTTTACGCCAGATGTAACGGACATTTGCCTTCCAAAAGTTCAACTTTTGTCTCATCAGTCCACAAGGTATTTTCCCAAAAGTCTTGGCAATCATTGAGATGTTTCTTAGCAAAATTGAGACGAGCCCTAATGTTCTTTTTGCTTAACAGTGGTCTGCGTCTTGGAAATCTGCCATGCAGGCCGTTTTTGCCCAGTCTTTTTCTTATGGTGGAGTTGTGAACACTGACCTTAATTGAGGCAAGTGAGGCCTGCAGTTCTTTAGATGTTGTCCTGGGGTCTTTTGTGACCTCTCGGATGAGTCGTCTCTGCGCTCTTGGGGTAATTTTGGTCGGCCGGCCACTCCTGGGAAGGTTCACCACTGTTCCATGTTTTTGCCATTTGTGGATAATGGCTCTCACTGTGGTTCGCTGGAGTCCCAAAGCTTTAGAAATGGCTTTATAACCTTTACCAGACTGATAGATCTCAATTACTTCTGTTCTCATTTGTTCCTGAATTTCTTTGGATCTTGGCATGATGTCTAGCTTTTGAGGTGCTTTTGGTCTACTTCTCTGTGTCAGGCAGCTCCCATTTAAGTGATTTCTTGATTGAAACAGGTGTGGCAGTAATCAGGCCTGGGGGTGGCTACGGAAATTGAACTCAGGTGTGATACACCACAGTTAGGTTATTTTTTAACAAGGGGGCAATTACTTTTTCACACAGGGCCATGTAGGTTTGAATTTTTTTTCTCCCTAAATAATAAAAACCATCATTTAAAAACTGCATTTTGTGTTTACTTGTGTTATATTTGACTAATGGTTAAATGTGTTTGATGATCAGAAACATGTTGTGTGACAAACGTGCAAAAGAATAAGAAATCAGGAAGGGGGCAAATAGTTTTTCACACCACTGTATGTTCTAGTTGCCAACCAATAGCCTGGACCTCTAATAGTGACAGTGGCACATTTTGACATGATCTGCTACTAAAACGTACTACTACTTTTAGGTCACTTCAGATGCTCTGGTTCTAGTTGTTGTACTATGTATGTGTACTTACCATATAAGAGCAAGTCACTATAATAAGTGACTGCAGTAAAGCATTATGTGATAGTAAAATGTAAAGATGATTTTTGTGGTCAGTAAGCTAAAATCAAGAAGATAAACCAAACGTATTCAGGAAGCAAAATCTTCATTGTCCAGTGGAATAGAGGAGATGAGGTTGGAAATGTATGGGAGAAAGAGTCATCCTTTGTGATGGAAGGAAGGATATTGAATTAGGAAGCACAGTAAATGGTTGTATCATGGGTTGTTTGTTTGCAGTTTGTTCATGGCTTTATCCCATTTATGTTTCTTACTATGCAACACTAACCACACAGTATATGTGTGAAGATGGGGTGGGAGAGAAATGGTTTATAGGGTGTAAGAAAACAAAGAATTTAGAAGAAAAGATGGACCTCCATGGTGAACCCTATATAACCGAATGAATCAAAAACCAAAGAAAACTTAAGAATGTAGTCCAGAAGAAGACTGACTCAGGATGCCTGTGTATCCGGACTTATAAAGCATAGGCAGGAAGGGGTGGGTCTGGAAGGGTGGATGGCAGAAGTTACATCAGATGATATGGTGAGGTTGTCAATCGTCCAACACACTGCCACTCTCCAACTCAGTGAGTATTACTACCTTACCTTAAAAGTTTTGTCTTCCTTATCTGTAAAACCTCTCATCGTACTTCAAGTTTAGGGTTGCTTTATTTAGTCATGTTTACACAAGAAAACATGAAATTTGCCTTCTCAGTTGCATCTAATAACAAGACAGAAAGAAATGAAACAAAACAAATAGAGACAAGACAGGTTAAGGTAAGGCAGTTTTATTTATACAATATTCCTTATTAAAAAGCTGTATGGCACTAAGAAGAAAGGAATTTTAAGAGCGATTTGTATGGGTTTTCAAAGCGACTGTCCTTCCTGATTTACTGAAGTTAAGTTCTACGTGTAATGGATGTCTGTCGTCAGTTGAGATTATTTCTAGTTTCTTACGCATTGCCGTCTGACACTCACTTGCCAGATCATCTGCATCAGTCCCAATAACTTTGGCTGCATGCTTAGTACAGTAATCCCTCGCTATATCGCGCTTCGACTTTTGCGGCTTCACTCTATCGCGGATTTTAAATGTAAGCATATCTAAATATATATCACAGATTTTTCGCTGGTTCGCGGACAATGGGTCTTTTAATTTAAAGTACATGCTTCCTCAGTTTGTTTGCCCAGTTGATTTCATACAAGGGACGCTATTGGCGGATGGCTGAGAAGCTACCCAATCAGAGCACGTATTACATATTAACTAAAACTCCTCAATGATATACGATGTGCTTCCCCGAGCGGATTGTTTGCTTTTCTCTGTCTTTCTCTGACATTCTCTGCGCCTGACGGAGGGGGTGTGAGCAGAGGGGCTGTTTGCCAAGAGGATATGGACGCTCCTCTAAGAAATGAAAGCACGTATTGATTTTTTGATTGTTTGCTTTAATCTCGCTCTCTCTCTCTGACGTTCTCTGCGCCTGACGGAGGGGGTGTGAGCAGAGGGGCTGTTTGCACAGAGGCTGTTAGTTTAGAAGATACGGAGGCTACTCTAAAAAATGCTGAAAGACTTACCTTCACATTGCTCCCTTCTTTGCGGCTGCTTTATCGCGGTGCTCATACTTAGAAGCCCAACAGCACGTATTGATTTTTTGATTGTTTGTTTTTCTGTCACTCTCTCTCTGACATTCTCTGCTCCTGACGGGAAGAGAAGATATGTTTGCATTCTTTTAATTGTGAGAAAGAACTGTCATCTCTGTCTTGTCATGGAGCACAGTTTAAACGTTTGGCTAAAGGGTGTTATTTCATGTCTAGAGGGCTCTAATAATGTTAACAGGGTGGGAGAGTTTATAAGGGCTTAAAATATATAAAAATAATCATACAAACATGTGGTTTCTACTTCGCGGATTTTCATCTATCGCGGGGTTCTGGAACGCAACCCCCGCGATCGAGGAGGGATTACTGTAATCTGCTGAAGCTTTATTAAATTTTGTTTTTTTAGACCAATAAACTAGGCAATGAAACTGAAAGCGATAACAGACTGAATCATACTGCGATAAGAAGACAACATGAGGTCCTTGTCTACTTTAAATAGTTTGAGTTTAGGAGAAATCAACACTGATTGCATTTAGAGAATATTTTTTTGTATTTGCATTCCAGTTAAGATTGTTATCAAAGTTAGTTCCTAAGTATTTATATTCATTCACTATTTCTACCCCCTCTTCCAAAACATTCAGAGTGAGAAAGTTTTTATTACACCAGTTTACCATACAGTCCACTTGATTTAGATAGTGGCTTTCGTCCTCCCCAGGTACTGTAGATGCTTCAAATATTCTTCCCATTGGACCATATTACATTGATCTGACAAAGTTCAATAAAGTTATTAATTAAGAACTTTTAGTTCCCTGATCAACATGAAGTTAAAAGTGACCAATTCATATGAATGCAGTTTTCCAACGATAATTAAATTTTTTTTATTTAATTGTCGTTGTTTCTGTACCGAGGATGGACTGTCGGCTCTCCACAGTTACACTTTGTTCTCAACTCGCTCCACCTTGTAATCGTGCAATCTTTGTCTCAAGATAATGCGATCATACATACTGCAATTTTATATTTGGTATTGACTGATTTTCCTGAGTTAAACTTGGACACAATCTATTAATTACTTAACCAATGCCCTTCACATCTTGAACCCCACCCAAGACTAACATCAAAACCACATGTCACTGGTCCATCTGATTGACTGCAGTGCCTTTCAGTGACTGGAAAATCTGACAAACAAATCAACTTGATGACGACTTTTGAGGACACAGATTTTCCAGTTCACAAGTCTGAGAATGAAAACTGCTTTACAACAAAACTAAATACGTGGAAATAATGGAAAAATGAACAAATGAAGACAAAAACACTAATAACTAAGAAAATGTATTGAACAGAATGGTGCCAGCCATTTCTACCCATTCCACTCCATCTGTTGACATGTCACATAACCCGTGAGCTTGAGAACTGTCCCATTTGCCTCCGATTCACACAGTTCTTCCTTTTTTCCATGTCTGCGGCACTCCATCTGAGCGTGCATATGTCACTCATGAGATGCAAGGCATCTGCTCGGCTTCATTTGTCAGTATCGTGGAGGATTTTAAATTATTTTGTTAGGCAAATTCACCATCACTCCAGAGTGTGTTCTTGGCATCATCCCTTTGAATTGACCAAGAACCATACTGTCAGTCTCTCGCTCTCTTTCTCTGTTTCTCTGCCAGTTTATCAGCAATTTTCTGGGTTCATCCAGGTTGGCTGTGTAGCCTGGACTTTATACGCATTTCCCAGCCGAACTTAGTTTACTCTTTTCATTTTGATTTTAATTGAATTCAAAGTTGATTTTAACAAGAGTGAAATTAGTTTGCCAACAGTGTTATTAAATACAGGCCAAGGCATCACTTAGAAAACAAGAAAGTAAACTCAGCAGTTAAACATGTTCTTCTACATAATAAAAAACATATACTGTAGTAGTAGACATGGTTACATTTGACCCATCAAGTAAAATAAAATAAAACCTGCGTCAGCACTCTATAAATGGCTCCTATAGGGGACCACATGTTTAGCCTCCATTAGTCTTTATTATTTGAGCGAAAGACTGGTAGAACAGGAGAATATTTGAACTGGGTACATTTTTACACTTCTCTGTGACATATTGGTGGCCTGCTGAGGACTGACTTCCATCTGTCAAGATACGTAGTGGCTGCTCATGACCCTGAACTGAATAAATGTGTGGCAAAATAGTTAGAGAGTTCCTATTGGAATAAAATCTTTTGTCTTGAAATTCCAGTAATCCTGGCTCTTTTTGGGATTACAGCAGTCTTAACAAGCAATCTCTTGTCATATCTTATACTAAACTGCTAGCACATCATTTTACCTTCTTCATTTGGTCTTTCAAAAGGTCTGAGACTTTGAGAGTCTGGCAAGCAGCAGTCAGTGTGGTCCCAAATTGTCCTACGATTGTGGATGTTTCAGTATCTTTGATTGATTTCTTTATATTAAACTCTATAGATAGGTAAGAGAGGAGTTGGCTGAGTTGAATATAATATGCTACAGTATATCCTAATGAGTTCTAATTAGTTCATTTTATAGTGGCACTGACCAGAAAGCAGGACACAGAGCTGGAGGTAGCAGAGTTAAAGATGCTAAGATTTGCTTTGGGTGTGATGAGGATGGATATGATTTGAAGTGAGTACATTAGAGGGTCAGCTCAAGTTGGACGGTTGGGAGACAAAGTCAGAGAGATTGCGTCGGTTTGGACATGTGCAGAGGAGAGATGCTGGGTATATTGGGAGAAGGATGCTAAGGATAGAGCTGCCAGGGAAGAGGAAAAGATGAAGGCCTAAGAGAAGGTTTATGGATGTGATGAGAGAGGACATGCAGGTGATGGGTGTAACAGAACAAGATGCAGAGGACAGGAAGATATGGAAGAAGATGATCCGCTGTGGCAACCCCTAACGGGAGCAGCCGAAAGAAGAAAAAGAATGCAATTTTGAAATCTATAAAATATATAGTGGCCCAGAGTTGTGCGTGTCCTGTGCGTAGTGCTGTTGAATAAGCTTCAAAGATGTTGATTTGCTCCTAACTTTGACCATTTCACATCTGTGGTTGTTCATTCCTTGGTGATGATGAAACAGACGCCTGCTCATGCTGTCCTGATGGCCATGGAAAGCCGAAGGTAAAGCCATATTTTATCATTTTGATTTTCACAACACTTGTGAGCGTATAGAGTTGGCAGTATATTCTGTTAAAGTTTGATAAGAAAATGAATTGGTCGGTGTTTTGTGGTTTTGTGTGATCTACCTTCTCTCTGCCTTTCCGCTAAGCCTCTGTATTGGCACACAGTGGCGCCTGGACTGTCTGCCTTTGCAAGCTTGCATACCACTGAAACCATAACATGACTTGTCTTTTTCACACTTTGCTTCTGTAAAACAATGTCTTGGTGGCCTCTGTTGCACAGAGTGGAAAAGGGATTTGTAGAACCTCTTTGGTGGCTTTTTTTGTAGCTGTCTTTGAGTTTGCCTAAAAGAAAATAGCCTGATGATTCAAAAAGATGTAGAGCTACAGTACATTTGTTTAAACATTGTTTTTCTATTTTTGTATATGTTTTTATTGATTTTAATTTGAAGCAAAAAACTTCCATACAATCAAATCAAACTTAACCACCCAAGAGAAACAGAGGAGAAGGGAGTCAACAACCAGAGAAAAACTTTAAAAGCATCAAGGAAGGAAGAGTATCCTTTTCCTTGATATAGAAGCTCATTCTAAAATCTTATTGATTAGATCCTATCATATTTTTAAAAAGTGTTGAACAGATCCTCTGAGGGAGAATTTTATTTTTTCCAATCTCAAACAATATTGGACATCAGTTACCCGCTGACTTAAAAGAGATGGCGTGGGATACTTCCAACTGAGCTAGATGTGGGTTCTGCTCCATGCTCCCATCTGGCTTCTGGGAAACTCTCGAACCCGACACCCTCCGTAATGTAAATGGATGAGCTGGACAGTGAAGATGTCAACAACAAAGCAAGGGGATGGTGCAAAATGTGCAAAGTGCATTTATTTAAAAACAGCAAAACCAAAACAGTGTTTAAATAAATAGTGCAGTGCATAAAGTTCAAAAAATAAATAATCCATTAAAAACAAGCAAAAATGGTGGAGGTTAAAATCGCATAAATAGATCCTTTTAAAATGAGGCTGGAAGCAGTCCTTTTAAAAACAAAGCCCGGTGCCTTCTTTCTACTGGGGATTCCCCTGCTTCTCCCATCCAGGCTATGCACCATGGGAGTCAAGACAAAACCTTTTATTCTGCTGGAATCCAGGCACTTTCAGGCAGGTGGCACAAGTGTATTGAGAAGGGTGGAGACTACACTGAGAAATGACATTATCAGTTTTGTTAAGGTTCATTCCATTTCTAACTTTCTAGCTTGATTCCACCTCATATAAATATATGTCCATAACTGAGGCAACAACATCAAAGCAATAGTGTAACTGAAGCCCCTTCTACAATAAATGGTAGGTCTCATCCTATCTGTTCAATTTAAGTAGTAGTGGATGAACAGTACTGAATACAGTAACACAGTGGCTCAGCAGTTAGTGGGGCTACCTCTCACATCTTGGAATCCCATGCTCAATTGCCATCTGTGAGGCTTTTTATCTGTGAACTCCTGTTGTTCCACAGCCACCCCAATGACATGTGCGTTAATTAGTAGCTATATATGCATGGGGTCCCTGCAATCGACTGGACTTTCAGCCAGTAATGGCCCACCTTGACTCTGAACTGCACTTAGCAGGTTTGTTCTGTAATGCTTCAATACTGAATATCCCATTTTATTGCTGTTGATTAGTTGCCTCCTTTGTGTGATCTTTGGCACTCAAGGCTTTGTATTTGCAGAAAATCATTCTGCATACATTTGAAAATATTATCTCTGCCTGCTTATTTTGGTAAAGGCTATGGCGGCATGGGACCAGAGCTGATGTTCTTCTCATTACAGACATGCTATCTGTCACACTTTAGGTTGATCGCTGTTCAAAACAAACTAGTCATGGTATTTGGGATCATGAGCTGCCCCACCAGCAGTGAAGCTGTCATTTCTGCACTCATCTTCCACACCCTTTGACAAAGACCTCATTAGAAAAGCATGGCTCGTCCCAGTGAACAGCGGGCGACCGAGACAGCACTTTCATGGGTTGAATCAGAAACATATGTTTCCACAAATGCTGCTGGCATCACCCTAGGAGTTTCTGTCATGTCAGATTCTGTGGCATTACTCTGGAAGTGGGATTTCGTGGGACTACTTGGGTACTTTGCTCCAAATAGCGGAATTCTTGTCTGATACTAAATGATTTGATTCCAACACAAATTCCAATTGCTTGTAAAGAATGTGAGCTGCCATTGCGTGGCTCCGCTAGGCTCTGGCACAGGAGCAAAGGTACTTCATAATGTGCCAAGTTAGTGGATGGGGAGGCATGCTGTGAGCTACTGAACTTATTTATTATTTTTAAATTCACACCTTCATTAAACTATGCCTTAGTGACTAATAATATAGTAACTAATACCCATTTTTTTCTATAAATTTTTGCTTTCTCACTTGGTCAACTGTAACACAATGAAGAGACCATAATATGTGTCTCTCTTTTATTCAATTTATTTTTTTATCGACAGGGATAATATTCATCTGATCAAAAATAATCATAAAAACATTCTGGCAGTACATCTAGAGCATCTACAGTTACACAGGCCCTTGCAAATATTCTTGACACCTTGTGGTTTCATTCACGAAATTTACTAAATGTTCAGGTCGGATTCATGAACCTATACTTGATCTGATTTGATACCACGCTGTAGCGATCTGGTGATGCTCAGATTCACTCAGTTGTAGGGACGATGATTTGTTTATTTTTTTGGTGGGGATCCCAGGAATGCACCGAGCCTTGGCCCGACTTGTACCCCTCACACGAAGTGACAGGATATAAACTAATAAAGCTGTATATTGACTTAACAACTTCCCGGGTCCTCCCTGCGTGGAGTTTGCATGTTCTCCCCGTGTCTGCGTGGGTTTCCTTCGGGCGCTCCAGTTTCCTCCCACAATCCAAAGACATGCAGGTTAGGTGGATTGGTGATTCTAAATTGGCCCTAGTGTGTGCTTGGTGTGTGTGTTTGTGTGTGTCCTGCGGTGGGTTGGCACCCTGCCCGGGATTGGTTCCTGCCTTGTGCCCTGTGTTGGCTGGGATTGGCTCCAGCAGACCCCCGTGACCCTGTGTTCAGATTCAGCGGGTAAGAAAATGGATGGATGGATGGATGGATGGAAAAATATGAGCAACAAATAAAAAGACAACCCTCCTTTTTCCCCATGATGACAGTAAATACTAACACAACAATAAACATCTAACAATAAACACTCGTGACAAAGTCCTTAACACAGTCCAAATGCAGCAGTAACGGATGAAGTGCAATCGAGGAAAAGATGACAAATCCAGGGAACAGCCTTCTGTAAGTACTGTAATGAGTTCATCAAGAACACAGGGACACAGCTGGAAACTTGTTAAAGGTAAATTTCGCACAAACATTAGGAAGTTTTTCTTTACACAAAGAACGATAAGACACTTGGAATATGCTACCAAGTAGTGTTTTAGACAGTGAGACTTTAGGGACTTTCAAAACTCGACTTGATGTTATTTTGAAAGAAATAAGTAGACAGGACTGGTAAGCTTTGTTGGGCTGAATGGCCTGTTTTTGTCTAGATTGTTCTGATGTTCTAAATGTTCTAAACAGTTCTACCAGAAATCCTGATGCGGTGCAAGGTGATGAGATTTGGGGAGTGATCCCTCCAATTGAAGCGCAATGACCAATCCATCACTACTCACACGACAGGCAGGCACGAGACAGTCCATACATCCTTACAGGACAGAAACGATATTCCACAGGTGGTATTGCAGACAAGTCAGACGGGTGCGCGCAAACACAAAACAACGGACAAAGATTCACGTTGCCCCTGCATTCTCCTCAAACATCCAATCCAATACTTTCGGGGCAGCTGGTAAATGGAGTCCTTTAAGGTGTAGAGCTGCTACAATGTGGTAAATGGAGTGATCAGGTTCTCATAGTGCTTCAGTGTTAGCTGAAAACTGAAATTCTTATTCTGGTACTACAGAAGACAATATACAGTATGCATCCGAATACATAGAATGCATCACACTCAGCTGAACAATTTTCAGACAAAAACTACGGCACCTTGTATTTCTGACCAGCACAATCCACAATGGCCACTTTGTCATGACATGACAGATTTGTAGGTCGTGTGTGTTCATTGTGTGTATTCCATCAGGTGGATTAAGGTGACAGCATGCTGTGAACTCCAGCTCCACCCTGCCACAGACCAGTACTGCACCTGTAGTTAGTTAAAGGTCATCTCACATGCAGCTTTTCTGTCGATTTTCAGTCATATACTTCATTTACGTAATTTTACTGTGACAGACAAAGTTTCTGGTGCACTTCAGTGAAGCCGGTCAAGTAATGTGACATGCTCAGCGACTCACTCCAAATAGTCCATGACTCGCCTTGACAAAATCAAACGGGTTTAATTTTGTGTTTAGTTGTAAAGGTAGGCTCTGTTTGCATGGGAGCTGATAGCCAATGAATGCTTATCCAGGAGCACAATGCATATGATGCAGTGATGAGGAATAAGAAACATAAGAAGCAGAAGAGAAGCTTGTTTGTCTGATATCCCGTGTTTTATGTACCATGAAAGAATGGAAAACAAAAAAGGGGCAGAGATTGCATCTCACTTTCCCGTGCCTGTTAATGTTTTATACAGCGCCAGTCTATCAGACAGCACGCTATTGGCTCTCAGTAAAAGGGACGAGTCTGAGTGTGCTAGAAAGTCACACTGTAGTCACTACATTTGACATGCCCAGCAATTTTTTGTCGTGTAAGTTGATATAGTTTGGCAACAAGATAAGCAACATCCCCAAGTCTGACATACCCAACAACTAAAAGTTGTATAATGTCACATCGCCTTAAGTGTACGGAAAGTCAAAAACAGCTCATCTGAAGGGTAAATCAACATAACAGGCAGAGGCGGCCTTAAGAGTGTGTGGGGCCTTGGGCTGACTAACCCCACGCGGGGCCAGTTACGTCCAATGCTGTTACTGGTATGTGTGGACTGTATCGACTTGTCGTGAATTTAATAAAAATAATGTTAACATACACCAGATTTCCTCATTACAGTATTCAGCTAAATTTTTGCAAGATAACACGTGGACTTTATCAAAATATAATGATATAATCTGTTAAAAAGTGCAATTCATAATTCATGACAATACCACTTCAGTGCGAAATGCGATACAGTGTCGTGCGGAAATTAGCAGGGCCTCTTCTAGAAAAGTACCCAAACTGCAAGTATACTCTGAGTCTCGATATGCAGGATGTCACAGTCATAACTCACGTTGATGTCATGTCAGCCGGTTATCTTTAGCGATACATGTTTTTGTGTCTTAATATTCGGTCTATGGAATGTTTTCAAAGACGGACATGTACGGAATTTGACCTTGAAGAGGGATTTTAAAAGGGTTCCTCTTAGAGACATCTCAAATATATATATACTGGAGAATATAACTTGACAAATCTGCTTGAACGGGACACGCGGACCTCAAAAGTGGGGCCCCCATAGGCGCAGGGCCTGGGGAGGTCGCCCGACTTGCCACCCCCTTCTTGATAAGAGTTAACATCCTTTTTCCAAATTTTTGTCTGATCATAAATCAGCAAGCACCAAGATGGAAGGACTGAGACACACACTGAATTACAGTTCAGCCCAGTAACAGGCTTGCTGATTTAACGATGACAAACAACCGCACCGTACTCTAGGGGTCAATTGCAGATGGCGTCTTGAGTTAATCCATAGCTCAACTCTCGAGAGACTTGCCAAGGGATGTCGGCATTCAAGCGTCCAAACCCATCCAGCCTTTAACAAGCACATAGAGAACTGTCCTCCCGTCGTGCTTGTGAAGATCTCTCTGCCAACTGCTACAATATTTTCTCTTGAAACCAGTTATAAACACTGCATGATTTATTAACCATCTTTTTTTAAATTTTTTAGAAACTCCCTACAATTTTGATTTTCAGGGTGAAAAATCGATCTTAGCGTCTGGGACCCCTTGCATGTTGCACGTTGGTCATGACAACCTGCGTAGGTTAATGAATGGCTTATGTGTTCATGTTATCACTCCATTAACATAAATCTATGCCCATTAATGCCCCATTTACTTATAAGATTTTGTACATGAAGTCTGAAAAATGTAATGGAAGAAAGAAAAAAAAAATATTTCTGATGCTGAGATGTCATTTTAGATGAGGCGGGAAAAAAAACAATGAATTTTCTATATCTATACTAATAAAAGGCAAAGCCCTCACTCACTGACTCACTCACTGACTCATCACTAATTCTCCAACTTCCCGTGTGGGTGGAAGGCTGAAATTTGGCAGGTTCATTCCTTACAGCTTCCTTACAAAAGTTGGGCAGGTTTTATATCGAAATTCTACGCGTAATGGTCATAACTGGAAGCAGTTTTTCTCCATTTACTGTAATGGAGATGAGCTTCAACGGCGTGGGGGCGGAGTTTCGTGTGACATCATTACGCCTCCCACGTAATCACGCAGTACATAGAAAACCAGGAAGACCTCCAAAAGCGCTCAAGAAAACATGCATTATATAATTGAGAAGGCAGCGAAACAATAAGAAGCGAGCGAGTGACATATACAACCATATTCATGAGTTCTGCTACTTCGGAAACAAAGCACGATGTAAACCTACACTTTAAATTAAGTTCATAGACAGGCTGCCACTGGCGTTTGTAATTTAGTGCCTGCCCATATAAGGCCGTCCATCAGCGGCAATCCAATAGCAAACTGCCACGGGTAAATATTCACGGGTGAAGGACTGTGCTTATGGAGAGGAAGATGAGATGGTCAGGGTGGTGTTTGACACAAACTCAGCGAAACTGCGAGAGAAAGTTTTAAGTGCCAGGACTAAGGTAACATTAAATACAGCCATGGACATAGCACGAGATGGCACCAGCACAGCTGGGAACCTTCGATGCAAGTACACCAAGTGGCTCACGTGAACTGACGCAGTGCACAGATAAAAAGCAACAGTTCCAAAGAGCACTGAACAAAACCGAATTACACAATTGAAAAGGCAGCAAAAAATATGAAGCGTCTGATAAGCATATTCATAAATGCAGCTACTGTGGAAACAAAGCACATGGTGGAAAAAGTCAATGTCCCGCTAAAGGAAGACAGTGTAAAAAAAACCCGTGCATGCAGTGTGTCAGGTCTCAGATAAAGAAGAAGACGAGCTGTTTATTGATGCAGTAAGAAACGAATCGATGAATGAAACCTGTCATCTTTACAACGATTGACAAACACGGAATGTAACTTGAACACAACACATCCTACAAATACGAACCTGATTGAAAGAAATAATGATAATCAAATCCTTGATGACCGCAACACTCAGTAACACTCACAAAACAAATACTGTATATTGACAGTCATGTTACGTTATTTTTAAAATGTTCCCTTTTCTTTTTCTACCTTTTTTAACACACTACTTCTCCGCTGCGATACGCGGGTATATATATATGTATATATATATCACGATCTACATACTCGAATAATGGATACTTTATTCACCATCAATGATTGTTTTGGTAAAGCCATACTCAGTGTATTCATTAGATAAACGGTAAAAAAGTAAGAGCGAGGAGATGATGACTCATTGAGGCATGCAGGCTGTAGTCTTGCGTCAACTCTATCTGAATTGCGATCACATTTGAAAAAATATATCTTTTCAAGTTCTATTTAGTCCATATGTGTCAAACTCAAGGGCGGGCCACATCCGCCCGGCGTGTAATTATATCCGCCCGAGATCATTTTATATACTGTATTATTGTTATTAAAGCCCGGGTATATGAAGCGCTGGTAACACAATAAACTACAGATCCCATAATGCAGCGCTTCAGCTGCCTTGCCGAACACTTCCCGCTTACTAGAGTTATTGCGAAGTGAGTTTGCACGGCGCTTTGGTGACTTTGAAGAACAAAAAAAGTCCGTCTACATGCGGCTCGAACCTTGTGCATGTTTGGTAGCACATATCTGTGTGAGAAGCTCTTCTCAGTGATAAAGACTAACAAAACAGCACACAGGAGTCGCCTCACTGATGAGCACCTGCAATCCATCCTGAGAATCTCCACAACACAGAACCTCACACCAAACAGAAACGAACCTGTGGCCAAAAAAAGATGCCAGGCGTCCAGCTCTAAAATGACATATGAGCAAAGACAACTGAATGATTTGATTTGTTATTGCACGTAAGAGCGGAGTCAACCGTTTTAACAAACAGCGTATTGCACTGATACTGAAATAGCTGTGTGTGTATATAATTAGATATGTATGTATATGTATATATATGTTTATATATGTGTGTGTGTATATATGTGTATATGTATAGATATGTATATATATATGTTTATGTGTGTGTGTGTGTAAATATATATATATATATATATATATATATATATATATATATATATATATGACAGCAACACTCATCACTCACAACAGTGACAAAACAATTACATTGACAATCAGGTTACGTTATTTTCAAAATGTTTCCTTTTCTTTTCATTGCTTCTTTAACACACTACTTCTCCGCTGCGATGCGCGGGTATTTTGCTAGTCTAAAATAAGGGCAACTGCCTCAACTAGGTTAGAATTCTTACTGAGAAGTCAACCATCTTTTGCAGCCCCATGTTTTATTGTGGTAGTTGGTACACTGTATTAATCCCTGAAGTGAATTTTTTGGAGGTCAGAGCACAGGGTCAGCCATTGTGCAGCACCCGGAGCAATTTTCAGGTTAAGGGTCTTGCTCAAGGGCCCAACAAAGTAGGATCCCATCTGGCAGTAACGGAATTTGAACCAGAAACCTTCCAGATGTCGGCTCAGAGCCACCAATGGGACTACTCCTCAGAATTAAGTGGTCATGCGCCTCAGCCATGTTGAACAATATCCCCCTTGCATCACACATGAAAGTCAGCTTTTCTTATTCATATATGCAAAAGTATAATTTGATGGAGCCTTGATGGCAAGTGTGTGCAGCCAATGACACTGAGCAGGCTGGCGATCTCAGCAGACCCCTGCTTTACTTCCAACATAGGTGAACTAGATGTAAAGTGGCACTAAGGCTGCACAGATTGGCAAGTAGTGTGCAGCCCATACAACATAAAGGGCTGGGATGCCCCTTGACTTGTCACCAGTCTCCCACTGAAATCTTCCCATAGCTAAAAAGCCAAGTCTTTGTAGTTGAAAATATAAATTATTCTTGGCCAACAAATCTATGCAATGCCCCAAACCGCATTCGCTTCTACAGTAGGTGCACCCTGCGCCAAATTATACCAAAGTACATGATCAGCCATTGTTATGTTTGGCTGAAGAGTGTCCTAGACATTTTAGTAATTAGGAGCTGACTGAATGTGTTGATTTGTTGATGGATTAAATGATAAATTTGTATAACCACTGATGTACCAGCAGACAACATAAGGCCCGAGCTTCTCCAAAACACTTCTAATACAGACCAGTTTATCTTTATTGATTAAATGTCTCTTAAACTTAAAGCTGCTGGTCAGCAACCATTTTTACGAAACGTATTATAGTTGTAATATTTTTTAACATTTTAAAATCATGTTTTAAAGTAATCTGTGTAGTACAGTGGATATAATAAAGCACAATATGAACTGAAATTACTATTTATACAAATGACAAGTGACACATTTGTAATTCACACTATCAGTGTTCTGGCAGGCGCCAGATCTGTTTGTAGCTTTAGAATATTTGGGCATTACTAATAAACTGATGAATTCTGAAATGCATATTCATGTTGCTTCTACAAGCACACTGCTCATGTTTCATCAACGAGACCCCCTACCAATGAATCCCCAGTAGTTCCCAATGACTTTATGTAACTCTAAAGGAGAATCAGAGTAACATAATGCCGGGAGAACGCTACCTGTCAGACTACAGAGTGCCTACTGTTAAGTTAGGTGGAAGTGGGATAATGGTGTGGGGCTGCTTGTCTAGGTTTGGGCTAAGCCCCTTGGTTCAATGAAGGGTACTGTTAATGCCACAGCGTACAAAGACATTTTAGACAATCAGAGAAACAGTGTAGAGAATGTCCTTTTCTGTTCTAGTATGGCTGTGGCCCAATGCACAGAGCCAGATCCATAAAGACATTGGGGAACTTGAGCGGCCTGCTCAGAGCCTTCACTTCAACCCTACTGAACACCTCTGAGATGAACTGGAACGTTGATTCCAAGCCACGTCTTCTCATCCGACATTGGTATCTGAACCTCACTAGTGTTCTTTTGACTGAATGAGCACAAATACCCAATGATGCACTCCAAAATCAGGTGGAAAGCCCTCCTAGAAGAGGGGAGGCTGGGGCCAACTCCATATTAATGGCCATAGTTTTGGAATGGGATGTCCAACAAGCTTATATACCAATATAGGAAAAAAGATTAAAGGTTATTTGCAGAAAGGAAAAAAAGGTTGGGAAAGTCTACACTGTCAAAATGCTGTGTCTTTAACCTTATTTTATTTTCAGTTTGAAAATAAACTTTAACCTTTTTTCCCTTTCCTATGGAGTACTTACTGGTAAACAAATCTTCTCCCATAATACAGCTGTCTTGCAGACTGCATCTGGTTTTCTTCCAGGATTTACCCATATGTTGTTGCATTCATTTTCCCCAGAACCATCACAGACCTTACAAGACCTGTTTAATGATGGGGATGGTGTGTTTCTGAAAGTGTGTAGTGTTTGGTGACATTTAGTTTGATGGTCAAGAAGCTCAATTTTGGTCTCATCAAATGTACCTCCTGATGAGATGTTTTTAAACAGTGGCTTTCTCTTTGCAACTCTCCCAGAGAGCTATGACTGATGAACAACAGTTGTTGTCCGCCCAGTTTCATCAATCTACCCACAGCACCCTGTGACTCCTTTGGAGTTCTCAGAGGTATCTTAGTGGTTTCCCCTCACTAATCTTCTTCTTCCACGATTGTTCAGTTTTTGTTGATGGCAGATTTCCCCTGCTTATGTTGTATGAATCCTTCAAATGATGGTCTTCTCACTGTTCCACACCTGTGCTACACATCACTTGGCGTTTGTTATGCGGCTCTTACACTTCAGCTCTCTCTATTTGTGGGCTGCAAACAATTGTATTCTCTAAATTAAAGTTGAAGACTTAGAATTTACTACTTTACAAAATGTTTACATTTGTATGAACTCTAGTTTACCATTTGTCAGCTTTAGCTTCCCTGTTTCAATGTAGTTTTGTTCTCCAATGATCCTCCTGGCATTTGTAAATGCCATGTTTTTGTTTGTCTTTGTACTACGTCATCAAGTTGTTCTTGAATGTCAAACAAACCCTAAGGAGGCTAAATTCAAAGTGAAGCATTTGCTTTATTTTACCTTCCAACACCACATTCTCCTATGGGAGACACTTTTAAACCCCAGCCAGAAAATGCTTTATGGGCCATCTCTGTAGGCACTTCCAGGGTCAGAAAAATATTCTGGAACTAATTGGATGGCAGTTGTTGTGATGTGTGATTTTGCATATAACCTGACTAGCAGAATACCCGCGCTTCGCAGCGGAGAAGTAGTGTTTTAAAGAAGGTACGAAAAAGAAAAGGAAAAATTTTAAAAATAACGTAACATGATTGTTAATGTAATTGTTTGGTCATTGATATGAGTGTTGTTCTCATATCTGTCTATCTATCTATCTATCTATCTATCTATCTATCTATCTATCTATCTATCTATCTATATATATATCTCTATCTATCTATATATATATACCTCTATCTATCTATCTATACCGTATATATCTCTATCTATCTATCTATCTATATATATGTCATGTGTTAAAGAAGTTATGTAAAAGAAAAGGAAACATTTTAAAAATAATGTAACATGATTGTCAAAGTAATTGTTTTGTGTATTTGGCGGCAGTGTCACAAAGTTATTTTCGTCTAGCTGCATCAGAAAATATACCACGACGTCTGACACGCCTCCTTTTTTACTGTTTTCTCACAGCTTGGATTGCTGCTGTCATATATATATATATATATATATATATATATATACACACACACATACACACACACGCATACACACATACATACATACATATATAATATACATATATATATATACACATACATATCTTCATATCTACATATCTATATACATATCTACACACACAAATTATATATATGTGTGTATGTATGTATGTATGTGTGTGTGTGTGTGTGTGTGCGTGTGTGTGTGTGTGTGTATATATATATATATATATATAATCTAGATAGGGGTGTGTGTGTTTATATATATATATATATATACACATACATACATATATATACACATACATATACTTGTGTGTATAGCTTTGGTCACTGAGTGCAAGGGAAAAATAATGAAATATAGTCTATAAGTTATTAAACAGTAAAACATTAACGTTTTAAGAAGTACAGGTACATTGAGCACTACTGGAGTGGTTGCAGGTAAACTACATTTTAAAGACTGTGTAACACAACAGGTAAGTAACTAACAGCAGCTAAAATATATATGGATCATCTCTCGGTAGTAGATCCCTTTTGAAAGGCGCTACACGACGGCTGTGGTATAGAAATTACATTTTCTATGTGAACGTTCAAATTTGTGCCTCTGGTAATGTGCCTTACCGGCATTTAAAGAAAATTATTTTTGTGTCCTCTGCAGTGTTAAGAGATAAAGGCTTTGGTTTGGGATAAAAGGAAAAAAGGTGTAAAGAAAGTAAAGTTGCCTTTTTCTTTTATATAGTATAGAGAGATGTGTTCGCTGACGTTATGATCGCCTTTTGGCGACAGTCGCGGTGGGTCTTGTGTAGACTGGTGAGACGTCCCCACCATTAATCGGCTGTGATGGCACTATCAGTCCTCCACTCGTGTGCGTGTCTTCATAATCTGAGTTTAGGACCTCATAATCGTATACGTGCAAAAGAAAGTGTGAATCGCCTTAATATTATTTTGCCGTGGTGTAGAAAAGGGGTCCCGTGTTTGCACTTGTCTGGGCTATAGCTCAGGGGAGGATGAAAAAAATTAAAAGTGCTCACTTTGACTTAAGGCAGAAGCGCAGTCAGCGTCTCAAAGGCCGGCACAGCTATGCACGCGTGCTGGCTGCTCGACTTTTGCTGGGCAGGAGACCCCTTTTGTACACACGTTCATGATATCAAAAGTCTCAGCGCTCTTTGGAGGTAATTCATATATTATACATATAGCAAAATACCCGCTACCGCAGCGGAGAAGTAGTGTGTTAAAGAAGTAATGAAAAAGAAAAGGAAACATTTTAATAATAACGTAACATGATTGACATTGTCATGAGTGTTGCTATCATATATATTCCTGCCTAAATAAGTCACCCTCGCTTCGCTCTTACTTTTTTATCGTTCATTTAATCATGGCTAGTGGCGGAAAAATTATAAAATGGAAGGAGGATGGCTTTACCAAAACAATTATTGATGGCGAATCGATTATTCATAAAGCTTGAATTGGTGATCTGTTTTTCTGTGTTAACCTCATATTTTTTCATACTTCTTCTCAAACTAAGGTGGTGCGAGGGTAAAATGAATCGGGATGCGCTGATCAATGTAATCGGTGTACCAGGAAATCATGCATTGACAAAAGCTCCCATTTGCTTGTAATGCAAAGTGTGATTAAATGCATTATTTTTCAACGCGTTATGGAGCACATGCATCGAAGCTTCTCAGCTGTGCTTGTGCTAAGAAAAGGAAAGATTTTAAAAATAGCGTAACACGCTTGTCAATGTGACCTTTTGTAAGTAGTGCCTGGAGGATTCAGTGTGAAGAAACTCTATAGAGACAGCGTGAGTATTAACTTGAGGTAAATGGGAGGGGAGATGATGACGTGACTCCCCCACCCTTTAACTGTCAATCCCCACAAACACAGTCTCGAATTTGCATAAGCACACCCCTTCACCTACAATTTTAACTTAGTTACAAAGTGATCAAAACTCTCGTTTATATCCTGCGTCCTCTCATTAAACTTGTATCCCGCATTACCTGTGGGCATGTGAAACGCCAGCGGTAGCCTGTCTATGAACTTAATTTAAAGTTTAGGTTTACACCTTGCTTTCTTTTCGAGGTAGCAGCACTTATGAATATGGTAGTATATGTCACTCGCTCGCTTCTTATTGTTTTTCGCTGCCTTCTCAATTATATAATGCATGTTTTCTTAAGCGCTTTTTGTAGGTCTTCCTGGTTTTCTACGTACTGCGTTGACAGTCAGTTCATGTGATTACGTGGGAGGCGTGATGATGTCACACGAAACTCCGCCCCCTACGTCTTTGCAGCTCTACTCCATTACAGTTATGACCATTAGGCGTAGAATTTCGAAATGAAACCTGTCCAACTTTTGTAAGTAAGCTGTAAGGAATGAGCCTGCCAAATTTCAGCCTTCTACCTACACGGGAAGTTGGAGAATTAGTGATGAGTGAGTGAGTGAGTGAGTGAGTGAGTGAGGGCTTTGCCTTTTATTAGTATAGATAAATATTTTGTATGTCTTTAATTGTAACTTAGGTAAAGCAATGTAATATTAGTGTTACATTATTGATCATAACAGCAATGTTTTGATAGTTTAAGAACCCCTACCTACCCACCAGGACTGAGTCTCTTTGAATTTTATGAAAGGATTTGTGGGAAGTGCCTTAAACCAGTTTGGCAAGTGTTTATCTGCTAAAGTCTTTCAACCCCCATTGGAAAGCCAGGCTGCCTAACTGCCAAGCTTTACCTTAACTTATGGTTTTAGGGGATGGCAGGTGTTAAGATGTTCTATTCCCCCATTGGTCTGAAGTATGGCTGTTTGGAACTGGCTTGTATCAGAAACCTTTAAATACCATGATGTCGTATTGGCTCTGGCAATGCAGCCTGTTCTGAAGAAAACTGACCACAAATGATGCCTTAACTAGAGACATTTTAAGTAACTAACAAGTCTGAGTGCTGCCTGAAACTTCATATCAGCTTTTATCAGGTTGTATTGTTGACAATATTCAAATGTACTTTGCATATTGTTATTATTTATGAATATTACCAATAATACATTATTTAAATTGTAACTTAACTCCTGCTTGTCTTTTACTACACCTAATTACCTGAGGTTATAGATGTAGAAGGGAAGGTGGGGAGAAGATATCTATACTAATAAAAGGCAAAGCCCTCACTGACTCACTGACTGACTGACTCACTCACTCACTGACTCACTTATCACTAATTCTCCAAGTTCCCGTGTAGGTAGAAGGCTGAAATTTGGCAGGCTCATTCCTTACAGCTTACTTACAAAAGTTAAGCAGGTTTCATTTCGAAATTCTACACGTAACGGTCATAACGGTCGATAGCGGTCGATAACGGTCGACAACATCCGCCATGTTGAACTTTCTTATTTATGGCCCCATCTTCACGAAATTTGGTAGGCGGCTTCCCTGCGCTAACCAAAACCGATGTACGATACTTATTTCGTGGTATGACGCCATTGTCGGCCGCCATATTGAATTTTCCAACGTCACCAATTTTCAAAATTCCCGTGTAGGTAGAAGGCTGACCCCATCTTCACGAAATTTGGTAGGTGGCTTCCCAGCGCTAGCCAAAACCAATGTACGTGCTTATTTTGGTGGTATTACGTCACTGTCAGCCGCCATATTGAATTTTCCAACATCACTAATTCTCCAACTTCCCGTATGGGTAGAAGGCTGAAATTTGCAAGGCTTATTCCTTACAGCTTACTTACAAAAGTTAAGCAGGTTTCATTTCAAAATTCTACGCGTAATGGTCATAACGGTCAACAATGTCCGCCATGTTGAACTTTCTTATTTATGGCCCCATCTTCTCGAAATTTGGTAGGCGGCTTCCCTCCACTAACTGAAACCAATGTACATACTTATTTCGGTAGTATGATGCCACTGTCGGCCGCCATATTGAACTTTTCAACAGTCTTTGTTACTTATGGGCCCATCTTCAAGAAATTCTATCGATCAAAGAACTGTCACTTACCGAGTGGTTTCCATGCCCGGAGATACCACATACCTTTTCCATTCTCTTTGTTACATATTGCACGGCCATATCCGGCTCACTCTTGATATCCGGAGGAACATTGTGTCTTATGTATTGAATGACTGGGACAGGTTCAAGGTGTGGATTGATAACGGTACAGGAGATAATTATACTACACAGGAGCACTAGAAGAGTGTAATGCTTAAGCCCTTCACCTATGGTTCTGCATGTGAGTTGATGGCTGCCGCTGAATTGTTCGGTTGTCGCTTTCAAGTGTACCGAAATGGCCAAATATTTTACACCTTTTGACAACCGCCAATGCCTCTTAAACATCTTAGATTCACAGGTGACGATTTCAGTAGTGGACACTTTGATGTTTATGAATGTTTAAACTCTCAAAAGCTGGATGTGATTTTATCGATGAAACCAGTTGTATACTTACAACGCTTGACAGATGCCAAATGTCACTTCAACACAACAAATCCTACAAATACTGTCGTAATTGAAACAAACCATGAAACTCAAACCGATTATGACAGCAGCAATCCAAGCTGTGAGATTTGCGACAAGATTACTGTTCACATGGCCAACTGTACGTTGCATGCTCAAGAGTAAGCTCAGCGCACAGCTTGGTCATATTACAACCGGAGGGCCGAACTGACAACGTGGCACACAAAGAGATCCTTAACAAATAATTATTGGCATATTTTCCCTCAGTTTAAAAAGGTTTACTTTTCTTCTTAATAAAAATTTTAAGGCAGTACTTCACTGCTGTGAAGCGCGGGTATTTTGTTAGTACCTTATAAACAGTGGTAAGTCTGTGAGATTTTAGGCATTCTGACAAAGACTACTTATTAATAATAGAAAAGGGTAAAGTAGAGCAATATATTACTCTACCAAGGCAAAACAGCGGTCATGATTGCCAGCACCAAATTAACGGACCAAGAGACCCCTCAGTTAGCCTGTGTAGTATAACACACTACAGCAGCAAAGGACCTCCTTGCTGCTTCACCACCTCTTGGACTGTGGCACTCCTTTTAGATTAATCAGTGTTAGCTGGCAGCCATTCACCTGAACCCAAGACCCAGGCCTCACTAATTCAATGATATTTTCTAACCCCCCAGTTATTTTTCATTATTGTCACTTTAACATGCATCATTCCTGACAGACTTTACCTTCATCTTGTCAGGACCTCCTCCCCTGTCTTACATTTTCCCCTTTCAGCCTGCAGTCCCGGACCTGACATGGCACCCCTATAGGTATGGTAAGCATACTCATTTGTTTGTCCGATTTTGTAATATCGTCATGTTTGCTTGTTGCGTTTTGTGCTTTTCATGGCACTGCACTAAATAAGGATGGAGTGATTCATTTGCTATAAACGAAAAAAAGTCTTTTGAAAAAGATTTGCTTTACGAACAAGTAAGCTTCTCTTACTGCATGTCACATTAGTTTAATCATCTGAATGATGGGCAGGAAAGCAATGGAAAAAAAAGTATGTGGTATATTTTGAGGCCAGAAGGATAACCTCTTCTCCACACTTCTAAGGAGTCTAAAGCTGCTCGGTTAATGTGGTATGCGGCTTCCATAAATCTTAAAAAACTGCCAACGCTGAGGTCTTGTTTTAGTTTTCTGTGTAAAGCTGCACATCTCGATCACTGCTGATTTATGTCCAGCTGTATGTTTTGCGGCTGCATATCTCTGCTCCAACTACTTTAGCATTATTGTCCTTCTGAAACCTTGGGAGTAGCAGTGGATATCCAAGTCTTTATTTCTGTAGCCTTTATTTAAAAATGTACAATTGTTTGATCGTTGAGCACATATTTGTGCTTTTTTTGTCTTATATTTGATGAGGATGATAGATTTGAACTTTTTGGCCTTCAATAAAAGATACTCAAATGTATGAGGGCTACAGAAAATGTACAATTTCTACCACTATTAATCAATTATACAGCAACCTCCAAGTGAAAAGGAAATGCTCAACATTTTTCAAATTTCTGAAAGATATAATATGGAATTGGAAAAAGGGAGGCCATCATTAATGTCATAAATTAGAAATACCTTTGACATTTCACACAAAGCTAACTGGGCACCACCTCATCAGTTGTAGTGTCGCCCTTTCAGAGAGGAAATTCAAACGAACACTCCTAACCAAGACTCTTCAGCCTGCCAGAATAATCAGCACACACAATTGAGCTCTCGGTAAAGAGACCACCTCCATGCTGTGCCAGTCTACTTCTCCTGGTGGCAGGATCAAAGTTTGAGCACAGCAAAGACAATAGAATTTGTTTCATATTGCTATTAGGTAAGAGGCAATTTCCCTTCATAAAAGTAAAGAAATGAAATCAGTTTTGAATGCAAATACATCAGGGATGCTTAGAATGCCATGATAATAATAACACAAAAGAAAAGTGAAAAGCATTGGGGATCCAAGATGCTTGGTAAAAATGATGAAAATAAATCTTGTGTTTCAGTCATACCACCAGTGTTCCTCCATCACTCACTGGTCTGGTCTGGTGGCATGCTGTTGTTACTTTAAGGCTATAAAATCCCACTGTGGACCAGAACTGGTGATGTTACTATTGAGGATGAAGGTGAGCTCAAGCTAACTCTTCTGGGCCAAGATCATTCCAGCTTCAGACTTCCTAATTCTGTGTTCAAAGATGCCCATTTGATGCCTTCATCTGCTTCATGAACAAGTAAGCCCCTCTTACCGTGGGTCACGTTACTGTAACCTTCTAAGTGATGGGCAGGAAAGCAGAGGAATTAAGTATGTGGTGTATTTTAGGATGAGAAGGGCAACCTCCCCTCCACACTTCTAAGGCATCTAAAGCTGCTTGGTTAATGTGGTATGCAGCTTCCATAAATTCCAGGCAGACGATCCTGTACTTTAAAGCAGAGTACCTTTATCAGAGCTCCTCATTAGGCGGTGCAAACTGCAGATATCACTCTTAGCATTTCTGTCCTCATTACCAGCTGTTACTGACTGCTCCCCCATTCTGTTTTTCTTTCTGGTAACTTGTAGTGTTAATTGAGGGCCACTGGTGTCATGACTTTGATGAATTTTGTACTTTCTGTTGAACATAATAAGTCTTTTGCAGTTAAAGCTTACATTTTTTCACTTTAGCAAAGTTTTGGTGAGGTTGGTTTTCTTATTAGTATTATGTAGAAAATTCTGTCATCTTTATTTGTATCTTTTCCATGACACCATTTTGTTTGAATGTTACCATTTTGCAATCTGGCTGCTAGCACTCCACCAGAATTTGCTGGGATGGGTCTGTATCCCCAGAAGTCACACTGGATCACGTCGACAACATAACACTTTAAAAGTCAGACCTTCACTGTTCAAGTGTGTGGAGAACTTAAAAGCTCTTTGTGTGTCTGTGTACAGTTTCTAGCAAGGAGCTTTTATTTATTTTTCTGACTACGAGTTTTGATAATTCTTTTGGTTTCTTTCCTGGCTTCGAATCCCCACTTGTCTGACTCCACTTCATTTCCTAGTCCTTCTATTTAAATTCCGTCTCTTCACCTTGGCAGAGCCACTGGCACCTTGAACAAGTGAATACTTCATTCATGTGATGAGACATCCGAGTCAGTGGTACCGTTTTGCATAAATGGCGACAGGCACAGCACTAGACAGTCCTAGAGATAAGGGCCCCAGAGTGTGGTGTTTGATACAGCAGAATGTCGAGACACAAGGAACAGCAGCCAGTTTGCCAGTGCCAGCTAAACTCCATATTTATTTTTATTAAATGTACACTTCTCCTGTTCACTGGAGTTCTTGTTTTCCTCTCCTCTGTTGACAACAGCTTTGATTTTTTATTGAATAGATTATTTAGTAAGATTTCTTTTACATTGAAGCTAAAGTTTATCCATCCATCCATTATCCAACCCGCTATATCTTAACTACAGGGTCATGGGGGTCTGCTGGAGCCAATCCCAGCCAACACAGGGCACAAGGCAGGAAACAAACCCCGGGCAGGGCGCCTGTCCACCGCAGGGCACACACCCACACACGAAGCACACACTATGGACAATTTTAGAATCGCCAATGTACCTAACCTGCATGTCTTTGGACTGTGGGGGGAAACCGGAGCACCCGGAGCAAAACCACACAGACACGGGGAGATCATGCAAACACCACGCAGGGAGGCCCCGGGAAGCGAACCCATGTCTCCTTACAGCAGTACCTACTGTGCCACCGCTAAAGTTTATGAATCATGAATTCGCTTAAATGAATCTGTACTTTTATTTGTATAGTAAATGCTTTTCTGCTACAGTTTTTTAAAATCTGTGTAGGAGGCTGGAGTGATATATTAGAATTAACTGAACTGAGCAGAAGTGAATGTGATTTTTAATCATTTTTAAATCTGAAATGCAACATGAAATTCCAAGCAGTTCAGATGTACTGTGTCACTTATTATGATGACAGAATGAACAATAGAAATATAGATACTCTGAGGTTAAATCAAATTGCTCAAAATAATATGAAAGTAATTCCAAAAATTCCATTAGATAGATAGATACATAAGTAAGGGAAACCTAGCCTCAAGCCAAAGTATTAAAAGTGACATATGTTTATGTTTGTTGAATGCTTCGTCCACACTACTAATGACATTTTAAAACTAAAATGATTTCAGTCCACACTGGCATTTTCGCATAGTTTCTGAAAATCTCTGTCTGTGCTAAAATGAATAAACATGCATATGACGTTGCTGTTCAACCACACAGATCTTGCGCACATTGGTAGAAAAGACTTGAAAAGATTGTAAAGGCACCGGCCACGGATTTACCGCAAAACTGTAGTGACCAGTAAATGATTTGCCTTTGCACATGCATGCAGCATTCGTACATTACAAAACACAATTTAGATGCATACAGATAATCAACACAACAAGCTCCATGGAAAACAACACATCTGTGTCCGCAGTGTTGAAATATGGTCCTCTACCGTGAAGGCTGACCAAGATGAACCGCATCCAATCGGGGAAGGGCCATGTAATAAGTAATAATAAATATTACTTTCACCCATCCATACTGCATCTAGGACCTGGCATTTTCAGAGATATGTCACTCTGGAGAGCGTTTTCCAAAGTCAGGTTTTTGAGGGCTAATAATGCCAGAGTTCAACAACAACAACATTTATTTATATAGCACATTTTCATACAAAAAGTAGCTCAAAGTGCTTTACATAATGAAGAATAGAAAAATAAAAGACACAGTAAGAAAACAAAATAAGTCAACATTAATTAACATAGAATAAGAGTACTGTAAGGTCAAATGGCCAGGGTGGACAGAAAAAACAAAAAAAAACTCCAGAAGGCTGGAGAAAAAAATAAAATCTATAGGGATTCCAGACCATGAGACCGCTCAGTCCCCTCTGGGTTGCATGGACGAAAGACAAAAACAGAGAATAATGTCTACATTTCTAAATGAAAATATAACAGTGTGGCTGTAACCTCAGATAGACAATGGTATCAGAAATGCTGTGTGGCTTAAAATGACTGTCTGCATAAATAAGGGCCAAACACCTGCAGTCGCAGCTTCCTTTTACATTATCTTGACAAGTCAAAGTGGACACCAGTGGTCCCAGCAACTCAGGCTGTGACTCACCACAACAAAATCGACAGGTTTGATTTTGTCTCGAGTCATAGAATGGGCTCCTGTGTGTTGACAACCAATAGGAAGTCAGCCGAAAGTACAAACGAATGTGAACAATATGCAAGGAAAACGGGCCTTTTGAGTTGTGCAAACAGAAGAGAGGGCTGTCTGTCTGATGTCTAGTCTTTGTCGTGCCTTGACAAACTAGTCATAGAGCCACTGGAACTGTCATGCAGCACACTAAGCTGGCTGTCAAAACACACTGTACTTTATGTACAATAAATCATATTTATATAGAAACTAGCTGTCCCGTGCTGTAAAAAGTCTGGCGTCCTAGAAACTATTGAAATAGTCAGAAATAAAATTAAAATGTAATTGAAAGGAACTACTCTGGGCACCTCTCTCCTAGGAGGTTTCGTTTTGCTGATGTGCTTGAATTGCTTGTGTATTAGTGGTGGGAGGAAAAGTAAAAGGGATACTGTTTTGCCAATGTGCTCTCCTCGCTTCGGTATTAGCGGCTAAACGAGTGACTTTCTTTGGAGGTTTTGTTTTGCCGATGTTTGTGTTTCCTCGTAGGTGGAGCCCTTACTCCGACTCCACCTCTCACTTCGGGGCCAGACAGACACCCACACTTCCACATGTAGATGTTTATATACAAGATATGTAAATGACAGCCTCAAAGGAATCCAAATAAAAGCTTTAAACTTATGTTCAGTCGAAGTTGTGGAGCTGAAGCTGCCATTTTGTTTTTACTTTTTTGTCAAGTCTGTTTCCTGTGTGGTCAAAATAAGGCACTGGAGCTCCTAGAAGAAGTATTGTGAAACCCACCCAGTTGACCCTATTTAATATAGTCCAACAAATGAAACAAAAGGGGCTACCATGCACACATCTGTAAGAACTAAATAAGAAACAAATAAGCTAATCCTTGATTAATTCTGGGAAATGATCGTTAGCTTTGTCTGAGCTCTGTCCTTTGGCTCCATCAAGTCAAAACTGACTGCCTCTCTCTGGCAGTGGTGGGCTTTAAAGGTGGAAAACCAGAAGGGGCGGAGTCATTTGCCCTCAGTGGGCATCTTGTTGCCACTGTGGAGGGAAATGAATCGGAGAAGGTTTGTGCGAGTGCTCCCTCTCGGTCCGGGTTGGTATTACCTGTTGTAGACGAGCCTGGAGGGTAAGCCACAGATGTAAATACCCGACACCTGATATTAGACCATTATCACCAAGTGCGTCACATTGTATGTGGACTTACATGACTTCTATTTCATCTTCTGGACTGGTGTCCTATCATGGGTAGCTTTCTACCTTTCACCTAGTGCCTCTATAATGCTTAACTAGATATGTTATGTTATTCTATTTAATTTTCATTTCCAGGAAGTGTATCGGCATTGTGGTATTCACTGCGGTCTAACAGCTCCAACTGTCTAACTGGAACTGAATTGCTCACTAAATACAAAAGACAAGTTCTTGTTTTCATTCCTGTGTTCATATGGATTTCCTCCCACATCCCAGAGATGTGTGTTTTGAGTGACCCTATATGAAGTCAGCATGAATGAGTCTCAGTGAGTCTGATCTACAACAATGGCACCCTGTCCAGGGTTGGTTACTGCTGCCAGTTTAGGCTCTACCTACTTGTAAATCCTGCAGTGAAGATAGCAGTTCCGGATGGGTGGACGGGTATTTTCCTCTAAGCACCCAATGACGTGCTTATATGCTTTTGGTGGGCGCTAATACACAATGCCCAGCTGTTAGCTCAGGAGCAGTTCTAGCACTTTCTTCACCCATCCAATTAGACAGATAAGTATAGAAAATGTTATGGCTCAAAGACTGACATTTGAAACTTGACAGCAGCAGCCACCATTGTTCAGAATTTGACAGACAGAGGAAGGCTCTCATGCAGTGTCTTTTGACCACTGGATCAGCAAAAAAACATTGATTCTTTACAATTTTCTACTTCATCGGTTAAAGTAAAACTTCTTAAAAAATCCCCCATGGCTTCTCTGCCAAACATCTGCTGTGATTTTATGGTTTGGATCATTAAAATCTATAAAACATAAACAGTGTATAGAAAAAAGTTAAAAGGGCTTTTTTTCTCTCTTTATAAAGCATAATTTATGGCCGTTTATCTTTGTCCAAAGTCATATCAAGTGGAAAAATAAAACACCAAAAAAAAGAAGTATGCAGAACATATCTTGGCTCCTCAGAAGAAGGACAGTCAGTACAAAGATGTGTAAAGTGGTCTCCTGATGTTCATTTATGCTTTCATTCCAGCACTTAAAAGTGCTGACTTAGTTCAGCCTTCTTACACTTAGGATGTGATCTGCAGCTCCGTGTGACAAGTAGCTTTACTTTATGCCAATCCATCCACAATCCATTATGCAAGCAATTGGCAGCTTTTTTTCTTGTGTTCATAACATGTATTTGGTAAATGCATTAATGTTAGTTCTGCAGATTAGACCTGACCCCGAGGGCTGAGTTCAAATCTTGCCCAGGTCACCCTCTGTGTTGAGTTTGCACATTCCCTCACACGCCCATGGCGTTATCTGTACAAGGTTATCTCCCTCATTTGTCTTCTATATTCCTAAGATTTCCATATGAGGTTAACTGGGTCCAAAACATCCCAGTCTGGAGAAGTTCATTCTGAAAGACTGCCATTCTGTCCGAGGTTGGATCCTCCCACAAATCTGATGGATAAGGATTGACTTCACACAACTCTTTTACTGAATTAAGCCAGGTTAGATAATGGACAAATATACCAACCAGTGTAAGAGACCTTCTTGTTCATCTTATGGATTTTATAGCCAGTTATGAATGACCAAATTGAAACTTAATTCACTCTGTAAGCAGATTATCATTGTTATGCTTGATAAATATAATGTGACGTGTGTTCAGCAGGGTGCAGTAGCTCCACTAATGGACCAGTGTCAGCATTGGAAAACACATTGTGGAAAGTTACTTCTGCTTGCAGTATCAAAACCACAATGGTGAGACAACCATAGCATATCCAACACACATTATCATTTAGTACTTTGTACTAAATAATCATACAGTCTACGTCAGGCTCTGCCAAGAAATCCCTGTGGATTTCAGTAGAATAAATGTAGCTGCAGCCGTGTGGACACTTGTTCTTGCTGTCTCTGTTTCTCTCGGTTTCTTCTCTGCTGGCTGAGATGCTCTTGGTGCTCCAGCTGTTATCTTCTCCTGGTGCTCTCAGAGCCTGCAGAGTTTGAAGGGTGGAAGGTTACAGGAGGATGCATTTCAAAAGTGCCAGGGTTGACCAGGACTGTGGTTGTATCGGTCCAGCAGGTCAGTGATTCAGCAGTTGTGAAGTTCCCAAGTGCCACGGTGACACTTTTAACAACTTTAAGGTAATGTTGTTTTTGTACAATAAACCAATCGTTATTTAACTAGCAAATTTGACATTTGTGGCAGAAATCTCAGGAAACAAATACAGTATGTTTACCAGTATTTCTACATGAATAGTCCAAGAAATAATTTTCTTACAGATTGATACAGCATAATAATGAAAGCAAAAACCATTAATCTTGTACATAAATGTCTACACGTGGAAGCGTGTGTGTCTGTCCGGCCCGGAAGTGAGAAGTGGAGTCGAGGTAAGGGCTGCACCTCTGAGGAAACAGAAAACTCGCTTAGTCACTAATACACAAGTGAGGCCAGCATGTCAGCAAAACAAAACCTCAGAAGAAAAACAAAGTCACTTAGCCATTGACATTGGCAAAACAGTAGTCCTTTTATTTTTTTCTCCCGCCACTAATGCACAAGCGATGCGAGCACATCGGTAAAACAAATCCTCCTAGGAGAGAGATGTCCAGAGTAGTTCCTTTCAATTACCTGACACTTCTACATTTCAAATCATTTTCTGACGATTTCAATAGTTTCTAGGATTTTTACTGCACTGGCTTACACAGCTAGTGTATAATAAAAAGGAAAAGCAAGTAGTGTAATATAATAATCATAATAGGTAGAAATAAAAATATATATTGTATATGGCCATCTGAAATTTCATAAGGTGGTATAAAGCAAGCAGAGAGAGAAGATAAAGGGTTGGGGCACCATGGGTAACCCCGTTTAACGTCCGGGGAGAGGCCTGTGGCTTTTCTCTGCAAGCAAAGAGCACGTACAGAATAAGTTGATCCCAATCCCATCTGTCCTCTCCAACCAGCTTTCCTAACATCTGTTTAAGGGTTTAATTAAACCACTCAACCAAACCATCTGTTTGCAGATAATAAACAGAAGTCTTAATATGTTTGATAAACATTAAAGGGCAGTGAGCTATTTAAATAATGTACACATGAATGGGGTTCTGTGATCTATGAGGATCTCTTTCTGGAGTCCTACTCTCAAAAATACCCCTAGTTATTCTCGACCAATCATGTGTGAGTTTGCAAGACATAAAGGAATGGCTTCTGGGTATCAGGTTGCATAGTCCATGATGACCAAAATATACTTATAGTATGTCCTCGGGTAGAGGCTTTGAGGGTTCCGACAATATCCATGCCTATTCCCTCATAAGCACTATTAATAAGCAGCAGAGGCAACAGGCCTGCTTTTTAGTGCCTCGGTATCTGTTTCAATTGACATTCAGGGCAAGAGGCACAAAACTGGCAGACCTGGATTTTAATACATTTCAAGATGTTTTCTGGACTAAAATGTGTGCCCAGCAAGTGGGAGTGCCTCTCTTTCGTACTTGTGAGGAACTGAAAGAAGCTAACGCACTTCCCCCTGGTGGTCTGCAACAGATCATTTTTGATCACAAAATATGGCCCTTGTGGAATACAAGACAAGTGTACCATTAAAAGAAGCAACTGCATTCAACATATTCTTCAGGGAATCATCCTTTAATTTTTTAAATGTAGATGGCAACTGTTTAAATCACTTCTGTACGTCTAATAAAGTTTCAGAAGGTAGGAAGTTGTCTGTACCATCAGCCTCGGGAGAGGCGACAGAAGCTGACAAGGCCCCATGGCACTGCATGCCTACTAGGAAATCCAATTTCATTCTGGCATTCCCGGTAATGAAACTGCTGTAATTCCTGGGAAAACGGGAACGTCCAAGCTCGCATATATAGCGTGTAAAAGTGTCGATCAAGAAATAACAGAGTTACAGTATAGTTGAAAATAATTAAGATGGCGCCATTGCTGCAGCTTGCACTTCATCAGACAACAGCTTTGAACAGCAACTTAAAATTGCAATGCGTCAGTCTGTTGCATCACAGAATGATGCCGCCTTCAGTGGGGGCAGAGCGTGCTTTCTCAGTGGCTAGTGTACTTCTGCATGAAGGTGCGCTCTTGCCTGGATGACCGCACGCTGGACACGTTAATAATAATAATAATATTAATAATAAATTACATTTATATAGCGCTTTTCTCAGTACTCAAAGCGCTATCCACACTAGGAAGAACCAGGAAGCAAACCCACAATCTTCCACAGTCACCTTACTGCAAGGAAGCAGCACTACCAGTGTACCACCTGTGAGGACGTTGTGCTTTCTACGCTCTTATTACCACAACTAAAGATACATGTACTTATATGACAGCATGAACTGCTTGTAGATAAGGTTAGTCTTTTATTTGTGTCAACATATTGCAGTAGTTTTATTAATAATAATTTAATAAAAATAAGTGTCGGTCGTTCTAAACTGTTCATATGTGAGATGCCCGTGCACTGTGTCATCCCTGGGAGCCCGGGATTCCTGGGAATGAAATGCGGGATTCCCGAATTCCCGGGAATGGATTCCCTAATGCCTACCCATTTAGTGGTCCTTTTGGCCATACAGTACTCTGTATAAGAGTGGATGTGTCTGTCAGGTGCACAGCCATCACAAAACATTTAGTCCCTACTTGAAAAGAGAGGACACAGTCCGCCTATGGATATGCCCTGGTATCCCTGTGTACATAGGTAAGATTGGTCTGTGTGTTTAACAATTGTCACGAGGGAATGAATTGTCAAGCCACAATTGTAATATTGCTGCTAGAATCCAGTCAAGCCACTACACTACGTTTGGTCTATTAAAAAAAAAATCCCAGGTATAGACAGATTCAAAAAATGTTCCATAACCAAAGCACAATTCTTTTGGCTCGTCTGCTGTCCATTGGCTCATCTAAGTGCGGGCAGTTCTTAATCACTTGGTCCGGTTCTCCAGACTTGTAACATTGTATGGCTAGTGGAGGTAACTGTTACATTAAGATCTCAGCAGTTTGTTTCTGAATCGTACGGATTAGTATTCTTCACCCTTCTTTTCTCCACCTTTACATCATTGTAATTTGTTCAATGTTGCTACACCACTCTGGTTAGTCCCTCCTGGTCTTTCTACGTTTGTCTTTTATCAATCTGGCAAGATACTCGGGCACAAAAAAAATCACAGGTGGTGATTTCAACTATTTTCTCACCTGAAGGAGCTATCAGGTCATCCTCTCTCATAAGTCGAATGCCTGGGCGTGCATGGGTCGAGTACTGTCAAAGCTCCAGTCACAGCACACCTTGACACTTATATCTTGGGTGACACTACACCTTTCTCAGATCTCTTTCTTGATGACCTTGAAAGTTCATAAACATCTCGTCCTCCTGGTCATAATAGGGTCTCTGAGCTTCACCCATGAGAAAAGGTGCTAGTATGTGCACCATCCTTGTTGGACTGCGGTCCACTCAAATACAAGCAGGTACTTGTGAGGGTCCCATACTTTATTCCTTCAGAAGTACTCTCTCCCCCTTCTTCCAAGTCTTAGCCTCTGCCAGGGTGTTTCCTTGGCTGGCCATCTTTATTTGCAGTTGATTCACCTGTTCCACTAACTGTTGGACTACTGTAGCTAGGTCCACCTGGGTGTCCATCTTCCCAGGTTACAATTGTGCCGACTGTGCCACAGTAAAGCAGGGAGAGAGACAGCAGTTAAAGGATCGGGTATCACGAGTAACCCCATTTAATGTCAAGTAGTTGAAAACAGGTAAAAAAAACAAACAAAACCAAAGTAGTCTAAATCATTGCTAGCAACATGCTGCAAAAAAATGAATATTCAGGGCTCCGCTCTAGATGGAGATCTGGTCAAGACTGACACCATCCTTCTGGTGATGCCGGTATTTGAATTGGAGAAAGGCAGAAAGTGGAGGAGTAGGAGATGAGGTGCAGAAAGTGATGTTAGTTGTCCTCGGACGAGTCCACCTCCATTCTTATTTGTGTTACCTTCTGTGTTACATCAGTAAAAAAACATTTTTAGACAGACTCAAAACTGTGCCATACTCCCCAAGCTCACGTGTCTGACACAAGTTATGTAAGTGTAAAGCTGATTCAATGCACAGATGTATTGAACATTGATTGAACCTCATTGTGGCCTAAGTGATGAGATAGTGATGAAGATGAAGGTTGCCTTCCATCCACCTACCCACTACTTTCTGAATTCCTATAATTCTGCTGAGCCTATCTCAGCAGCATCGAGTGCAACATAAGAACCAGCTTTGTGTGGGGTGACAGTCCCCTCAAAGCACACATTAACTCCTGCTGGGTGAATATAGTATAACCAGATAACTTAACCTGTACATCTTTTAGAGGTGGGAGGAGTGCTGGAGTAGCTGTAGAATAATGGACACATGAAGCAGGCCCACCGCCAGTGGGGGACAAACGGGACTCTGGTCTGCCCCTTCACACTTGATTTTTTTTTATGCTGATGTTGTGCGCGTAGATATATATTCGGACAATTATTCAAGTTACATGTAATAGAAAAGTAAAATCATTTAGCTTACAACAATACAAGTGAGTGTTTTAATAGCCGCACGCTCCACGCAAGTAGATATCGTGCTTGTGTCGTGTGAAGCACGCATGTCAAAGGAGGCTGGCAGCGGCATGCTTCTCAAAGACAAAGGAGAGCCGACGCCGACGTCCTTGAGCTTGACGTTGAGTAGTATGTTTGTTGTACAGGGTACGTGGATAATGGATTGACTTCGCCGCTGTGATTGAATACTTCCGTTTCACACACACAGGCGCTGTTCTGTCTCAGACAAGAGCGATATTGTTGTGCACTATCATGGATGTTGACGTGTATTGTGTAGCAGAAGTCCGTCTCCGTAGTTTGATCATTCATTCGCTTGGGTGTTTACTGTTGCTTTTAAAGCAGTGATGAGTGCGCGTTGGTTTTGTGTGCATCACTAAAGATTCTGGATCACCCGGATTTTTTGAACACTTTGAAGTATGATACAGCAAATTACCATACTGATTGTACACCATGTAGATAACCCTAAACGTTAGTATAGATAGATAGATAGATAGACAGATAGATAGATACTTTATTAATTCCCAAGGGGAAATTCACATTAAATATATCAATATTAATATTATATTAATAATATATTAACATATTAAAATGTTCAGATGTTACTCCGATTCATTGCATTGGTATAATTGTACCGTTACACGTTAGATAATACATAGGCCTATCTCACTAATGTATTGTTTCAATTCCACTACGAGCTTCCGTTAGCACTGGCCCTCCTTCTTGCAGTCAAACTTTGATGTGCGAGAAGGCTTAACTCATCAAGTATGGTATTCATAAATGCAGCATTGTCGCTGTCGGATAAACTACATTTCGATCATTTTGTATACGTATTTTTGGCATGTGGGGACCCGGGGGAAGGCAGAGGGGCCCACACGTACCCAGTTGTCTGGGGCCCAATTATTTCTGGCAGCGGGCCTGCATGAAGAACCTAGAAGTTTCATATAGTCAGTGACCAAGATCTGAACCCAAGTCTCTGGAGTTGGGGTAGTTAACAGAGGTAATCACTCATCCACCATACAGTCTGAATGCAAATTAAATGCAGGAAAACAAGGAGCAAAGTGAACCAGCATTCAGTTAACACATATATCGGCTTTTATGGTTACTATGGTTCAATCTGAATGGCCGAATCAAAAGTGACCATTATATTTTTTTCTTTTTAATATCCATTATATTTTTTTGTTTTTTAGATTCATTTTGCAACATCTATATTCGTGATCTTTACAACAGTTGTACCCCTGTTGCTGGGGCCTTTTGTGTAAAGTTTCCTAATTTTCCCATATTTCCAAAATATTGCAGTGTGGCAGGGGTTGTTTTATTGGGGTTGCTGGAGGTGGAATGTGTCCAAAAACTTGCTGCTTGATTGATTGGATCCTAGTAATTGTGAGTGGCTGGCATCATCTCCACTGCTTATTCTTCTCATTAAAGGAGCTCCACAAACTGAGCAATGTTGAGGGTGAGTCCCACAAAGCAAGATGAATGTCAATGTGCAGAGAGTCGCTGCCTTGGGACATCTCCGTCATCATCCATCTCATACTGCTTGGGGTCAGCAGCTCTGGCAAATGTTCTTGGGTGTTTAATTTCAGGACATTAAGATTCTCAACTGGACATGAAGGTAATACGTCTGGGCCAGCTGAGGCTTATATTGTCATGGTGTCTGATATGTGTCAGAACTCTGTCAGCAGCTTTTGAACCTCCTGGAATCTGATCTGTTAATAAATTTTGCCTTGAAGACTACTGAGGAGAGGTCTGCAGTAATCGAACCGTGATGTAATGAAGATGTTGTAAGTGGGAGACTCGTTCAGCGCTGGTGTCAGGTTGACTTGCGTGTTTAACTTTTTGTTATACTCATGGCAGATTTGCCCAAGGGATAGATGCACGTTTAACACGTCTCAATGGTTTATTTTGGCTCACTTCAATTTAATCATATATATTAAAATCAGATATTGTGAGGTTTGAATCTGAGCTTTGTTTCACAAAGCTGCCAACACTTGAAGTTACACTATGCAGTGTTACTCCAAGACATGAATTCCAGGTCAATACTGTCCCTTTGTTTCATATGAAGTTTAAATAAAACTTCACTCATTCTCAAATAATCTCTCCCTGCTTAGTTTTGAATTATATCACACTGAAAAAAATAACACTTTCTTTACAAATGACTTTTAAACTTTAGGTGTCTCCATAGCTAAAAAACACATACATAATGCACCATGCCAAGTGCTAAACTGGAAAAGATCTCTTGTAGGCAACTATAGCTTATCATTGACTGAGTCATATGGGGGGTGGCATATTGACTAAGCAAGAGTGAATCTCTGAAGATGTGCTGTTCTCTACTGTTAGAAAGTCAGAGATTAACTTTCTGGGTTTGAACATCCATTTGAAACACTGCAAACTACAAATACTAGAATATTGTAATCAAACAGTTAAGTATGCAGCAATTAGTCTTTGGCCACTGCTAACACTGAAGAATATTATTTTCAGGACTCAAACCATGTTGATCATCCATAATATAAGGTGCAAAATTTCATCAGACCTTCTTCTGATGCAAGGAATCTTGGTGTCATTTTTGATTCCTCCCTTTCATATTCCGCCCACATAAACCACATTAAGAAACTTTCTCACTTTCACCTCCATAACATATCCCGTGTTCGCTCATTCCTCTCCTTTTTCAATGCTGAGAAACTTGCCCATGGCTTTTATCACATCCCTCATCGATTATTGTAACTCGCTGCTGGCAGGTGTCCCTTCTAATTTTATATCACAGCTCCAGTTGATTCAAAACTCTGCTGCAAGAGTCCTTACATGAACCAGCAACAGTGAGCACATCACACCCGTCCTGCTTTGCTTTCACTGGCTCTCTGTGTCTTACAGGATTGAATATAAA
The DNA here is from genome assembly GCF_016835505.1 of Polypterus senegalus. NCBI lineage: Eukaryota > Metazoa > Chordata > Cladistia > Polypteriformes > Polypteridae > Polypterus > Polypterus senegalus. The sequence continues at coordinate 273,341,978 of NC_053154.1, forward strand.
ATTCTATTAATAACCTACAAAGCTTTAAATGGCCTTGCACTGGGCTACATCAGTGACCTTCTAAATCACTTTGCTCCTGTTCGCCTAGTAAGGTCCTCTGATTCTGGTAACCTTGTTGTGCCTCACACTAACCTGCACTCTATGGGTGACAGGGCCTTCAGCTCCATAGCACCCAGACTTTGGAATGACATCCCGATATTACTGTAGATCAGCTGATTCCAATCATTCTTTTAAAAAACAACTTAAAACTCATCTATTTAGGAAGGCTTTTAACTTAACATTCTGCCCTTTCTTTCAGTTTACCTCTCTGTCCAGGTGCTCAGGATCATTTGTGTGTCTGTTATATCACAAATTAGGTTATTTGTTAGGTTTTTCTTTTGAATTGTATTGAATTTAGTATTTTACTCTGGTTTATTGTCCTTTATTCTGTTTAATGCTTTGTTATCTGTTTCATTGTTCTATTCAGGAAAACATTTGTATCCAATGTTACATATACTCGGCTGTTTTTTCTAAGACTCTGTGAAGTGCCTTGAGCATGGAAAAGGCGCTATATAAATAAAATATATTATTATTTTATTATTAATTAACCCTTTGGACCCCTGTGTTATGGTTTAGCCAGGGCTTCATAACTGTCTCATGTGAATGCTTATTTTATGTTTTCTTACTGTACAAAGTATATGGTATATTATGTTAATAATCATACTTTTTGTCCTTACATGTTAAATTAGCTTGTTTGTTTGTCTTATTATTAACAGTAATGACATACTGCACGATAACGTGCTGTGAAAACACTTGACTTGAGCATTCCTAGTTTTCATCCTCTTTCTCTGTACGTTTAGCATTCATTTGCTCAGAGGTTGATGCGCATGCTGCTTCCTGAGCAGCTCTTCTATTCTCCACCCTAGTGGCCTGCTTCTTCTCCTTTTTCGTTGGCATCTTTTTGTGTTAAAACTGATTAAGTCAGTGTTTGTGTTGCAATTATTTAGTACGTTTTCCTTACTTTTTCACTTAAGCCGGCACTTAAGTCTTCAATCTGCCTCAAGAATTATTTAAGATATGAAGAGGTAGGGGAAGTGACGGTGAAGGTGGTAGGGAATGAGAATGGCGCCTGTACACATGCGCCACATGGCTGCCCTGCTGGCCGCTGCTGAGAGTTGATTCTACAATAAAATAAAATAAAAATAAAACGAGAAATAACCTTGGAGGTCAATCATCACCCTGAAAGCGGATATTAGACATCACGTAGTACATGTGTACCAAATTTCAGGTCAATAGGTCAAACGGTTTGCGAGCTACAGGTGATTTAAAATCCTGATCTTGGTGGTGTAGCTGCCGGTTTTGGAGCGTGAGTCGGTAGTTACATTGAGTTATTCTGTTGTCTGATGTTATACTCAAGTAAGTGCAGTGTGGTAGCAACTTCCTTGCACCTGCTCGGGCCACATGATTGACGTTTATAATGACTGATAACTTTGAATGATAGGTAATGAATAAATGAAAGTATCGATAAATCAACACAAACATTGGAAAACCAAATCCCAGACACGATTAAGCTACAGTCATTAAAACAGGCCAATACAGTAGCGACCACTGCTACAGGTTCCTAGTAAAATACTTCGACTATAAAAGTGATGCAGTGCTGAGAGGAAGTGACGAAGATGAGCAGCTCTATTTAAATAGGAAAAGTCCCCCTGAAAGGGAAAAGGATTGGGTATGACGATACAGTGCGAAACAACCGAAGCTCAGGAATTGTTCTCCCAGGGCTTGGTGTTAAAGAAATAAAAACAGATCCTGATATTACATTGTGTTTTTTGGAGTCCATGTGCTGTCATCTCCACACCTGGATGCAAACACCTGTTGGGCTGCTCGCTGTGCTCTGCTTGTTCTTCAATGTGTGGTGGGAAGAAGAGCTGTTTGAATTTGTAAGCTACTCAGGGATCCCTCCAAATGATCTTGTAGTTGGCCGTGTGTTCCTCTGTTGCCTTGAGTGGTATTCCTGTTTGCTTTGCATGAAAGGCACGATTGAAAGAATCGACCCCAGCCATGTTACATATGCATTGCGCGATTCACCCCCCTACCCTGAAAAGGAATACGGTTGAGTGCAGTGTGACAGTACTAAAGATGAAAGGTGGGATAAATTATAAAGAAGACTGAGTGCTTGATTAGTCACATCTCTGTCCAAATGAAGAGAATGAGTCATTTATTTTCATTTGCATAGAAATGCATTTTCCTTGTTTTATAAAAGTAACACAAGAAATCAAAGCTATTCCTACTTAGGTTTGCATTGTCTTAGGGTTCATGGCTCTCACTTTATAGTTGTTCTTACATTTTACGCCATTGTTCGTTCATGACCCAGATCCGCTTGTACCGGCAGCCCTCTGTCAGACTAATTAACGCTTGGCTACTACAGTATGTTGAGCACCCGGAGACTCCGCCACAAACTGGCATGAGAATGACCCTCAGCATTGTTGGGCTGCCAAGTGATTTTCCTTTTCTTCTGGAGAAGCAAACGTTTGCAATTAAAAAAGATCTTGTACTGCAGAAAAGTAGCTACAAGAGGAATGTCGAATGCAAACTCGTTGCCAAGAGATTTATAGAAAAAGTTGCCTTGTTTAAACTTTTTACACATGAGATACTGTAGCAAGTCGTCACTTCTCCGGTTGCTGGTATATTTTCAGCCTGGTAACGCCAAACTTCTAAACATATCTTCTAAAAAGATTTAGAAGACTTGTGGGCCTGCAGAACCTAATTGGAGGGAAGGTGTCTGGAATAAGCAAGAGTGCTCATTGTATTTCACAAGTTTTAGATTCTGACATATAGGCAGGCATACAGTATGAGTATAACTCTTTGGTTAAACATTCAGTTATTTTAATAACACTGCAGCTCTCCACACCACTAAAATTCAATTAAAGGCATTCAGTAAACCAAACGATAGTAGATGGGTAAATGGACTGTCAGGAGTTTTGGAGGGGGATTGTGGTTGTCTATCTAAACTTTACTGAGACTCTAATACAGGAGTTGAACAAACAAGTGAGATGCAATATGCCGTCCTCATATGATAGTAATCACTTCAGGGGTTGTCTTGCTCAGGTTTCTGGAAAGGTCCATACTTTATAAACAACATTAGAGGATAGTCAAATGACTGGCACAGGGACATTTTAGATGTTATGCCACCCAGGAAGCAAACCCAGGTCTCCTAACAGCGAGGCAGCAGCGCTACCCACTGCACCACCATGCCACCCACAAATAAACCAATAACAAATAATACAATTTTCTTCTCCACACATCCCAGCAAGCTCTGTCAACTACCTCCCAACTCCGGCTCGATGCTGGGTCTGCACCAGTCCTTTATATAGTTCTTGACCCGGAAGTGCTCCTACTCTTCATCCCACGTGACTTGCCAGCACTTCCGGGTCAGATGGAGAATCCCAAGTCTTTAATCAGCCCGGACGTACTGTGGGGCTTCCGTCCTAATGACTTCCAAGCACTTCGGAATTTAGCGGCACCCACGGCATCCAACAGGGCTGAGAAACCGGACTCCAAGTCCCAGGATGCCCTGCAGAAATCTGGGGCACCGCTAAATTCCAGGGGATCTGTCATCTAGCATTTTGGGGAAGGCACTGTCCAAAAAAAGCTGCCTTCCCCCATCCTTCCACTTCAGGGGCATCACAGCCGGGTTGAGCTGCCGGCCATCCATCACAATTTGCAGGTTGGCCTTTGAGATTCGTGGGTTTACAGTTTTTTTATCTGCCTATTCGCATATTTGTCATCAATAATTAAATGGAATTTATTTTGAGTTTTGAGACCTATTGTAGAAAACCACAGACAACATTGTAAGCCGACTGTATACATGGACTACAAATCCCATTAACCCTGGAACCTCTGGTGATTGGGCAGCTTAGGCAGTTGCTGCAAGGGCTTCGGGGTGAAAGAGGAGAACACTAATTTTAAACGTGACCCATAACAAGCCAGTAGGATTGCAGAGGGTGGAATCTTTTTGTTTCAACGCTTCACTGCAAAATCGGATTAAATTACACCCATTGGATTAGTTTTCTCTGCATTCATATTCTTGCCCTGTGCCCGCTTGTTTGGGTGAATTTGGCTGGATTGAAAAACTTCTTCATCTGCAATAGCTTCCAACTTCTACAAATCTTCACAAACATCGGTATCACAGTCGGACAGAACTTTACATAACTTGCAGGGGGCTGTTCTCTGGATATTTAATTTCATAGCCACTCCACCATCGTCTGCATCTGCAAAACTGCTTTGTGTCGTGAGTGTTTTGTGTTCTGCGTTTTGCTGGATTTCTTTTGTATCTCTAATATTAATCATTTTTGTTGTTTACTAAGATAAATACTCAAAGAACAAGTTCCCCTTCTGAGAAGCTGTATCTGGAGGAGTACTCTGAGAGAATGACTCCAATATTGTCTTAATGAAAAATCTAGAAAGACACTTTTAAGCAAGGACTAGAAGAAAAATAGCCAAGGGATTTAGGTAAAAGTAAAAGCCAAAAGGCAAACACAGAACTAAGCCAAACAATCAAAATGAGTCAGCAACCAAAACCAAAGCACGAATCAAAAGTCATTAAACCAAAAATAAAGAGCTAAACTAACCAAGAATCTTTTCTCTAACTAAAATGAAAGCATAAATACAGGTGCATACTGATTAAATGAACTTGTCCAGACATTTGGATGCTCAGCACATTATAAAATAGATTGGCATGGCTATGTCACAGGCCATGCCCATGTGACATCATACCACATGACCACATGACTGGCAGCAGACAACATTATCTCAGCCATGAAAAAAAATCACAAAATGGCAGTGGTATCAAAAATGGCTGTCAAATGGCAGAAATGACGTCAAAGAAAAAACAATAAAAATAAACAAAAAATAATCAGGCACCTCTAAAGTCGTTGTTGGCTGAGCATTGCTGACAGTGGTAACTTTTTAAAAGGGACCTCCTAAAACAATTCTTATAAAAGGAAGATCTTCTTTCATGCTTCGCAGCAAGTTCTGTAAATCAAATTCACCATCAACTCATCATTCAGTGTTACCGTGACCTTTGTATTTCTTCTTGGTCACAACATATCAAGAATGCTGTCGAACTGATGGCAGTCCCCTAGAATTTGTAGCTACCTTGCTGATAAAATCCAACCAGTATCTTAAATTCCTTATTGTCCTGCTGTAGAGGGTGCAATACCAGACTAGTTTCTCTTCAACATGTATTATGCATTTTCTGTCAGATTCTTCTGGCTCCATCTTGTTCTATCTGAAAATTACTCCTAGAAGCACTGCAGTCTGAGGATTGTTTTTAATGGTTACAAATCTGCCTGAGCATCTCTGGTGCCTCTCCAGATAGATAGATAGACAGATAAAGCTTTACTTGTCCCGAGGGGAACTTTTGCTTTTTACCGAAGCTCTTTAAATAAATAAATAAATAAATAAATTCTATGGTCTGAAAACACACCAGAATGACTAAAAAGCAAGAAAATTAAAAAGAAAGAAAACGTAAAACTTCTCAGTCCCATAGAGTCATTATGCAGGCCTATTGCTGTTAGTATAAAGGAGCCCCAGTGGTGTTTCTTGACACAATTCTGCTGAAGAATTTGTTGGCTGAAAGTCTTCAGTGATAGTGTCAGAGAGAGGGTGTGCAGCATTGCTCATAATGGCACTCAGTTTTATTTTCATTCTCTACTTCCCGGCTACTTCCATGGGGTCCAGAGTGCATCCTATAACTAAACTTGCCCTTTTAATTAGCTTGTTGGTTCTCTCTTGAAGTAATATTGCCTGAACATCACGTCACAATATAGAAAATTGCAAATGGCATCATAGAGTTATAGAAGATGTGAAAGATGTCACTTCCCACATTAAAGGAGCGCAGTCTCCTAAGGAAGAAGTGCCTGCTTGAGCCTGCCTCTGTTTTCCAAGACCAGTCCAATCTGTCATTAATGTGGACCCCCAAGTGCATGTGAGAATGGACCACCTGTACATCCACTCCTGGAATAGTGACTGGACATAGAGGCTCTCTGGTGCTGTGAAGGTCAATAACCAGTTCCTTTTGTCATATAAATGCGTCCAAGACATTATAAAGGTTTGGGGCAGCCACCCGTATATTGTTTTTCCCAGCTGCAAAAGGGTTTTCTGAATCAAATACACGACGTGCATATCACAGAGTCCAAAACAGAACTGGCTATAGTAGCCTAAGATAGAGACTTTAAAGGTCTTGAGAGGAACTGATGTCATCAAAGGGGCCGGCTTCGGAAGTGACGTCTTCAGAGGTGCCGGAACCTTGCAGGATTTCCCGGGAATGGTCTGTAGGGAACTGAGAAAGACAGTCAGCGCACTCCGCCGTCCCCTGGTCAGATGTTTTATTACAATTACTCAAGCCCTTTAGCTGCCTCCTACTCACACATGTGTGACACTTTGTTATGCTGATGTTAAGAGACAGACAATTCCCTTTATACCAAGAAACAAACTTCTCCACATGACTCCTATACTCTGCCTCATACAGAATCATCAGAAAAATGTCTGCAAGTGACATGAGCTGGTGTTATGTTTGTAGTTGGAGGTGTACAGTGAAGAGAAAAGGAAACAGGACAGTTCCTTGTGGTGCTCCAATTGTGCTTACATCTGTATCAGAAACACAGTCCTTGAGTCACATTCAAGTCACTATCACATTCAAATCCTGCCAACTACGCCAATCTGCTTGTATTTTCTACCTTGGAGTCAATGGTCTGGCCTTTGGATCTCAAACATCATCTAATAATTGTATCTTTGTTTTTCTCTCATAAATTTCACTTATGTGCTTTATTACCTTTTTTCTGAATTACTGCAATTCTATCTTTAATAGCATTTTTTGGTGTTAAGAATTAACAAAATTCAGCTGCTACTGCAATAAACATAAAACCATTCAGCAGAGAGAGCAATATTTTATTCCTCTTAATCATTTATTAAAATTCACAATGCACAGTCCAGAATATCTGTAATTGCTAATATCTCCTATGAAGCTATCCAATGCACGTAAAAACTAAATGTCTTGTTAGCGCAAAGCCTAACTTCACTCCTCTTGGAGATTAGTATTTCAATCCCGTGGCACTTTAATTTTGCTCAGAATTAACACATACTTTGATTCATCCTATGGGTAGCAGTAGTTTGACTTTAACATTGATGGTTGATTTCATTTCTAGAATGTCAGTCTTCTTGTCTCTCGCCACTAGACTGTGTGATTGAATGTCTATGAGATGTCTTAACAGCAGAACCAGTAAATATCCCTCACTTCTGAGGTACTAAATCCTCCGAACCAGGCTAATTTATTAAAGACTGCCACAATAGCTGGGACCCCCATTGTCCTGTGATATTTTAAACTCCTCAAAGAACAACTCCTTACTGCACTGAGAGCACTGCACTTTCCTTTTGACACTACATTTAAAAAGTGGCTACCTGTTTGCCAAATAATAATCCCTCGAGTCATCCATGAGAAGTACAAATTGTTTTTTTATGATTAAGTAAAGGGTTCAGTTACCGTATCTCTAAAAATGATATTCTATTCCAGGCGGGGTGCAAGTTTCTTTCGGCCAAAGAGCTGCTGCTCTGGCCAAATATTTATTATGAAAAACAGTTTTTGCAAAAACACAGGCGGTACCCTGTGCTGTAGAAAAATGTTTATTTCAAAATGATAAATTTTCAGATTTTGCCATACCTTGCATCACAGTCTCTTGTGTCTTAATGGGGGTCTCTTCTCAAAAGGACCTGTAGAGGCTTGTAGTTTATGCCAAAATGTTTTCATCATTCTAGATGTCTTTTATCTTTACTTCATTTGGCCACAGAGCAATGGAAAACATGAGACCTGAAGGAACATTTATTTAACGTGAGGAGTTTGCTAGGTATGAACATCTCCACACAACTTTCTTGTAGCCATAGCATAAGCGCATTTTTTAACATGAATATTGCGGAAGATCAGAAAGCTCTTGTAAATTTGTGTTTGCCCAAAGATGAAACATTGATGTTTTATCTTTTTAGTTACCTGGTAATTCAATTTTTAGACTGGCACTCAGTCTAGTTATGTTTCTGGTGTTGCTGGGATGTTCACGGCCTTCCAGTGAAACTGAACAAGGTAAGTGAGGTAGACAGCAGATGTATGGATAATATGAACATAAAAATACATCTAATGGGAAAGTTTATTTTTGTAAATGGGTTTCAGTATTGCTCTTTATTAGAGCCATCCCAATGATATACTTTTGGAGGGCATATTGTTTTTCTTCTTTATGCCACCAAGACTATGACCACAATGACTGGAATTAGAGGTAAGTCTGGGTACCTTCATTCTCATTCAGTCTTTGCTGTAGTTCTTACTACTCTTGATGTCTGAGCCGCTGGAGTTTCCACTACAAAAACCAACCTGCATGCATGTCTATGGTTGTTTCTCACCATTCCTCACCTGTCAGCTTTGCAGTCTTCCAAGTCTCTGGCCGTACTGCTAGTCAGTGCTCTAAGCACAGCAAGGGGTTTGCAACAAAAAAGTCCCTTCTACTGTTGGGTCTGTGGGTGATGGGTGCCTGGGAAGAAAATGACCTGGTTTAAATAGGCTGGAGAATGGGTTTAACAATCAGAGGTCTTTTTAAGGTGGGTCCCCGACCTTCCCCTCCTTTCATGCTTTTGGTGGCAGTGTAGCCCCCTAGAACCAGTTGTTCAGCAGAAAAAGTGAATTGGAGATAAACAGCAGGATGTGCTGCATCACAAAGTGTAGCAGGCCACACGCCATAAAATTAAATTTAATCAGGCCAAGATGAAAACCAAACAGGCATAGTAAAGGGGAAAACAAATGTTATTTACTGTACACATCTGAAATTCAAAAATGGATTCAAAACATCGAGAAGGCTGGAGAGCAAACACCAGGGGCCTCATGTATAAATGGTGAGTACGCACAAAAATGTTGGCATAAGAACATTTCCACATTGAAATCGCGATATATAAAACCTAAACTTGGTGTAAAGCCACACACATTTCCACGGTAGCTCATACCTTGTCGTACGCAAGTTCTGCGCTCGGTTTTGCAGACTAGCGGCACCCAGCGTCAAAGCAGTACTACTGTTCCTGTGTGGTTACCCTTTCTTTTTTAGATCCACATCGCTGACGTGGCTTTATAAATACACTGAAATTAACCGCATATTGTTTATTAGTTTAATGCATCTGATTATAATTAACCTGTAACAATATAATGGTCCACAGAATGGTCAAACTATTCCAAATACCATAACTGCTTTAGCGTTGTTACTCTCACTGCACCTTCTTTTTCTACTTTCAGCTCCTCCCGTTAGGAGTTGCCACATCGGATCGTCTTTTTCCATATTACTCTCACTGCACCACTCGAAGTATTTATATCACTGTATCTGAGTGTGAATCACAGCTGTACAGCAGCTGATCAGAAAGAGAAGTATCGTTATACAGCATCAAGCACATGCTGCCTCAGCCATGCTGTCTATTGAACTGCACTCATATGACAAACGCATCAGAGCCTTTCCTATACGGACCTTGCGGTTCAGAAACAGTTTCATCCCAAGAACTATAAACACAATCAATCAGTGCATCCTTGTAAAACTGTTTGTACATATAAGTACAATCCCCTCACTGTAAACTTGCGATACAGTTATAATATCGCACAACCTGAGCCACTTTATAAAACGCGTATTTACATATGATGACGATATAATTTTTAAGATGAAATGCAGCAAAATATGTTTATTATATTATACAGATAAAACTTTAACTTCATTTAAATAATCTATATTGTTAATAATTAAACATGTGAGGACACGATGCCAGAGCTAGCGAGCTGCTGGTGCTTCGTCCACGGATTATTTCCTGCCTTGCGCTGTATTCTTGCTGGTACTGACGCGACACTGGAAGGATAGACGGATAGAATAATTAAACACGTACTACGAAGATATTTCAATGTTCCTTAAAAGTTTTGATGAATTGGCGTTCTAATCTTACAGATGGCTTAATGTCTATTACAGAGCTTATTGTATGGCGATTTGGTATTTGGAGAAAGAAAAGTAAGGACAGGAATTGGAGGTTAGTATGTTTGAAAGAGACAGTGCTGCTGCAATAAAGTATTTCATCAAAGGCCGCAAATGGTGCAGCAAGCATCTTGCGTGAGACATGAACAATCACTGCGCCACCGTGTTCCCATGTTTAATAACATGCTTTAACTCCTATCATCATGAAAATTATATCAAGTATACATTTCAGTATTTTATTTATTCAGAGAGCTGTAATATCCGAATGTAATGGATTCTGTGTCCTGTCGGAAGAAGAGAAAGCCTGGAAGCACATAGTGATTCACACACATAGAGCATATAGAAGATCAAATACAAAACAAAGCACTTTAGTTAAGATGGGATCTGAGAAACTAGTAAATTAAACAATTTTAAGATGAAGCTTATGTTCTACTTTAATGACAAAATAAACTACGTGATTAAAGTGGAAATTTCGAGATTAAAGTTGACATTTCGTGATTTTTTCCCACTGTGTGTCTATTTTTTTTTCTCTGTACCCTAATAAGCTTTCATATGAAACTCAGACGGTGGGCTACAACTTGCCTTTTCATGGCGACTTTGATATCTGACAACTTTTTTGTGCTTACGTCATTTTATAGTGTGAATTCTACGCATGCCGTTATGCATGAGGCCCCAGAAGTCTACCAGGAACATATATTGTATATACTCAAGTTTAAGTTCTCCCACGGATAAATCGAGACTTGATTTTACCATATAATTTCTGGTATTTTATAATGTCATTCGTTTAAGTCGAGTACGGGAAACTCACACTGTTGGTCCAAGAGATTATGATATGCTAACGCCCACCTGAGATAGTAACCACTGAGCACACTGCCTTTTTTTCTATGCATTGTGCCTACGTGACCACATGGTAATGCCCGAACTATTCCGAAATGACGTTTGCACTGTTTTGTGTTTTTTGTATCTCACAGCCTCATACACCTTAACGTTACAGCATCCCTTATCTATGATGGAGTGTTCAATCAGAAGAAAATATGAAGCTGGATTTAAATTAAAAGTCGTTGAAGTGGTGAAAGAAATTGGTAACTGCGCTGTTGCAAAAAAATTCGATGTATCTGAGAAACTGATGTGATATTGGTGGAAGCAGGAAGATGTAAAAAAAAAATGTAAGTGTCGTATTTTTGAATGGGTGTATAAGTCGGGGTCTGATTTTATGATCGATTTTTCGAAGACCCGACTTATACGCGAATATAATCAGTAAAAGTACAGATCCAATTATAGGCAAAAGTACAAAGCTAGAAAAAATGTATTAACGATAAAAATAAGTACTATATATATATATATATATATATATAAATCGCAAATGTTGCCAAAAAACGCTAGAACAAAAGGATCTTGGAAGCTTGAGAATGGTGTCTGCTGCAAGGGTACAAAGGTACACAGTGCAGACCTCCTCTGAACATCTCAATGTTAATTCCTCAGTCTTGTCATGTGCCTACAACACAAGAATGTATATTTAAGTGGGGCTAAATAAAAATGACTTCTAAAAGGAGGGACATGGAGCAAAACCCTAGCCTAATTCTGGTCTGAAATAATAATTTTAAAAAAGGACCAGGGGTGGAGCACTTTAAACAAAGTAGTGTCACAAATCAGCTCGCATGGCCACATCCATGAGGCAAGATCACAACATTCTAATCATCTGGAATACCAGAAAGTGATGGGAGACTGTCAGACAAACAAAATGACATGAAAAATCATTAACAGGTAAAATAAATAGAACGTGTACAAATCAGCTCACAATCTTTCTTCACATATTAGAACATATTCCTTGAAGTTATTTGCTGCAACCTTTGACAATATGTTTGCTTTATTAATGATCACTTGGTATACTCTCTGTTAGACTTTTGTATTGCTTACATGACTTAAATGGCAGATATAGTAATTAAAAAATACTGAATACTGATGAAACTGAATGATATCCTTCAGATGAGATGCAAGGACTTACTTTACTCACTTGGTTCTGTGTAGCCAGCATGTGCTGTTGTGTACAGAATTCTCCAATATGGGGCAAAGGGGTCTAAGGCTTTCAAAAAGAGTAGCAAACCAGGCCAGTAGGCCTTCACTAGCCTGTCCAGAAGGAGCTCACCCCCAGTCAGCAGGTCCTCAACTACTACCTTTAGGCTTTGGCCTGCTCAGGCTCAAAAACTTAATCTTAACTTATAACCTAAAAAATTCAGTAAAAGTCCTAAAATATATAAGAATGCCCTACAAGGGAGAAATGAAGATTGTTTATAAATAATGAATTTATTTATATACATTTATATTAAAACTTTTTTGTATAAACATATTCAAAACTGGTACAGAGCAAAAAAGAGGTCAAAAGGTGTTGCCTAAAAAGGCAATCCTAGGGCAAACAAGTGCAATTCTTTATCCAGTAATTAAGAATATGAAAACTGTTATTTTAACTAATTTTTTTCCCCAACTGTTGTTTGGCCTGTAAAAAATACAGTAATTTTTTTATTGTTTCTGAGGCACCATCAGGTTGGAGACTGGCAGTTAGGACATTATGACATGCTGATTACATGGTTCCCAGAGGTTGCTCATCATTATGTCTCTTGCATGTTTTAAAAAGCCTGGAAATCCTGAAAGATTACAGTTTACATATTGTGGTGTGTGGGTCGCTGACTTGCACAAAAGAGAAGGAGGTGAGTCCAGGTTTCAAAGAAAATCAGCTTTATTGTAGTGAAAACAGGAACACTCTCAGCATTTCTTCAAACAGGAGATGTCACTTCAGCACACTCAAACTCAGCAAGCAGGCAGTGACATTGTCTGTCATCCTTCAGTTTAAAAGAACAGATAGCCTTCCTTGTCAGGTAGGTTCAGAGGGTGTGGATCAGTGGTTGGAGCAAGCTCATTAGAGTAGACACCAAGAAAAAAGACCAAGGCCAGGGGCCTCATGCATAACGGTGTACATAGAATTCACACTAAAACATGGTGTATGGACAAAAGCGGAAATGTGCGTATGCACAAAAAAAATTCAGATGTATTCTTCCGCTCCATAAATCCTGGTCAGCGTGAAAAGTAATGCACGTGCACACACCTGCTGCCCCACCCCAACTCCTCCCAGAATTATGTCTCTTTGAATATGCAACTTAATATAAATAGCCCTTAAGCTCAGTGTTCTGTGAAAAGGCAATGGCAAAAGCACGGGGGAAAATGCAAGAATTTCAGCGAATACCAAGTGGAGGCAAGGAAAAATGTACTATTTGTTGGTTTAAACAGTGGTATAAACAACAAAAGGAAGTTGATCGAGTGACATAGAGTGTCATAGAAACTCGAAAGCTCAACTTCACACAGTTGCACAGTGCCCAAAATAGAAAAAAGTTGTCAGATATCAAAGTCGCCGTGAAAAGGTGAGTCGTAGCCCACTGTCTGAGTGTCATATGGAAGCTTATTAGGGTACAGAGAAAAAAAAAATTTAATTTAACATTTAATCTGTATAATGTAATAAACATATTTTGCTACATTTCATCTTAAAAATGATATTGTCATCATATGTAAGTGCGCGCTTTATAAAGTGGCTCAGGTTGTGCAATATTATAACTGTAGTGCAAGTTTACAGTGAAGTGATTGTACTAATAAGTACAAACAGTTCTACAAGGAGCACTTGATGGACTGATTTATTGCATTTATAGTTCTTGGGATGAAACTGTTTCTGAACTGCGATGTCCCTACAGAAAAGGCTTTGAAGCGTTTGCCATATGAGAGCAGCTCAATAGACAGCATGGCTGAGGCAATGTGTGCTTGATGCTGTATACCGATAATTCTCTTTCCGATCAGCTGTTGTAGAGCTGTGATTACACAGTCTGATACAGTGGGATAAATACTTCAGAGTAACAATGCTAAAGCAGTTATGGTATTTGGAATAATTTGCCAATTCCGTGGACCATTATATTGTTACAGGTTAATTACAATTAGATTCCTTAAACTAATAAACAATATGTAGGTAAGTTCAGTATACAGTATTTGATAAGGCCGCGTCAGGGATGTGGATCTAAAAAAGAAAGGATAACCACACAGGAACTGTAGCACTGCTTTGACGCTGGGTGCCGACAGTTTGCAAAACCGAGCAGAGAACTTATGCCAGGGTATGAGCTACCATGGAAATGTGCGTGGCTTTACGCCAAGTTTAGGTTTTATGCATCATGATTTGAGCGTGGAAACAGGAGTATGCAACATTTTTGTGCGTATGCACCGTTTATTCATGAGGCCTCAGGTCAGTGGATGGTTTTAAATGTTCCCTGCATCAACCATCAGTCAACAGACATGTTATGCAACAAGCCTGAAAATTTGCAGTTGAAACGGCAATGGACAACCACCCCTGCTTGTTTTAATGGAGTTTCAGTTAGTGTGTTCTGAGCCATAGGGGGTGTGCTGGGGTCACAAGATCAAGTTTCTTAGCTCTGGTTACATGTATCCTTTTTGGCTTATGATTTACTGCTCTATTTTCTGAAAATGATTCTGGCTACATGTACCGAACTTTGTTATTTAATTGTTGTCTTCCTAGTTAAGACCCCTGTGTGCATTTTTTCTCTCCAAAGTGGTATTGCTGATCCACTGCTTAGTTCCTCTCTCAAGCTGAATATAATGGCAGAGAGAAGACCCAGCAGCAGTAATGTCAGGGTGGCCCTGCCTCCTGGGGCTCCAGCCACAGAGTACAGGGTACATACAAACTTCTAAAGCTATAGTACACAGATTGTAAATAATAAAGAGGTATAACAGAAATCACATCAAAATATGAACAGTATCAATTCAAAAATAACACATTAAAACTAAAAACAAAAAAAACCTGTTGGTAAAACAACATGTGCATCCATGTTTTTAAGACAGTTTCTAATGGATATTAAGAAGAATCTAAAATTCTTTACATTATAAGAACTAATCATCTTAAGCATGTCTCAGGTCTTTTTCTTATAACGTGGAAAATATGCTGAGGTCACTTGCTGATACACATAGCCAACACCAATCGTGTTATTGGACTACTTTCATTAGGTGACATCAGAATATCACAGCAGTGTTCAATCCTGGAAAAGAAAAATGCAAAAAAATCATAGAAATACACGTAGAAATTTTGGACACACCAGAAAATAGAATCAAGTATACTTATAGTTCATTAAATATGTTTTTTTGAACAGTAATTAAGTATTTATTTTATGAAAGTTTCACTTCCCTGTTTGAAGGTAGTTTAGTAGTCAATGGTTAAATTCGATTAAACTAGTATAAACTTTTAACTGCTTAGGAACTGGTAATAAGTACAAAAAGTATTTCTCCTTTACTGATATGGAATTATTACACATTACTTAATTAAATTTGATATTTTTTCCTGAGTGACAGTATTAGGCTCATTCTACTACATGGAAGTCAAGAAAACAGTGTGTCACACTGAAAGGCTTGCTTGGAGATGTCAAACCAAGTTGAGGTCCAGTTAAAAAAGGGCCAACAGCAAAACAGGCACAACAAATTGTAACAAAAATATCCTTTATTTATTTAAGCCTGTAAACCAAAGAATAGCTGTGAGGGCAGGCAGATGGTCAAGAACAACTTAGGCAAAACATGTAAGGTAGAAAAATGTGCAGGAAAAAAACATCTACTGGAAGTGACCAAACACTTAAAAAGACTGGGCAATCCTAGAATGACATGCTTCTGTCTGGCTCTGTCTTTGAATTTTCTGGCTCCTCATATCATGTGACAGATGCTTCATTAATCCTGTATGGTAACAGACACTGATAGGAGGGGCCAATGGAGATTAGCAGATGAACTGAGTGGCTAGGGTTGGAGCTCCAGCCATCTTCAGACACATGGGGTTACAGTACACGCCAATATGTATTCTAGATTTTATCAGCCAGTAACACTGGGATTATAGACAAAAGTAAAACATCTTATTACACATTTGTCAAAGAAAAGTAGCAGAATCCATGAAGAATATTAATCAGCTGTACCCCAACACCTTAAAATGAAGGGTTTTAATAGGAAAGAAGGGATAAGTTTGCACATTACATCAACTGCCCTGGCACCATTCCTGATGATATCAGATATATATGTCTGCACGCATTTGTACAGGTCTCTCAGCAAAACTGCCTGTTGCCAAAAACAATGAAACAATGAAGCTGAAACCCTCAATGATTTGGGAAACACAGGCCAGGTTATTATTAAAATGTATAGAATTCATGCCAACAGTTCACACATATTACATCACCAAAAGATGTGAGATATTCTACAGTAAAATAGCTAAAATGGAGGAAATTTTAGGCACATTTCTACTATAGACTATACATTTTGTAGACTTAATAATTCTGAAAATAAACAGAGAAATGTACTAAATTAATGCAGTAAATTAATATATATATATGAAGCTCTGTATTTCTCACTGTTTTTCATTTTGTTTTCTGAATGTATTTATTTAGTTATTTACTTATATTTCTATTTATGTAGTTATTTATTCAAAGAGCTTATGTAAAAAACCAAATTTCCCCCTGGGGACAAATAAAATTTTATCTATCTATCTATCTATCTATCTATCTATCTATCTATCTATCTATCTATCTATCTATCTATCTATAAAACATATCAATCTCCCTGTTAAATGTTTTGGTTTCAAAGAAATATCACAGGTTGTAGCAACACAAAAGTGTCATAATACTGTGCTGGTACAGAACAATGGCCACTTCCTGGAGATGCATCACTTCTGTAGCGAGTAAGAATGCAGGGATTGATTGACATCACAAGACTTTGTGGTGGAGGGTGGAAGCAGAAAATGGTTAGGCCATATTTTAACCCTCCGTTCCTTTTGCTGTCTGACCTTCACTACTGACCTCGGAAAAGACAGATCTCATGTACTGCTTGCTCAAGGCAACATCAGTTTTTAAAGAAATGGAATTAGGACATGGCCCCAAGAAGTTGGAAATAATGCACAGATCATAACCAGGAAGACAATAGTCAAAAAGCAGAACTCAGAATGGGTAGCCAGAATCGTAGTCCGAGAACAAAGTGACAAGTCATAAGCTGAGAAGGGTACACATAACCAGAACCAAGAAACACACCGATCATAATCAGAGGTCGAAAAAAATTGATTTATTACAGTAAATTCAAAAACTAACAATATAAATTGATGCAAAGGTTTTTCTTTTTACTTTCTCAAGTCCAAATCTTAGATGAATAGGTTCTTGTGGCGCTAATGACTCAGGAAAGGCACATTCCCTCAATGCTGTGTATTGAATTAAAGAACAGGACTCAACCATTAAATGAGGGAGAGAGGTGGATTTTCAGTTCAAACACACAGCACTGTGGGAATGATGTATTTCCTGTTCCATTCCTTAAAACTTAAAACACCATCCTGCCCATTTTACAGCTGTTATCCACCTGGCTAAATTTACCTAACTGCCTTTGAACCTTGTCATATTGACCAACAAGGAACTTTCATTTTTAAAATAACTTTTAGCTTGCATGCAGTGACAAAAATTCAACATTGTACTGTTTTTACAAAGAAAAAACAAAGTGTTGTACTCAAGCAAGGGCATCACGGCACCATGAGCTCAAAAAGTACAAGAAGATCACTAATTTTACATAAGCATTTACTTACATGTCTCCACTCTGTTCCCCCCTGTGCCCATTTGTTAGTAAAAATTGCTGGGCTAGAAAGTAGGATAACTTTGCTGCATCAGATCAGAGATGATGAGGTTATTCTTCAACCATGACGGCTGTGGTTATTGCTACTGTTAACGCTTTTGCCGCATAGCTGCCATGGACACCACTACCCTGGAGCCCCACAATGCTCCTTCTCACATCATGGATCCTTGGTTTCAGCTGAGGGCACAATTGAAGTAGATGAGGTGTTTCCACACCAGGGGCCTCATGTATAACGGCGTGCGTAGAACTCGCACTATAACATGGCGTAAGCACAAAAGCCGAAATGTGCTTACGCACAGAAAAATCTAGATGCAGGAATCTGTGTGTACTCCAACTTCCACGTTCTTCCGCTACATAAATCCCGATCAGCGTGAAAACTAACGCTCGTGCACACGCTTTATGTAACGCCCCAACTCCTTCCAGAATTACGCCTATTTGAATATGCAAATCAATATAAATCACCCTTAAGCGCAGCCTTCTGTGAAAAGACAATGGGAAAAGCACGGGAAAATATAAGAATTTCAGCGAATACCAAGTGGAGGCAAAGGAAAAACATACTATTTGTTCAAATAAGCCGTGGTATAATCAACAAAAGGAAGTTGATCGAGTGGCATAGCGTGTTGGAGAAACATGAAAGCTCACATCCACAAAATCGCACAGTGCCGGAAATAAAAAAGAAGTCACATATCAAAGTCGCCGTGAAAAGCCGAGTTGTAAGCCCACTGTCTGAGTGTCATATGAAAGATTATTAGGGTACAGAGAAAAAGGCACTCAGTGGGGAAAAAGCACGAAATGTCAACTTCAATCTCGACATTTCCACTTTAATCACGTAGTTTATTTTGTCATTAAAGTAGAACATCATAAAATTCATCTTAAAATTGTTTAATTAACCAGTTTCTCAAATCACATCGTAATTAAAGTAGCACGTTAAATGCTTTGTTTTGTATTTGATTTTCTATGTGCTCTATGTGTGTGAATCACTACTTGTTTCTTAAACCGGCTCTCTTCCTCCAACTGGACACAGAATCCATTACATTCGTGATATTACAGCTCTCTGAATAACTAAAATACTGAGATGTATACGTGATGTCATTTTCATGATGATAGGAGTTAAAGCACATTATTAAACATGTTTCACTTCGATGAAATAATTTATTGCAGCAGTACTCAGGGGCGGCTCTAAGCTTGTGGTGGCACTGGGCAGAGGAAGAATCGGTGGCTCCTTCCCGCCAATGTCAGTAAAGTATCTTATGCACGGTGGATGGCCACGTATGTTGCAGACACTAGCCGCCTCGTGCTCATGACACAAGCATTTAACTTTTGCCGAAATTTGTTGCTGCGTTTTTAGCTGTGTTGTTATTTTATCTTTCTGTTTTATATTCAGTATATATTGGCGCAGCCGTCACTGCAGTCAGTGCTTTTCTTTCCCCAAGTAACCGATCGCCACACAATCAGCTCTGTAATAGACATTAAGCCATCTGTAAGCTTAGCGCCGATTCTTCAAAACGTTTAAAGAACATTGAAATATCTTCGTAGTACATGTTTAATTATTCTATCCTTAAAGACACTCCCAGTGAAGAATATAGATTATTTAAATGAAGTTAAAGTTTTATCTGTATAATTTAACAAACATATTTTGCTGCATTTCACCTTAAAAATGATATCGTCATCATATGTAAATACGCGCTTTATAAAGTGGCTCAGGTTGTGCGATATTATAACTATAGTGCAAGTTTACAGTGGGGTGATTGTACTTATAAGTACAAACAGTTCTACAAGGAGCACTTGATTGGCTGCATTTAAAGTTCTTGGGATTAAACTGTTTTGAACCGCGAAGTCCATACAGGAAAGGCTTTGAAACGTTTTGCCGTGGCAGAGACAGCGTGTCCTTAAAGCTGTATACCGATAATTCTCTTTCCGATCAGCTGCTGCTGTGATTCACACTCAGAAACAGTGATATAAATACTATGAGTGGTGCAGTGAGAGAAATATGGAAAAAGATGATCCGTTGTGGCAACTCCTAACGGGAGGAGCTGAAAGAAGAAGAAGAAGAAGAAGAAGAAGAAGAAGTGAGAGTAACAACGCTAAAGCAGTTATGGCATTTGGAATACTATGGCTGTTCCCTGGACCATTATATTGTTACGAGTTAATTACAATCAGATGCATTACACTAATAAACAATATGCGGTTAGTTTCTGTGTATTTATAAAGCCGCGTCATGAAAATAATCAGTAATCACACAAGAACAGTACCATTGCTTTGACGCTGGGTGCCGCCAGTTTGCAAAACCGAGCGGAGAACTTGCGTACGACAAGACATGAGGTACCGTGGAAAAGTGCGTGGCTTTACGCCAAGTGTAGGTTTTATACATCGTGATTTGAACGTGGAAAAGTTCTTACGCAACATTTCTGTGCGTATGCACCATTTATACATTAGGCCCCAGGTCTACAAGAGGCATGAACAGCGGCCCACAGAGGAAAATGAGGCAGCAGATTCTCTGACTGTCATCCTCATTTTTTGACTAAACCTCGTGGTATTCAATTGGGTGACACATTCTCCATATTAGAAGAACATGGGGATTATCCTATGTCTATATCTCCTCCTCCTGCTTCACCTGCTCTGCAGTTAGTCATATTCAAGTCCCCACATGGGACTCAGCATGGCTCACAGTGTCAAGTGATCGCTACTACTACTCAGAGCTACCAGTCACCTGTGCTGCTACTGAAGGCCTCACCTTCGTGTCCTTCTGGGAAGAATATCCAGAAGTCTGCGCCATAACATCTGCAACCAGTTACACTGATTGTGGGGTTTCAATTGTCTGAAACATCAGAAGAAGACTCATCTGTTGTCCACTGTTTCTAAGAAATCAACGTTTCTGAAATACTATATCACCTTCCCAGTTTACTCAACAAGTATGTGTCTGTTCGAAATGTGATTATTCACGTAGGATGTAACGACATCCATGACTGGAACTCTGAGATTTTAAAACATAATTTTAACAAGCCTTTTAGCTTTCTATAATCCTTTGTCAAACCTTTTTATCTCTGGTCTAACTGGACCCCATGAAAAGGATCTGGATGTTTTAGTCACACTCTGAGCTTACATAATTGGCTCCAGGTGACTTGCCCCTTCATTAAATTTAGTCTTTATTGGCAATTTTAATCTTTTCTGGAATTGTTCTTCATTTTTCTTTACACAAAGAACGATAGACATTTGGAATAAGCTACCAAGTAGTGTGGTAGACAGTGAGAAAACTCGACTTGATGTTTTTTTGGAAGAAATAAGTGGATAGGACTGGCAAGCTTTCTTAGGCTGAGTGGCCTGTTCTCGTCTAGATTGTTCTAACTTTACTAAACATTAAGCTGCTCTGTGAAGTGACAGAACAACCACGTTTTTGACAGTTTCTCTGATAATCATCCTGGTGATTCACTGTTGTCTTTTTCTTCTGTCTGTTTTACCAGCTCCCCCTACAGTCCAAATAATTCTTGCGACAATATAGAGAACCTCCCTATCATCCCTGTTATAATCAAGACTAGATCAAATAAACGTTATAATGTAACACGCAAAATTAATCTTGCAAAACCTGCTAGCCTCCTAATATCAAAAAATATAGTGCAAAGAAGCTGAACTTTGCACCCTCCATGTCCACCTCACATATTATGAAGCTTACGCTACTGAACTTTAGGTCACTCTCTAGTAAGAGTTTTATATTAGTGATTTTATTTCTCAATTTGGTCTTTATTTTCTATTTCTTACTAAATGTTGGTTCTCATTCACTGTATCAGCTACACTTATTGAAGGTTCTCCTCCAGGTTATAGTTTCTTATTTTCTGCTAGGCAAGGCAAGAAAGGGAGTGGAACTATTTTTTCTAACTTGTTTGCATTTTTGCAGATTTCTCAAATTTTGAATACAGTGATCCCTCGCTATACCGCACTTCGACTTTCGCGGCTTCACTCAATCACGGATTTTCAATGTAAGCATATCTAAATATATATTACAGATTTTTCGCTGGTTCACAGATTTCTGTGGACAATGGGTCTTTTAAGTTATGCTACATGCTTCCTCAGTTGGTTTGCCCAGTTGATTTCATACAAGGGACGCTATTGGCAGATGGCTGAGAAGCTACCCAATCAGAGCATGTATTACATATTAAATAAAACTCCTCAATGATATACGATGTGCTTCCCGCATGGTGCTTGATTGTTTGCTTTTCTCTGTCTCTCTCACTCTCTCTGCCTGACGGAGGGGGTGTGAGCAGAGGGGCTGTTTGCACAGAGGCTGTTTGCCTAGGGGATACGGACGCCCCTCTAATAAATGCCGCTTTATCGCGGTGCTTCAGCATACTTAAAAGCACGTATTGATTTTTTGATTGTTTGCTTTTCTCTCATGCTCTCTCTCTGACATTCTCTGCTCCTGACATGCATTCTTTGAAGAGAAGATATGTTTGCATTGTTTTAATTGTGAGAAAGAACTGTCATCTCTGTCTTGTCATGGAGCACAGTTTAAACTTTTGACTAAAGGGTGTTATTTCATGTCTAGAGGGCTCTAATAATGTTAACAGTGTGGGAGAGTTTATAAGGGCTTAAAATATATAAAAATAACCATACAAACATATGGTTTCTACTTCGCGGATTTTCATCTATCGCAGGAGATTCTGGAATGCAACCCCCGCGATCAAGGAGGGATTACTGTACTTAACTATGGTTATCAGAACTCAACAACATGTTCTTGTACTATTTATAGACCCCCAAAGCATAACTCCAATTTCCTGTCCATGTTTTTTGAGTAATTGTCGATTGCTCTTGTCAAATATGACAACGTAATTTTACTGGGTGAATTTAGCATGCATATAAATGACTATTCAGATTCTAAAGCAATGGAGTTTAAAGGCCTTATTGCAAGTTTAGAGTTACCCAACATGTGAAGGATGCTGCAAACAACTGTAGAAACACACTGGACCTTATCTTCACAAAGGGAATTGACATTGATGTTTTATCAGTTTTACAGATTCCAGAGTTTCTGATCATTTCTGTGTCTTTTTCAAAGTATCTCTCTGTACTCCAGTTAAGTCCCGAGCCTGGTACACGTACTTATCACCGTATTGACAGTAATGCTAAGTCTGTATTGAATGAGTATCTACCAGATATGCTTGATGCATGTTGTGCAAATTGTGATTCCCTCGATAATCTCACAGATAATCTGAGTAATGCATTACATAAATTGTTGGATTCTGTTGCTCCTTTTATAACAAGAAAACGTACCCGAATGAAATCCGCACCATGGTGTTCAGACGACATCTGTGCACTCAAACAGACTTCTAGAAAATGTGAGCGTAAGTGACATAGGACAAAGCAAGAGGGTTTTCATCTTGGCTGGGTAGAAACTTTTAAAAATTATAAATGTGCACTTTCAGCTGCTAGGACAGCATATTTCTTTAATTTGATTAATACTAATAGAAATAATCCACAGTTTTTGTTTCATACGGTTATGAAGCTTACACAGAATGCACCTACACATATCTCTCCATTCAATGCTGATTCATTTCTTTGATTTTACATAAATAGAATTGACTTGATTAGAAATAAAATCAATGGTCTACATTCCTCTCAGAATGATGGCTATGATCGCCACAGTACTTTCATGAACACAGGCACCATGGCTCGGACTTCTTGCAGCTTTTCACAATCTGAATTAGTTTCCCCTGATGCTTTGTCCAGCCTAACAAATGCTTTCAAACATACAACCTGCATATTAGACTCGCTACCATCTTATCTTTTTAGGAACTGTTGCTTGTTTTTTTATTGTTCCTAGTCTGAATATTACCAATAAGTCATTTTCCATTGGCTCTGTGGCCTCCGCTTTTAAAACTGCCATTATTAAGCCAATGCTTAAAAAACCTAACTTAGATCTGAAGGTTTTGAATAATTATTGACCAATTTCCAGTCTTTCTTTTATGTCTCAATTACTTGAAAGGGCTGTTGCTGATCAACTTAATCCCTACTTGTCTGACAATAATCTTTTTGACAAATTTCAATCTGCCTTTTGGTCCCGTAATTTTGCAGAAACTACATTGACCAGTATTATCAATAATCTATTGATCACTGTTGATTCAAATTTGATGTCAGTGTTGCTGTTTCTTGATATAAATGCAGCTTTTGACGCTGTGAAACACAACATACATTTAAACCACTTGGGGAAACATTAGCATCCAGGGGATGGTACTTTCATGGTTTTATTCTTACTTATCATATAGAACTAACATGTAAGTTACCACAATACAATCTCTGAATTTTCAGAAGTAAAGTTTGCTGTACCCCAGGGATCAGTTCTTGGCCCTCTGCTTTTTTCCATCTATATGCTTCCCCTTGGCCATATCATTTGTAAATATGGTGTTGATGCTGTTATGCTGATGATATGCAGGTATATAAACCTGTAAAGCCAAATGACCTTTCCCAACTGCTAAATTAAGAGGCATGTCTGTTAGAAATTAAAAAACGGATGAGTATGAACCTTCTGCTTTTAAATACTGGTTGTTAGACCATCCAGATATGGACACATGTGTGAGAGCTTGGGTGTTAATAAATATGGCTGTTCTGTTTGTGAAAGTTCGACCATTAAAGATCTAATTTTCAATAATCATCTCATGCTCCAGTCTCATATCAAGGCTATTGCCAAGACAGCAGTTTTATCCTCTTTAATAAAACCCTTATGTGCGTCCAGTGTCCGTGTCTCTTCCTGTGCATTCCCTGTGTGTGCAGAAACAGACAGACAGACAGACAGACCCGACACGCACGCACGCACGCACACACACACGCGCGCGCAGGCAGACAGGCAGGCCCACGTGAGAGACGGACAGACACGCATGCACACACGCACACACACGCGCAGGCAGGCCCACGAGAGAGACGGACGGACAGGCAGGCCCACGCGAGACGGACAGACACGCATACACGCACGCACGCACACACACACGCGCAGGCAGGCAGGCCCACGCGAGAGACGGACAGACAGGCGCCTACGCACGCACGCACGCACGCCCGCCAGAGAGACACACTCACACACACACAGGCAGACCCGCATGGGGGACAGACACGCACACACACACCGACGCACGCGTGCATTGTTGCAATGTTACTTTTCTTGGTTGTTTATTAGATTACGGATTTTTCAAATGTTCATTTTTTTCCCTGTGCTTAAAACTCATTAAAAACGGTGTTTTTAGCGAGCGGGTCGTAAGGGTATAGTGCGAACTGTTGCAGTGTTAGTTTTCTCTGTTGTTCAAGGTTTTCTTAATGTTTTCAATGTTTTTACATTTAGTTTACTATTACGCTGTGCATTCAATGGTATAATTAACTATATTTGTGCTTAAAATCTTAAAAATATATATATATATTTACATACAGTTCATACGGTCTGGAACAGATTAATTGTATTTACATACAATCCTATGGGGGAAATTACTTCGGTTCCATTGTATTTACAGGCATTTTACGGAAATAGAAACGAGTATTACTGAGAGAAAATTAAAGGCACACAATACAGTGACGCATATTACAGCCACATACAAGGTCCCTTGCCATTTAATATAGACTGTTCATGCTAATGTTTATGCACCACTGTTTTAGCACCCGTTATTGTAACGGGCTTAATGTCTAGTCATCTTAATAATACTGCAAAAATCTAATCTATTCGATCTCTGCGTGACACTAAAACATTAATGCATGCATTTGCTTTTTCTAGACTTGATTATTGTAATGTCCTTTTCTCTGGTCTTCCTAGTTGTGCTATCAGAAATCTTCAGCTTGTTCAGAATGCTGCAGCTAGAATCTTGACAACAACAAAAAAATTGAGCACATAACACCCATTCTAGCTTCTCTTCACTGGTTACCAGTACCAGCAAGAGCTGATTTTCAAGTTCTTTATTTAATGTATAAGGCCTTGCGTGGAGTTGGACCTCCTTACTTAGCTAAGCTTATTACACCATACACTCCGGTACGTGCTCCTCACTCTTTTTATGATGGGCTTTTGGTCATTCCCTGTGTTAAGAAAAAATCAGTCGGTCAAAGAGCATTTGCCTACCATGCACCTTATATTTGCAATGACCTGCCGTCATATGTAAGAGAAGCAGCACACACAATTGATGCTTTTAAGTTGGGACTAAAAACTTACCTTTACAATGTGCCTTAGAATTCAGTCAGGTCTACCACCCTTGAAATGTTCCTTATTATATTATTCCTTTCTTGATATACCTTAAAGTTTAATGTTTTAATGCCATGTTATTTCAGATTTATTAGTTATAATTCCTTCATCATTGATGTTGTTTTATATTAATTTCTGTTTTTATTTGTTTGTCTTATATTTTGTCTCATGTATTCTTCTAATTCGTACAGCATGTTGGGACCATGCTGCATGGTGATTTTACACTTTAAACAAAGTTGATTGATTGATTTCCTGTTGATTTTAAATGCTGAGTTTTCAGGAAGTAACTGTTTATAATATTTAGTAAAAAAGGCACACATTCACAAATTTTGGATTATGCAACGCAAGTTATTTGAGAACTTTTTTCTTTCCCCAAGGACCTTTTCACATTGTTTGTTATTGGACAGATCTGGTCACCATTACTGTCCTGTTACGTCATAAACATTTTCCTCTCACTCGGTGTGAAAACACAAGATTAAAATTTTTTCTCGCCTGTCACTACAAAGCATGTGGGGTAAGTAACATTTAAACAAAGTATCATTTTTGGGTGGAGTATTCATTTAAGCAGAGAACAAAATTAATTTGCTGCAGAAAATGATTCAACAAAACCATCTCTCTCCCTCTGTCTCATAATAGGATCCACAGAGAGCAAGATCATCCATCGCATTGTGCGCAAAAAAATTGAAAGATCTATAAAATAATTCAGGTCAAATGCATCTTGTTTTCAGAAATGGAGCTGATTTCAATGTTTTGTAAAACCTAAGATAGTCATGTAATATGTGAGATGACATTAAATGAACATATAAACCTGGAAAGATTAAAAGAGCTGAGCCTATACAGTTTAAGCAAAAGAAGATTAAGAGGTGACATGATTGAAGTGTATAAAATTCTGAAGGGAATCAGTAAAGTGGAAAGAGACTGTTATATTAAAATGAGTTCATCAAGAACACAGGGAACGCAGTTGGAAACTTGTTAAGGGTAAATTTCGTACAAACGTTAGGAAGTTTTTCTTTACACAAAGAACGACAAGACACGTAGAATAAGCTACCAAGTAGTGTGGTAGACAGTAAGACGTTAGGGACATTCAAAACTCGACTTGATGTTTTCTTGGAAGAAATAAGTGGATAGGACTGGTGAGCTTTGTTGGGCTAAATGGCCGTCTAGAATGTTCTAATGTACTCTGTCCTATTTACCAAGAATTTTTCTGGAATTAAAGCGGCTGTGAAGTATACTTTTTGAGAGCTGTTCATTCTTTTATTTTTCTAGTGATCACTTAGCAGTAGACAGGATCTGGAAAAGCTGACCTCCACATTTTGCCCCCGATACAAGGGCCCCTATATAATTTCGCCCCCCACATTTCGCTCCTCACACTTTGCCTCAGATATTTTTCCTATCACCTATCTGAATCATTTAAACTTTTTTTTTAATTATTATTACCTGTATTTTATTGGTCTTGTTTTAATGTTATTTTAAATATCGAAATAGTGTTCCATAGAACTAGGGTTACTGGATTTTTCATTGACACTTACTCAATTTAATGTGTCCGAACACACTACGGCCATTACGCAGCGTGCATTTGATGTTTTCGCCACCTGACTTCAATACCGCGCATCGCTGTATTGAAGAACAAGCAGCACATCGCAGATGGTGCAATATCAATAAATATGCCGCCACACCATGCACCATGCCGTATAATATTATGAAAAACTTTACAATAAGAGGCAAAAGAAAATTGTTTTCGAAGAGAATGGTAAATGATCAACGTGGAATCTGGGTTTGTGAAAACGTTCCACCTGCAAAGGGTGTGTTTAATGTTTTGGCAATTTTAACATGTGCATCTATTAACCAAAATAGATTACAAGATATAAAAAATTAGGTGATTTTATTTACATTTCTGTAACCTACTCACTATCTACAGGGGGCAAATTGTGGAAGGTGAAATGTGGTGGGGGTGAAATGTGATGGGTGACTTTTCCATAAACTGCAGCAGACACATGGTTGGAGCTAGACTTTGGTGGGACACCAGTCCATTGAAGGTCCCTTTCACACTTACACCCATAATTGCTCATACGTACTCAAAACAGGAAAAAAGTGGATTATAGAGCAATAAAGCTTGAACACCATGGAGACTGGGGTATAAATCAAATCTAAAGTGGGGTGGATCAAGGCCAGCCCACCCCCAGACACAGGGCCAATGCAGAGTCTCCAGTTACCTTTGTTATTGGTTTGAAACTTTAACACCCAGAGAAAAAATAAACAGAGAGAATGTGAGAACAATACCTGATTAGTGATCAAGCCTTAATTTATAGCTTTATATGTTTGTGGGGTTATTATTGTTAGATGTACAGAATACACTGAAATTCTTATACCACTCTCATGTAGCTGTGAGGCAACATCTCTAACCAAAGTGCCACAATAGATATATTAAATATTTTATAATAGTTCATTTTTGACAAATAAACCTACTAACTCTCAGTTATAGGGCTTCTCTCTCCCAGGGCAGCTTCTTTATGAAAACTTGGCATTATGTAACAGAAAAATTGATCACAAAGCTCCTGAAAATAGAACAAGACTAGTAACTCATCAAAGCCATCATTAGCCGAGAGCTCAACAGATTCACAAAAGACTTCAGATGTCAGGCAGCTGAAAGAACTTCTCATCACCTTTGGATGATAACACGGAAAGAAAAAAACAATCAAGATAGCAAGCTGAAACTGAATTACATGTTCTTCACTGTGAATGAAGAAGTAATCAACAGTCATGAACAAAGTGATTAACTGCAAAGGACAACCATGTCCACCACAAACAAGATCATCAGACAACAACTCAAGCTCACTGCCGCTGCACGCAGACACGAGGAGAACGAACAATGAAACTGAAGGAGAAAATGAAGTTCAGTTAGTCATGTTTTCTTTCACTTCTTTCATATGCATAATATTGTACTATTGTCATCTTTTACAGATGTCCTTACTGTCAAAGTTTATTACAGCTTTCCACAAAGTATGAAATAGGAACACAGGGAAAACCCTGGGAAAACAGCTGAGGAACTCCAGATGCCTCAAAACATGCATTTTCCTCTTTTCAGCAGAGGACCCTATGTTTGTAAAAAGGACATGTCCAAGATGGTCTCCGGACATTAGATGGTATCTACCACACCTCTGGTGGTCTGTGAGAAGAAAGAGTCACTTCTGGAGACCTGTCCTCAGTAATATAAAAGGCATATATTTATGGCTGCTGCCTAAACTTAGGACGACATGGCCAAAAGCTTAACCCTGTCTCTTAGAGTAAGAGCAAAGTCAACTTTGTTTTATTAGAAAGCCTTGAACTTGTTGAAAGAAAGGAGGTCATTTCTGGAACGTGGGCAGATATCTGAATGTACAAACCCCTTTTTTTTCCTTGTTTGCTAAATAAAGCTCAAGGATAGACGGCTTACTGGGTGACCCCAAATTATATTATAACTCTAAGCAGAACCTGTAAGTGAAAAACATCAGTACGATATGCAATCAGTTAGAACAAAGATGCCTCCTGTGTGTTTCTCCATGTTTAGTTAAAAAGTACGAAAAGGCGAAAAGGGTGATACTGCAGCAGTGGCTGAATGCGTGGGAAGAGTTTAATGAGGGCATGAAGAATGACTGTGGAGCTGCTTCAATCAGGTACTAGAAGCCATTCAATGACTCAGAAAGGGTAGGTTGGAAATTGCATTTTCAAAACTCTTATAAAGCTGTTTCTTCCAGTACTCCATAAGCACCGTCTATGGCAGTATTAAACTACTGGTTTGGTCTTTTCTGGAGGTGGAAGAACCAATATGATATCACGGAAGTTTGAATGTGAATGCCACTTATTGAGTCGTGTTGGCCAGAATTAAGAGGTACTAAGAGTGGGTGGCATAGGTGTTGGGAGGGAAACAGCATATGAGCAGAGCAATAAAGGTATGAAAGAGTTATGAGCAGCAATAAGGCTGTTGGTGTGCTGCACATTTATTGTTTTAGAGCTGTTCTCCATGTCCTTAAGAGTGCGAGAAGCTCAGTTAGAGGCACAAAGAGCACACAGCTGCCTGATAGCATTCAAGAAATATATGAGAAAGCATTGAGAACAAGCAGGTTTTGGTTTTCTTCTAGGTGTTTGCTATAACACCTAGATGAAATAAAGTACCAGGAACTATGGGTGACCCTCAATATGTATAGAGCGAGGATGCAGTTCCTGGAGGTGATTGGCAGGTTTTCCCTTTTCTTGGGGAATCAAGCACAAAACACAAAGAACAAATGTGATGTTATAGCAAACACCTAGATGAAAACCAAAACCAGCTTCTTCTCAATGTTTTCTCGTGTACTCTTTGCAAAGCAATGCTAAGCTATCATATCAACCTTTATTTATAAAGCAAATGTTTCTGTCATGTTTCGGAAAGGGCTTCTTCCCCGGCTGGGATTTAAAGTCGTGTTTCTTGTCTCTTTTGTCCATTTTTGTACTGTTCATCTATGTTCATTGTAACCGCCGGAGGTGTCACTGAGCCCCAAACCTGACACACAGTTAAAACTAACATGATTCTGGGTTTAAATTAAACATATTTATTAAACCAAAGCACCCTTATAATAATCACCTTTGCAAAGATCAGTCACAATAGAATAAAATTAATCAATTTCGATCTCCTTCCTTCCTCCAAGAGTATTGTTTACCTGACTCTGACTAATTTTACAGGAAACTCGATTTCTATTATGCCTCGACTACTTCTGGTACCACAGCTTTTCACCTTGGAAACACTTCTGGGTCAGACAGAAGTCTATTAAAGAAGTCATACTGATCTCTTATAGCTCCCCCTGGCGGCACCCAAGAATTCCAACAGGGCTGTCCCATAGGACTACAATTCCCAGCCTGCCCTGCAGATATTCCTATGGTTGTCCCACCAGTGGGATGCTGCAACCTTGTGTAAAAGG
The DNA here is from genome assembly GCF_016835505.1 of Polypterus senegalus. Classification (NCBI taxonomy): domain Eukaryota; kingdom Metazoa; phylum Chordata; class Cladistia; order Polypteriformes; family Polypteridae; genus Polypterus; species Polypterus senegalus. The sequence continues at coordinate 273,372,814 of NC_053154.1, forward strand.
GGAAAATATAACTTTGGGCAGCAGGCGCCTCTTGTCCTTCTGTCGTGGCTTCTTTTTCTGGCTGGAAGCCAACCTCCATCGCAGCTGGCATTCCCATCCATCCTCCATCATGTTACTTTTGTTTATTATTTGCTTTGTCGCCAATGCCTGTGTTATGTTTCTTCTGTTCTGTGGGTGGTTTACTCAAGAGATGGGACCACCTACCAGTCACTGCCAGAAATTGCACCTCTACCCTATAAATATGGCGGGTCTCCCATGGTTTATGGTGGCTCATTTCGAATGCGCTTGGGAGTTGTGGTGAGTTCTATATTTTTCTACGCTTTGAATTTTTTTATGATTTATTGGAATTTTGCCATTTTGCCTTGATTTTTGATGAGTCTTTAATTTGCTCTATTGTGGCTTGTTTGCTTTGGAATGCCTTGTGACTTGAGCAATTCCATTTTGCCTTTGTTCTCCATGGAGCTTCAGTCCTGTTGGAATACTGTTTTGGTGAAGAATAAAACTCTTATTTTATGAAGATCCTGTAGTTGCCCGTATACTAGCCAAGTTATGTCAGTTTTAACCCTCTAGTGGGCAGTTTTAGAAGTGTTTATGGGACTTACTTAATTTTGGAACTCCCTGTTCATAACAGTTTCAAATTACAAATACAATCCCGATGATATTGCTTATGTGAACTGTAACTACTTGTGCATATTCATATCATTAAAAGAAATGACAAAAAAACAAATAGAAGAACATGAATCATTATATATAACTAGACATAAGAGCAGTCCTGCTGTCTGTGGGAAGAATGTTGTAAGCACAAAAAAGGGAGAGATAATAGATAAATTACTTGTACTCTTACATGCTTCTTTGTATAGATGTAACTTCCATGCTTAAATGCTTGTTGTATATATTCCTGTATGCTTATTTAACGCCTTACTAAATCAAATTATATATTTAAGCAAAAAACACATCCTCATGCAAAATACTGAGTAAACACTCTTTCTTCATTGGCAATTAGTTTTCCTTGCATTTCTCTTTTTAAAAACTTTAAACTTTTGTTCTTAGGGTTACTTTAGACCAAGTAACAAATACGAAAAATATCTAAAGTTTGACGACTAGTGGAAATGGCACATATGCTTGTACTCCAAAAATAAATGCAGTAATACAATTGTAAAGGCACACATCTGCTTTAGCATTAAAATCTGTATTTTTTACACTGGTTGTCCAAGTTAAAGTTCTGTTGTGTGTTTATTACATTCTGTATGTTGCACATCACTTTCATTTCCAAATGTCACATGGCTTTATCCTGCACACTGCTTGGGAAGATATAAGCGCAAGATTTAAATTTGTGAAATCTAAAGTGTCATATGTGAGCTGTACATTGATATATGCATATTATATAAATCTAAATGCACAAGCACCATCTAACTGAAATGAGTTCAACCGAATGTATGACGTCACTCACGACCCACTCACTCAAGGGAGTCATTCTCAGCTCCTTGGCATTTCAAGGAGTTTGTAGCATGTACTAATAAAATGCACTCCATTTCAAATCTCTATTAATGGCATATACAACTGACAATATAATCTAATAAAGAAAATTTGAATTAGTGAAGAGGGACAGGAAATTAAAAAGGCTGATAGAGGAAGTACTAATCCTGTTGAAAACCACTGACTGTCACACAGAGGGAAGTAGCCGATAGTCTGACTGTGAGGATCTCAAATGTAGGTCATGCGAGGCCAGCGTGCAATCTTTATAGCTGTTAATGGTATTTGTTACATATTTACACAATGTTTCATTGTTCTCAGGATGAGATCATCTTTTTCATTTCCTATTTTTTTTTTAATATTCTTTTATTAATTTATAGTGTCATTTGTTTGTCTCTTGCCTCAATTACTGTATATGCCCTTTGCTTTAGGATTTAGAACAACAGTGCTAATGTTTGCAGTGTGCCATCTGTTGGAATTAAATTTTGCATTTCATTATTACATGCTCTACAAAATATATCTAATAGGTGGCATCTCAAACTTTAATACTGAATAAACCTGAATACAAATGGACAGAAATCAGATTGCTTATCTATCTATCTGTCTATCTATCTATCAGTTATTTAGTTTAGTAGGTTTTTTTTTAAGTTTTATTAATTTTATTGCAATCCATACAAATCAATCAATTTTTTACAAAAAGAAAAATTGAGTTAAGGACAAATCGATCCCCACCGCTGAGAGAGAAAGCAAGGCAAATGGCGTGAAATTTAAGGCTTGTAAACATACCTAAATTAATAAATTTGATAAGCCAATAGAGATGAATGCAGAAGACAAAGAACTACGGAAATAATTGCTTCCTCTGTGCTTCGTGTCCTTATTTTAAAATATTACTAATTAGATCCTGCCATGTTTTGAAAAAAGTCTGTACGGATCCTCTGACTGAGTATTTGATTTTTTCCAATTTCAAATATTATAACACATTGGTTTCCCACTGACTTGAAAAAGGAGAGTTTGGGTTCTTCCAGTTTATCAGAATCAGTCTGCGTGCCAAAAGTGTAGTGAATGCGATCACAGTTTGTTTGTCTTTCTCCACTTTAAGCCCATCTGGAAGAACCCCAAACACAGCTGTTAATGGGTTTGGAGGGATTGTGAGTCCAAGGCTGTCTGAGAGGTAATTAAAAATTTTGGTCCAAAATAATGTTAATTTGGTGCAGGCCCAGAACATGTGACCCAGTGAGGCTGGGACTTGATTGCAGCGTTCGCAGGTTGGATCATGTCCTGGAAACATTTTGGAGAGTTTTATTCGAGACAGATGTGCTCAATATATAAATGGTAAATGGCCTGTATTTGATATAGCGCCTAACTAGAGTTTGAGTTGTATAATTGTATGTTTTGCGCATATGGAGCTCGAGTGAATTCTCTGCATTGCTACTTTCCACTCCTTTTCTGATATATTAATTGAGAGATCTTTTTCTCAGTGTCCTCTTGGATCTTTGAAAGGGAGGGACTGTAAAATGATTTTATATATCGCAGAGATGGTGTCTGAGTCCTTGAGATTGAGCAATATTTTTTCCAGGATGAGGGATGAGGGTGCAAGATGAGTAAAATCGGGAAGGTTCTGTTTAACAAAGTTCCTGATTTGAAGATAGTGAAAGAAATATGTAGCTGGAATTTAGACAAAACAAAACTGCTCTTTCAATACAGAACAAACAAGTGTCTATGCAGCTCCTGCATCAGAGGGCACTGTTTTTTTTTTTCTCTGCTACCTGTTGTTATAAGACACCCTCTTCTCTCAGGCAGTTTGGTTATATAAGTCCAGACCTGGAAGGGTGGGGCTTAGGTTGCCCTATGGGGGCAGAACTAGACATCGTCTACTGGGGACTGCAAAATGCTGTAGGGGAAGCAGGAGATATCATTAGCAACAGTGCCCCCTTTCGTTGTGGTGCAGGCCTTTCAGATGCTTCCTAATCGCACATGCTAAAACAAAGACCGAATGTGTGCAAAGGCCGTAAGAAAAGATCTAAAAATATAAATCCTGCAAATTAAATCAAAAATCATGTCTCTCATCCAACAGAGACACATGTTGGTTACTTGCTGGTATTTTTCTCAGTACCTCTGCTTCTACCTCTGAAGAACAGATAGATTTTTCCCCTGCATATTTGGTACTTTTTACCAAATGATGCCATTGTTGTGATTATCTAACCCGGAATGACACAAAATAAGGCAAAATATACAAAAATAGATTAATTTCTTCAATGCTTTTATACATGGGAGGGATAAGAATCGGATAAAAACAAAGTGCCAAATAAAAAGTTCCAAATAATAAAATGTGCAGCCTAACTTACAGGTTTTGTACCCTGCTAGTATAGTAGGGTGAGTTTCCCACTTCTAAACTCACCCCAAGTCCCTTTCTTGCTGACCACCTAGTCCAAGTATTGCTTATAATGGCACTCAATTTTATTTTATTTTTCTCCCCTTCACTACTACCTCCAGAGGGTCCAGATTGCACCTCATATCTAAGCCTGACATTTTAATTATTGGTGGACCTCTCTTGGAGTGATGTTACCAGCCCAGCACACCATGGCATGAAAAATCACACTGAATGCCACTAGCCATGAAATCTCGTAAGAAACAACAAATCTTCTCTGCCCTTTCTTATATAGTTTTTATACAATACAAGATCATTTTAGCATGCCTTTAATGTAGGCCCCCAAGTACTGATAGCAGTGTACCATGAATAGTGACTGGACATAGAGGCTCTTTGATATGGTGATAGTCAATTGCCAGTTTAATGGTTTTAATGATATTAAACTTCAGACAATTCTTTCTGCACTAAGAAGCCAACTTTTCCACCTGACTACTAAACTCTTTCTCAGTACACTTATCAGTACACTTCATAAGTTCAGAATTATCTGAGAATTTCTCTTTCTCTAAGTTACATGACATGGTGTACTATTTGTAGTCTGAGGTGTACAGAATGAAATAAAAAGGAGACAGGACTGTTCCTTGTGGTGCTCCAGTGTTGGTCACACCCGTGTCAGAAACACAGTCCTTGTGTCTCCGTCTGCTACACAGATAGTCCATTATACAAGGCACCATAGGTTCATCCGCCTGCATATCTCTGAGTTTACCCTTAACAAAGATGGCTGGATAGTACTGAAGCCAAAACACAATCCTCACTGTGCTGCAAGCTTTGTCCAGGTGATATTAAACCTGATGCAGACGGATAATTGCATCTTCCACTCCAAGCTTTGTCTGATAGGTAAACCGCAGTGGATCTGGGTGGTCTACCACAAAAGGGTTCATATAGTCCAGGAACAGCCTCTCAAAGGTTTTCATGATGTGAGACGTAAGTGCCAGTGGCCTGTAGTCATTAGGTGAAGAGTTGCCTACCTTCGTTAGAACTGGAACATTACATGAAGTTTTTCGCAGCAATGGCAGTTTCTGGAGCCTTAGGTTCAGACCGAACAGGTGACAGAAGACACCACAAAGTTGGCTGGCCAAGGCCTTAAGACCTCAAATACTGAGTACATATTGGTACTGCAACTTTTCCTGTGTGTAACTTTCTCAATTGTCTCTTCACTTGGTCTTTAGTTATGCACAGCTATACTGATGGTCAGAGGTGGACTACTTACTGGTCATTCCAGTTCAAGTGGTAGGAGTTGCTGATGCACTAAGGATAGTGTGGGGGGACTGGTCATTGGAAGAAATTGGAAGTGGAAGGGAAAAATCAATTAAAAATTAGTTCAGGGGGTTAGCTTTGTTCACATCCCCTTCTAGCACCTCAGTCCTGGATTTCTTGAGTTCAGTAAATATGCCCAGTTCGTTCCATACATCTGTCATGTTATTCTGAGTGAGTTTGTTTTCTATTTTAGCTTTGTAAGCTTCCTTTCTTTCATTAAGCGTTTTCTTCAGGAGTTGCCGTGTGTCTTTTTTATAGCTTGTTTGTCGACAGATTTGAATGCTCTCTTCTTCTCATTCAGGAGACATTTCAGCTCCTTACTAATTGTTTGGAAAGTTAATATAGTGTGTAATACAGTGTCTTAGTCTTAGAACCATTTCAGCCCCCAAGCTTCACTTCTTCATCATCCAGGTAGTAACAGGTTGCTGTCTAAGAGCAGGCTTGTAGCTGGGAATAAGATGAATAAGATTGTGTTCAGGACTGCCCAAAAGTGCCTGAAATTTACACTCCAAGGCATCTTTAGCATCTGAATAGAGAAGGAACAGTCAGTTGTTTCTTTGAATGGAACATTTATGATGGAAGTTCTTTTCAAATTCACATAGTTCAAGACACCACATGTTATAACTGCAGTGTCAGAATGAGTCATCATTAAAGTGTTGCTGACAGAATGAATAATTTCTGGTGCCAAGTACCCATTTGCAGAGGGAGGAATATAAACATTAATAAAGATGATGTAATTTATCTCTCTGGGCAAATAACGTGAACAAACTACAACAGCTGGACTTTCAATGTCTGAATTACAAGTTGTAGTTTTTACTGTAATATGCTTCTTTTCACACCATTCCTCATTCATATAGATGAGCAGCGCCTCCTTTTCTTTATTTCTCAAGCTGCACTGGGTCTCTGCTTGAATTAGATGAAATCTGTCCAGCATTAAAACAGTGTCAGATATATCGGGATTAGGCCAACTCTCTGTAAAATACAAAATACCACTCTACCTGTGTACGGCATGGCCCATTATGAGAGCAGACAGTCCATACATCCTATTTGAGGGTGATTGAACATTGCTCATAACAATGGATGGAAGACCACATCTAATTCCTTTTTGCCTATTCTCTCATGTGAGCACATCGCCCTCTTAGTCTTTGCATAAACAGTGAAACTGTGCTAATTAGGCACTCGCAATTCAGATGCAAGTTGTTCATTGTATTCAGTACACCCCATTTTCGTTTTCTTAGTATCTTTAACATTTCCAGATGCTGCAGGCATAAGGTGACCCCCTGGTCCTCTTCACAACCCCTCCCAAATTCACAACTCATTTGAAGGTCAGTCGAGTTGAACCAGTGGCTGGGTTTGCATTGAATGCATATCATTGGTAAATTTAAAATTCCATTATTGAATTTCTGGTAGTTATTATCAATTAGAAGCCAGATCAACTCTAATCTCAGTCAAGACTAGTAAAACAAGTTCAGAAACAAATAGAAAAATAGCGAAAACATAGAAAGGCCTTATAAAGTCCAGGACCAGCCTCTCAAAGATCCTCATGATATGGAAAGCAGGGACCACTGGTCTGTGGACATTACGTGAAGAGGCACCTGCTGTCTTTGCAACTTGAACAATATTGGATGTTTTCTTAGTCCAATAGATACATTTTTAGGATTGATTATTGTTTTGAAGGGCAGCACAGTGGTATAGTGGTTGGTGGTTAGGGTTCAAATTCTGGTACTGTCTGTGTAGAGTTTACCTGTTTTACCCACGTCTGAATGTGTTGTTCTACAGGTACTATGGTTTTCCTCACTCATTCCAAAGGCCTGTGCATTAATTGGTCACTATATACTACGAGGGATGTACAAAAAGTTTCCACACTTTTTTTAACTCTTATTTATTTAGAATTTCAAAAACAAATTACATCACTTTTCTACATAGTCACCTTCCTTTGCTAAGCAATTTTCCCAGCGTCGTGCTAACTTTTTAATGCCATCTGCAAAAAATGTTTTTGGTTGAGTGCATAGCTGCTGATGCACTGCTGCTTTCACATCATCATCATCACATAAAAATCTGGTTGTGGCTGTAGCTGGACATCCAGAGTGCTCTGCATTCGTCACACTAGTATGACCATTTTCGAACATTTCAATCCATTCATAGACGACTCTACAAGAGAAAACTTTATCCCCATATTGAGCACACATGCGGAGATTAATTTGTGCTCCCTTCTGTCCACAAATAGCGTATGACAGAACACTGTTCCTCTTTGGTGCAATTTATACATTTTGCAGCCATCTTCACCACAAGGTGACAACTCTTATACTAAACTTATAATAGACATGACCAATTACTACTCCTCCCCCTTTCCAACGAAAATATAAAATTGCGGAAACATTTAAATGTCCCTCGTAGCTTTGCACGAGTGAGTGTGTCCTGCAACATACTTGCTCCACATTCAAGGCTGTTCCTGCCTTGTGCCAAATACTGCTGACATAACCTATGACCTCTACAACTTTAAATTAGTGAAGATGAATAACAGAAAAAGATAACAGCCAGCAGCCATACTACCTGCAGAACAGTTAAATCACCTGAAGCTAAGTATGTTTGGGCATATGTTTGGGCCTTTGTAAGCATACAACTGGTTTCATCGATAACTTCGTATCCAGCTTTTGAGAGTTTAAACATACATAAACATCAGTGTCCACTACTCAAATCGTCACCTGTGAATCTAAGATGTTTAAGAGGCATTGGCGGTTGTCCAAAAGTATAAAATATTTGACCATTTCGGTACACTTGAAAGCGACAACCAAAGAATTCAGCGGCAGCCATCAACTCACATGCAGAACCATAGGTGAAGGGCTTAAGCATTTCACTCTTCTAGTGCTCCTGTGTAGTATAATTATCTCCTGTACCGTCATCAGTCCACACCTTAAACCTGTCCCAGTCATTCAATACATAAGACACAATGTTCCTCCGGATATCAAGAGTGAGCCTGATATGGCCGTGCAATATGTAACAAAGAGAATGGAAAAGGTAGGTGCCATCTCCAGGCATGGAAACCACTCGGTAAGTGACAGTTCTTTGATCGATGGTTATTACCTCGATAGACATGTTAATGGGGGTATGGTTGGAACGATAAAGGAAATGGGTACCTGAACAATGTAAAGTAAGTCTAAAATACCTACACAATAACTATAATCTTAATAAACGAACAATAAAATAGCGGAGAAGCCGTGAATTAAATAAAAAGGCTGCGGTTATCAGCAGGGACACGTGAATACTGTGGCGAAGCAAGGAAGGGAACGAAGAGATCGGAGCAACGGACAGCCTTATATAGGCAGACAGCCAACAACGTGGGAGGCGTTGATATGGGGGACCCAACGCCTCCTCACACGGCGACCGAGCTGCATGCTATGGACGTATATATGTACGTAAGTAGGATTCAGTTAGCGTTGGGAACCCGCGTACCAAATTTCTTGAAGATGGGCCCATAGGTAACAAAGATCGTTGGAAAGTTCAATATGGTGGCCGACAGTGGTGTCATACCACCGAAATAAGTACGTACATCAGTTTCGGTTAGCGCAGGGAAGCCGCCTACCAAATTTTGTGAAGATGGGGCCATAAATAAGAAAGTTTAACATGGTGGATGTTGTTGCTGGCGGACATTGTCGACCATTATGACCGTTACGTGTAGAATTTTGAAATGAAACCTGCTTAACTTTTGTAAGTAACCTGTAAGGAATGAGCCTGCCAAATTTCAGTCTTCTACCTACACGGGAAGTTGTATAATTAGTGATAAGTGAGTCAGTCAGTCAGTCAGTCAGTCAGTGAGGGCTTTGCCTTTTATTAGTATAAATAATATTCATAAATAATAACAATATGCAAAGTACATTCGAATATTGGTGGCACATAGACTTGTTAGTTACTTAAATGTCTCTAGTTAAGGCATCATTTGTGGTCAGCTTTCGTCAGAACAGGCCGCATGCCTGTCTCAATATAGCTGCCAAGCTGTGCTCTTCGTTGTGTTGTCCTTTTTCAGTTCATGGTGTGTGAGATGGTCTTTCATCAGTTTGGTGTGAGAGAGAGAAAGTTAGGTAAAGCAAGCAGATTTATAGGTTTTGTGTCCAACCCATACAGCCAGTAGGGCATCTTGGTGCTTAAAGGCTTCAGATAGAAGCCAATTACAAACAGCCATACTTCAGACCAATGGGGCAGAGAACACCTTCACACCTACTCCTGTGAAGCTTGGCAGTTAGGCAGCTTGGCTTTCCTGTAGGAGTTGACTGAGAAACAGCAGAGAAACATTTACTAAACTTGTTTGAGGCACTTCTCCCAACCCTGTCATAAATTTCAGAGACTCATTCCTAAAAGCTGGGTACACATGAGTGCTTCTCACTAATGTAACACTAATATTACATTTGCTTTGCCTAAGTTACAAATAAAGACATACAAAATATTTATCAACTTCTATGCAAAATTTCACATCACAACCACCATCGCATTGTCCAGGTGGGTGTTACACATTGGTGGTGGTTGAGGTAGCTGCTCTGTGTAAAGTGTTTTGAGTAAGTTAGACAAGTGCTATATAAATTACATTTTTTATTATAATTATTATTTTTATTATTATTATCAGTTACCAGCATCAGATGCCAATTACAATAGACCAGTGCATGAAAGAAGATACTTTTTGACTTAGGGTTAGATTAGGGTTCATTTTATTGACACCATCAAGAAGAATGAAATATGAGCTACAGGCCAGCGCTGTACCTCATTCCAGCCTCGAGTGAAGCTGCTTAATTGTATTTGATCAGTGGGGACACAGTTGTTTCCGTGTCATTGTCTTTTTTTAGAGATAATATTAGTTGTGCTCAGAGTTTCCTTCCACCATATGACTGATGCTGCTGGGATAGGCTATATCCCCCATGACTCTGACATTGATTAAAAGGCTTTGATATTGGATGGATGTCATTCAGAATAGAAAAGCAATAATTGTATCTGTAGTGTTGCTCGTTCTGTGCCCACATTTGGAAAGCCTGGACGTTTCATTTGCTCCTGATTTATATTCTCTGGTCACAGGACACTCTGTATTGTAGGTTGCTGGGCCAGCTGTATGTGCATGCCTTTACTTTTCATGTGTACCGTATTTATATATCAGTCAGCTAGACACACAAATTATGCAACATGAAGACAGCTCCACTGAAAAACAGATCTCATTAGGGCTTCGATATACCCACCCACCAAAAGCAGACTGAAAATAGTTGTCAGAATTATAGAATACCAACCTTAACATCGCTATAACGTCTTGGGACAACAAAACAGAGCATTTGTATAATTAAGCCTTCTAATGTTGATTTCTATTATTCCTCACCCACTGAGACTCCACTGCACTCATCTTCATAATTGAAACTTAATTCACCCTACTAGTCTTAAAATGGATGCAAAAAGACCTTTAAGCACGGCCTGGTGCCCGCTAATCAGGTCAATGGGACAGATTCGAACACAAAGCTATGCTCCACTGTATCTGCCAGTGATATAAAGCAAACCCTTTCAGTGCTGCTACTTTGCCCAGACTCTTGAGGCTTTGTGGGGGGTCTCGAGCCAGCGGGAATGTTGGGAGTCCAGCCCAGGAATCAATAACCTGTTTCTTGGATTCAGAAGATGAACATTTCACACAGAAAATATGGAAAGAATTTAGACAGACCTGCTTTTTATTATAAAGGACAATAAAAAAACATATAACTATGAAAGTTGCAAGAGTAGATTATTAAATGCATTTGTTTTTAATATTCCTACCCAATGCATTTGAAAAAGGTCACTGTCAATGTTAAACAGGTTTGTTAGCTTGAAAGCTCAAATTATTCTTTCTGACAGTACTGGTTTTTTGCAGTTTATTTTGTGGGGTTTGTTTAAATATTTGAAACAGAAGCCCACTGTTCAATATCAAAAGAAAAAATGGTTGCCAGCCAAACTAAACTATATCTTTGAGCTTCAAAAACAACAACTTATTTTTGTATAGCTCAACATCACACAAATAATGCCTCAATGGGCTTTAACAGGCCCTTTTTATTTGATACCCCCCTAGCCTTGAGTCTCAAAGAAGACAAGACAAAACTTCCAAAAAACCTTCAAAGAGAGACCCCCTTCCAGGTAAATTGGGCGTGCAAAAGGTGTCAAAAATAGGGTAAAATAAAACAATGCAGGTAGTCCTCTTTTCGGAGCTAGATGACCAATCTGTCATTGCCATCTCAGAAACACGATGCAATAATACAAAATAATTTGTGCTTGCACACTGCAAAAGCAGATTATACCAATCACTACATACAGAATTAGCACATATGGAGATAAATGTACAGATTTTTTAAAATACACAAAACAAAGTAGAAACTGAATAATATAAATAGAAGCCAACAATACATGTCCATTGATTAATTGTAGAACTATTGCCAGTTGACAGAGTAGGACGTGAAATTGTAAGAAAGAGTGTCAACGACGAAGCCAGACTCTTGGAGACCTTGGCCACCTTCTGCACTCTCTTCCTACTCCTGTGCATTTATACTTTCTCAAACTGCACCAGTTAAGAATCATCAATGAGATTATCATACAAATCTTTAGAATAGAGCAGAAAACTAGACATATGGAGAACACACCAACTGCACAGGTACAGTGCCTAGGCTAGGATTTGAACCCACGAGTTTTATGAGACCCAGCAGCTGTCACAAATACATGTGATGGAACAGGAAATTAGTATAATGGGCCTATTAACGGGACCGTATGCTGTGTGTGTCAGGGCCCCTGTAGCATAATTCAAAGACAGTTAGAATATCTTAAATTTAAAACCCCCTGAGAATAAAGTAGTAGTAAGGAAAAATAATAACAAATGGGGTCTAATAGAACAGAAAGCCACTGGTGCAGATGGCCAATTTGTCATTGATGGTGCAATTCACATTTAGTGAATTCTGATAGAGCTGTCATATGAAGTGGTTTGCTGACATTCACTTGCACTCTAGATGGTGTGCTGAAACTCACACACAACGCAATCTTTTGTGTGGATTGGACGCTTTGCTCCACTTTAATTTTGCAGGTAAGGCTCCAGAGGGGAGAGAGATGGCGGATTAAACTAGGGCTCAGTATGCCCTCAATGTTTGCTAGGAGTCTTGGAAAGGCAACTATTCACTAGGTCATTATTGGCATATCCGTAGAGTACAGTGAAATTCTTACTTGAATGTGCTACTCAACATGCAAAACTTCACCAGTCTCCAGCTCCATGATCAATGAGCATGGCCAACCACACTTCAAAACTTCTGTCTTACTAACCTCAAAAAGTTTCGTGACTTTCAAGAACTTTCATAGTACTAGGGTGTTGGACCGTGTTAGCCATTATGAATGTAGTGAGAAGTCAAGCAAAAAGACACCCTTTATTGGCTAACTAAAAAGATTACAATATGCAAGCTTTCGAGGTAACCTTCTTCAGGCAAGATGTAAAGAGCTTTCGTAAAAATCCTGATGAACTGAATTGCAAATTGAGTGATTAAGGTTTTGTTGGCCATTACAGAAGTGAAGTCAAATGTAGCCAAAACTGAAATGCTAAAGGTCAGTAGATTGTACATCAAGTTAGAAAGGAGATAAATTCCATGTCACTAGCCCAACCTTAAAAAAACAGAAAAAAGTTCCTGCTAAATTGTTTCTTTATTTTTCAACAGAGTCCCGATGCTGCTTACTGTGGCTGAGAAGTCATGTGACATGTCACAAGTGCATCACGTATTTGTGTCATCCACAGAGTATTATTGCAACCAGAAAAATGGCAGCGACACAAACAAAAGCACAGGCATGGGCACCAAACCTTTTGATCGTATTTAGATGAATATGGAATTACTGCAGCACTTTGGGAGAATAAGCATTTATGGCAGGAACCAAAGAACAGTTTTCTGAACCATAATTGGTTCCAAATGGGCAATATAGTGGATGTAGTAGTCCAGTCAATTTAATTTTCTGTATCTCATATTCTGGCTCTATTTTGGTGATTGTTGGGCAAGGTGTTGTGGATGGCAGGAAATAAGAACTAAAATGGTTTTAAAGATGAATATTCTCATTATTAGCTTGGCTTATGACCTTTGCTTTGTCTCGTCAATTGTGATTTAGTCCTTGTCCTCATTTGTAGTGAGTGAGAAATTCTGAGCTTTTGTTACTGAACCTCTGCACGCCAAATTGGGTCGGGTTGTGTCATTTTTTAAACACTTAATCAAAATTCCAATGTTCAATTAACTATGGAGTTGTATCAAGACAGCCATACTGGATGAAAATAATTCATACTGGTCAATGTCCTCAGTTTTCATTAGTTTTACGCTGTCAATTAAAAAAAATCTTTTTCTTATTTTTACACATGGGATTATTTCAACTTCTCATAACACAGGATTGTTAAAAGAGTGCAGGCCTCAAAAATACCACAAGAGCCAGACAAGGACCTTCATTGGTTTGCCTATAAACAGAACTCACCTCAGTTTGCCAGACCCTAACTCGAAATACAGGCTTTCATGGGGCACTGGCTTCTAAAAATGAAAAAGAAAAAAAACTGTAAAATGCCCCAAATACACGACAATGCCATTCAAAAAAGGGACAAAAACAAACAAACAAACAAAAAATGTTCTTTAAATTTAAAGAATTTTAAAATAAACAAAGAAGAACAAAAATGGCAAATAATGGAAAAAAGAGCAAAAACAAACAAAATAGAAAGGCCTAAAATGAAACCCAAGGCAAACGAATCCAAAACAGTATTCTAAGACAAAATCCAGAAACCAGAAGCAAAAATTCAATATATCAGGCTATACTTGCCTCTTCAGGTTCCACCTACAAAACAAGACCAATGTCCTGGCTTTTTTTTATTCCTTTTTTTATGTATTTTTGTCTTTAAATCTTTACTTACTATCATTTATAGTATGATAAGTTTGTTACTCATTTTCATTTTTTATATGATTATGTATTTTTTGACAGTTTTGCTTATTTTGTTTCTATGTGTGAGAATTTGGTCAACCTAGTGCCTTGTATTTTGAACTTTGTGGGTAGTTTCCCAAGAGGCGGGCCCACCAATCCATCGCCCACGAGAAGCTGCCCCCATCCCTATAAAGGCCAAGAAGACACAAAGTTAGGGGCGGTACATTGTGTGCGCTGGGTATTGGTGAGTTCTCTTTTGTTTTGTTAATTATTGAATTACTGGATTATTGACCTTCTTGTTCTGTTTTTTGACCATGCAATTTGGATTATGTTTTTGGACTGGATTGCTTTTATTTTAGGGGACTTCCTTTGTGCCTCTATGCTTTATTTGTTATGGTACAAAGCATTTTTTTTAGATAAACCCTTATTTATAACAATTTTTTATTTGCCTTTTTCATCTCCTAGCCAGGGGTTTGCAGCCATCCCTTTCCTAGTAGGGCATATTTGATATAACTGAGAGATTTAAGAATATATTTTTGAGATTTGATTTAGAAGTGTATTTTGGCCCTAGTGTAGGTTGAAGCATGCCAGTCTTGGTGAATCTCAGACTGCCTTTGTGTGCACCCTACTGGGAAGACCAGTGGAGAGTCCAACCCTGCTTAGATGAATCACTACATTTACATGTAGCAATACAAAATACATCAGAGGCGACTGCTCTAAGACTACAACGGAAGCTCTGCCTCATCTAATATATCACAATAAATTAGTCAAATATGTAAAGTTGTATTTACCTTAGTATAAAGAGCATGCTAGAACACGTTCAGCATCATGGGTAGTTCATTCAGAATCGGCCAATAATTTCTTGCAATTCGTCTAACATGATTTTTATTTCATACATTTCCGTGGCAGCATGATCCGTTAAAGCCTTCTTAGAACCATTAAAACCAGCCTCACTGGACCAATGGCGCTTCAGAATATGCTTTGTGTTGAGTGTAGCCAAGCTAGATGTTAATTGGACAAATGCTCCAAAACATCATTTCCAGGGAAGCTCAGCGTCTATGGGGGTAAATGGGGTAGTGGGCTGGCCAAGACACTGGGCTGCTGCATGATGATTGGAGGAACTGTCAAAGTGACTCAACCTCTTTTTGACTGACAGCATTTTGGCTTTGGAGCATTTCAAGTTCAATCCCATGTGGATTTTTGGCAACTGAAGTCATGAGATAAGCTGCTGCCTGTAGTCTGCTATTTGCTAGCTCTATAGCCCACCATTTTCATTTTTACATGAGGAGGCTTTCAAAGCTGTTTACACAAAGCGGCATGGAGCAGATTTCTCAGCGTTTTTCAACTTTGGCAAGTATGCACTTCCTAGAGCTAATCAATACAGGGAAATATGATGAAATGAGACAGGAGACAAGAATTCCAAAGTGTCTTGCAAAGTTATGGCCATTTCCTTGATTCACGGAGACAGAGATCTGAACTCCATGTCCCTTATTCAAATCGTGAGTTGCAGGGCAACAGGGGTAAGCTGTGTGATTTTTTTTTAAAGACATGGAATTGAATAGTGCAGTACCTCAGCTATAAAAGCTATTGTTTTTAGTGACAATAGCTGGAGCTACATCAGCAGGTGTAAAGAGAGAGTCAAGTCCTACAGCCGCAACACAATGGGCCAAAACCATTTAAGCAACCTTGCTCTGCTGGCCATTGAGAAGAAACTGATCAAGTCTCTGGAAAAGACTCCCAGGTGGTATGACAGGGTCACACATTTTCTACAAAAAGAAAGAAGGGCAGAATTTACATGTAAATCACACAACGCAATAATTGACTAAATTTGATGTAGTCTTCCCCTGTTTGAAAGACCACCAGCCACCACTATAATACACCAAACAAAATTTAAATAATTTAATATTGACAAAAATTACATTTTAACAAAAAACTTCAAAAATTGTACTTTAAAAACAACAGAAAACACAAAATGGATAAATACATATAAGTCGAGGAACAAATCATGACTGGAACTTACACATACACAGAGGTCACCCATTCCAAAGATTTCCCTACTAGTAGGGTAATTATAAATGCAATTTAGGTTATTGTCTGTTGCAAATAAGCAATAAGTCAAATATTATTTGTCATTAATTAAAAATAAAAACAAAAAACCTACAACTACTTGGGTCACCGAGTAATGTTCTGAGTATGAAATCTGAGGCTCTTTGAAAAATGCTAGTGGCGATGGCAGCATTTTGTTAGAAAGAACCCAAATCCACCTACTGTATAGTTTCTGAACCAGGATAATTAACTCTGAGGCCTGCACTTGCGGACAGCTCCCTGTGTGTTACAGATCCGCCACTTTTGAAAGTAACTTTTGAATTTCGGAATCAGTCATCTTTCTGGTCTGAACTTCTGTTGTGATCGCCAGGAACTTTAAAAAAATCCTGACGGACTGAATTTTAAATCAAGTGGCTGAGAGTTTTAGGATGTTACCAAAGGGAAGTCAAAAAACTAAATGTCAGTAGATCATTCATCCTGTTTAAAAGGACACAACTTAATTCAATATTGGTAACAAAACAAGAGCTAAAATCAAACTATTCTAACCAGAATCGTGTATTTCAGCATTTTAACTACGGGGTATTTCCATTTGCTTGATAATTCTCTTATTGGTCCTAGTTCAGACATCTGTTTTACTTTGTCACAGATGTATGCTGTTTTTCAAAAGAAGAGGAACAAAATGTAGAGAATAAGATATTTAAATATCATTATGTAGAAGAAAAAGAAAAACCACGAAGCATGCCAACTCTTTTTATTATTCACATAATTTCAACTGACTGTCATAAAAGTGTCTGCCAAGGTAACAGGCCATCCATCACTAATGATATCAGTTGTGCTCTGTTTTACAAGCACTTATGCTGCACCTGCCATTCTTATACACTGGCATAAATGCATGCTGCTGCCCCCTTCACCCCACTCCCCACCCCATTCCCCTCCAGTCACCATAGCCTTTAGTCCATCATCTTTTCACAAGTACTTCGTTCAGTTGTATTAGTAGGAATGAGAGGGAAGGCGCTGACCCTCAGTTCAAGTAGACAAATAGGAATCTGAATTTTCCCCTAAAGAAGCTTTGTGCTTGTAGGTCCCCTGCCTCTGTCCATTCCACATGGGAAAGGAATAGCGGGGGAGGAAGGGAGGGATGTAGGAGCCCCTGATGGCAGGCTGCCATTCGTGGAGAACAATAACACAGAATAGCTTTATTTGTTAAAGCTTCCTTAGGCACCAAATAGAAAAAGCTTTTGAAAACGTGAATGGAACTGGCGAGCCACTGAGCCCCATTGATTAACCTGCCTGCTCTGCTGAAAGGAGGCTGACAAGATGGAGTTTAAAGATTATGTCAATTAGTGATTGCATAGAGCAGCTTAGCTCTGCTGGTCTCCATTGACCCTTTCCAGTCTGAATCTCTGGGAGGTTCGGCAAGTCCCTGAGCATGATTATCTCATATGCTTTAAAACTGATTGAAAAGTGGCATGGGGAAAAGAGACCAGACCATCTATTTACGTAATTATTGCTCAGAGATGCCAGAGTGCTCAGATGCTCAGAATGCTTAATTTATAGACATGTGTTCCAGTCAAGTTCTGTGAAATTGGTCATTATATCTGAGCTTTGTTTTACAAGAGTAATACATAATTGTGGTAAAGCAGTATTCTGCCTTTACATATGATGAGCTACAATTTTATATAACATTACATAACATTCTCAAACCTTCTCAATTCAATTTAGAGTTGTGGTGTCTGGAATCTGTCCCGACAGCAGCAGTTACAAGCAGGAATCAACCCTGAGAAGAAAGACTGCTGTTAATAAATGTCATAAGAGTCCAGGTGTTCCTACTGAAGAATTTATTTTAAAGTTATGATGCAGTGTACTAAATTCAAAATTCAATCATGTCACCACTTAATCTCCATTTGCTTAAACTGAAAAGTATTAAACTCCTTCAATCTCTCATCATAGCTCAAACCTCTCATTCCCAGAATCAGACTAGTTGCTCTTCTCTGGACTTTCTATAGCACTGCTATGTCTTTTTTTTATAATATGGAGACCATAAAGTTCTATCTATTTATCTAAAATAAAAAAAACTACACCGTGTACTTTACGGAGAGGCCCCACTAGTGCATTATATACTGTATGTTAATCAGAACCTCCCTTGACTTGTACTCCATACGTCATGACATATAACCTAGTATTCTGTTAGATGTCTTGAATGCTTCCGTAGACTGTCTGGATCTAGAGAGTGGTTAGTCCACTATGGCTCCGTGGCCTTCTCATAAAGTGTACTTTCAAATTTCAGACCTCCCAATGTGTATTCAGATCTAACATTTCTACTTCTTAAACGTAATACTTTACACTACCTCAGATTAAATTTCACCTCTATCTATTTGCCCTTTCTCCTAGTATTGTATTTTCTTCAGACTTGGCCAGATTGTTTCTGTATAGTAAAAATAGCAGTGACCCCAGCACTGATCCTTGAGTGACACCACTTTTAACATCCCCTAATTATAAAAAAGCTTCCCTCACCATAACCCTTTGCTTCCTCTGTTTGAGTCAATTTTGTACTCGCCTACACACAGTGTCTTGAATTCTCACTTCTTTAAGTTTATTTACCAGCCTGTCCTGTGGTTCCTTATCAAAAGTATTTTGAAAGCCAAGATAAATAATATTATAGGCACCTCTCTTATCATATGCTTTTGTTGCTTCTTCATAGGATTCCAGCATATTAGTGAAACGTGGCCTTCCGCTTTTGAACCCATATTGACTATTTGCTAAAACAGCTTTTCTTGATATGTGCTGCTTGATGTTTTCCTTAATAGTTACTTCCCATGATACATGTTAAGATTACTGGCCTGTAGTTATTTGGATTAACCAGATCACCCTCTTTATAACGTTTTTTAAGTTTTATTTTCTCCAGTCCCTAATATGGTATAGGGTAGAAATCAACAGCCATTGGATCCTTTTAGCTGTGGCTCATCTTCCCATGTTACACCATGAACTCTGAGGTCGTCTTCTATTGTATTTCTCCAAGCCTTATTGGGTCATCCACGTCTCTTTTTCCCAGCTGATGGTTTCTAGACCATGGATATATGTGCTGGACGTATGAAACAGAATCTAGAGATATAATACGAAACAATACAATACAATTTATTTTTGTACAGCCCAAAATCACACAAGAAGTGCCGCAATGGGCTTTAACAGGCCCTGCCTCTTGACAGCCCCCCTGCCTTGACTCTCTATGAAGACAAGGAAAAACTCCCAAAAAAACCCTTGTAGGGAAAAAATGGAAGAAACCTCGGGAAAGGCAGTTCAAAAAGAGACCCCTTTCCAGGTAGGTTGGGCGTGCAGTAGGTGTCAAAAAGAAGGTGGTCAATACAATACAATACACAGATTAGAACAAATCCTCAATATAGTATAAAAATAAAAAATTTACAAGTACGGACCAGAATTTAACAGTAGATGATATCACATAATATGATTTGGATTTGTTTAGAGTCCTGGAGACCTCAGCCATCAAGCTGCTTCCCCCATTTGGTCATTCCACAGCTGAAACATTGTTTGGCCAGCCAATCCGATGAAAGGACCCCTCTACCCCTTGATTCCTGTGATCCTCCATCAATGATGACTTTACCTTAGGCAGGCAAAACAATTGGGCAGGTGCGTCATGGCACTGAGTGCCACATTTGAATACCAACATGAGAAACAGAGTAGGTGAGGGTTAGTATCAAATTCTAACTATCATGTTACTTATGTTTTAGTGCTAATGACTAACAACAGAGATGCAGTATGTACAGTTAATCAGCAGCTCTAGTCAGGATATGCTAAACTGAAGTAGTGAGTCTTCAGTCGGGA
The DNA here is from genome assembly GCF_016835505.1 of Polypterus senegalus. Lineage (NCBI taxonomy): Eukaryota > Metazoa > Chordata > Cladistia > Polypteriformes > Polypteridae > Polypterus > Polypterus senegalus. The sequence goes on from NC_053154.1 coordinate 273,392,768, forward strand.
TTTAAAAGCTGAGACTGAAAGGGCATCTCTTATGGTAGCAGGCAGACCATTCCACAGTTTAGGGACCCTGTAACTAAAAGCTCAAAATCCCACTGTTATTTTATTAATCCCTGGAATCATAAGCAAACCTGCATCTTGAGATCTTAATGTGTGCTTCATACTTTCTTGTTCTTATAATAATTCTTGCAGCAGCATTTTGGATTAACTGGAGGCTGTATAAAGAACAGTTTGAACATCCAGTGAACAACACATTGCAGTAGTCAATCCTACTAGAAATAAATGCATGAATTAATTTCTCAGAATCCTGTTTATTTAGAAAGCACCTTAATTTCCTAACATTTTTAAGATGGAAGAAACATGATTTGGACAACTTTGTAATATGCACTTTAAATGACATGCTAGAGTCAAAGATAACTCCTAGATTGCGGGCTGATTCAGTAAAATTAATGGCGATTCTTTCCAACTGAGTTAAATGATGATGAAATATTGTTGTGATCAGCGTCATTCCCTCCAACAATTAACATCTCTGTTTTATCAGTGTTTAAAGACAAGTAGTTCTCATCCATCCACTCCTTTAATTCACTAACACAACTAAGTAAAGACAACATCGGAGAAATTTCATTTGATCTAAATGAAAGGTATAATTTGGTGTCATCTGCATACGCATGAAAATTAACATTATGTTTCCTATTGATAGATCCCAGTGGAAGCATGTAAAGTGAAAACAGTAAAGGTCCCAGTACTGAGCCCTGCGGGGCACCATATCTCACTTCTGTGTATAATGATGGAGTACTGTCAGCACATTTCTTTACATATTTGAATCGATTTGATAAATAAGAACTAAACCAAGCGAGCACAGTGCCTGTAAGCCTAACATCGTTTTCTAGCCTGTGCAGTAAAATAGAATGGTCAATGGTGTCAAATGCTGCACTTAAGTCCAAAAACATAATTACAGTGGAGTTTCCTTCATCAGAGGATATCAGAATGTCTTTTACAATCCAGGTTAGTGTCGTTCCTGTACTATGACCAGTGCGGAAACCAGACTGGAATTTCTCAAATAAATTGTAATGCGTAAGGTGTGACTGAAGCTGATTGGTGACTAATTTTTCTAGTATTTTAGAGAGAAAGGGTAAATTTGAAATAGGCCTATAATTATTTAGTATGTGTGGATTTAAGTCTGACTTTTTAAGTAATGGTTTAATAACTGACACTTTTAGTGCATCAGGTACTATGCCATGCAATAATGAACTATTGATAAAGTTTAGAATTGGCGCTGCAAGAACAGCCATTGCACTTTTTACTAGTTTTGTTAGCACTGGATCTAGGGAACAAGTAGTGGGTTTCATTTTAGAAATTAAAGTTCCTGTTCAGTTACAGGATTACAATCACTAAAGTGCTGAATTCTAGTATGCAGTTGTTACTGTGATGCTGAGATCTGGGATCTTATATTTTTAATTTTCTCATTGAAGAAGTTCATAAAGTCTGTACTGCTAATATCTGTTGGTATTTTGCACTGTAGATCTGAATTCCCATTTGTTAATTTAGGAATTGTTCTAAACAGTACTCGAGGATTTTTATTATTGCTATCTATTATTGTAGAATAGTATTCTGAGCGAGCTTTAAAGAGAGCTTTTTTATATTTTTTAACACTTTCTGTTCATGCAATTTGAAAGACATGTAGCTTTGTTGTTCTCCATTTGTGCTCCAGTTTTCGACACTCTAACTTAAGAGCTCGAGTTTTTTCATTAAAATGTGTCCTGCGAACTTAAATCTACACTTAGTAGTGGTGTCCTGTAACCTCTTTCATCCTGATCATTTTAGTATTTCACTATTTCTTACATGTTACTTTAAGAATTGTTCTCAAGCACTGCTGATGGAACACCACCAAATTATGCGCCGATTTCATTGTCATCTTCCATGTTTCACTGGTGTATGTTGCTGCTGGCAGTACAATTGTTAAGTATAGCTCCATTGTTATACTAAAGCGTAAGGTCTCTAATTTACAGATTTAGTTCTTGTGCCTAAAATGCCTACTGCCTTGCTCAGCCTTGCATTAATGTCATCCTCAACATTACCATCCTTTATTATGCAGTTGCTAAGGTAAGTAAAATTGTCGATTTCTTAATATTATGTCTGGTAATTTGAGGCTGATGACGGTAAAACATTCAATGATAGACACTGAGGCCAGAAATTATGTTAACTGCACAGAAGTCTTTTTTATTAAGAGTCACTCCAACAACTTGTACAAAGATATCTCTCAACCCCACTGCAACACCCCCTGCTGCCTAGGAATACTGCCCAAACATGATTACGTTTATCTCAAGACATAACACTTCCAATAAAGTTTGTAGAGCCATGACTGACTGTGTGCTGGTTGCTGTACCTACTCTCCACTCACTATCAAGCCGACAGGTGCGGCACAATCAGTGAGACTGTCTGTCATAGCTTGTAGTATTCTATTGTTCTCTGTCAGTGGTGCTATGTCATCGGCAAAGTTAAGGTCAGTGAGCCATCTTGTTGGTGCCACAATATTCCAAATTCAGGTTTGTTCATTGCCTTTCTCAGCACAAAATCTATTACAATTATCACTAAGAATTGTGACAAGAGACATCCTTGCTTGATGCCTGACAGGACTTTGAAGAAATCTGTATATCCAGTAGAAGTTTTGATTGCTTTGAAATATTTTTCCAGGATGCCATAGTGTTTCAGAATTGTCCACATGGAGTTTCTGTGAATGCTGTCAAATACCTTTTTAAAATCAATTAAGTTAATGCAAGGATGTTGTTGAAATTTCAGACTTTGCTCTAGAACTTTTCACAAGGTAAATATGTGATGGCTGCATGACTTCCCTGCACAGAAACCAGCCTGCTGCTCCCTGAGGGTTTTGCCTACATCATCTTGAAGCTGATTCAACAGGAATTTGTCCATTCTTATGGTACCTTTTCCTCTTGCCATATTTTACTAAAAAGCAGTGATAACTGTATGACAACTGGATCTTCACCGTGTTTGACTAGTTCAGCTGGTATGCCATCTATTTATTGCTGCTCTCACCTTAGATCACAGAGGTCGAACTCTGATCCTAGAGGGCCGCAATGGCTGCAGGTTTTCATTCTAACCATTTCTTCATTAGTGACCAGTCTTTGCTGCTAATTAACTTATTTTCAGGCCCCTTAATTGTTTCTTTTTCCTTAATTAGCAGCCAAATACTGAGACACAACACAAGCTACCACATGGCCAGCTCACCTGTGCCCATCACACAATATCTGAAAATAAAGGAAGGTGAAGGTCTCAGTAAGGTTGATCTCTCAGGTCACCAAAACTTTTTGATGGTGTTCTTTGAAAAAACAGAAAATCAACAGTTTTGGAAATGTCTGCTGTGGCAGAATGAGAGCAGCAATGAGCCATGGAATTAAATAACGGCTTTAATTAACAGCAAGAATTGGCTTCTCATTACGAGATTGGTTGGAGTTTGAAGACTCAGTTTAGCTTGTCAACTGTTGGCTTGTTTCACGTCTCATTTCTGTTTGACTGTTATTTAATGAAGAAAAGAATCAATTCAGAATTCTGAATCCTTAAAAACGGGGCTATTAAAATGAAGAGAAAAAGAATTTAATTAGCAGTGAAAATATTATTCACTGATTAGGAAAAGGGTTAGATTGAAAACCTGCAGCCACTGCAGTCCTCCAGGCCCGGAGTTTAACACCCCTGCTTTAGATGCTCTGATATCGAACAGATCAATGTCTAATTGTGCAGTAGTCTCATCATCCAACTGCAGGTCAATCACAAGTTTAGGTTCATTTAAGTCTTCTACCTACCATGAAATTCTGTTTCTCCTGTTTTACTTCTGATTGGGACTTTTGCGAATGTGCTCGTTCAGCAGATATCTTTTATAATGCCATAGAGATATCTGGTGTCCTTTCTATCAGCTGCGGTTTGGGCTTCCTCAGCTTTCTGCTCAAATAATTTCTGTTTGTCATTCCTGCAGCTTTTCTTGACTGCTTTGTCTAATTCTATGTACTTGTCTGCAGCTGCTACTTTTGAAGTTTCAGTTTGCTGTTTGTTGTTTTTAGTCACTTTATATAACAGGATAATATTTGCTTCCAATCCATAGGAATTTTATGTACTCAATAACTTCCTTAATTCAAGGATAACTGTTATCTAGACCTGGTTGATTTGTTATATGCCAATCTATTTTTTTATAAGCAGTACTTCTTCATATACAATTTCCAAATCCGTTAAAGTACCTCTTTGGCAATCCCTGTTAACTTTGGAAGGTCATTTTCAGAAGTATAAAATTCAGAAAGATGTATGTTCATATTATTTGCAATTTTACTGCCTATATATTCTAGCTCATCTTCACCATTCCTAATACTTCTCACCTTCTCCTTGACCATTCTTTTAGCACTAAAATAAGGAAAGCATCTATCTTTGGGTCATCTTTTACGTTTTCTGCAAAATTTCTCTCCAACTGCCTTTTAGCTTTCCTAATATCCTTTTTAGCCATTGCTCTTATGCTCCCTGCGCCCTATGGTTAGTAACGGGGTTAACAGTCTTATACCGCATATGCAGCTGTTTTTTGCCATTGTAACTTCCTTTACTTATTTATTCACCACAGAATATTTAATTTCTTACTGTTTCTAAATATGTATTTATATAAATTTGTTCTGTATTACAGAAACATCTACTGTATATTTGTTAGGCTTTGTTAAAATTTGCACTATTGAAATTATATTTGAGCTCTTTTAGTTTTTGAATATACAAAACACTGAAATTTATTATACTATGGTCACTAGACCCTAATGGGTCAATCATATCTACCTCGTTAATTCTATCCTGACTATTAAAGTATACTAAATGTAAAACAGGCTTCCTTTTTCGTTACTTCTTTTTCATACTGTGATAAAAACAGTCACTGATTACCACTAAGAACTCTCGTTCTTGTTCTCCGTTAATACTTCAACGATCATTGTCCATCATGATTATAAAATCCCAATCTAAACTTGCCTTTCTAGGATTTTTAAAAATAACAATATTTATATTGATATTATTGTCTGCATTAGGGGGTCTGTAATAAATTAATAAAATGCTCAATTCTTAGTGTTTTGTAGCAGAATTCATACATCCTGTCATAAACATGACAAAAAAAGCCACAAAAATGTTTGGGGGTGGGGGGCAACCCGTATATTATTCCTGGCTGCAGAACGATATTAATAATGTACAGATGTGTACAGACTGGAGTCCACAACAGAACTGATTTGATAGCACAAAGATGGCGGCTCTAAAGGAGACAGGAGGAAGTGATGTCATCTGTGGGGCCAGAACTGGCAGTGACATCATCAGAGAGGACCGGAAGCATGAGTGACATCAGTGGGCCCGGAAGTGACACCATTGGGCCAGGTTGGGATTTCCCGTAACTGGTCTGCAGCAAAGTGAGAGAAAGTGTTAGTGCATTCCGCCACCCCCTGGTCTGGCATGGAACTGCTCCCATTCAGGCCATTTATCTGCCTCCCATGCGCATGAGTGTGACAATCCACAAGGCTGTGGCTCATCATCTAATTGAAGAAGACTTGGATTTAAATTCTGTTTTACATAAATGGTGACTCCCCCATCTTTTCGCTTCTTCCTGTCATTCCTAAATAATGTGTACTTGTTTATGTTATACCCCTTCCCAACTCTATCATTTTGCCAGGTTTCTGTTATTCCTATTATATTATACTTATGTTCAGCTACAAATAATTTCAATTAATTTATTTCATTCTTAATATTCCTTTCTTCAATGCAGTACATTTTCCAGATTTACAGGTTAGGCATCCCTAACCCAGATTCCAAAATCCAAAATATTTGAGTGCCAACATGAAGCCACAGATGAAAAATTCCACACTTCACCTCACTTGTCCATGTGTGGCTATAACCAATGTTACCTCTATTTTTTTTAATTGATGAGTGGATGTGAGTAACACATGAGCTAGTACTTACAACTATTTACTTTCTCATGATGTACCAAAAACCACGAGCCACCATCACTCCAAAGGCAAGTGGAGTTTCGGAAGCCATGGGTGCATAACCAATGGCTGAACAATTCAATAAACTACTGCGTGGGAGGAGGTCTGAATGGTGCAATAACACCTACATGACAGTGCAAAAATGCTTCTTGGCACACAGTAAAAAGGTAACACCCAGGTAAGCTTAAAGGGAACATAGCAAACTGGCTGCAATGGAGCATCAGAGCCTATCAACCATCGTCCCCACCACCAGATTTATCTGAATTACTCTCAGTGCTTTTTGCTGGGTGTACAGTAACCTTTTAATCAAAACACATCGTAGCATCGTAGGTGGGGACTGAAACCTTGACATTGTTCATTGTACCTGTTACCTGATACAGATATTATGCTGACATTAATGCTGACACTAATATGGTGATACAAGTATTATGTGGACACATAATATCACAAATATTGTAAAATAATTACCTCCATTCCGTGTGTATAGGGTATCTATGAAATATAAATAAACTTTGTGTTTAGACTTGAGTCTCATCCCCAAGACATCTCATTAAGCATATGCAAAAAATCCAAAATCCTAAAATATCTGAAATATGAAATACTTCTGGTCCCAGGCATTTTAGATTAGGGATGTTCAGCCTGTATTAACTTTGCAGTAGATTTTTAACAGTGTCCTATTATCTTGTATATTTGTATGTGTACTACTGTATTTCAAATTCTGTGAAGTTATAATCCTAGGTTGCCCTAAACTCTCTGCCCTTTCATTCCCTGTTTAAACAATCTTCTCAAATGCTTCCCCAGTGCATTAGTATGTCTTCTCTTCAAATGTAATCCGCCATGGCAGAACAAGTCCTATCTTTTCCAGAAGGAGTCCCAGTGTCTCAAAAATGTGGACCCTTCTATCCTACACCAAGATTTGAGCCATGTGTTATGCCTTCTAATCACCGTCTTCCTTGACTTGAGGAATCATCTCTGCATTCTTAAAAATAAAGATGCCAGAGCAGTTCTTCAGAGTGGTGCCATATGGGAACCATCTGTAGTACCCAAAAGACTACTCCACATGAACGTTGCAGAAAGAAGCCTTATCTATTTAGATCCATAACAGGATCCGTACAGTAAATAACCACAAATAGATGGTAAAGTACCAATGGGTCATGATTGTAAAAGGACTCTTACTGATTACAATAACATAGGCGAAGTCCAAATTTTCATTATCTATCAGCCTACCATACATTAAAGATTTTGCATTTTTTCTACATATTAAGAGGTTTCTCAAAGTACAATAACCAACTTCATATACAAACCCTTCCCAGTATGAAATGCTGCTTTGTCAAGCAGTGGCTCTATAAGGAACCACATGATCCAGTAAAGAACCATAAAATGTCATTGAAGAACCAGTATTTTTAAGAGAGTGGGCAGGGTGTTTTATTAAAAAGTAGCCAATGTATGTGGCATAGCTTGGGTATGAATAAACAGGGGAAAAACAGTCTTTTTGAAATTCAGCTTCAGCAACAACATTTATAGCACATTTTCAACCAAAGGATGTAGCTCAAAGTGCTTTACAAGATGTCAAAAAAATAGCTAAAGCAAAGAAAAAACAAATTAATATTAGATAAGAATATCAATGAATAAATAGTACGGAACAAATAAATAACGCACACTTCCATAAGAAAGATATATAATTAAGAAAAGCCAAGTCCTTAAACTTAGTCTCAAAAATACAAGTTCAGGTGGCCAGGGTGGACATAAAAAATGACTAAATACAACCCGTGATGAGACAAAGAAGACATACTCTTACACAAAAGCTGTAAACCAGAAAGGCAATTAAAGTGTCATCCAGCGAAAATGCTGCATCTGTGGTCTTGATGAGGATTGAGCTTTGGCTGGCAGAAAAGTGTGTGCACGTTGTTGACAGTCTCCTCCTATCAGCCCTAGGACATTCCCACTGCCTGATGGGAATTGCAGTCCCTCACATTGCTGCTGACACAACCCCTCTCCCTGACATTACATAGAATCTGTGCTTTAAGTTGTACTAACGGCAACGTACATACAATTTTGTGACAATTGGTTGAACTGTTTTTGCAAATTGGCAAAGAAACAGACAAACAGGCCAACAGCTTATGATTTTATTTATAGCAATGACCAAAAGCAAAACTGATTGGCACACCTTATATCTTAGGTTGTTGCTCTGGCCATGTTAAGTAATTTAAGGATGTTAAGGTTTGGAAAGATAATAATTCATGAATTCCTAGAGGATACTTTAAGTAGTGCACCAATGTCCAAGAATTGCATGTCATAAAAGGCCACAGTTATGCAAATTAGTATAACAAGCATAAAAACAATTGTGAAATATTTTTTACTGTAGCTTTGAGGAAAGAACAATGTTCATAGCAAGCAGTATCTGTAATATGCGTACCAAAACACTGGATTGTGCTGTTGTTTTTTTTTGTCATGAAAGAGACAAAAAACGATGTCGCTTTATAACAGGACCCTCCTTCTCCTTTTTAATATCAGGTTGACTTTGCACTCTCCACATCTGCAAAAGCAAATAGATGACGAAAGCAGATTTGGTTCTGTTGTTGAAGCCTCTACTTTCCCGGCCACTACAACCCAGACACTATTGAATTTTTAGGCATATCTGAAGTTTGTGAAGAAGAGGGCTTTTTTTTTTTTTGGACGGGGGGGTGGCATGAGGGGCACTATTATGAACCCTTGTAAGAAGAGAGCAGACTGGCTGGGTTTTCAGCCTTCCTGACTCTCCAGGGGATTCCATCATAAACAATGTTAGTCTCCATGTAATTAAAGACATGCTGAGGATTTTACATTTTTTCATGTTCACAGGAATCCAGGAATAATTTGTGCACAAGGAAGGAAAATTCAAGCATGAAACTTAACAGTTTAATAGTTTTTTTTTTCTTTGCTTCTCTAAGGTAGTAGCTGGCCCACAAGACCATGTTTTCAGGCTTTCAAAATAAAAAGCTTTGTCAGCTGGATAATATCAATTTCATTCATATTTGCATTCTCCATTATATAAGCTGTTTTTTCCATTGTGAAGTGCAGAGAAATGGCAAATGCCCACCCCTTGTGAAATGAAAGTTTCCAGAAAATAATGAATGTGAAAAATGAACAAATGCACACCTTAATGTATATCTTAAGTTGTTACTTCAGTGATGCTGACAGGGTTTGATCATCAAAAAATTGCTCAGTATGTGTTTTATATTTATTACTTGGCTAACACTTTTATGCAAGGCAGCACTGATTACATTTCCTTTGTTTTTCAATGGGAGGGCAGGCAGGTGGAGTGACTTGCTTAGTGTCACACAGTGTCAGTGGTGGGATGTGAACCCACAGCTTCACAGTCTGAGGTCTAGCGCCTTAACCACTACACCACACTGCCTGTTTAACTGTCATTTACTGCATGACGAGGAGCTCTTCAACTTCAGCCACATTTCTATGTGCAACTTTAACAGCCAGGACAAGAGCTGTAGTCTGGGCCTGGTGCTTTTCTGGGTCAAGTAGAAACCCTAAAGGAACAGACACTCATATTGTATATCAAATGTAGTGTCCCATAGAAGTGCCATCCAATGAATTTAGAGGTATTTCCTGGAACCTGAGCAGATAAGATGTTTTTCTACACTTAAGAATTTGATGTGTGACTGCCATCACCAGTTCCATCATCCAGGAAGATAAGTGTGCCAGTACCTGTAGCAGCCATACATGCCCAAATCATTAACTCCCACCATGTTTAACAGATGAAGTGGGATTCTTCAGATCCTGAGTAGTTCCTTTTCGTCTCCACACTTGGCTCTTGCCATCACTTTGAAACAGATTAACCTTTGTCTCATCTGTCCTCAAGACCTTCTTCCAGAATTCTTCAGGCTCTTTTAAGTACTATTTCACTATTGTAATCTGGCCATCCTGCTTTTGTGCTTTGCATCTTGCAGTCTGGCCTCTGTATTTCTGAAGACTTTACAGATAGTAGTCTCTGACACATCCACTTCTGCCTACTGAAGATGATTTCTGATCTGTCAGACAGGAGTTTGGGGATTTTTCTTCACCACAGTGAGGATTCTTCTGTCATCAGTGGTGGAGGACTTCCTTGGCCTATCAGTCCCATTGCGATTACGGAGCTCAGCTGTGTGTTCTTTCTTCTTAATGATATTCCAGACAGTTGATTTAGGTAATCATAATGTTTTACTGATGACTGTAATAGCTTTATGTTTGTTTTCCAGCCTCATAATAGCCTCTTTGACTTTCACTGGCACAGCTCTTGTGATTATGCTGAACAGTGGCAACTACAGACTCCAAAGTGTAGAAGTCAGCCTCGGTATCTTATACCTGCACTAATGAAGCAATGGAACATACCTGAGTAATCACAAACACCTGTGACGCCAATTGTCCAAACATTACGGTGCCCTGAAATGGGGGTCTATGTATAAAATGTGTTGTAATTTCTACTTGGTTGAAATGTGTGCAAACCCTTAAAAGTAAGTCTGCAATGTCCACTTTAATCACATTCGAATTGTCTGATTTGTAATTTTAAACTGTGGAACAGAGCGGTAAATCAAGAAGAAATGTGTCTTTGTCCCAAACATTATGGTGGTGGGCACTGAATATTCATATATTAATCGCTCCCTTTTGCATGAAGAGTAAGTATTGAAACAAAAAGAAGAAAAATCCCAAATATTATAAGAACTGTTTCTTGAAAAGGGTGCACAGAGAAAAGAAGCAGGAAACAGGATTCAACTCCTTTGAGAAATTTGATAGGCAAGTTCATAAACATTTAGAAGTGAATGACATACAATCAAAACTACACTTAAACTCAGCCTTGTTCATTCTGTTTGCTAGTAGAATTCCAGTGTTTAGGTTATGGGATCTAGACTTGGCTATAATGATTTTTTTTAGATGTTATATGTTGTTCTTAAGTTAATTTGTCCAGAGATATGTTATTTGATTCCTTGGAAATCCTTCCCATTGAGCATGAACCATTCCGTATCATTAAGTGGGGCAAAGTGGAACATATTGGTTCAGGAGCATCCCTGGTGTGCAGCTTGACACTCATTCAGTTCTGAGTTTGCTTGGAGACTCATTCAAAGGTAAAGACATGTCGTTAGTTTAAACAGAGGCTTCAAACCAGCCTGGTCTACTCTGAGATCTTTCCTTAAGACACTCTTCATCAATCTGACAATGCCCATAAAAAGTATTCATTGCCTATAAAATGTTGTGGATTTATTTTGGCTTTGTTGAAAATGATCAATAGAAAAAGATTTTTCAGTCAATGTCAAAGTGAAAATAAATATTGTATCGGTAAATGTGGCTCAGTAAGTGTAGCTTGTCACTCCTTCACTGTGATCATAGCTTTCTTGGTGGCTTCCCTCGTCTTTGTCTTGCACCATCACGCAGTTTTTTTTGTGAATAGACAGATTTACAATTGGGCCGTATTGTTCCCATTTATTAATAATTGATTAAACTGGACACCCACGGGATATTCAATGACTTGAATATTTTCTTGTATCCGTTCACTGATTTGTGCTTTTCAGTCACTTTTTCACAGAGTTGTTTGGAGTGTTCTTGTGTCTTCATTGTGAAGGTTCACACCCATACTGGCTCAACACATGTTAGACCATTGTCAGGCAACCAGCGCGCCAGTGTGCCGCGGAATTTTCTAGGGGCGCCGCAAAAACTTTAGTAAAATATTTAAAATTGCTAGTGTTTTTGAACTTTTGGTTGATTAAAAAGATAATGTTTAAAAAAATATATTTTATGTTGGTAAAACAGATAACGGAACACTTAGGGAAATGAAGTCTAAGAAACGCGAGAAACTTCAAATGATCGACATGGAAATGCGCGTCTTTCTTTCGAAAATTGATCTGATATGTGCTGAAAAACAATCTCAACGTTCACATTAATTAAATGTAAGATTTATCCTTTGATTCCTTTATTAATAAAACGTCTTTCAAACTTGTAAAATTAACTGTTTTTATTGGTGATTGTCCATAGATTGTGTCATCACTACTTTATTTATCGGCAGTCCCTCAGGTGCGCCGCAAAAGAAAAGTGTTGGACTTAATGCGCCGCAACTCGAAAAGGTTGCCTTTCACTGTGTTAGACCTTCCAGTTAATGTGCCTTTACAGTACAGACAGTTGAGCTCCACTTAACCAATTATGGGACTTCGAAAACCAATATGCTACACCAGTGATGACTTAGGTGTGTTATAGTAAAAGGTGTAAATACTTGTATGATCAGCTATTTTGTGTTTGATATTTGTAGCAAATTTAGATCAATATGCAGAGACCTGTTTTCCCTTTGACATTAAAAGCTCTTTTTATGTTGGTTAAGGTCAAAAAAGCCAAATTAAATTCACTGTGGTGCAAAGTTATATAACAAAATATGAAAACTTTCAAGGGGTGAATATACTTAAACTTAGCCTTGTTCATTCTGGATGCTGTTTGCTAGTAGAATTCCAGTGTTTAGGTCATGGGATCTAGATGTAGCTATAGTGATTTTGTTAAATGTTTCATGTTGTTCTTAAATTAATTTGTCCAGAGATATGTTATATGATTCCTTGGAAATCCTTCCCATTGAGCATGAACCATTCTGTAATATTAAGTGGGGCAAAGTGGTACATATTGGGTCAGCAGATTGCTCTTTGTGGCAATACCTATGTTCAGTTATTTTGTGTTTGATATTTGTAGTAAATTCAGATCAATTTGCAGAGATCTGTTTTCCCTTTGACATTAAAAGCTGGTTTTCTGTTAGTTAATGTCAAAAAAGGCAAATTAAATTCACTGTGGTGCAAAGTTATATAACAACTGGAGGGTTCCCCTTTCTAGCTTCGCTTGCCAAAAAGCCTGAGCTATGTGCCAGCCACTTCACGTCTCTGCAATTTTTTTTTTACCTCCTCTTTGCTCGATCAGCTGCTGGCTTGCTGCTGACATGCCGCGTGATCTGCATCTAGCATGTACATTTGAACATTTAAAAGCCTGTACAGCAGCTGTCCTACTCTTCGTCTCTTATTTCTGGTCCCAGCCGTGGTTAAATCTCTTGGCAGAAAGTCTCTTCTTGCAGGACAAGACTTCTTGATGTTTTTAGTTTATAATTTAAAAATGGAATAAGAATCTGAAAAGTTCGATAAATGCAGAAAAGCACGATACCAAACATATATATGTAGTTTTAAAATAAGCCCGATTTAAAGCGTGACAAAAAATGTGACATAAAAAGTCATATAAAATCATTGCACAAAATCGTTGCACTTTTAGATAGGCTTAAGATTTTATATATAGAGAGTAGATAAAATATGAAAACTTTCAAGGGGCGAATACTTTCATAAGTACTCTATCTATCTATCTATCTATGGTGCCTTTCACTATCTGTCTATTAAATTAATTAATGGGTGCACTGTATGACTATTATTTATAGCACTTGACTATTTAAAATGAACAGTGCATGTGTATACTGTTTATTTTATAATAATGTTTTCTATTAAATTAAAATACTACACTGATTCAGTAGAAAGTATATAAACAGGTGACAATGTGTAGTCACTTGCTTCATATGAAAATTCATTTATCCTTATTGTAAAAACAGGACAATTCTTAACAAAAGGCACAAAATTAGAAACCGTCTAAGTAATACAGGAGCCAAATGGCAAATGTTTCTAAATATGGCCAGAAAAACTGAGGTATGGTCAATTAGTAAGGTCAGGAGAGTAAGTGGTTTCCATACTGCTGCTGTATGTCACCTCTCTATAAGGTACATTACCTGACCAGCGTCCAGATCTCAGTTATTCTAGTTGCATTTTTCCTAAAGTTGATTCAGAATACGCCACACTTCTTAAAAGAAATTTGAAGATCAGCAGGACCAACGCTACTGTAACAGTTAAAATATGAAGACCATCTGGGTAAAGCTCTAGAGAAATGAAATATGTCTACTATGGAGTTTAAAGATTTAGTTTGAGGGCTGTTGTTTATATGATGAGAGGAAACATCTACTGCATGCGTAGAAAACAGAGACTGGGAAAATTCAATGGATTGTGTCCTGTGGTTAACTTTAGGGCAGACAGAGTATTATTATTAGAGGGAGTAAATAAATGAGATCTGTGATTAAAACTATATTTAAGGCCATGGCCTCTCTGTTTAGATAAGCTGTTCTCTCTAAATTCATCTTTGACAAAATGCAATAAACTTCAGTTAATTTAAAGCCGAGGTTTACAGCAGAAGACACAGCATGTATGATGGGTCATTATAAACTAAACATTAGGCTTGAAGAATAGAGGGAGCAGAGGATATGGCAGCATGCACTGATACAGCGCCTTAACGCACCCACCACACGATGAACAAGCTCAGAATCCCTGCAAAAAATACGGTGAAGAAATCAAGAATTTGGAGTAAATCCTTCCTAATGATTTGGAAAATGTATTGTTTTATGACAATATATGTGAAAAACGTAGGAATGATGGACTAATTGTAGGCATTGGGTGTTTTCCTGAAGGTAAATATGTAAAAAGTCTTTGTTTTGAAAAATAAAGTTTTCTTGGTAAGGTCTGCAAATTGTTTTCAAAGAAAGCATATGATTAGTTTTGTTTTTTTAGCATTTGAAGCCTCAGAGAAATGTAGAGTATGTACATAATGACAGCAAAATCAACATACAGGGCTGGTATATCCTTTCACATACAAGAGTGGATTCCAAATTTTTTTTCTAAGATGTACAATTTAATTAGAACGTGTGTCACATGGGGTTGGCGCACAGTAGTTGGTGCTACTTTCTCCCAGCTCAAGAGACATGTCTTTGAATTGCAGAAATGTTACCAACTAAATGAACTTTCCGCATATTCTGAAAGACCATGTTGGTTTTCTCTGGTTACTCAGATTCCTTAACACATTCTGCAAAGGCAGAAATTGGTTAAAAGGGATCGACATTTCCATTATGCTGGGTATGGAAAACAAACAAATGTCTATGCTGTACAGAACAATGCTGCAGACTTCCCATTGATAACACCCAGAGGACTCAATTAAAATGTAATACTCGCTAGTTTGTAAAGCTCATTTCAGAGGTAGCAAACGATTGGCCTCCTTTGTAAACCAAGATCTGACTGAATAGAAATACTAGATAATGCCTTCTGAGTCATGAACCCAGACACACTGACTTGTGCAGGCTACTTTGTTGCACTGCGATCTACTCAAGCATTGCTGTAATTTGAGATCATGCCGCTTGCTAATATTTTGTACTGAATAACGTTCTAAATGTGAAAATGCGTTGTCACAGCTTATATACACAAGAATGAAAGCAGGTTGTGTGTTCAGGTGCATTCTTTGAAGGCCTTTACTGAAACTTTGAGTTTCATTAATTTTGAAACTTGCCACGTAGCCTCTACAATAGATTAGAGTTTAGCAAATCATACATTCAGGGTGCTGTCTGAAACTGACATGAATTTCTTTATTTTTTTATTGTGCATCCTGCATCCATGTGGGCAGTATTCTAATACTAATCAGATTATTCATATTTTCAGTTTCAGTGAATTATTGCATAGCTGCCTTCACCTAATGCCGGATCTGAATGATTACACAAATTTGTATAAGCATATTTTTAACATAACAACAGAAAATTACCAAACCATGCATGGGCTTTGCTCAGAGATTTTGGTGACATTCCAGACAGTTGCTGGAATTTATTTTTCATTTAATTTTTTCAGAAATATAGCCTTGAACGAGGAACTTCTTTGACAGATAATGAAATTCCACATTTCTTTTTGGAATGTTTTTATTTGCACAAAACTCTTTAATTCTTGCTTTTGAAGCATTGCCACGTCTTGCTGCCTCACTTGTTCTTCAATTTAGCTGATGGCACTGATGGTCACTGCTTCACTTGCAATCATTAGCCCTCTTCATACCTATGTCATGTTTACAGTTAAAAGTAGTAAAAGTAATAACAATTCATAGCTATCTATGATATAGTGCCTTTCATATCTATCTACTGTATGTTGTATATGGGAAAGGTGCTATATAAATAAAATATGTTATTATTATCTCATATCTATGAGTCTACTGTATCTATCTGAAGTGTAGTGCCCCCATATCTATCTATCTATCTATCTATCTATCTATCTATCTATCTATCTATCTATCTATCTATCTATCTATCTGTAATTGACTGCTTGACTTTCTTCAATATCATTCCATTTGTTTATTATGGCACTGCAGAGTGGTGACATGTTGAAGGGTCATGGTGGGCTGGAGACCATCCCAGCAGCCCCGTGTTGAAGGTCAGAATAAACAATTAGTGAGTGGACTGAAATTGGAAAAAAATGTTTTTTTAATTTTAAAAAATTAAAATTATTTTAACATATTCCTGGGTAACATTTTAGTTTTGATACTGTAAAAATGCATCGATTACGCATTTACTTTTATGTAGTATGACCTGAACAGACACTTCTTTGACTCTTTCTAACACAATACACCATTAAAGAGTTTATTCATCTCTGCAATTTGACTGACTAACACAACTTCACTTCAGAGGGGTCTGAGGTGGCTTAACTGAGATGCATTTCTCTTGATATTACATATTTATTATAAGACCTGTGAACCCCTAAAAAGCATTCAGATTAATTATCCCTAGGATTTTCTCATTTATCCATATAAATTGTTGGGTATATTTATACAATAAAGCTTTTTTTCAGGTAATGGTGCAGGGATGCCGAAAAGTTCAGTTATTTCTAATAATGTTTTTATTTTTATTTTTATGTGTAAGTATAAAAGAAGTGCATTGGTGAGGAACAATGGCCAGCTGTTCTTTTTGTTCTTTTATTCCAAATAGTTGAATCACAGAGATACCTTCAACATGCACTAACAACACTGAAACTGATCATTGCACAAGAACAATACAAAGAAATCCTACTGCATTTTCCATGTTTTGCAGATCAACACTAAGCTTGGTTTCCAAGAGGTGAGCACTAATGGCTTACTCTCCCTAACTTTACAGGGCACTTTGTTCTCTTCACTGGTGGCAAATACATCTGAGAAGGAGTAAGGTAACTGCATTTGTTAGTAGCTGCAATGAACTACTTTCATCCCATTCTGGATGTGACTCCAGAAGTGGAAATCTCCCTTATTTTATATACCATTCAATTTCGACAGGGAAGAAAATTCTGTGTAACAATCTATGTAGTGTTTCACGACTGGAGTGGATGCCAAAACATTGAATGTAGTATTGTGCTTGGCTTTGGCATAAGGAAAATGCCTGGTTGATTTTTAACTTGGTGATTTTTGGCTCACACGTCACTCAGAGAAAAGGACTTTATGTTCCTTTTTAAGTGAAGCCTGTGGATGAACATTTCTTTTTGGACGCTACATTTTTTCTTGTTCCTGATATGCACAGAAATTGTATTTCTATTGGAGAAAAGACACTCTTTTCAAATATTTTTGATCCCAAAGGTTTTTGCACCCTTTATTTGCTGGGTACATCCATGATGCTCCAAACAACCAGAGGACAATGACTCATAATACAGATTTAAACTAATTTGGAGCCATTTAAAAACACTTGCTGGCTTTACCAAGAAATTTTCAAAGTCGTGGGCCTGAGTGACAGTGTCATTGGTTAATTGGATGTATCAGAAGTACTATGTAACTAATTAAGCACTTTTCTATTATGAACTTGATGCTGTATAGCGCCCAACCCGACACAGACTTGACACTGAGGCACATGTGCAAATAAACAAACACTTTTATTTTTCTTCAGCTGGAGGGCACGTCTTCCCCGTGAACCCCCCAGCCAGAACACAGTCCCAAAAGCACTTGACTCACAGACCACACTCTTCCTCTGGCACCACCACTCCTTCTAGGTAACCTCGTCCTCTTCCTCCTGATTCTGGCTCTGACTGGTGGTTGACGGCCATTTATATAGTCCACCCGGAAGTGCTCCAGGTGCTTGATCGCCTGTTTCTGATTACACTTCCGGGCGGGGCTGTAGAGTTGTCCAGGCCGGCTCAGGAGTCCATGCAGCACCACCTGGCGGCCACCCCAGATCCCAACAGGGCTGTGGAGAACTCCATCTCCCATGGAGCCCTGCAGGAAACTGTGGTATTGTCCTCGGCTAGGGAGACTGCCACCAAGCGTCCCGGGTGAGATACTGAGGCGCCCATGGCTGCTCCCCTGGAACATAAGCAGAAGGGGCGTCCCAGCCGGGCATGGGACCCGGCCGCCCACCACATTATATACAATACTTATACAAGGTGGGCCAGATCTGATTATGCAGATCCAGATTGTCTGGATGACTTTGATTTATGCAGGGATGATTCCAGTTCAGTGCGAAGACGATTCTTCATGTCATCAGTTTGCACACTTCTCAATGGTCCAGGATTTTTTGGGTGATTTTCTATGTAATAAGTTATATCATAATGAAAATTGCATAATCAGATCTGGATCACCCTATATTGTTTACCAGGGTTTATTGAACATGCCACATACAGAGCTTGGTTATGCTGATGGGAAAGAGCAGCAGAACTCTGGACTAAAGCGTCATTCAGTAATGTTACAAGGGTGATTTGAAGTTGATCTTTCAAAGCTAAAAACTGTTAAAAATATCCACTCACCATTAGCATAAAAACCTAAAATTAATACTGCTACAGTATACAGTCACTCATATAGTCAACATCCGTGCGAGCGTATACTGTTTACTACAGCATTGTGTTTGTGCTGTGACATGCCAGTCCTCGTCTTGCACCCGAAAACTCGAAACTGAGTCTCAGTACTTTAGCAACACCAGCTTTATTCAGCTTGAAACAGCAACAGCACGGTTATTTATTTTAGTGGGATCTGCCATTCTCCTATACACAGACACAGCAGTCAGGCAGGGTCGGGGGGAAAGTAACACTGTGCCCTGCACATTTATAATGTTCCTTGTTCCTTGTATCACCCATCGATGGCAGGTGCTTATAGCATGTCCGCGATCTTTTCAGATTGGCCTTTATTGCGAACTGCTACAGCGCTGGGACACTGCGATTGCTTTGGGATGCTCTTCCGCGTGTCGTCCAGTTCCCACAAGAGTTTAGAAACTCACTCACACCAGCCATGATTCTTTTCAAAGGTAAAGTGCAGGTTAATTTGCTTTATTTATTTTTACTTTATATTATGTATTAATCATTTTTATATGAATAGTTTTGGGTTGTGGAACGAATCATCTGAGTTTTCATTATTTCTTATGGGGAAATTCGCATTGATATACTGTACGAGTGCTTTGGACTGCGTGCACATTTGCAGAACAAATTATGCTCGCAAACCGAGGTTCCACTGTAATTAGATGCAGTAGAGTCGAGAGCAACAAAAAATAGACTACGCTCACGCTCGCAACTTGCAGTTCTTGTTGCCGATTGATGCTTTTTTTTTTTTTTGCGGTTAGGACGTCGGATAATACAGAATGTTGGATAAGCGAAGGTAGGATAAGCGAGACTCTACTATATATATATATATATATATATATATATATATATATATATATATATATATATATATATATAAAATGCAAAGCTGAAAGCTGTCTCACTTCACCCGGGGAGCCAGAGTTGGGAAGTGGAAGACGAAGTGGAGGCAGAAGGACTGAGAGTGACCCAAGGGAGAAGGAAGGGACTGCATCCCATATACTTTGGTGCTGTACTGTGCTGTGCACTGGGGACCGAGGAAAAAGCACTTCCTAGCTCTGAATAAAAGGGTGTTGTGTGTTGTACTTGTGTCTCTGCCTGTCTGTGTCGAGTTAGGTCAGCTGTAAACGGCCTGGACTATCACAATATATTGTATATATACAGGTATATATGCACCATATATACTTGCGTTTAAGTTCTCTTGCGGATAAGTCGGGCTTTAATTTCCAGCATTTTATTATGTTAGTCGTATAAGTCGAATGCGGAAAACTCACGCTATTGGTCCAAGAGATTATGATATGCTAATGCCCACCCGAGAGAGTAACCATGGAGCACACTGCCTTTTTTTCTATGTATTGTGCCTACGTGACCACATACGGTAATAGCCGAACTATTCCGAAGTGACGTTTGCACTGTTTTCTGTTTTTTGTGTCTCACAACTTTACACACCTTTATCGTAAGAGCATTCCTTATCTACGATGGAGTGTTCAATCAGAAGAAAATATGAAGCTGGTTTTAAATTGAAAGTCGTTGAAGTGGCGAAAGAAATTGGTAACTGCGCTGCTGCAACAACATTTGGTGTTGCTGATGTGAGATTGGAGGAAGCAAGAAGACGTAAAAAAAAACGTAAGTCTAGCATTTTCGAATAGGCATATAAGTCGGGGTGTGATTTTATGATCGATTTTTCAAATTTCAAGGCCTGACTTATACGCGGGTATATACAGTATATACTATAATAAAGAGAACACAAGCGGATAAAGATTTGGGGTTTTTAGCCCCACATACTGCAACAAAAAAATTGGTCAGTAGTTTCAAATAACTCAAAAACATAGAAGGATAGGTAGATGGACAATTTATGGGGTCGGACCGGAAATTAAACAGTGGGATGCTGAGAAAATTGTGGTGCTGGATGGGTGGCTGACTTCATCACATGGGGACCAGAGGGAAGAAACCCGGAAGTGTTGCGGCTCTTGGGATCGTCTGGGCGGTTTTACAGCCACGGAGCCTCATTCTTTCTGAGAAAATAAGAAGAGAGAGATTAGTACACTGTCACTGTCCCCTGGCACAACTAATCGCGGTGTGTGTCAGGTCCTTAAACTGCCCCCATGCACGTGTGCGAGACAATACATATATATAAAATGCAAAGTTGACTGACATGCAGGTCACGATTATTACAATAGCTTTATAAACTCAATAGGCACAGTGTACTTACTGCCTGCCTTCATTATTTACACATTCTTGTAGTCTACTTGTTAAGCAAGGATACAAAATAATAATAATAATAATAGGAAGAAGACAAACAATACAAATAAATAATGCAATAATGAATAAATAAATTCAAATACAAGAATAAGCTCTGTTTTATGTACTCATGACTGTAAACCAACTTTTGCTCACCCCTATATATATATACTGTATATATATATATTACATACTAGCAAAATACCCACGCTTCGCAGCGGAGAAGTAGTGTGTTACACATATATACATACACACACATACATCCACATATATATACATATATATATATACTGTATATACATATCTACATATACAATACAATACAATACAATACAGTTTATTTTTGTATAGCCCAAAATCACACAGGAAGTGCCACAATGGGCTTTAACAGGCCCTGCCTCTTGACAGCCCCCCAGCCTTGACTCTCTGAGAAGACAAGAAAAAACTCCCAAAAAAACCTTGTAGGGAAAAATGGAAGAAACCTTGGGAAAGGCAGTTCAAAGAGAGACCCCTTTCCAGGTAGGTTGGGCGTGCAGTGGGTGTCAAAAGAAGGGGGTCAATACAATACAATACACAGAACAGAACAAATCCTTAATACAGCATAATAATAAAAATTTTAGAAGTACGGAGCAGAATTTAACAGTAGATGATATCACATAATAAGATTTGGATATTTTTAGAGTCCTGGAGACCTCATCCATCAAGCTGCCTCCCCATGTGGCCATTCCATGGCTGAAACGTTGCTCCGATGAAAGGACCCCTCTTTCCCATGATTCCTGTGATCCTCCATCAGGGATGACTTTACCATAGGCAGGCAAACAACTTGGTAGGTGGGCCGTGGCACCAATGGCCACATTTGGGTACCGAGAAAAGAAACAGAATAGGTGAGGGTTAGTATTCAATTCTATCATGTTACTTATGTTTTAGTGTTAATGACTAACAACAGAGATGCAGTATGTACAGTTAATCAGCAGCTCTAGTCAGAGTGTGCTAAACTGAAGTAGTGAGTCTTTAGCCGGGATTTAAAGGCTGGGACCAAAAGGGCCATCTCTTATAGTAGCAGGCAGACCATTACACAGTTTAGGGGCCCAGTAACTAAAAGCTCGACCTCCCAAACACACATATACACACATACATACACATGCATACATACACACACATATATACACACACATATATAAACATATATATACATATACATACATATCTACATATATACATATACTCACACACACATATATATATATATATATATATATATATATATATATATATATATATATATATATATATATATATATATATATATCTTTGGTGCGAGCAACTGTTGCATCAAGGAAAAAAAATGAAAAACATTATTTGTATAAAATCTTAATTTATTTATCCATTCCTAAATAATTAAATGGGCAGGCTATTTCGTATCAGTGCAATACACTACTTGTTAAAACGGATGACTCCCGCTCTTACGTGCAAGTCTGCGTGGATATTATGAACTATTGTATCTGTTCAAGTTCTATTTAAATTTTAAATAGAAGGAATTTTTATTTTAAATATCTTTGGTAGGAATGTAAGTTAAATGTAGACATCATTGCATAAATTTTTCTTCACCATAGAAATGTAAAGAGTAAATTCGCCTTACATTCCAACCAGAGATATTTGTGTCGACTAAATTGAACTTGAAAAGATATATTTTTTTGAATGTGATCGCGCAATTCAGATCGAGTTGACGCGCAGTACAGTACATTGAGCTCGCGTGCTATTGTGGTTTCGCCTGCATGCCTCAATAAGTCATCCTCCCCTCGCTCTTAATTTTTTACCGTTCATCTAATGATTACACTGAGTATGGCTTTACCAAAACAATCATTGATGGCGAATAAAGTATTCATTATTCATAAAGCTTCAATTGGTGATCTGTCTTTCTGCGTTAACCACATATTTTTTCAAAGAGTACGCGACACGTGTTTCGCCCTAATTTTGGGGTCATCAGGCATACATACTCAGTGCACCCCCTCTCGGGAATCGAACCTCAGACGTCGGCGCTAGAGGCGAAGCCTCTTCTATTGCGCCATGGCGTGTGGTTTGTCCATTTGAGAGTATGTAGATTGGTATACATATATATATATACCCGCACTTCGCAGCGGAGAAGTAGTGTGTTAAAGAAGTTATGAAAAAGAAAAGGGAACATTTTAAAAAAGCATAATATGATTGTCAATATACAGTAATTGTTTTGTGAGTGTTATGAGTGTTGCTGTCATCAAGGATTTGATTATCATTATTTCTTTCAATCAGGTTCGTATTTGTAGGATGTGTTGTGTTCAAGTTACATTCCGTGTTTGTCAATCGTTGTAAAGATAAGAGGTTTCATTCATTGATTCGTTTCTTACTGCATCAATAAACAGCTCGTCTTCCTCTTTATCTGAGATGCGACACATTGCATATTCGGGTTTTTTTACACTGTCTTCCTTTAGTGGGACATTGACTTTTTCCACCATGTGCTTTGTTTCCACAGTAGTTGCACTTATGAATATGCTTGTATGTGTCACACGCTTCATATTTTTTTGCTACCCTCTCAATTGTGTAATTCGGTTTTTGTTCAGCACTCTTTGGAACTGTTGCTTTTTGTCTGTGCACTGCGTCATTTCACGTGAGCCGCTCGGTGTACATGCATCGAAGATTCCCAGCTGTGCTGGTGCCATCTCGTGTGATGTCCACGGCTGTATGTAATGTTAGCTAAGACCCGGCACTTAAAAGTTTCTCTCGCAGTTTCGCAGAGTTTGTGCCAAACACCACCCTGACCATCTCATCTTGGTCTGCATAAGCACAGTCCATCACCCGTGAATATTTAGCGGCAGTGTTTATATTGGATTGCCGCTGACGGATGCCATTATATGGGCAGGCACTAAATTACGTGGGAGGCGTAACTCTGCCTTCCACGGCCAGTGAGCAGAAGTCTATTATAGTATATGGACGAAAAAATAGGTTCCAGTTATGACCATTACGCGTAGAATTTCGAAATGAAACCTGCCCAGCTTTTGTAAGTAAGCTGTAAGGAATGAGCCTGCCAAATTTCAGCCTTCTACCTACACGGGAAGTTGGAGAATTAGTGATGAGTCAGTGAGGACTTTGCCTTTTATTAGTATAGATATATATAAAGACAACTCCAAAGCAACGCCAAGACAGATGTGCCCACTCCTGTCCATGTGCTGCTGTTGCTACAGCCAGCCTCAGCATTGTGCTTCACTGAGATGTGGCTTTTACCAAAGCTGTTTTGCGTTCCTTTGTTATCCCTGACTGGATACAGTAAACTACCAATTTAAATCTCCTCCCAATTCTTTTTTTTGTCAAAGTTCCATTCCCTTTTCATACAGTGTCCCAAATGTTCATCCTGTAGTTTCCTAATTGGATGCTCTGGTGGATGCTAATTCAAGGTTTTTTGTGAGATTATGCAGACAATATGGAGGCTCTTCAGTTATCAGGTATTTCAGGCTAGGACCACCCCACCACAAACTTTACTCTTTGTTCCCTAAGACCCCATCATTTTTTTTTATTTTGGCTTTTGAAAAGAATTCAATGGTTTTAAAATCAATAAAAGCAGTTTCCTGGTTCAGCATGAGCTTCCCTCTGGAAAAATCTGAATATAGTTCTCAATATTCCAGTCAAATTTAATATTTTTAGTTTAGGAATGACAAAAACCAGAAGGTAATATATGACTATATTGATTTCTTTTAAAAATTCATGGAAAAATGGTTCCAGGCCCTTAACCATTGGTCTCCCAGGCACAGGATATCACAATTTTAAAGTCTGAAAATATTTTGTCAAGCTAAAGTTCCAGGCATAGAGCTTGAATTGAGCTTTATATTTGACTAGGTAAATGCATGTGCCCAAAGATTTATATATAGATTGCTTAAAGCAGGGGTGCCCACACTTTTTCGGCTTGCGAGCTACTTTTAAAATGACCAGGTTGAAATGATCTACCTACATTAAAAATGCTATATATACTGTATATATATATATATATATATATATATATATATATATATATATATATATATATATATATATATATATATATATATATATATATATATATATGTGCGTGGGGGTATTGGCCGGGATGAACGGCTGGCCATATATCACAATATATATACTTTATACATAAAATGTGTGTTGTCGTACCTTGCATAACTGAATAATAACCTTTATGGCACAATAACAATTCAATACATTTATTACTCTTTTTGGAATTAATAATCGTCATGTGGGAAAAGGCTGATGCATAAATAAGTAGAGCCGAATAATGCAGTCAAGGAGCTTTTGAATTCAGCCGAGTGAAAAATAACGGCTGTCCGATTAACTGCGATTTTAGTTCCCTCTTCTTTCTCTTTCTCAGATCGCTTTTTGGAAGGACGTCAGTTTCATAGTTTTAATGAACAGTTCGAAAATGCCTTTCCACATTTTCCTTCTTTGTAATAGCAATGATAGATTGGCAGATCAGACAAACGCACTTCGATTGTGACATTGTGAGAATAAATTCCTCTTCCAATTCCACATCCAGCCCATACCCTCCCCAAACATTTTTTTAAAATCCCTTCTTTAGTTGATATAAATTGGAAGGCTAACTAGATCACAGCCGGAGTTTTGCAGTAGCTCTCGCGTTTGATCGTGCGTGCGAGACAACCAGTGTGTTAGAAGACAAGAGATCTCAGACTGGCCGCCTTGTATGTCAATCAAGTGGCAAATGCCATAGGGAGGATATATGATAGACTAATGTTTAAAAAAAATGTTTTTTTTAATGCAATGCGATCTACCTGCACTACCTTTGTGATCTCTGACTTGAAGGCTTCCATCTTCTTCAATAGGGTTGTTCCATGGCAGATTACTACAATTCTTTTTAAAAATGTAACCACTACATCTCAGATTTTGATTAAAAGGGCTATGCTGGATTATATTACATGTCAAAGTCACTGGTGTAAATAAAAATTTCCTGTGCCTTTGAAAATTAGGGAAATGTTATATTCATGCATGATGCATCACAGAAAGATAAAACACTTTTCATAATAAACGACTGTAATTTAGCACATATTTGCCCTTTTATTACATTTTCATAAAGTAATATAGTATTGAGCTAGGCTATTTGTCGTAGCCTACCTTCCATTCACCTCTTCATAACAATAATAGGTTTAGGCTAATCTAACGCTATTTGACCTTTATTTCTTATCCTGCTTTTCTGAATATAACATTTATTTTTGAGTTACAAATGTAATTAAAATATTGTATCCTTAAGAACACTTCACTGAAAACACTCTTGTCTAGATCACTATCAGCGGGGCTGTCACATTAGTATTGTAGTTGCCTTCCCCTTTTTGTTACGACACGTCATCAACTGTTTGTATCTACCGAAGAAGATATTTTTATTACCTTTTCATTTCTACTGTATTTTAATTGTACATAGGTCAAATGTTATTATTTATTGTAATAGCATTATAAAACCTGAACATATACGATTATTTTTGTAAATAAAAAGCTTCCAAAATGTTGCCCTTTACAATGATTGGAAGCAACGAAATATGCTATTATTTTTACGATTACGGCTAGCCCAAGATAAAAAACTTGAAATCTGAATCTATGCCATAAATATTAATAGTGTTTTATTTATAATTATTTTATATTAAATATATTAAGAATGAAACATTGTTAATTTGAAAGTTTTTCCATTTACATCTAGCCTACAACGTACTTTAATAACTTTTTCATTTTTAACTATTATATTGAAAAACACTACATTATTAATATTATTATTTTAAAAAAACCTCATACAGTAGACCCCCAAAATATTTAAGCAATGTGGACTAAAGTTACTTGTGTGTCTCCCTGAGGGGCCTGAAGCGTAAGCTTCATTAGTTTGATTGTATTGTAGATTTTTTCCCTGCTTCTTACTTCTGATGTCAGACTTTACTGTTCAAAACAAAGTCTCAAAATTTTGTGTAGTCATCCTTAATAATATAACAAATTCAAAATGAAATTTAGCTACACTCTTTAAGTACTGTTAAGGTAATTCGTCTCTCTTGACTGTCTATTTCTACTCTAAACCCCTTCCGTAATGCTAATGCTTTGCGAGGACATGATAATTGCTTAACAAAGTCTTCCGTAAGACCACATAAGTGCACAACATTAATACTCTAATAACCAATTTTAATGCAAAAAATCTAGGCAGTGCAGCATAAACACTAATAATTTAATTACAATTACTACTTTAGATGAACAACGTATTAAAACTATAAAAACAGATTATAGATTAAATAAAAAATACACACAGAGCGGCGCTAACTAAAATGACTTAGTTTCTGTTTCAAACACCAATAACGCACATAGAATTTAGCTCTGCCCCTCCGAAACTTTAAATATGGCACTATTAAATTTTAGAGCATTAACTAACAAGACATTTTGTTTATCAATGATCTTATTAGTGATAGAAAAATAAATTTTATTGTACTAAGTGAAACGTGGCTTAGCTCAGACAGCGTGGCTGTTTTAATCGAATCTGCGCTGGAATCGAAGTACAGTTTTACTTGTGTGGATCGCCAAGGAAAGAAAGGCGACGGCTTGGCAAACATTTACTTGAGTCGGTTAAAGTATAAAGATGTCAGTTTTGGTAAATTCAAGTCCTTAGAGTATCTCGTCGTTATTATTCATGGAGATTCTCACTTTCTAGTATTACCCGTGTAAGGACCTCCTAAATTTAACGCGTCTTTCTTTGAGGAATTCTCAGATTTAATGTATGACACACTCTTAATAGTCAGCAACTTTACCTTTCATATCGATAATCAGTGTGACCAAAAAGTAAAAGAATTCATGAACCTCCTGGACTCTTTTGATTTGAGACAGCTCGTTAATCAGCCTACACATAAAGCAGGTCATACGTTAGACTTAGTAATTACCAAAGGACTAAAGTTAATGTAAAGCAGGTCATTGATATTGGTCTATAAGACCATTTTCTTTTACTATTTAATATAGAAATAAAGATAGAAAACATTCATGAGAAGCATATTGATCAAAAACGCTTCTTTGATTCATCAGCAGCTTTAAAACTTAAAAACATTCTAAGCAATCAGCCCATTTATAGTGTTAACTATAATAGCGAGGATAATGTAAATAGTAAGGTGGAAAAAATTAATACTAAGATAGGAGCTGCTGTTGACATAGTTGCATCTGAAAAGACAGTTAAAAAATCTTCTAACATTGTTATACCATGGAAGACCCAAAGAGTGTCTGATTTAAAAAGAACATGTCGTAGAGCTGAGCGTAAATGGAGGAAAACTAAACTAACTATCCACTATGAGATATTGAAGGTTAAAATAACAGAATACAATAACACAGTCCGTCTTGAGAGGCTCTGCTATTTTTCTAAGATTATAAATAACAATACTAGTAATACCAGAGTCTTATTCTCTATGATAGATCATTTGCTAAACCCAGGTAACACAAAGGAATGCCTCCAGAATACTTCCAGTGAAACCTGTGAGGGTATTGCTGTATTCTTCAATCAAAAAATTAATGATATTAGAAATAATATAGTATATCTCCCCAACACTGCGGACCCTCCTGAGCCCCAGTACTCCGTTATAAACAAATTAAATTCTTTCACCAGGATAGATTTACCTGATTTACATAAAATAATCTCTCAACTGAAACCCTCCACCTGCGTCCTTGACCCAATACCAACAAGTTTTTTCAAAGAAGTATCAGGCGTGCTAATTGATAATATTCTTGACATAGTAAACTTCATTAGATACGGGGTCTTCCCAGACTGTCTTAAGACTGCTGTAGTTAAACCCCTACTCAAGAAAAATAATCTTGACCCCTCTGCTTTTAAAATTTTAGACCCATTTCTAACCTGCCTTCTTAAGTAAAATTTTAGAGACGGCAGTCATTATGCAGTTAAATAACTATTTCAATAAACATGCTGTTCTTGATAAATTTCAATCAGGTTTTAGAACAAATCACAGCACAGAAACTGCACTCGTTAAAGTAGTAAATGACTTGCGGGTAAATGCAGACAGAGGCCATTTATCTGTTCTCATCCTCTTAGATCTGAGTGCCGCATTTGACACCATTGATCACAATATTCTTAGAAATCGCCTTAGTCAATGGGTGGGCCTCTCTGGCAGTGTCTTAAATTGGTTTGAATAAAGAAAATTCTTTGTTAGTTGTGGTAATTATAACTCAAAGACACATGATATCCGATATGGTGTTCCACAAGGCTCTATCCTGGGTCCGCTGCTCTTCTCAATCTACATGCTTCCGTTAGGTCAGATTATCTCAGGGCACAACGTGAGCTACCACAGCTATGCTGATGACACACAGCTGTATTTATCAATAGCACCTGATGACCCAGACTGTTATTCACTAACACAATGTCTTACTTGTGTTTCTGAATGGATGAATAGTAATTTTCTCAAGCTAAATAAAGAGAAAACTGAAATTTTAGTGATTGGCAATAATGGAGACAATGAGGTTATTAGAAATAAACTTGATGCATTAGGATTAAAAGTCAAGACGGAGGTAAAAAGCTTAGGGTAACTGTTGACTGTAACCTGAATTTTAAATCGCATATTAATCAGACCACTAGGACAGCATTTTTTCACTTAAGAAACATAGCAAAAGTTAGACCTCTTATATCATTGAAAGATGCTGAGAAATTAGTTCACGCTTTTGTTTTCAGTCGACTAGATTACTGTAACGCACTCCTCTCAGGACTACCCAAAAAAGACATAAATCGCTTGCAACGAGTGCAGAATGCAGCTGCTAGAATCCTAACTAGGAAAAGAAAATCCGAGCACATTTCTCCAGTTTTGATGTCACTACACTGGTTACCTGTGTCATTCAGGATTGACTTTAAAATGCAGCTTATGGTTTATAAAGCCTTAAATAATCTCGCTCCATCTTATATATCGGAATGTCTGACACCCTATATTCCAAATCGTAACCTTAGATCCTTAAATGAGTGTCTCCTTATAATTCCAAAAGCTAAACTTAAAAGAAGTGGTGAGGCGGCCTTCTGCTGTTATGCACCTAAAATCTGGAATAGCCTGCCAATAGGAATTCGCCAGGCTAATACAGTAGAGCACATTAAAACACTGCTGAAAACACATTACTTTAACATGGCTTTCTGATAACTTCACCTTCATTTAATCCTGATACTCTGTATGTTCAATTCAGTATACTGTAATAACTATTCATGGTGGCTTTAAAATCTGTACTAACTCCTACTCTCTCTTTTGTTTCTTTTCCCGGTTTTCTGTGGTGGCGATCTGCGCCACCACCACCTAATCAAAGCACCATGATGTTCCTATATTGATGGATTTAAAGCCGGAAGTCCTTATAACCGTTATCATCAAGTCCTTCCATGAGAACCCTAAATACAAAGAGGACTGTTTCATTTATGTTAGGTAGAATGCTCAGAGGGGGCTGGGCGGTCTCATGGCCTGGAACCCTGGAACCCCTGCAGATTTTATTTTTTCTCTGGAGTTTTTTTTTTTTTCTGTCCTCCCTGGCCATCGGACCTTACTCTTATTCTATGTTAATTAGTGTTGTCTTATTCTAATTCTTCCTTTATCTTTTATTTCTCTTTTTTTCATTATGTAAAGCACTTTGAGCTACATTATTTAAATGAAAATGTGCTATATAAATAAATGTTGTTATTGCTTTTTATTTGATTTTCTTAGTAACAAATTATACATGCTTAATATAAATCATGCAAGAAATGGAAATTAACTATATATTCAACTTAATCATTTGAACTGCAAAGAATATCAGTAACGGCTATGTTTTTAGATATCAAATTCCCAAATCTTCAAAAGAAGGAAAGCAGCAGGCAGTTGGACAGCCTGTCACTACAGAGACATGCAAAGGGACAACTGTGATAAATGTGAACATTTTACACAGCCTAAGTGACGGATGGTGGCACAGTGGATACTGCTAGTGCCTCACGTATCCATCTTCTTGAATCTGAATCTACGGTGGCCCAAAAGGGCAAAGCACAAAAAAAAAAAAAAATTTGAGAAGTGCAAACAAAACAAAAAGTGTTTTATATTAATTTTGTATTATATTTTTAGTTTGTGGTTCATTTTAATTTTTACTTTACGTTTTCAATTTTCTTTCTTTTTTTTTTGGTGCTTTGCCATTCAGGGCCACTATATGAATCCCACTTCCAAACTTTATTTATGTAAAGTTTGCACACTCTCGCCATGCCTGCTATTGTTTTTTCCAGTTATTCCATTTTTCTTTCCACAAGCCAAATATATGTGTGTAGAGTTAAATGGGAAAACCTAACCTGAGCATGTGGATGTGTAAAGTAGTGTGCCCAGTGATAAGCTGGTGCCTTGGCCATGGTAAGTTAGTGCCTTGTGTCTGATACTGCCAGGAATCCTGAACTGGATTAACTGTATCTGAGCATGTTATGTTATATTTATATACGAGGTGTGGCAGAAAAATAATGAGACTGGCAACACTGCAAGCGATCTGGCAACGCTGCAAGCGATCTGGCAATGCTGCGCTGTTGTCCTTGATAGAGCACGTGTATCAGTACCCTCCCATAGCTCAGTGCGAGTTTCAACTCCTTCTGTTAACTACGTGATTTTTGTGACTGCTATTAGCGAAGTTGTGTTTTTGATTGTGCGTCACACAAAATGGAACAGCGGAATTTGGAGCAACGTTGTGCCATTAAACGGCAAGTGTGACTTTTGAAAAGTTAAAACAGGCCTATGGGGAACATTCTTTATCCCAAGCTCAAGTTTTTCGCTGGCACAAATCATTTTTGGAAGGCAGAAAACACGCTTGAAGATGAACACCGTTCAGGGAGGACTTCAACTTCGAAAACCAATGAAAACATCGAACGTGTGAACACTCTTGTGAGATCAGACCGTCGTTTAACATTAAGAATGTTCAGTGAACAATTAAATTTGAACACATTTACCGTTCATCAAATTTTGACTGAACATTTGCACATGCGAAAGGTCTGTGCCAAAATGGTGCCGAAAAACTGCCCTCTCCATAACAGAATTGTTGACCTCAAAAGGCATTCCTGTGGTTCCCCAGCCCCCTTATTCACCTGACCTCAGTCCGTGTGACTTTTTCCTTTTTCCTAAACTGAAAATGTCCTCAAAGGACGTCATTTCGGGACTTTAGAAAACATCCAAAAGAGTGTAACGGACATGCTGAAGACCATACCGGTTGAAGACTTCCAGCGCTGCTACCAACAGTGGGAACAACGTCTCCATCAGTGTGTAGCTGCCCAAGGGAACTACTTTGAAGGGGATAACATTGATGTTTGAAAAAAATAAAAACTTTGGTAAATAAAAAATCAGTCTCATTACTTTTCTGCCACACTTCGTATAATACGCTACCATGGCTGTTCGTTTGTCTGTCCAGGATTTTAAATCACCCGTAGCTCGCAAACTGTTTGACTTAATCGCCTGAAATTTGGTACACATATACTACATGACGTCTACTGTCCGTTTTCGGGATGATGATTGACCTTCAAGGTTATTCGTCTTTTTATTTTTATTTTATTTTATTGTAGAATCAACTCTCAGCAGATACGGCGCTTGCGTACAGATGCCGCTCTCATCCCTACCACCTTCGCTGTCACTTCCCCTGCCTCTTCATATCTTAAATCATTCTTGAAGCAGATTGAAGACTTAAGTGCCAGCTTAAATGAAAAATTAAGGAAAACATACTAAGTAATTGCAACACAAACACTGAGTTGATCAGTTTTAATGTGAAAAAATGCAGAGGAAAGAAGAGAAGAAGCAGGCCACTAGGGTGGAGAAAAATGGAGCTGCTCAGGTAGCAGTAAGCGCATCAACCTCTGAGCAAACTAATGCTAAACATACAGAGAAAGAGTATGAAATCTATGAATGCTCAGGTGAAGTGTATACACTGCACGTTATCGTGCAGTGCACCGTTACTGGTGGTTAATATTAGGACAAAATTTTAATTTGGTTGTTCGGCAATTAATTAAAATATTGCACCACTAAGTTGGGTGTTTTAAAGTATTCAGTGAACTGTAAAAAAAGAAACCCATAATCCTGAATTGGATCAAGCAGGTTTGAGAATTTTATATTTTTGTGATGAAAGGTGAAAAAAATTATGTGACATACCAAATGATCCAGGCATAATTTAAAATTAAATAAGACAGGGTTGCCAACCTTCCACATTGAATATTTAGCTGCTAGTATAAAGAGGCTACTAGTGACTGATGTTGTGCTTACAAGGAGTCAGGCTGCCAAGAAATAAACAGACCACTTGTTAGAAAAGTGTTTATAAAATAAACAGACATTAACTGAAAAGTTATGAAATTGAATTGCAAATTAAGATTAGATCAGAAGGGGCTTTAAGTAAAAACACTGTGTAATCTAAAAAAAAAAATCAGTAATTTAATTGGCAGTTTTACTTCTCTGCAACATTTCAGAGCACAGGATTTTTCTATTTTGATTCAGCTACAACAGATTCTTGAGGAAGAAGTTAAAAAATACAATGTACAAAAATGCATTCAATGTATAGAAACTGATAAAACACATCGATGGCTTTTAATAATTAAAGGTCCCTGTAATAATATTTCACAGTTTTGTCACACTGGCAAAATGTATGAGTCATTTTAAACTCCAGCCATCCCTTCCTACGTTTCCTAAATCCACTTACTCCACTTGCAGGATTGCAAGAAAATATTCCAAGGAAAGGACAAAAGTGATTTGGTCCCTCTGCAAATGTAAATTGCCCAGTTGGAATGGGAAAGAGAAAATTACGAGAAAATATAAAGTAGGAGCAGGCAAAAATCTTAGTCTAAACCAGACAAAGCTCAGAATATTATGAGAGAAAGACAGAGCTGTTCATCAAGGCCAGAAACACAAAAACAAAGTCAAAGTCAGAATAATGCTGCAGAGGTCCTTGGAGAAGCTACATTTATTTGCCAAAATCTGTTTTGATTCTCCATTTTGATTTCAGAATTATTTTTTGAGCAGATTCATTTCTCTTATTATCAATCCCACAGCAACATCTTCAATTGATTGATCATCACTTTCATAAATTTTACGTTGCGATACTCATATTTAAAAATTGGTAGTGCTCAGAATGGTGTGTTCAAGCTTTGGACTCTCATTATTCAAAAAACTCTTTATGTTAGTGTTAGAGGAAGCTAAAAGTTTCTAATGCTAAAGGTTTTACTGTTATGACTCCTTCTTTTATTTCCTTTGAGTTTGTTGTGCCAGTTACTTTATCCAGTTTAGTCTTCTGAAACACATCACAAGTAACATCTACCTGCTTCTGAACTGAACACTGATAAGTGGTAAGGTTGACGTTTCACAGGGGCAGGGCAGCACATCTAGGAGATAAGCATTCATTCAGAAAATTACTGTATTGTGAAAACTGAAGTGCTAAACTATGGGTTAGCATCACAAAACTGACTATGAAATCAACATTGAAGTTAAAAGGTGAACTGCCGTGAGTCAAAAATCAAAAGAAGATTCGTCAAAAACCAGATGCAAACTGTTAACAGAATCAGAGAGGAACTGTTATGAGTTTGAAAAACAGATGATCTTCAATACTACAAGTAAACACACTGTTGAATCCTTAAACTAGGGAATTCTTGGTGAAAACTGAAGTTTTAATCCGTGATTAATGCCAAAACAAACACTGCCAAACGTTAACAACAACAACAAGGAGTACGGCCACCAAAATTTTAGACTCAAAACCATATGATGATCAGAAAGCAAGCTGCCACAAAAAACGGGCAAGAGCCAGAATGCAAGTTTCCGACAAAATCTACACTCCAAACCGTACAAGAACCAGAAGTTTTAAAGGCTCCAAAATTTAGACTGAAGACTGTTTTAGATGTCAAAACAAAACTGAAGAATCCATGATGTGGGGCATAGTGCCTTCTGGAAGGAGTCTGTCCTAGCAACATAGTCAACGTCAAAGCTACAATATGGCGATATGACGCTCTTTACAATAACTGATAATAAAATTATATTAGTGTATAGTTAAATTATTAACACAAAACACCTATGTAGCTATGTAAGAACCCACAAGGTAGAAGAAAAACATTATATGAAGGAAAAAAAAAATAAAAATAAACTGCCCAAATTGTATTTAGTTCTGTTTAGTGTTACTGGGTTAGATTTTTTTGTTACTCTATTGTGTTTGTATTGTATCATCTCAAATGCTTCATTATTAATTTGGCTTCCTATGTACCTGCTTGTTAGTTCATTTTCGTAAAGTAACCTTGGGCTTGAGATAAGGTGCTTCATAAATAAAACAATATTACCATTGTTAGGAAATTAATTTTTTTCTGACACACTTTTCAGTAATTCAAACCACCGCTCTCTTAGCACTAAGAACATGACTTTCTCAGCACTATTTTCATCCCCGGTCAAGCTAGCTCAGTATTTGTACCTGCTGATGTATGATGCCCATTATTGTGATAATAGGACTGTAAAGGTAATCATTTGTTTTTGTAGCAAATCCAAAAGCTTGCTAGAATGCTAGAAACCACATGCCACAGCCTTCACTAGGCAGAACTTGATGACACTGTGTGTCATGATATTTAATTTTCATGTGACAGGTAACAAAATATCAAGTGTAAATGACATATCTATGGCTTAGGGAAATAAGAACATGGCACTGTGGTATAATTATTACCCAAATAATAAAAATAATATTGTATGTCCAATACATAAAAAAACCAAACAGAACTAATAAAAAGGCCAAAATGCAGAATACAGAAGGCCAGTCTAGAATCACTGATAATGAGCCAATTTATAATCATCAAGTAGCTTAACATGTTTGGCTTTCAGATAAGGAAGAACAACCTAGTATCTGAGAAAAAACGCTAAGGAAATACAAAGAAAACATGCAAACACATCAATACACATGTGTTCCTGGGGAAGAACGTCAAGCTTGTTAACTTGTAAATCCACCCAAAGTCAAGGGTTGGCACTGCTTTGAAACACTTCTCCACTCCCTCTCTCTGCTGATCCAGAAACCAATATCTTGAGGGCATGTGACATCACTTCCAGTTCTGGGGCTCCTGAAGCCCAGCAATATCACCCCAACGCCCTACTGACTTCATAACTGAGACTCACATTTCTGAAGATGTTGCACACAATACACTTTCATTTGTGTTTGTTATTTTGTTCTTGAATTTACAGTTTGCCTGAGGCTGCCCCAACCCGTTATCTTCGTGCTGTGCTTTATTTAGAAGATCAAAACAGAAACTGGTCATGGAGTTAAACCCAACTTTAAGGAGGAGTGAGGCAACAGCACTGACAACTGTGATGCTTTATTACTTAAAAAAGACCAAAGCTTAAAGTTCCACAAAGTCTGTTGTGATGACGCCAGACTATAAGTGATGCAGCCTGTGTGAGGCCATGATTATGTCTTAGTCTGCTAGTAGCTCAATACCAAATGAAAACACATAGTAGACATAAAACACCTGCACCAATTTTAGTAAAAACTCTGCTGGAGTCGATGAAAAACAGCTCAGCCGCTTACACGTTCAGCCTATAAATAAAAAGGTCCAACAAGTTTTTTTTTCCCTCCAATTAGTTTCTTGCCAGTGAATTCCTCCTGTTAGCAGCTCGGCTATTTAAATGTCTTGTATGAGCTACAAGATGGTGTGAAAAGATGTTGAAATGTGCTGTGTTATTCATTGTCATTTACATTTTTTTCCAAGTCTTTCATGTTTCTTTATTACTTGAGACCAGTATATACTATCTATTATGACATCACTGTAGTTAATCATTTTTATAAAGGCTTCGCTGTTTAATAGTCCCAGGATATCTATAAAATACTGTGACAAATCTTCTTTCTCAGTCTGTTTTCCAATACAAATATGGAACAGTAGGAATAAATTGTTGATGCTAGAAAGATAACTCCTAATATATCATAGCAAAGTTAAACAGTTTTTCATTATTTGTCTTTAAAGCTGACTTTTCAGAACATAATGAACATCTAATATAAAGTATATTACACAAGTCCGACAAAAGATCATCTGTTAATATGCCAAAATAAAAGCTCTTTGGCATTATGCTTAGCAGTGGCATTTTTGGCAAGGAAATTCTCTTGGGGCCATACCAGAATTTTCCTATAGTGTATGTGTGCGGACTTCTCTACCATTAACATTAACTTAGCTAAGTAATAAAATCTGGCCATATTTTGCTAATGATTAGTGAAATATGCAAATTTATGTACCTTTCATGTCACAAAGAATCAAGCAGACAACAGAATGCTCATTCCTGGTCTGTCTTGATTGGCGTTGGATCAAAGTACAACCATGATCATCTTCTGACAAAATGCAGCATGTAGATGTAAATGCAGCCATCCACTACACATGTTTTGGCTATGAACTGCTTAAATTGAAACAGCAACATCTCAAATTGGGAATCGACAACACTGAGGTGAAAAAGGACAAGCCATAATAACACGTAAAGAGCATGCAGACTACACACACTGCATGTGTCGATCACAAGGGCTGTCCAGTAGCAGTGCTAACCCCTATGTAACAAAGTGTTTGCTGGGCAGCTAAATGAAGAAAATGATTTCCTGTTCTTTCTACACTAGGACTCTTAACTTTTTAGTAACAGCTTGTTTCTGTTATGATTTGGAGTTCATAATAAAAGGAGGTTAAGGCCTCCAAAAAGAGACCAGGATGTTCAAAATAGGCTCACCCTAAACCAGCCTGTCCCAACTATTAGCTTCAGACCTCTGCCAAAGCAGGACCCAAAAGGGAGACTGGCTTTTAAAGTTCTCAATATATATTAAAATCCCAAAATATCAAAATGCCTCACAAGACAGAGACAATCTAAGATGCGAAATCTTTATATTAGGAAATATTTATTGAACA
Organism: Polypterus senegalus; assembly: GCF_016835505.1. Classification (NCBI taxonomy): domain Eukaryota; kingdom Metazoa; phylum Chordata; class Cladistia; order Polypteriformes; family Polypteridae; genus Polypterus; species Polypterus senegalus. The sequence goes on from NC_053154.1 coordinate 273,430,543, forward strand.
GAAATAGAAAAACACAAAAAGGCCTCAAACAGAGCAAAAAGTAGTTCTCACGTATAAATAAATACAAAAAATAGTAGTATTAGAGTGAAAAAGCTAATTATACTATTTAGTTGTTACATTTTTATAATTCATGTATTCTCCCTTCAAATACAAGTTTTATTATCTATTGTGTTTATTTATTCTGTTTACTGCTTCCTAGTTTTAATTTTTGGGTGAGAAACGGAAAAGGGAGGAGAGAGGAAAAAATAAAAAGATGAGAGTGGAGAAAGAGAGTGGTTGGGACATAAATAAAGGTCATAAGAAAGAACTCTTGTGTTGTACTTGAAGTTTTACTAGCCCACGTTACACTACTCATTGATGATACTATGCACAGTATTATAGTAGCAGAAGAATGGCTTCATGTACACAGTGCAAAATGGAACTGTACAGACATACTGTATAATGTAGGTTAAAAAAAAGTGCAGATAGTGCAGATAGCTGTACACATTATAAGAGACGGCCGGCAGTTCAACCCAGCTGGGCCTCCCCTGAGATGGAAGTATAGGGGAAGGCAGCTTTTTAAAGACACTGCCTCCCAAGATGCTAGATGGCAGCTCCCCTGGAGTGTAGCGGTGCCCAGATTACCACTGGGCATCCTGGGACTTGGATTTTGGTATCTCAGCCCTGTTGGGTGCCGTGGGTGCCACCAGGGGGAACAAAGATGGGAGATAAGATTCTTGCCTAGCCCGGTAGTACTAGAAGGTCATGGGGATGGAAGTCCCAGAAGTACTTCCAGGCTGATTAAAGAACTTGAAATCTCTTGCTGACCTGGAAGATTGGCATGTCACATGGGAGGAAGAACAGAAGGACTTCCAGGTCAGGGAATATATAAAGGACTGCGGAACACCCAGCAGGTGAACCAGAGTCGGGTGGATGGTGGACAAAGCTTGCTGGGAGGTATGGAGGAGACAGAGAGAGAGATAATTGTGTTTATTTTTGTACTTCTTGCCGGTTTATTGTGGCTGTGGTGCTTAGTGGGCACTATTAGAAGAAGAAAAGAATTAAAAGTCTTCTTGGTGCTTTTACCTGGTGTCCTGAATGTCTGTCTGTTGGATTCTATGGGGCAACATTGCCACCTAGCGTCCACAACATTTAACATATAGCAGAAATATACATATACCAGCATGTGGATACAGTACAGGGCAGAGAAGTTCAAATTACCAAGAGTTTAGTGACATTATGGACTGGGCTGTTTCCAAAGTGGGTGCAGTGTTTGATGAGGCGGAGTGTTTACCAGAAGGCAGAACTGAAAACAGGGGATGATCTGGATGGCTAGCATCAAAACGATGGATGCAGCCCTCCTCAAACTTCAGGTGGATTAAATTGCTTGAAGCTGTGGAAAGTCAGCCTCAATGATTTTTGAAGCAGTATAAACAGTCTTTTGGATACCTTATGATACTGGAAAGTAAGGTTATCAAACCACAACATGATGCATCTTGTCAGGATATTTTTAATAGCATAGCTGTACAAGTTCACCAGGATTTTGGTTCCCATACCAAAGATCTTTAGCTTTCTCAGGAAAAAATGTCTTTGCTGATTCCTTGTGAGGATGCAGATATTGTTGACAGACCATAAAAGGCTGTCTGGATGGGGCAGCCATTTGATGCGGAGTGGAATGTGATTGTCATTGTTCTTCCTGAAATCAACAATGACCTCCTTTGTAACCAAGTCCCAAAACACAATCCAATTGAATAATCCAATACAAAGTACAGAAAATAGTTAAAAAACAGAAATTGAAAAACAAACAAAAATACTCACGAAAGACTTCAGGAACTCTCAATGTACCACTCAAAATACACCAAAAAAGAAATAAAACCAACATAAATATCATAAAGACACGGGAAATACTAATTCAAATTTAACAATAATAACCAATAATACAAGCCAAGCAAAAAATGTTGTCTGTAACACACATTTTCATGGAATGAGCACATATAAGGCTTCCTTAGCGGCTTTGTCAAATTTTGTGGGTTCAAATCCTGCTACTGACACTGCATGACCATGAGCAAGTCACTTGACCTGCACGTGCTCCAGAAAATCAAAAGAAGTGTAGCCAATTGTATCATAAATGTTGTTAAGTCACCTTGGATAAAGGTGTCAGACAAATAAGTAAATGGAAATGGAGACCCTCTCAGATTAGCCTAATGTCTTGTGCTCAATGCAATCCTGGTATTGACCAGCTTTCTTTCTTTTTTCAATTTACTGTGGATCTTTAAATGAGCAAATGATACTGAACTTTTTGCACCTTTTCGCTGGCTTGTGCTGGATAGTTTTGATTGGGAAAAGTCAGAATTATAAGTGCAGATGTCAGATTAAACAAAAAAAAAATGTCTACATTTTATTGTTGAACATAAGGGGCTCAAGCTTTCAAGCCCCATCACTGAGCGAGAAGGTTAAGTGCCATATGCACCCACACATCCAAGAGTAACCCTAGAACACTCTGGGGCCATTAGGGCTAGTCGCATCATCTGGACACAGGCTTGAAGCACCTAGCATGAAAACAATTTCACATATTGCAAAAGCAATATTTTTCAAGATATGAAATTACATTGAGAATATGAAGGAAAGGGGTAGGTTGTTATCAGAGCTGGATTAAGGAGGGTGGAGCCTCCTGGGCAGAAGGAATTTTTGGGGCTCTACCTACATAAAATACTATGAGTGTACATCAACGTCAACATCAATTTAAAATGAATGGAAATAACCTGAAGTACAAAAAATGGGCTTACTCTTTGAAATGGATGCTGTACCAAAGCTTTTATCTTTAGTTAGCCATTGCTGTACAGATGACAAATAACCAAGTAACCATCACAAATTGAGGTTTGAAAAGTCAACTACAGAACCCTATTGCAAATGCCTAGAAAAGTAAGAATATCAGAACTGCATATGACTTTCTGTATATTAATATGGACAAATGCATGCTGTTTGAACTTTTCTACTTCTCTTTGTAGCAAAGGCCTTGATCAGATCAGTACAATCCAGTTTCCAAACCAGATCACTCTCAGTTAACATCAGAGTCAAATGAATCACTCTTTCCTGTCCCACTGTGGATTTGAGCCTATTCTTCACTAGCTTGTGCTTTTAGAAAGTACACTCGCCACTTGCAAATATGACTAGCAATGTCAGGTAAAGCCTGAAAGCAACATCTACATGCTTTTTCTGTAAAAAATTGTAAAAGCTTTGTGGCAGATAAAATTCCTTTAGTACTTATGAATTCTCCAACGTGGATAATCTGCTAACCACCATGCCACTGTACCTGAAACAACAAAAGATGCAGAAGGAACAATAACCACAAACAAAATACCATACATATCCATAAACTAGGAAGAAGTGGGCTGAAGATTTAATCTTTCTTGGCTCTAAAATTGATCACGATGTTGACTGCACCCCTGAGATCAAGAGATGGCTGGCACTTGGAAGAAATGCAATGGTCAGTGTGAACAACATATGGAAGAGCAAAGACATAAGCCTGGCAACAAGATTTAGATTAGTCAGTGCGATCTGGCTGCTGATCTGGATGCTGAGAACAGCAGACAAGCAAAGGATCATAGCTTTTGAGTTGTGGCGCTGGAGACATCTGCTGTGCATTCCATGACCAACAAGAACAACAGAACAGATCAAACCAAAATTCTCACTGGAGGCCAAGGTAATAAAGCAAAAGCTGTCCTACTTGGTCACATCATTTGGAGCAGGTCGCTTAAGAAGGCTGTCATTCTTGGAATGGTCAGTGGCAAAACAGGAAGAGGTGTCCAATAACCCGCTGGCTAGATACCATCAAGAAAGATACTGGGCTGAACATAGCAGAATTGAAAAAAACCATGAGAAATCAGAAGACATGCAGAGCATTAATCCATATATATGTATTGTGATAAAATAAGAACACAACCACAACAGATCAAGAGTTGGGGAGCTTCCCCATATACTGGTTGAAGGATCCAGTCTTCTAAATCAGGGTGAAAGTAATTAAAAACAAACATTTGACAAAAACAGAATGGTTTCTCTGAGCTTTTATGGATGCATGACAGGAAACTGATACGGAGGAGAAATGAAATCAAAAGCGGCTGTGATGTTGATTGAAGGAGCTGGGGATGATGTCACAAATTGAAGTCATTACGAAGAGACTGGAAGTGAGGTAATTCAGGGGAGCCTGAACAGAAGTCTTCTGTAGTAAGCAACATGGAAGTGGATACGTGAGTGTTGAGGAAAGGAAAAAAAACAGATTAATGCTCCGTTCCAATCCCCTATATTCCGTTCTTTCATTTCCTATTGGCTGTTCCCTATTTGCACGTAATAATATATATATATATATATATATTATAAAGAAACAACACAACACAGCATAAAGGTTTAGGGTTTTAGCCCTGTATACTGTGTAACAGATTGGGGGTGCTATCACTCCCTTGAAACCTCAGGCAATATGCCAGACACCAGATAAAAGTCCAATAGTTGACTTTATTATTAAATAACAGTGCACAAAGCACCCTCCTCTCCACAATACTGATAAATAAATCACAATTACAATAATAAGTCCTCCAACTCTCCCAGACGCGTTGCCGCCCTTCCACCCAGCTCAGCTCGCCGTCTGAGAGTTCCTACAGTCACTCTTATAGTCCGTGACCCGGAAGTGCTTCTGAACCCACAGTCCATGTGACTTCCTAGCACTTCCGGGTCAGATCAAAACTCTTCTTTTCTTTGTCAGCCCGGAAGCACTTTATTTCTTCCATCCTCGTGACCTATAAGTACTTCCAGGCTGTATGAAAACCAAACATCTCTGTGTTTCCCTGCAGCGTCCCCTGGCGGCCCCGACGTTATCTAGCAGGGCTGTGTATTAAAACTCCATAGACCATGATGCCCTGCTGGAATTCGGGGCATCTCCACGTTGCAGGGAGGTCTCCATCTGGCAGCTTGGGGATCTTGGCCAGGATAAGCTGCCGGCCATAGTTCACAACTGCAACTGAAAAAAGAGTAACGTCTCCAAGTAAGGTTTACAAGGTCAAAATAAAGACATAATATGATGGGAGGATGGGCAATTTATACAGGGGGACCAGAAGTTAGAAGGTGGAATGCTGGGAAAAGCGTGGTGCAGGATGGGTGTTTGACATCATCATAGCGGAACTGGAGAGTAGAGGGGATCCTGGAACTATGGCAGCTTTTTGGCTTGTCCGGGCGTTGTTACAGCGGCAATTCCTCATTCTAGCTGAGAAAACAAGAAAAGAAAGGTTAGTGTGCCGCCATTGTCCCTTGGCACGATCTGTTGCGATGCGGCTCGGGTTCTTAAACTGCTCCCCATGTGCTTGTGCGTGACATGACCCCACCCTCGAGCCCAGAACGAGAGGTCGTGTGCCCAAGAGAGGGTATCCGCGTTGGCCTGATGGTCACCCTGATGATAAGTGATGGTGAACTTGTACGGCTGCAGGTCCAAAAACCACCTGGTAACCCGAGGATTCGAATCCCTGTGAAGGGCCATCCATTGGAGGGGGGCATGGTCTTTCACCAGGGTGAACTCCCGGCCAAGCTGATAGTACCACAGGTGAGTTACCACCCACTTGATTGCCAGTGTTTCCCGTTCCACCACAGCATACCTCGTCTCCCAGTCCAACAGTGTCCGGCACAGGTAAATCACGGGGTGTTTGACACCATCGATACTTTGGCTCAACACGGCACTGAGGCCAGTGTCCGAAGCATCGGTCTGGAGGAGAAAAAGCAGTGAAAAGTTAGGTGTTCTCAAAATAGGTGTGACGTGAGGGCCATTTTTAAGTCACTGAATGCTAGTTCAGTTACCTCATTCCACACCACATGCAAAGGGGCCTTCTTCTTTGTCAAGTCTATCAAGGGTGCTGCCCTATCTGAGAAGCAAGGCACAAACTGGCGGTAGTAACTCGCTAACCCCAAGAAAGCCTGCACCTGTTTCTTGAGTATCGGACGGGCCAATTCCAGGATGTGCTTTATTTGTGAGCACTGTGGTTTCACCATCCCCCCTCCTACCAGGTAGCCCATATTTGGCCTCGTTCAACCCAAAGAAGCACTTCTGGGGGTTAATCCGTAGGTCAGGAGGACAGCATAAACCTGCAACACATTGTTCCTCCCAGGTGCCAGAAAAGATGACGATGTCATCGAGGTAGGTGGCACAATAGGACTGTTAGGTCAATGGCACTCTGTCTACCAGACGCTGGAAAATCTCTGCCGCCCTGTGCAGCCCAAATGGGAGGACCTTGTATTGCCAGTGTCCGCTAGGGGTACTGAAGGCTGTTTTTTCTTTAGTAGATGCCATTAAGGGAATTTGCCAGTGCCCTTTGGTCATGTCAAGAGTAGTCAAATACCGGGCCGTTCCCAACCTCTCGAAGAGCTCGTCGACTCGGGGCATGGGATAGACATCAAACTTAGAAACCTGATTAAAGAGTCAGAAGTTGTTACAAAATCTCCAAGAGCCTTCCGGCTTGGACATGAGAACAATGGGACTGAACCACGGGCTGTGGCTTTCCTCGATAACGCCCATGTCCAACATCCGCTGGACCTCCAACTCCACCTCAGGCCGTTTGCCTTTTTGCCTCCAGCAGGTGACAGGGTCGTTCCCTGACAACCACTCCCGGTCACAATATCGTTCTGAATCAGCGAGGTCCGGCCTGGTGCTTCACTGACCACCTCCAGAACAGACATGATCGTTCCTTTGAGCTCCCGTCATTGGTGGGACATCAGACTGTGGCCGAGATGAAGCGTGATTTTTTCGGAGAAAAGGGAGAGGGTGGGCTTGGAAAGAGGTTGTTCCTCCCTGGCCTTCCACAGCTTTAGCAAGTTCACGTGATACACCCTCTCGCTTGGTTGATGGTTTGGCTGACTTACCAAATAGCTGACGAGTCCCTTTCTGTTCTTAACCTCATACAGGCCCTGCCAATGGGCCAGCAGTTTCGAGTGGGAGGTGGGCATGAGCACCAGTCCATGATCTCCCGGCTGAAATTCGTGCAGGGAGGAGTTACGGTTATAATTCTGGACCTGCGCTGTTTGAGCCCGAGACGTGATCTTTTAGTTTAGGCCAGATTTTATCTAATCAATCACATAATTGCGTGATATACTCCAACAAGTTTGTGGAGGGAAGTGCCTCCCTTTCCCAGCCTTCTTTTAGTAAGTTCAAAATACCACGGGGTGGGCGCCCATAGAGTAGTTCAAACAGGGAAAACCCCAAGGAGGCTTGTGGCACCTCCCGGTAAGCAAAAAGGACTAAAGGCAATAGCTAGTCCCAGTTCCTCCCATCTGTGCTGACTACCTTGTGGAGCATCTGCTTAAGGGTCTGGTTAAACCTTTTGACCAGCCCGTCCATCTGTGGGTGATAAACAGATGTTTTGAGATGCTTAATACAGAGTAACTTGGCCACCTCCCTGAAATTTACTTGAAGTAAAGGGCGTACCTTGGTCCGTAAGGACTTCTTTAGGTATGACCACTTGGGAAAATAGCCCTACTAATTCCTGTGCGATATTTTTTGCGTTAGCAGCTCTCAGGGGAACTGCTTCTGGGTACCGTGTTGCGTAATCCACCGTGACCAATATATATTTATGGCCTCGGACCAAAGGCTCTAGGGGTCCTATGAGATCGACTCTGATCGTCTCAATGGTCACGTCAAAAAAGGAAATCGGGACTAGAGGAGCTCGGTCCCTCTGGGGAATCTGGTGCAACTGACAGACTGAGCAAGACTGACAGAAACGGTGGACCTCCTCGTTGATCCCGGTCCAATAAAACCGGAGCTTTATCCTCTCTAGTGTCTTTTCAACCCCGCTGCACTAACATCAACTTACGAACCTCGCCTTTGTGTTCCGCAACTCGGTACAACAAGTCATTTTCTAGGACAAAGTAGGGTCCCAGTCGTGTGGAATCTAGCCACACTATGTCATCTATGGATACAACAGCATTCTGGGCAAACCACTGGGAATCGTCATTCCACTGCTCTTTTTTAAATGACGCCGGCGTAGAGCAAAATTGAAAGTCTATGCCAGCTAGTACGTCAGGTGCATGGTCCGGAGCAGCGCCTGCCGACCCCAGAACCCCACCCGGTTGTACTTCTGGGTTGGGGTCTGTCGCCAAAGGGCGTCCCCCCGGGCTGCCTACTTCATCAATCTTGTCCCAATATAACCGGATACGGGGGCTCGGGCAAGACCGCAACCAATAGCTGTTTCGGAGTCTCCTTCCAGGTTATAAAACACCTCGCGGACCTGTATGACCTGGTGTCTCCATGCACGCATGTTACGCTCATCCGCTTTGTGAGCCACTGTCGCAGTAAAACATAACGGTGAGCAACAATGGTAGTATTGCTCCCGGAATCAAACAAAGCCACAACCGAATCCCCATTCACCAACACCACTCCCATATTAGTGACCGCCAGAGGGTTTGACAGCACACAGTACCTCTCTCCTCTCGCAAAGCAGCAGTCCATAGGCTCTACGTTGAGGGGACAGGTGGGAAGAATGTGTCCCACCTCGGCACACTTGAAACAGCGCGGTGGGGTGGCCACCCAGTCTCGTGATTTCGCTGACAAAACGGGGGGCTCCAGGGTGGGAGCCTGTCCCTGTCAGGCCATACAGGTAGGTTTCTCAGACCCCCCGATTTGGTTCACCACCAGTTGTCGCTCTATGACCTCCAGAAGCCCGTTCATATCCCAGAATGGGTGTCTCCGGACCTGCTGGGTGAGGTAGTCCGGCATAGTGTAAATTAACGCTTTGCAGGCTACCTGCTCGCCCACCTGGCGAGCTTGATTGACATCTGGCCGAAGCCAGCGTCCGAGTTTGCCCCAGAACTCAAACGCCTGGGCCCTAGGAGGGAGGCTGGCCGGAGGTGACGCCATAGCGCTTATATAATTCTGCTCTCAGGAGGTCATACTGGGAGGCTTCCTCCTCAGGGAGGTCATGATAGGCCTGCTGTACCGGGCCCTTCAGCTAGGGAGCCAGGATGGACGTCCACTCTGACTGTGGCCACTGATTCCTTGTCGCCGTCCTTTCGAAGACGGTCAGGTATGCTTCCAGATCGTCGGTTTCTGTGAGGGGGACGATGAGGGTGGTGGACGCCGTGTGGGGTCCAGCCTCGCTGCTTCCGCGGCCATCGGCCACCTCTTCGTCTCTGCGAGTTCATCTTCGGGCTCTATCCTGCCGACTACGCCAATCAGTGAAGACACAACACAGTATAAAGGTTTGGGGTTTTAGCCCCGTATACTGCAACTGAAAAAAGAGTAATGTCTCCACATAAGGTTTACAAGGTCAAAATCAAGACATAATATGAAGGGAGGACAGGCAATTTATACAGGGGCACTGGAAATTAGAAAGTGGAAAGCTTAGAAAATCGTGGTGCAGGATGGGTGTTTGACGTCATCATAGCGGAACTGGAGGGTAGAAAGGAACCCGGAAGTATGGCAGCTTTTTGGCTTGTCCGGGCATTGTTACGGTGGCGATTCCTCGTTCTGGTTGAGAAAACAAGAAAAGAAAGGTTAGTGCGCCGCTGTTCTCCCTTGGCACGATATGTTGCAATGTGGCCCGGGTCCTTAAACTGCTCCCCATGCGCTCGTGCGTGAATATATATATATATATATATATATATATATATATATATATATATATATATATATATATTATATATATATATATGTGTGTGTGTTTTTATAATTTTTAATTGTCAATTTGTTTCATCATTTATTAGATTTTTCTGCAGTGCCCTAAACTAAAAAAAAAACGTAGAGGGCCACTGACTTCACACCTTTTACACCCAAGAATCAGACAGGCACAAGGTGGAGTGGAGGGCTCTGGGTGTGGAACGAGTTTAACATGTTTATGTAATCATGAGTGATATTGTAGCCTTGCAAAGCATCATGGGGCGCTGGAAAAAAAAGTTTGCCTAATCCACATGCATGGCAAATTTTCAGGAAATAATTTTTGATGAAAGTTACAGATTCACTGCAACTGACATTTTTTTGGGGCTCTGGGCTAGTACCCTAGTAAGCTCCTGCTATAATCAGGCCCTGCTTGTTATAAATATTGTAATAATAAATTAATGAGGGAAGTTCATTACTTATGTTGCACAACAACTGGTGGGGCAGGGTCACAGGAATGCTTAGGGACATCAAATGGCTTTAATTTTGCAATAACACCTTCTGAAGTCCGCCAGGGAGTTAACCTCACTCTCTAAAAATTCTGCAGTCTCTCTATTAGGATGTGAAAGGCAGAACTGTGTGTCATTAAAAGATCTGCAGAATATTGAATATGACTTTTATGAAATGCTTTAGTTTTATTGCAAGCAGTAGAGGAACCTTTCTTGTAAATATAGTTATAAGGCCAGCTGAAGATGATGTATATATAAATGACCAATTAAATAAATAATGTGTGCAGCTTTTCCTAATTATTAGATTTTGCTGAAAAGTTCAGCTCTGGAGAGAACAGTCATTTGATCAGGTAATTGAAGGCTGGTTGAATGAAGAATCTGACATATTTATGTGTTTATAGCACTTGCCTGAAGAAGTAGGGTAAGTAGGGCCTGAGAGCACTAAGCAGAAAGTTAGAAATTATGTGAAATAATTTTTCTCATGTCCTACAATATGCTTGGTGTAATATGACCTCTAATGAGTGAGGGACTCAGTTTGCAAGGCACAGTCTTGCTCATTTTATAAACTTGGCATTGTGTGGCAGTTTCACAACTTGGTATTTTCAACTATGCAGTGGAGAAATTAACACCGAAGTCTAAAGTCACATGCATAGACATGTAAAAGCTGGAAATGAAGGAGCGCACACAAGAGATGTCACCAGTGTAAGGTGGAAGGGAAGAGAAAAATCTATAGCCGGGAGGTGTACCTTACTTAAAAAAAGAGCAATACTCTCCAAGTCTAATGTCTTCTTTTACAGAAGCGGGTGCTTATCATGTTTTACCTTTCCTGTACAGAAGTGCATAGCAATAGATTGCCTGTTAGGTGGGACATTTGGTTGAGATCCTTTGGTGCAGTTATGAGTATTGGTGTATTTATTTTTTTTTATTTTTTTAGCAATCTTCCATTTTCCAACATGCTCACACTGGATAATGTCAGAGGTCACTTGGTTGTTTTTGACCTCCTAATGGCACAGCCACCTGCTACATTAGGAGTAGCCTTTTATGTGACACTTCCTGGCTTAATTTGTAATTTGTTTTCTCTTGCTTTATTTAATGTTTTTTTTTTTTTATCCATTTGGATTTTTATTGTTGGGGAATCCATTAGTTTGTTTTTTTCTTCTGTAATTATGATTATTAAAATTTTTATTTCAACATTTCAGATGTCATTTTGATTTCGATGGGTGCTGCCATTTTGCTAAGCTGTCACCTCGGTTAGATCCCAGACATTGGCTGAAAGTGACTTTACTAGTGCAATGGGATAAGATCACTCGAGAGGTCTTGTCTCTATCTGAGATTGCAAATAAACAAGTGCAAACCTATTAATCTTTTGTAAACATATTTCTTTATTCTATTGTTTTGATCTATTGGCACATACTTTTGACTTTAGTTTCTATTTCATGTATTGAGCTTTGGTGTTATGCCTGCTTTCTTTTTTGGTTTTGATCTTTGCTTTGTTCTTCAGTTACATCTCTTCTCCTGAACCTTTATTACTTGAGCTGCTATGGTTCTTGTTGCAGTACACAGTCATGGGTCATTTTCTCCTCAATAACAGCAGCCATTAAACAACGGTAAAATGATTAGTTGGGTTCTTCATTGTAAAATTTGCTACTTGATTTTAAATGCTTTGTCCACCTGTGCAGGTATATTGGCCCTATTCTTTTCTGTGGCACCTTTTAGCATTTCTTGATAGTTTAAGAGTGTTTTTTCTTATTATTTGGTCTTTAGGAGGTAGTTACAGTAAATGGTTGGCAGCAGGTACACTGTTCATGTAGAGTTGATCAATGTAAATCATTCTGAAGTATTAATGTAAATCATTCTGAAGTATTAAGTATTAACTTACCTCTTTATTTAGTGAGAGAGCCAGAGCGCATAGCACCATGTCTCTGATTAAACCCTAGGGGACTTTGTCATACATTTTGTGTCTTATTTTCCTCTGTCAGTTGAGTTGTGACAATGTCATTATACACTTCCACTGAAACATTTTCTAACAGGTCACGGAAGCCTGAAGAGTATGTTTTTCATTTGAGTCTCAGTGCTTTAACTGGTTCTGGTGCTCCTCAACTCTGGTCCGAAAGTAGAATATTTTAAATCTATATGATGTAAAAGGCCATTCTGCCTGTAATCAAATCAGCACATCTCACCCTTGTGGACCGTCAAAAAAATTTTGGAATTGGGGAGTTCAGTTCTCATTAAGTGCTACTCCTGCTACTTTTATACGTGCCCAGCTATTAAAGAAGCTTCCCTGGGCAGGGAGTGGTTGTTGCGCCACATTTTACTAGTTTCATACTTCAGTAAGTCTTTTAATAATAATAATAATTAATAATATATTTTATTTATATAGCACCTTTTCCATGCTCAAGGCGCTTCACAGAGTCTTAGAAAAAAACAGCAGGGTATATGTAACATTGGATACAAATGTTTTTCTGAATAGAACAATGAAACAGATAACAAAACATTAAATAGAATATAGGACAATAAACCAGAGTAAAATACAAAATTCAATAATAAAATAAAAACCTAACAAATAACCTAATTTGTGATATAACAGACACACAAATTATCCTGAGCATCTGGACAGAGAGGTAAACTGAAAGAAAGGGCAGAATGTTAAGTTAAAAGCCTTCCTAAATAGATGAGTTTTAAGTTGTTTTTTAAAAGAATGATTGGAGTCAGCTGATCTACAGTAATTCATTTCGGGATGTCATTCCAAAGTCTGGGTGCTATGGAGCTAAAGGCCCTGTCAGCCATAGAGTGCAGGTTAGTGTGAGGCACAACAAGGTTACCAGAATCAGAGGACCTTACTAGGCGAACAGGAGCAAAGTGATTTAGAAGGTCACTGATGTAGCCCGGTACAAGGCCATTTAAAGCTTTGTAGGTTATTAATAGAATTTTATATTCAATCCTGTAAGACACAGAGAGCCAGTGAAAGCAAAGCAGGATGGGTGTGATGTGCTCACTGTTGCTGGTTCATGTAAGGACTCTTGCAGCAGAGTTTTGAATCAACTGGAGCTGTGATATAAAATTAGAAGGGACACCTGCCAGCAGCGAGTTACAATAATCGATGAGGGATGTGATAAAAGCCATGGACAAGTTTCTCAGCATTAAAAAAGGAGAGGAATGAGCGAACACGGGATATGTTATGGAGGTGAAAGTGAGAAAGTTTCTTAATGTGGTTTATGTGGGCGGAATAAGAAAGGGAGGAATCAAAAATGACACCAGAAGAAGGTCTGATGAGATCACCTTTAAGAGTGACTGAAAAGGAGCTCATTTACTTAATTAGCACTTTAGTGCCAATTTGCAGGACTTCAGTTTTGTTGCAATTTAATTTTAAAGAGTTCTGCTCCATCCAGGTTTTAATTTCACTGAGGCAAGTTGTCAGCTGAGAAAAATCTGATGAAGTTGCAATTTTTACATTGAAATAGACTTGAGTGTTATCTGCATAAAAATGATAACCCAGTCCATAGCTACAAATGATATGGCCAAGGGAAGCATATAAATACAGAAGAGAAGAGGGCCGAGGACAGAGCCCTGAGGAACTCCTTGTGTGACTGGCACTGAGCTGGAACTGCAGTTGCCAAGACTAACAAACTCTTGCCTATCAGTCAGATAGGACTTGAACCACTAGAGGGCAGTGCCAGAGATACCCAGCATGTTCTCCATTCTGGACAGTAGAATGTCATGTCTGACAGTGTCAAATGTTGCACTGATGTTTAAAAGAATGAATATGCTGGTTTATCCAGAGTCTGCTACCATAAGCAAATCATTGGTTACCCGAAGAAGAGCAGTGCTGCGCCATGTAACCAGACTGAAAGAGTTCCTTCAAATTGTTACAAGTTAAGTAATTGGTGAGCTGGGAGGCTACAACATGCCCATAAACTTTTGACAGAAGAGGTAAGTGGAAAATAGGACGAAAATTGTTAAGATTGTCAGTATCAAGATCAGACTTTTTTAACAAGGGGGTTACAGAAGCAATTTTAAAAGTGGCTGGCACAAACCCAGTGTTGACGGTTGTATTGATTATTGTCGTAACAGTCATGATTATGGCATGAAGGCAGGATTTAAGAAGTGTGGTTGGGATGGGGTCCAGTACAGAAGTAGTCGGCCTCATCTTATAAAGCAGGTCATTGATTGGTGAAAATTTAGAAAAGGAGCTGGATGGAGTGGGAAGATAGGGAAGGATATACATGGATGATGGATTTATGTTAGTTGAATTATTTAGATCTTTAATTTTATTGTGGAAAAAGTGGAGGAATTTTTCACAGACTTCAGTAGAGGAGGTAATTGGGCCAGATGCAGGTTGAAGTAATTTATTAACTACAGAGAACAAAACCCTTGTGTGTTCTTGGCTGCAGTTAGTGTATCCCTGTAAGCCCTTTGATGATCAGAGAAAACCTGGATGTGAACAGTGAGGCCAGTCTTACGTGACATTCTCTTAAGGCGTCAGCCAGTTGCTTTCATAGATCGTAGCTCTGAATTATACCATGGAGCTGAACGCTTAAAGGAAACCTCCTTATGTTTTAAAGGAGCTGTTTTATCGAATGCTGAATGAAGAGCTGAGTTATAGTTGTCAACAAGACTATCTAATGTGGATGGAATAGGTGAAGACAGAAAAAGATCAGAAATGGATCCACCAAGAACAGAGGGACAGATATTTTTAAGGTTTCGGAAAGAAATTTGACCTTTTAGCATGTCTGACTTAGAAGTATTGCTGCTTTATTTTAAAATTCTATTTATGAGGGTAACATTTTCATTTCTTTTATAATGTGATTTTTTATAATCATTCCTTAGCCTTTAAAAATATCCAAAATATTGTTTTGTGGTGTTTGGAGGTCAAAGAAACCATTGGTTTCATTTTTTTGTTTGTGACCTTGTTAAAAACATTAACAATAAAATACATTCTTCTGCTGCAACATTTCATTTGTATTGTGGGCAACATCATTTTGTATGTTGGGTTTGGTTACTAAGCTGTTGCTGGGTAATGTTAAGCTGTGGGCCATCATCAGGATCAACAATACCTGGTCGTCCAAATCTGTAAATTGTTATGAAAGCAAAAATTCACAATTATTTTGAGCAAAAGAAAAAATCAAGAAATGAAACGGAGGCCGAAGACATGCTTAGGGAAAAACAGAGGCCAGAATGAAAAGTACAATATGACAAAAGCAAAGGGCAAAAGCAGACCATAAAGCCAAGTAGAAGGACCATAAAGATAAAATCGCAGTTATGCATAGAGATGGGGAAATGGGTGCACGGCTCCCAAATACCACAAGAGCCAGACCAAGATCTTCACTGATCTGCCTAAAAACAGGCCTTATCACAGGCAGCCAGACCCAAAACATAACAGACTGACTTTCAGCCCTGTATAAGCCCAAATGGGGCACTGGCTTTAAAAGTGCACAAAATAAAATGTCTCAGATACACACAAGATTTCTTCAAGGGAGTGGGTGACTGTAAACCATTTGGCCTGAAGGACAAAAACAAAACAATGTTCTTTAACTTCAAACATTTTTCTAAATAAATAAAGAAGAACACAAAATGGAAATGAAAGGGAAAAACAGGACAAAATGGGAAGACCCAAAAGACAACCTAAGGCAAGGAAACTCAAATCTCTAACCTAGGAAAATATTCCAGAAACCAGAACCAAAAATTCAATAAACAAGAAAAAATCAAAGAAAATAATATTCCAAAGACTAATACTTCAACAACATTCAAAGATTCATTACTGGAACCTTCTTCTCCACCTGTATATAAAGGCAAAGGGGGGCTCCTCAGCAGTGACATCATGGTGGACCTGCCTCTTTGAGTTACACCCACAAAACACAAGGAATGTAGCGTTCATACAGTGTGGTCCCCGGCCGGGGCAGGAGCCTGGCCGGGACGCCCAGGAGGACCAGGGGAGGGCTTGTGCCTCCTCCAAACCGCGAGGGGGCATCCATCATGGTTAGGTTGGGGGCCTCGGGTACAGGGCTTGGAAGCCCAACCCTGTAGGGGCCCATGGCCACCACCAGGCAACGCCCAGGTGCCTGAGGAACCCTGGAGCCCAGCACTTCCGCCACACCAGGAAGTGCTGGGGGGAAGACGACAGGGGACACCCGGACGGCTTCCGGGCGCAGCGCACTTCCGCCACACTGGGGTGTGGCTAGGACTGATTGCCGGGAAGCAGCTGGAGCCCATCCGGGTTCCTATAAAAGGGTCCGTCTCCCTCCAGTCAGCAGTGGATGTCGGGCGGTAGTGGACAGAGCTGGAGTGAGGACTGGAGGCGGCCAGGAAAGAAAGGCACAAAGGACTGTGAGCCTGGACAATTGGGGAATCGGTGCAAGAGGCACTGGGGTTTGTAGTGCACTTAAATCTTGTAAATAATTTGTAAATAAACAGTGTGTTGGGTGACCTAAAGATGTCCGTCTGTCTGTGGCCAGGTCAAAGTTCACAACAGCAATACACAATACATTAGCATTCATTACTATTTGCATAAAACAATATTTACAAGCATTACATTCAAATAAAAACACATTAAAATAATACTTCAAAATGATAGAAAAGACAAAGAAAGAAAAATAAACATAAGCTAGAAAACAAACCCTGGATGAAATATAACAATCATAAACCAAGACTAGCATGGGTCAAGACCAAAAAAATAAGTAAATGTGTGATCCAATAGTTAGCTAAAAAGCAAAGTCTGAAAAACCTACTTTAGTTGGAAAGTCTTTGACTCAATCAAATCGTTTAGGGAGCTTTCACAATGCATTTTGGTTTTTGTATGCATAAACTTGAAGAATTACCAACATCACATCACAAGTTTTTATACTGGCACTCCTGCTGATATCTAATGCATTGGATTCTGGGAATCACACGACAGCAGTAGATGCTATTACTATAAAAAAAGAGCTCCAAATAACAAAATACCATCACCGAAAACGGCATCATGGTAAGTAATAAATAAGATGTGAAAAATTAATCCATCACAGAACAAAAAATACTAACAAACACATTCGGCACATTTTAAAAACAATAATATTGTAAGATGAGGCTATTTACAGAAGCACTTCCAGAAAGTCCCATTGCCTCCTAACCCACAGTGTCCGCTAACACATTGACAGGCTCAGGTCTCCCTCCATCCCTGAGGCCCAACGCTTTTCTGCCCATTGCAGTATTCAATGCATCTACCTTAGTATGAAGTTCACTTGTATTCATTGTGCTATTTTTGCACAGTATATGTTTATTTGTCTTTCTATTGATTGATTATGTTATTTGTCCTGTGAGACTGTGTCTTTGTTTTGATGTCTCTGCTACTGTATGAATCTAAATTTCACCTTGGTGTTAACAAAGTTCATTTATTTATCTGTCTGCTTCTTATATCTTGAGTTGTTCTGAAACACCCATTTGACTAAATCTTGGGTACTTGAAGCTATTTCATCTGTCCACAGCCTTGGAGTCCCATTTGACTGTGCTCGGTACTTTGGACATCTTGGTGCGCACACACACACACATCTTCATATTTTCTATTTTTGGATATTTGTTGTAGACAATCTTCTGAATGCCAGGTACAGAAATACTCTGTCACAAATCCCTTATCATCCATCCACCTGTCCATTTTCAAACTCATTTAATCGAACACAGGATGATGGTGGTAGGAGACTTCATTTTGTCTTAGCTGAACTCCTGCATGTGCATTGAACTTATAATTTGTGTTTCCTCTACGAGTAATGTGACAGAGGGTGTCACTCTTATTCCATCTCTGATCCCCAAAATTAAACAAACGGACCTCATTGTATTTATTAAAAAAGGTGCTAAAGGAGGGTACAAAAAAGTTAATTGAAATGTCCAAATTAGTAAAATGAAAATGAACTCTGCTACTTGTGTGGGCCTTACTGTCCGTTCATTGTGGTGGTTTATCCATTTGCCTAGTCACTAACGTACCACACAAACTCCAGAAATGCGCTCTTTTTCATCCCTCTTCTCACTCTCTCCAGACTACCAGTCAGTCAGTCAATTCGTAAAACTACCAGACTATTAGAGGGGCTTGGAGGGAGGAATTTATTGTTACCACTAATTTTTCCATGCCATTTAACTGATGTCAGTTTTCTGATTATCAGTATACATTTTCATTTTATGGGGCACTTAAGGGGTGCTATATATGCTCTCTGATTAAAATTATGTGCATATTTATATTTAATATGCAGTGGACAGCATGAGAGGTGCTTTTTAGAACAGAAGTGTAATACATAAGAGTAAATTTAATTCTATTCAATGTGCTGAAGACCTAATGTTTACGTTTATGAACTGTGCTGAAATTCATATTTTTCTTAATTTCTAAACTTTAATGTCATTATTGTAAAGTGTCCAGATACAAACATTTCCATATTTTATTTTTTAGCTTGCTTCTTGTGAAACCATTTGGCTTAAGACCAGATCACGCTGCAGCATTGACAATTATGAATTATGAAAACATTTGATGACATTACAAGAAGGTTTGGCAGCAGCAGTGCAGCACATTTTGTTTCATGTGACTCTTAGAGTTCCAAAGATTGTCAACTGTTGATTTAAAAAGATGGATAAACACAAAAATGCTTAGTATGCAAAACAAAAACTTGAAAAACAAAATATATCCAGCTTGTCACTTATGTAACAAGGTTTAACTTAAAATACTCAGTCTTCTTGAATGGCATACAATAAAGTAGCCCTGCAAATCATGGAATTCACATTTGTGACACACCTGTCTTTTGACAACATCTTTCCATATGTTCCACAATATCCTTGGTTTTGGTTTACTGCCCACTAAACCAGTAGTATGCCTCTTTTTCATCAGTTGTTGAATTATCACAGGACACTCACAATGGGATATCATTCCACAAATCTCTCACATGTCAACTTAAATCAATCATAATAAGCTTTTCCAATGAATATGGCATGTCTTCTATCCAGCAATTACACAAATATTGGAACCAACAAATGAGGACATCTGCCAGCATCTCCTGACTACTGTTGTTGATGCACGGTGGGGCTCCTTACTATGTGCAAGTCTGGTTTTTTTTTTGTATGTTAACTCTCCTTTTATCAAAAATATGTGTTCCATGCATTACTACTGAAGATCATGTGGTCCACCAATACAGTATGCATATACTGTAAAACCAACAGAGTGCACATATTAAACCAGCACAAGATAAAATGTGGGGTGATGTGTGTATGAAACCAATATACAATAGTATATACATAAAAACAGTACAAGACGTAAGAAAACCTGAAAAGTGTATGTATAGAGCCAATGTCACATGCAAGAAAACCAGAATTATATGTACCCAGTGTCATTTGTATGAAAACGTAACAGGATACACACACAACACATACAAATCAATATACAATCCAATAGCATACAAATAAAAGCCACATTTGAAAAAACATATTTCATAAATATGAAACATGTATGCATACAAGATCCATTCACATACAGTTTTGCAAAACAAATACTAAAATTCGTTTCACAGAGGATTTCACAATTGGAAAACACAATAGTAATAAAAAAGTTTTTTTTTGTTTGTTTCAAAGAATACTGCTCTCAAGGGCCTGGCCTCTCTTCCACTTCTGTATTTATCTGTGTTCATTTCTGCAGCTGTGTAAACCAGGTAATCTGATGCACACTAATAACATTAATATTATTTATGCTTCTCATTCACATCGCCATGGAGAAGAGCAGTATGTTTTTTAAAAATGTGACACAATGCACATTTTCTACACAAAGACACACCAAAACACATCACTGTCCACATGATTGTGTTTTCTGTGTTTGTACGCAGAATGTTTCCACTGCCAAACTCTCCCATCACTGTTAGCTAGAAGCTGCTTTATCCCAGTTGATGATATGCACATGTCCTGTGATTATTCTTTATCCACTAGTGATCTTTATGTTAATACTAAATGATAGGTAGACATCCATCCATCCATTATCCAACCCGCTACATCCCAACTACAGGGTCATGGGGGGTCTGCTGGAGCCCATCCCAGCCAACACAGGGAGCATGGCAGGAAACAAACCCCAGGCAGGGTGCCAGCCCACCGCAGGTGATAGGCAGACATGTGCAGAATTAATGCATGAAAACTCTCCCAGGAACTAAATGCCATTTTTCTTATATGAATGGTATGCCTTTTTGCTGGTAGTGAAATGAAATTTATTTCTCAAATTCTTTCTGAATTGAAACACTACAAATTCAATTTCATGCTAATTGTTTTACTCATCATTTCTTTTAAACCAATAATACTGTTATGAAAAGCAATCTATTACAAGCCAAAGTATTTGATTTGTTTGCTCCTATAATTATTAAACAAAGGACAGTAACATTTTAAAAGGTTAATTGCAAATTAATATATGAATACATTAAACAATCAAGAGTATCCAGTGCTGCCCAGATGGCATAAAGTGCAGGTGTGGTCAGTAAATAAATTCCACAGACTAAAATTGTATTGACTATCCCAATTGCGGAGAGAAACGTTACATACTAATGCTGAGTCGCAAAAATGGTTTGTGGGGTATTTTCCTAAAAAAAGCATAGGTGATGTCACTCAATAATTTTACCCAGTCAAAAGTTTTTTGAAAGAAACATAGCCTATGATCTACACAGTGCAAATGGAAAATCTATACAAAATCTGGCAGAGATAGATTCAGCGGTGTGTTTATTTTCATACAAGACAAACACACATACAGCTTTATACATTAGAAGGTAATATCATTTGTTTTTAAAAGTATTATGCTAAGATCATGTATTTGGATCTAATTCAAAATAAATATATGAAATTAAAAGATTATCTACTAGTTGTACCTGTATTAGCAACTTAATTCAAATTAAAACAAAAAAATTTACCACCAGTACAGAAACATCCTGGTTGGTTAAAATACTGTTTAATAAACATTTGCTCTATTGAACAGTAAGCTGCTGTGGTAAATAACACTATATTTTATGCAAAATATGATTTGTGTCTTTTCACTGAAACCTGGCTTAATAAATCTGACATTATTCCCTTAGCTGGGGCATAACCAAACAGATACACATTTCATCATAAATCTAGAGATAATGGAGGAAGTGGCCTTTGGATAATTCTGTGGTGAACTGCAAACCACAACTAAAATTTAGGTGAATTTACATCCTTTAAGACACTCATATCAAATATTAACACAGATTCCAGCACAACTGTAATTCTAGTCTTCAGACCATTTATGACGGAATTTGGAATCCTTTTTTTTTGATTTAGCCATAAATTATGATCATATAGTGTTATTGAGAGTTTTTAATATATACAATCATTTGGAGACACTTTGAGAAAATGTTGTACTTATTGTTAAACTCCACAAGGGTTTTGTTAGATAGTCAGTGGCCCAACTTATAGTCATAATCACACTTTGGATTTAATTGTTAATTACGGAGTTGAGACTCAGAACTTAAATATAACACATTTAAATTAAGTTAGTTCTAATCAGTATTAAATTATGCTTGATTTGGTTCTGCCCTTACCAGTATACTCACAGATAAAAACAAGAACACTGCATCATCTAGATTGTGACTCTTTATTAAAATGAATAGATATTTTGAGAAACTCAAGCATAACTGTGGAAAACAATTTCACTGTTTTCACTTCACATGCTTAACCTGGGCACTATCATTAGAAAACATTTGACTCATGTGCATGTGATACCCAATAATACAATAATATTCTGATGCTGTTGTTAATTAATTGTATCATTGAGTTAAAAGAGAGGATGGATGAGAACTACTTGTCTCCGAATACAGAAAAGGCATGCTGACTGCAATAACATTCTGACACTTTTTAACTTAGTTGGAATCACCATTTGTTTTACTAAATCAACATGCAATTTAGGTGTTACCTTTGACACTAGCATGTCTTTTAAATCTATCCAAAACATGTTTTTTCCATCTTAAAAATGTCAGAAGATTAAGACATTTTCTAAATATGCAGGGCACTGAGAAATCAATTCATGCATTTTTTTTCTAGTAGGACTGACAACTGACTGTTATAATTGTTCTGTATGCAGTATTCAGTTAATTCAAACTGCTGCTGAAAGAATCATTACATGAACCAGAAAATATAAACATATTGCACCAGTTGGCTCCAAATTAAGTTTAGGCTTATTGCAAAATCCTCCTTTTAACATATAATGCCTTAAATGGCCAAGGCCTTGCATTCTTACCTGAACTTATAATTACTTACAAAACCAGAGAATACACTGAGATCTCAAGATGCTGGCCTACTTAAAATTCCAAGAATTAATAAAATAAAGGTGGGTTTTTGAGCTTTTGCTTACATAGCCCAGGAGCTGTGGAATGATCTTCCTGATCATAAGAGATGTCCCTTTAATATCAGCTTTTAAATCCAGGCTAAAGACTTACTACTTTACTCTAGCATACCCTGACTAGAGCTGGGGCCTCATGTATAAATGGTGCGTACGCCCAAACATGTTGCATACGCCTGTTTCCATGCTCACATCGTGATGTATAAGTACTAAACTTGCCGTAAAGCCACACACATGTTCACGCTCAATCCCTGGTGTACGCAAGTTCTTCACTCAGTTTTGCAAACTGCCAGCACCCAGTGTCAAAGCAGTGCTACTGTTCATGGATGGTTTTCCTTTCTTTTTTAGATCCACATCCCTGATGTGGCTTTATCAAATACACAGAAATTAACAGCATATTGTTTATTAGTTTAAGGCATCATTATAACAATATTATGGCTCACGGAATGGCCAAACTATTCCAGATACAATAGCCGCTTTAGCGTTGTTACTCTCAAGTATTTATCCCACTGTATCTGAGTGTGGAATCACAGCACTACAGCAGCTGATCGGAAAGAGAATTATCGGGATACAGCATCAAGCACACGCTGCCTCAGCCATGCGTGTTGTCTATTGAACTGCTCTCATACGGCAAATGCTTCAGAGCCTTTCCTGTAGAGACATCACGGTTCAGAAACAGTTTCATCCCAAGAACTATAAACGCAATAAATCAGTCCATCAAGTGCTCCTTGTAGAACTGTTTGTACTTATTATTACAATCACCTCACTGTAAATTTGCAATACAGTTATAATATTGCACCACCTGAGCCAATTTTTAAAGCATGTATTTACATATGATGATGATATTTTTAAGATGAAATGCAGCAAAGTATGTTTATTACATTATACAGATAAAATGTTAACATCATTTAAATAATCTATATTGTTAATAATTAAACGTGAGGAAATAGTGTCGCAGCGCTAGCGACGAGCTGGCGCCATGTTCAGGGATTGTTCCTGCCTTGCGCTGTATTCTTGCTGGGACTGGCACGACACTGGAAGGATAGATGGATCAAATCATTAAACATGTACTATGAAGATATTTCAATGTTCCTTAAAAGTTTTGAAGAATCAGTGTTCTAAGCTTACAGATGGCTTAACATCTATTACAGAGTATACATCTCAGTATTTTAATTATTCAGAGAGCTGTAATATCACAAATGTAATGGATTCTGTGTGTTGTCGGAGAAAGAGAAAGCCCATTTAAGAAGCACATAGTGATTCACACACATAGAGCACATAGAAGAAAAATTACAAAACAAAGCATTTGATGTGCTACTTTAGTCACAATGGTATTTGAGAAACTAGTAAATTAAACGATTTTAAGAAGTTTATGATGTTCTACTTTATTGACAAAATAAACTATGTGATTAATGTGGAAATTTCAAGATTAAAGTCAAATTTCAAGCTAATTTTCCACTGTGACTTGCTTTTTCGCAGTGACTTTGATATCTGACAACCTCTTGTTTATTTCGGGCACTGTGCGCCTTTCTAAACTTGAACTTTTGAGTTATTCCACCACTTTGTCACTCGATCAATTTCCTTTTGTTGTTTATACCACTGTTTAAACCAAAAAATAGTACATTTTTCCTTGCCTCCACTTAGTATTTGCTGAAATTCTTCTATTTTCCCTTGTGCTTTTGCCATTGTCTTTTCACAGAATGCTGAGCTTAAGGACTATTTATATTGATTTGCATATTCAAAGAGGCGTAACTCTGTGAGGAGTTGGGGAGTGGCAGCGGGTGCGTACACATGCGTTACTTTTCACGCCGACCGGGATTTATGGAGCGGAAGAATATGGAAGTTGGCATAAGCACAGATTTATGCATCTGAATTTTTGTCCATATGCACATTTCCGCTTTTGTCCACAGGCCTTGTTTTAGTGTGAATTTTACGCATGCCGTTATGCATGAGGCCCCTGCTGATTAACAGTGCATAGTGCATTTCTGTTTGTAAATTATTAGTAAACAAATATAAGTGATACATTATTTATAAACCATTACTAACCCTCCTCTATTTAGTTTCTCTTCTTGGTATCTTGATGTGGCCCTGCACTACTTCCAGTTTGCTCTTATGGAAAAGTCACATTAGATCAAGGACCAATGGATGGAATGATTGTCTCATCAAATTGGATGGCCCAGCTCAGACTCCACTATAGAATGTGTAAGAGTTGGGGGTAGGCAGTTAGATGGCCGAGGTCTCCAGGACTGACTTTTGTTATGACTTTCTCTTTTACAATTTTATTTTCCTCCATTGTCAACTGCCCAAAGTTTATCAGTTAATTGATGAACACATGTTGTTGGTTTCTGTTATGCCCAGCAGGGATGAGACTGCAGAGTGTGACTGGAAGACAAGGATGTAGTCAAAAAACTGTAATTGTGAGAAGAAGTGCAGAGAGTTCAAAAACCAAAGAAACAAAACTAAGAAAATTTTTCAAAAAGGTTTGAAAGGTTTTGGAATCCGTGTAGTCAGACAGGGAAGCATACGAATGGATGACCTTTTATCCCATTGTGTATCTGACTAGCCACAATCTCTAAGGACACAGCTCCAAGACAATAGCACCATCAGAATCATTGCCCAAATTCCAAATCAAAATTAAAACTATAACTATATTTCATAAACAAATGAGCCCAATGGATACCTTAGTGTATAAAATCCCCAAACAGAAGCAAACAATATTCAAAATAGAAGTCCCTGACAGTTTCAATTTACATTTAATTGGTTTCTGCCTTGCTCTCAGTGTTTTTAACAAAACTTTATTTTTATTTGTACTAATTATGTATTTAGTATTTATGTATCTACAGTATATTTGTATTTTAACAATTATTTATAGCTCTCTGCACCTGCACTCAGTGAAGAGCACTATACAAAAATAAGTTATATTGCATTGTATCCTCATCTTATCAACAACACTCTACTGTATAGGTCCAGATGACAATTCCCCAATCTATATATTTACCTTTCCAGAACCTCTGACTGAGAAGGTTACCTGCTTCATCCTGAATATTCTCAGACCTAAAATCATTCTCAACAGAGCAGTTAAAAAGAAAGGATCAATAATACCCTAAGCACTTAAATTTTCATTTTAGATGTATTAGAGCATACACCTATCTACTACCTGTAGCTGCTTTGTGCACGTCAGAGCCACAGGAACTACAATGAATGCTAGTAGCATAGCCTTGGAATATAGATAGGTAGATAGATAGGTAAGGAGCGACTCATAGATAGATTAATAGATAAGGCCCTATATAATAGTGTAACAAAGGCGCTATATAGGCACCTGACCCGACACAGATGGACACGGAGGCACGTATAAAAACACAAAGACTTTATTTTTTCTCTTCAGCTGTGGGACACGTCTTCCCCGTGCCACACAGCCCAAACACAGTCCCAAAGCAAAAACACAATACCACAATGCACTTTTTTTCTTCTTCTTCTTCTACCACCACCACCACCACCACCACCACCACCACCACCACAACTCCTTCTCAAGCTTCGTCTCCTTCCTCCCAACTCTGGCTCTCAGAGTGATGGTGGCTGGACCCTTTTATAGCCCACCCGGAAGCATTCCAGGTAATTGTCCACCTGGTCCTAATTACACTTCCGGGTGGGGCTAAAGACTCGTTCAGCTGGGCTGTTGGAAGCAGACAGTCCCCCCTAGCGACCACCCCGGGCCCCAACCAAGTTGTGGAGGACTCCATCTCCCATGGAGCCCTGTGGGTGGTTGGGGAATCACCGTCGGCCAGGGAGGCTGCTACTAAGCGTCCCGGGGGAGATATTGGACTGCCCATGGTGTCTCCCCCGGAACATAAACTGCAGGGGCGTCCCTGCCGGGCATGGGACCCGGCCTTCCTTCACAATAGATAGATAGAAAGAAAGTTATTTGTCCCAAGGGGACAGCAGTTATAATAAGAAAATCTATTACTCTTCTTGGATCTCTCTGATTACCAGCACCAAGCCTCACGTGGACAAACTGTTCTAGCTGTGAATAATAATGTCACACCACCCTTTTAATTAAAATTACACTTTGTATAATTGATGTTTTGATAACATTTCAAGTGTTCTAATACAGTATATGGAGTAGTAAAATGGTTAGTTATGCTGTCTCACAAAAACCACGGTTCAAATCCCAACCTATACTGTCTATGTGAAGTTTACACATTCAATACTCCATATATACTGTGGGCTAGAATTAACATAGTCTTTCTTATACACTCGCCTCTCCAATTTAATTGAGTTAGTAGCTTCAAATTGGCTGAATATTGCTGTGTTAGTGAGGTTGGCCTTCAGTTTACAGGTGCCATGTCCAAGATTGGTTCCTGCCATGCTATTATGTATACAAATAATAAGCTCAAAATTGCTTGCCTGCAAAGTTATTACATTTAAAGACACTTCTGGGATCTTTCTATAAGCTTATGCGTTTCTCATACTGTATTTGATTTTTCTGACACAAGAAATGTCAAAGCACTGAAATTTTAATCCTTCAGTAGTGTCTTCTTTGTTAAAAGTCTCCAGGTAGTACACACAATGTTATGTGAAATAAAAAATTGATTGATCAAGTGAGAGGATTTCAGACTAAGCCTTCAAAATAAGATGAATGTCCTTTAACCAACTTTTGAAAAGCACAATATCATGCTTTAAATGGGAATTAATGACTTGTACAGTTCTGCATGAAATTTTTGGTCATTACCCTCCTTTGATCTGTGCTTGTGGTTGGAGTGGAATGCAGAGAAGTCCCAGTGCCCTGATAAGGGTGGCCTCTTTTCGTGAAGCCCTGCTGTTCTTGTAGACGTCCCACACCTCACTCTAGAATTCCAGCGACTCTTTCCTAACATCCACTTATCAGGTGTGAGTGATAAACTAATCTGACTTGCCTTGAGACTAATCACAGGTGCCATTGCATTACTTCCTAGAAGATTTGAAAATGTCTTTTCAGGGTGTTATATGCCTTTCTCTATACAGCGCTGGTTTTGATGCCTTTTTTCAATGCTTTATTCCTGTGCTGAAAGTGAATGATGCTGTAAAACAATATACATAGATCCGTATAACACAAGTGCAGCTATTTTATTTATTGTCCAGATACATTTTGAAGGTAAATATGTGCTTGGTGTGTGGGTGTGTTTGTGTGTGTCCTGTGGTGGGTTGGCACCCTGCCCAGGATTGGTTCCTGCCTCGTGCCCTGTGTTGGCTGGGATTGGCTCCAGCAGACCCCCGTGACCCTGTATTCGGATTCAGTGGGTTAGAAAATTGATGGATGGATGGATAAGAGTAAGAAATGAGCAAATGTAACAGTATTCCAAAAAAGATATCCAAAGGAACTTGATGGACATATGTACAGAGGTCAAGGAAGAAAGAAACGCGTAACTGAATGACCTACATTGAGAACTCCACTTGAAGGTTTTGGAAACTGGTCAGAAGAAGATCTTGAGGATCTCATAGGTTAAAACTACTGTAAACAGGAATGCCAAGTGTTCTGTGAACTTCATT
The DNA here is from genome assembly GCF_016835505.1 of Polypterus senegalus. Taxonomy (NCBI): domain Eukaryota; kingdom Metazoa; phylum Chordata; class Cladistia; order Polypteriformes; family Polypteridae; genus Polypterus; species Polypterus senegalus. The sequence continues at coordinate 273,458,513 of NC_053154.1, forward strand.
GACATGTATAGCAGTTAAGAAGAAAATATTCAAATGGAGTGGCAGTCAGTCTAGTCAGTCCGGCTGACCCTGAATTCCTTCAGAAGAAAGACTATTCAAATGCAAATTAATTCTGGGTTTTCTGGTGCCTTGGAATCTGTAATGTATTGTGGTTTATTGGCATTCTTACCATGCAAGGGGCTTTTAGAATATTTCATATGTAAAACCCTGATGGCTATGATTTGTAGAATTAACTGGATGTGAATATGAAACCAATGTTACAGTAGTTGACGTTGTAAATGGAAAAGTGAACAACAAGGTGTTACCACCAGAGCACTAGGAACCATAATTAACAATCACAACGCTGGCTAGCCACTCAATACCCCGTCAGTCAAGCATTATGGGTAAACATCTTGTTAATTTATTACTTTTATGTAGATGAACCAGTAAGCATTCTGATGGTCTGCTGTAGCACTTACTTTTCACATTCTTTATCCCATACTGCATGAGCTTATGTACCATAATGGTTCCTACAACATTGACCAGTATTTCCATAGTAGGTCATTTGACAGACCTTGTGTAAAATTCAGTGGTTTCTTTGTTACTGATGACTCCAAAATGCCTAAAGCCCTGGCAAACTTTATAAATCCATATAATTAATATATAAATCTTAAAATAATCCAAAGGTTTAAGCATTGTCATGTTTCTATAACAAATGGTCATAATTAGCTTTCATTCTAATTTTGTTTACAGCATTGATGAATTTTAGGCTCAGACCACTGATAGGTTAGTAATTATTTTCTTTCAGGAACATTTTGAGTTGACTGTCATTGCTTTAAAATTAGTTTAAACTCGATAAGTCTATTTTGTTTAATGTTTGTTTTTTTATTACTGCACCGCTTTCTTTTGGTGTGTCTGGCTTCATTTGGGCACCTGTTTTCTGGAGACAATGATGGGTGTCAAAGCCATTTCCCTGGGTGTCAAGAAAGAAAGAAAGTGTTGTGCACATGACACTTTATAATCTGATACCACCATGTCTACCAGTGTCTGAATATGCAGGGAAATGCAAACAGCTTGCATTAGTGATTTTGGTGTGTTATCTGGCTTTTAAAATTCTAGCAATTCTTCTTCAATAATGAGTTAGGTATAGTATTTTTATTTTGGTAACAGATCTTTTCATATTCCAGTTTTCAACTTTATTTGGTTTAAGGGTTACATTTGATCTTCTATTAAAATGTAATTGTATTCTCCTCCACCTTCTATTTTATCTCACTTCCTGATCCTTTGATCATTAATACTTTCCGCCTCACCCCAGCTTGGCATAACATTGGTATAGGCCTCCGCTGGGAATGAGATATAAAAATGTTTCTCTCCAGAGCTTATGATACTATGCATGTGATAAATGCTTTAGAGTATCTCCAAAATTTAAAATGTTTTTTGCTCGCAATATAAATGATACTCTAAAGCTCTCCATAATGCAGTATTAACCACATATGTATCTATGTGGCTATCCTAGTGAATGGAGTTAATAACCTGTTGCTGTCATAGTAGTAGTATGGCCACCAGTATCAGAATACAAAAACATTCTTGTAAATCCTGTATGTTCAACCAACATCCAACACATCCCCACTCTCCTTTACAATGAAGTAATTTCATTTAACAGAAATCACCCTACCTGAGGCCAGAAGCCTCTTCAATTCTACGCATGGCCTTTTGATCACTCTCCTTTCACCATCTCAGGATGGCTTCACAATTACCATGCCAGAAGCAGCATCTCTTCTTTGTCAACTGAAGCCATTCCTCTTTTGTCCAAGTACATTCTGCTGTTATTGGAACATAACCTAAAATGGAAGAAATGACATTGTATTTGATTCAAGTACAAACATGAGCAGTAACCTGTGTTGTAGTGCATTTTTGTATTGTCCAACCAACTGGCTTGCATCAGTCAGACAATAACTTTGACTTTTCCCATAGATCAATGGCCCTCACTTTCTCAAATATTTGCATAAATTGCATTTTCAGGTCATTAGAGAACAGATGAGTCTCTGTTTACAGCAGTCCCAACTTACTGAATGAGCACATAAATTCCCCAAATTTTTCTTTCCAACTGAATTTCAATAATTTTTTTCTTGATACTTTAGCTTGTTTACTTATGAACAAAACAAACTACTTCCAATGCAGTGCCAGCGCATAATTTGTGGTGAATCTAGCTGGGGCTCAGCTGGATTTTGAACTCCCTGCAGTCTGGAACCTCTAGATGTGCTCAATGACCCCAATATATATATAAAATATTTGTTTTTATAATGTTTAAATGAACAAAGTCTATTATATAGACTTAAAAAAAAATTATAAAGTAGCCTAGTTAACGTTGCATCTGTTTTTTGATTGGCTGTCAAAAAGAAAAACGTGCTGCAAAAACATTGTTAGCTGCACAAATCAAAATCACTCATCAGGTTAGTGGTGCAGTGAGTGTGGATGCTGGCATGGAGCTTGGGGTTAAAGGAACAAGAGTTAAACAATAGGGATGAAGACAGATCAGACAAGGTTAAGGCGGGTGCACAGTGAAATAATAAGCAAGAAATCCAAGTAAAATACTAATTTATGATTATGTGTGTAAAAATCATGCATGTATTTGATATGTTTATTAGGCCAATGTCCTAAATTGACATCATTAGTCCTGTGTTCTGCGGTGGGCTGGCACCATGCCCGGGGTTTGTTTCCTGCCTTGCACCATGTGTTGGCTGGGATTGGCTCCAGCAGACCCCCGTGACCCTGTACTTACAGTAGGATACAGCGGGTTGGATAATGGATGGATGGGTGGATAGTCCTGTGTTCTGGTGCCCAAATTATGTTTGTCAGCACAAACCTGTTCTGCTTCTGGGTAGTCACTATGAACCCCAGTACCTGACACTTACTAATGAAGCACTCCCTTCAGTAACACTGAGTCATTTTGTGTTGCCATGCACACATCTCCAAATGTAATCAGCAGTGTCCACAGAAACAGAGAGAACAGTGACTGGCCATTGAGATGAGCAGTAGATCCTTCTGTGCGTTCGTATCTCAGCCATGCAATCTAACAGAGCACAGCTGCTGAGAGAGGGAGGTGACACCCTGAGCAATTCCTCCGCAGACACAGCACATGCCTTAGTGATGGATTTACGTGACATTATTATGCCTCATTTAACACCATGAAGTATTGTATCATTATGAAAATTTGTTGGAAATTTAAGCATAGAGTATATACCCATGGCTCAGATTTGGTTAAATTAGTTTATATCATTGGTTTCTTAGACTAGTCCCTCATGTCACTGTAGGTTTTTGATCCCACCAACTTCTGTTTTTAATTGGACTCCTAGCCTAATTAAGCAAGCTGTTCTTTCCCAATTTCTATATTTTGGTGTGAATATAGAAATTACAGAATTAAGTCTAGTAAATTTATATTAGAATCTATTACACATTTATAGCAGTTACATTGGGATAATTTAGTGTTACTTTTCATTATCATCATCATGATTTTCATTCTGCTTTTGCAGGTGTTCTCCTTATTTAATATACCATTGTCACACATGTACGTTTAGGAGGCACGTGGTGCAGCTCCTGAGCCCCCCCCCCAACAAGCTCCCGAACCTGCCGTCCGTAGAAGGGACAGACAGCCAATCTTCCCCGCTGTTACAAGTGTGATGAGGTTAGACATCTGTCTCCTAGCTGCTCCTTTGAACCGATAGATTGTTCGTTGGTAAGGGGGGAAAGGTACTGTGCTACCGTGACTAACCCTTTGTCTCTCCCTATACAGGTGCAGTTATTATAAATGGCAGAAAGGTAAGGGCAATGTTTGATTCCGGGAGTAACATTTCTATTGTTGCTACCCGTTTCGTTTTACCGCAACAGTGGACTAAAATAAAAACCAGTCTAAAATGTATTCACGGAGATATCCGGTATTATAAAACAGCCAGATGTATTGTGACAGTAAATGGAAATCTAACAAGTATGGCCATGGCTGTGTTACCGGATCCTCCGTTTCCAGTTATACTTGGTAGGGACTGGAATGAAATTATTAGCGGTAAAAACGTAACTGTACCAAAGAAATATTTAGGCTTAATGATGGAACAAACTGATCCGACTGCCTCCACGTCATGTCCCTCAGTAGCACGGGTGGATACTAGCATCCAGTGCGAAGAAATCGATGTCCCATCGTCCTCTGCGGGAGCTAATACAGTTAACGTGGAGGACATGGAGGCAGTAGCCCCTCCCATTGAGGTCGCGCAAGAACCCATTCAAGCATTAACGTCCCAATTCCTTCTAACACCCTCATCCTTTAAAAGAGAACAGTGGAACAATGATTCCTTAAAGTTTGCTAGGAATGCTATAGTGTCCACCGAGGGTTATACAACTCTGAATCCCATGCCACCCACGCCGTTCTTTGTTATTAAAAATGATTTGTTATACCGAGTGGCAGAATACGGGGGTGAAGTGCGAGCATCATTGTTAATCCCACGCACTTTTTGGCGAAAAGGGTGTGAATTTGCACATGCTCACCTTCTGGGAGCCCATTTGGGCTTCGATAAAACTTTAGAGAAGGAGTTAGTAGGGATATTCGCTCGTGTTGGGATCTCCAAAGAGGTTTTAACAGACCAAGGGACTCCTTTCACTTCGGAGACATTCAGGGAAATTGATAAATTACTCCGTATAAAACATCTGAAAACGTCAGTCTATCATCCCCAAACTGATGGGTTGGTGGAGCGTTTTAATCAAACATTAAAACAGATGTTACGTAAGGTAGTTAGCGAGGATGGAAGAAACTGGGATCAGATGCTACCCCTCGTTTTGTTTGCATACCGGGAATTCCCATAGACCTCTACAAGTTTCTCTCCTTTTGAGTTATTGTATGGAAGACAACCTCGAGGGCTTTTGGATATGTTAAATGAAGGATGGGAAGAGGAGGTCCTCCCTACTTCAAATATTCTTGAATATATTACGCAATTACGCGATAGACTTGAGAAAATTAGACCTATTTTAAAAGACAACTTAGAAAAAGCACAAGCAGCGCAGTCCCGTTATTATAATAGAAATACCACCATTCGGGAGTTTGTCCCGGGTGATCGTGTAATGGTGCTTGTCCCAAACTCCCATTCAAAATTGTTGGCACACTGGCAAGGTCCTTATGAAATAAAGGAATGAAAAGGACTCGTCAACTATTTGGTTAAACAACCTAATCGTCGACCGAGTGAAAGAGTGTATCATATAAATCTACTGAAACCGTGGAAGGACAGGGACGTTGATCCCTCCTCCGGACAACCTAGTTCTCTTTTCATGTCATGTGCACATCTGAATTTTGGTCCTGGTTTGACATCTGAACAATGACTAGATCTCGAACAGGCTATCTTGTCTGTCCCTAAAGTTGTGGACGAGACACCCGGATGTACTGCGTTGATTGTTCATGACATCATTACGGACCCTGGAGTGATTGTCAGAGAGAGACCTTATAGGCTCCCGGAGGCAAAGAAAGCAGAAGTAGAGCTGGAAATTAGACAAATGCTGGAACTAGGGGTTATTGAAGAAAGTTATAGCCCTTGGTCTAGTTAAATTTTCCTAGTTTCTAAACCTGATGGCTTGTGGAGGTTTTGCAACGACTTTCGACGACTAAATCAAGTCTCTAAGTTCGATGCGTATCCCATGCCACGAGTGGATGATTTACTTGATCGGTTAGGGAACGCTCGTTTCCTAACTACTCTTGACATGACTAAAGAGTATTGGCAAGTTCCCTTAACGGACTCCGCTAAAGAAAAAAACGCTTTTAGTATGCCCAGTGGACATTGGCAATACAAGGTGCTTTCTTTTGGTTTGCACGGGGCACCAGCTACTTTTCAACGTCTGGTGGATACACTGCTCCCGGCCCCACAATTCCTATAGTGCCACCTACCTGGATGACGTCATTTATTCCGGCACATGGAAAGATCATGTATTGCAGGTTAAAGCAGTCCTCTCCACACTAGCGTCAGCCGGGCTTCGTATTAACCCAAAGAAATGTTTCTTCGGATTGAAAGAAGCCAAATATTTAGGCTACGTAGTGGGTGGAGGTACTGTTAAACCACAATGTAATAAAATTGATGCCATCTTGAATTGGCCCCGTCTGATGAATAAGAGGCAGGTTCAAGCATTTTTAGGGCTAGCGGGTTACTATCGCCGTTTTGTACCGCACATCTCTGAAATTGCTGCGCCCTTATCGAATTTAATGAAGAAACAAGCGCCTTTAAAAGTGGTATGGGATGATGAGGTGGACAAAGCATTCAGTGACCTGAAATTGGCCCTTACGTCAGCATCTTGTGTTGAAATCTCCTAATTTTTCTATTCCTTTTATTCTCCAGACCGACGCATCGGCCACAGGATTGGGTACCGTGCTGAGCCAATGTGTCGATGGTGCTGAACACCCTGTTATGTACCTCAGCCGGAAATTGTTGGAACGAGAGACCAAGTATGCTGTGGTGGAGCGAGAAGCCTTGGCGATCAAGTGGGCTATCACGTCTTTATTATACTACCTATTGGGACACGAGTTTACTCTGGTGACGGATCATGCCGCTTTGCAGTGGGTGTCTCTTCATCGTGAGTCTAACCCGCGCATCACTAGGTGGTTTTTGGATTTTCAACCTTATCGTTTTAGTGTCATTTATCGTAGGGGTTCCTTGCAAGCCAACGCAGATGCTCTCTCTCGTGTCCACGACCTCGCGGTGCAGGTCGCCCGACCCAAGGGGTCTGGGCTGAGGGGGGGTCATGTCACACATGCACGTTTAGGAGGCAGTCAAAGAGCCTAAAGGTGAGTAAAACAATGCGAGATAAGAGGATGTCACGTGGTACTTACCTGAACTCTCTTTTGCCAGCAGGAAACAAGAAGAGAATTAATCCCACAACTTCTGGGTTTTCAAAGTCGCCACGATGACGTCACTTTCCGGCTAATATTGATGATGTCATTTCCGGCACCCACAAACCACCTCACTTCCGGCTTCTCAAAAATGACGTCACTTCCGGTTCCTGTGGCCACATCACCATTTTGCCAACCATTTCCTGTTACCTGTTTTTTGTTCTATAAAACCGCCATTTTGTTTCAGTAATGTTGTTCATTGTACTTTCAGGACTTTGAATCACTGCATTTTTTCAATATTGTCTGCACAACAATATACGGGGATGGTCCCCAAATCTTTATTTTGTATTTGTGACTTTCTTTTCGATCACACCATGCAATAATAAACCATTTTCTAAGCAGGGATGCTCATCAAGCATAGGGTGCAAGGCAGGAACAATAACCCAGGACAAGGTGCCAATCCATTACAATTATTTAATATATTACTAACTAAAAAGCATGTTAGTGGGTCTGACGGTGAAGTAGTTGCAGCCTTTTAGCATTCAGTGTTCTTTGCTTTGCTCATTCTTATTTGTCATTGATAGAATAAAATGAAGGGTACAAACTACACCATAAAAGACAACTTAATTGGGAAAACAAAAAAGAGAGTTAAGCATTTAAAGCTATAAAAAGTACAAATACATCTAAATGTCTGATACCTGTAAAAACCAAACTGCTATGCCTATATGAATGTAGAATAAAAGTATTGTGGAACAAAAACCCAGGACTGGGTTTGAGAACCACTTGTTTAATGTATTCACATATGATTTAAAATATGATAATTTGTTTCACTGTTATTTTATTAATAGGTCTGAAAAGGATTTCTGGAAGTGACCGTAAGCAATAAAGCATTGCACATTGTTGGGAATTTTCCATTAACAGACACTCTTCAGTGCAATTTCTGACTTAAGTTCAAAACCGCATTACAAATATCCAAAAGAACAGAACTCATTCATAACCCTAGACCTGACTGTATTCATGTATTTTGTTCCTATATATATTTTGCAGTGTTGTGACAGCTCCAAGTAATTGCCTGGGTATAAAGTGGTACCAGAATTGTTCTTGAGAGGTGCAGAGTATAATAACACAGTGTACATACCATTGTGTGAAGTACCTCACCAAAGTAAGCCTCATAGGAGTAATAGGTGCCCAAAAGTAATTCACTTGGAGGCAATAGAGACATCGTGAGGCCAATGTTTTGTGTTAAGTGTTCAGATCACTTCCTGGACTGTGCTAAGCAGATCACACACATACTATCACTGACACAGGGCCGATTTAGAATGGCCACATCCCCTAAAATGAACTTCTTTATGAAAGAAGAAGGAAAGCTGGAATAACCATATGAAGACCAATGCAGACATTTAGTTTTCACAAAAACTGATCGTGTTCAAGATTTAAACCCTGGATGGTGAATCTGTGAGGAAGATCCTGAAAAATAAAGCTGGAACAGTAAATATAGTGCGAAATGATTAACTTTACTCAGCACATTACAATAAAGCTGTGTAACTGTATACAGCTTGCTGTCCTATTGTTGGAATGACATATTTCTCTACTCCGCTATCCAACACTGCAAATCAAGTCTTGTTTAGTTCAATTGGACAAATGCCATTGTGAAAGGAACAATAAGTAACAGCTGACAGTAAGAGAATTGTGGACTCCCAGACATATGCTTTCTGTAAATCACATGATGAGCAATAAACACTACGATAGTCACATCTTTTTTAACCATCCATTAATTCTCACTTAATCTAATTATAGGGTTGAGAAAATAAGACTTGCTGTTGGCAGCATCAGTTGCAAGACAAGGATCATTCGTGGATACTGTGCTAGTCAATAGCATAGACACACACTCCAAAGTTACTAGTAAACCCAACACACCATATTTATTTGTGATGTGATAAAGAGACCCAGGGAAAAACACATGTAAATCAGGGGAGAACCTCAAACTCTCCATTGAAAATATTCAGTGCTGGGCTTCAGAAGCTGAGATGCAGCAGTTACCCAAACAAATATGAGATTGTGCAAATAGAGCAACATTATCACCAGAAAGATGTTATTTGATGCAGGTGTGTCTCTGTATAAGCAACACATTAAGTAGCTGTACATTACCTTTGGAAGATCAGCAAGTTGAAAAAATGGTTGACAAATCATATCTCTAGGATTCTTTTGCACAGAGAGTCTAATGAGGGTCTCATGGAAAAGATAAGGAATCCAAAGCCTGCCACAGATCATGTAAGGTTTACCATTTCTGATTAAAACTGCTCCACCAGAAACTGCTGTAACTCTTCTCATCTGTTTGAGTTCTGCTTGATCAATGCCTCTTTCTACCCTAAATTGAAACTAGTTCAAATATCAGAAGTACTGTAAGGCAATTACTTGACCTTCAGTCGCATGGAAGTTACCCGTCAATTGAGACTTCAGCTTTATATAAGGAAACAAAAGGTGACTTAATCAGATTCACATGTACAATTATATTTATTTTTAGACTATTTCATAAACATGGCACCTTTTTATGTGGTTTCATGTAGTCCATTGAACTTAAGGTTTTGTGGTGTCCAGGCTGATACACTGCTCTGAATGCAAGAATCCCAAACTGGGCTCTGATACTCACTGGCTTTGGTTGTTTTCGATTCCTGTTTCTCTACAATAAGATATCTTGTAGGCTTTAGCTTCTTCTTCTTCTACTACTTTTCATGCAGTCCTTACAAGGGTAGGCTTCACATCTATGCTGACTCCAACCTCAACTAGTGGTGACTATTGTTGTATTCAAAAAGGTATTAGTAACTGAAGCATGTAAAATTTTTTAATAAGATTTTTTAATAAGATTAATTGGGGAAAGACACTGCATTGAACAGAGAAGACAATTTGGAGGAGCACTGTTTTAAGAGTTAGAGTGCCTACTGCTAACTGATATAAGCCTGGCATGGACCCTTTGGTATACAGTATATGACTGAGATGTATAACATTATGTTTTTACTTATGGTCTTTGACAAATTGGCTTTCTATAAAAACATATATATATGCAAGGACTGCAAAATATGTGATGGGCTGGGCATTGGTGCCATAACCTGCTCCCCCCACACACTCTCTGGAGATGCACTGCATCTGTTAAATCAGCAATTCCCCACTCTTTGCATCTGGCGTGTAAGCAAGCTGTGAAAAAGCAGCAAAACCTTTCTGTAGCATAATGAGTTCTACATGTTGCATATCAAGAGTAGGAGGTCAATGTGGCTGATTAGTGGTTGGAGGGCATGGCCTTTGAGGTGGCGGTGGTATGCTGTAGGTCTCCATTTAGTGTTCACTCCTGTGCAGTGTCTGTCCTTGCTTCCACTATATGTCTTACTTTGAAACAGTAGCCCTGACATATGGAAGCACTTAGGCAGGGCTCTCACCTTTACGTTGAATTGAAAACTACTTCCTCCTTATTCTCCTGAGGAAGCTCCCTGACATCACAGATCACTTAGGCAATGCTTAAGCAGACACGTGTTTACACAGTGCGCGCTTCAGACACACACTTGACTGCCTAGTTATGGAACCACAGCTGTTTTTCTGATAGCCTTCCTCCCAAATGATTGCTTGTATGTTTGTGTTTTGCATGCAGGAAAATTCTCCTCGGATCTGAGGTCAGAAACGATAACTTTGTTACTGTCCAGAAGGTTGCTGTGTGTATTGGCCTTGCACAATCAAGTATGAGTCCCTGGGAGGAAATCATGTAGAATATGTGCACTTGGTTTTTTCTTGACTAGAATGTACTTAAAGCGCCAGATCCTAGCAGCAGTCATCCTGTGAGAAACTGGAATCCACTCTTCTTCTGCATTTGAAGATTAAACTTTTATTCCAAAAAGCAACCTTTAGAAATATTGCCTAACAAGAAGTATTTCAGCCCAAATATTATGAGTTCACATTCTGGAAGAGGTGAACAATGTCCTGGACTTGACCACCCCTCTGATAATGGTAAATGAATCACCATTTTCCATTGTGCCTTTTCTATTGCTGATGCCCGGAATTTAACAACAAGTTCCAAAGCCAACTTGTCCAACTTCATAAATCATACTGTTGGTCTATTAAGGGTGAGCATGGGGGGGGCGGAGGAGGGGGGGATTAATCTGCTTTCTCTGTTAGTTGAAAGTCCAACCCGTTGCCATTCCAAAAGTTTTCTTTATCTGTCAGGAGGCAAGGATGCCTGAGAATGATAAAATATCAAATATTTCAAGTGAAACTGTTTTTTTTTTGTAAAGGAGTTCATAATAAATATTATTTGGCATAGCGCACAGTCTGCTAAAATAATTTTTTTGACATCTTGTCCTGGATGAGATACTACCTTTGCTGCCATGCCACTCACAGGAATAAACTGTATAGGAAATAGAACAGTCCACGTTCTCTTGCTGCAGATATTATCATTAAAATACAGGAATAAACAGGTGACTCTGTGTGTTGTGTTTTATATATCCATATATACATTATATACAGTATGTCCTATGAAGATTTGGTGCATCGACACTTGCATTTACCTTAACTGTTACAACTGAGATGAACATTCTGTACTAAAAACAAGAATATTATGTACACTATCGGTCAAAAGTTTTAGAGCATCCCCGATCTTGCAATTTTTGTATTGAAATTTTATGGAGTTCAAACCTAGTGAATAGCCTGAAATGGTACAAAGGTACTAGTAAACTGTCAGATATTAAATAAAGAAAGTTTATCAAAAGTGATAGACAATGTAATTTTCAGAGATTTACTAAAAGGCTGTTTTCAGAGAGTAAGAAATGCAAAACAGCTTACAGTTTTCTGCAGCAATATACAGGGAAAATTCAGTTACAACAAATATCTTTACAACGAAATTTTCATTACAACAAAGTACTTTTATGGTCCCGACAGTTTCCTCATATGACGCGAGTCTATAGAAATCTTGTTACTACGAAGTACATTCAGCAGATTCTTTCATTACAACAAAGTGCCCAAAAGACCTTGAAATGCCTGAATGAATCATCCACAGAGCAGTTAGTTCTGTTGCCGCAGCTCAGTTGTGCACAACGATCCCCCAAACAGAAACTTAATTTTTTTTTCTTTCTTCGAACTTTCTTCGTACTGTTTTTTTTGTTTGTTTTTGGTGGTTTTCAACGATCCATTGGAAGTTAACTCATTGTCACCCACCTATAGAAACAGCAGACACGAAAAAAACGATAACAGTTCATATTAGAAAAAAAAAACTTTACATTTTTGCAGCAAAAAAAAAAAAGACGTTGTCGGTGAATTCGGAATTTTGCCATGGACACTGTCAACTTTCTTGAAAGACAGAGCAAAAAAAGAAGAAAAATCTCGGGTTGCAAACGTATGTCAATTGCTGCATTTGAAGACGTCGAAAAAACTGTTTTTATGTGGTTCAGTGATGCTCGTTCAAGAAACATTCCTATTAATGCGCCACTCATTCAAGAAAATGTGAGGTTTGTAAACTCTCTTGGACCTCCCCCAAATAGACAGCACGCCGAAGAACGTCCCAAAGTCCGATCGCTGCGTCTATGGAAGACTGTTTATCTGTTGCCAGGACAACAGCAGGCTCAAAGCTATGCTTCGTCTTTCAGCTATGCTGCGTCTCTCCACCAAAGCAAACAGAAAAGATATCAGTGGGTAATGCAAGGTACATTGTAAATGCAGATAACAGGATTACTTGATCACTGATCTGGCCACGACCCTGCCTGACTGCTGTGTCTGTGTATAGCAGAGTGGCAGATCACGCTACAATAAATAAGTGTGCCGTTCCTGTTTCAAGCTGAATAAAGCTGGTTTTGCTAAAGTACTGAGACTAAGCCTTGTGTTTTGGGATGCAAGATGGGGACTTATAGCGCAACCCCGATCTTTTATGATTTGCTTCTGTGTCGCTTCACTGCAGCACTATGAGCCGGATGTTGCCCTGCCCTGGCAACAGACAAACAATCTTCCACAGACACTGCAATTACACTTCGGGACGCACTTCAGCGTGTTTTTCCCATTGGGTGGGGAGTGGGGGAGGGGTGTCAAAAGAGTTCAGAAACCTCACAATATGAAGAAGAAAAGGATGATTCACCTCCTGATTGATAACTATGCTGCCCACAACATGCTTCTACATTTAGATAATGTTCACGTTGAGTTCCTGCCACCCAATTGCACAGCAGTGGTTCAGCCATTGGATTTGGGCATCATTCGGACCCTGAAAGTGTATTATCGCATGGAAATGCTGAGACAAATTCTCGTCAGCAAAACTTGTAGCCAGGAGGAGATTAAAATTAACGCAAAAGAAGCTTTTGAAATGATTGCAAACGCCTGGGCGCAAGTTAAAAAAGCACCATAGTAACAAATACAGAATCTCCTTACAACGAAATTTTTCATTACAACAAAATATTTTTTAGGTCCCTGGGAGTCCATTGTAATGGAATTTTACTTGTAATTTAATTCAGCCTTGAAAGCTGATGTAAACAATTTCTTCAGGTGTCCCTACTTTTGGTGATTACTTACAATTTCTCTGTCTGTATAAAAGCAATGTTGGATCAAATTGTATGGCTATACTCTCTGAAGCATTATGTGGACAATATTGTATTGTACATAGTTATCATAACAATGAAAAAAAGGACATTAACAAAGGAGGACAGATAGACCAGTATAATCTATAAGTGTATGTCTTTCCTTCAGAGAAATTTCAAAGGAAGCCAAGGTTTCAGTGAGTACCAGGTGGTCTGCAGCTCTAATGGGGTCCCATATGTCTCCAACAAAGATCCCTTGCTGCAACTCATTGTTCAATAGGTATATTCCATGACCTCTGTCTTCTATCAGTGCCCATCCAAGACACTCTTTAACTGAATTTTGTCATGCAGGTGCGTTACTTTTGACAACTAGTATAAGGACATTCTTCACAAATAGCGTTGTATGTTCTCTTCAATATCCATCAGCCTTGCTTATGGACTCTGTGCCTACTCATTGCTACTCTTCCCCTTTCCTGCTTTACAGCCTAACAGTTTTATAACTAAGGTAATTGTATTCACTTGCCATGGTGCCAGAAAGTGGTAATGTGCTGCATGTTCATTAGTGCATACAACTAAAAATCTATCTAGCTACAGTTTTCTGACCTTTTAGGTTCCACAAATGAATAGTAAAATAAATACCAACTTTTATGAAGTTTATTAAAAAATTGCTACCTGTATGAAAATATTGACAGTTTAGAAATTAACCTCTACTACAGCAATCATTTTTCTCACAGTTTCCATAATCAGTTTCTCCTACATAAGTCCATAAAACTTATGGACACAGATAAATTGCTTTTATGAACTCTGCAGTCCAGATGGTACAATGATCAGTCTGATGGGCAGAGCCATGAACTCTGTGTCAGGTGTGCTCAGGCAGTAGTCAAGTAGTTAATTTGATTGTCAGTTTATTTAATTTAAGAAGAATTTGAAGTGATGTTTTCCTGTAGCATCATGGGAATTGTGCTCACTTTTAATGAGCGATGAAGGGACCATAGATTCTGTAGCTAGTATACATGTCTGTTAAGACAACCACAAAAAATAAAAGAAAAGTTGAGTAAAATGTTTCGATCATACTTACCATTTTTGATTATGTACTTTAGTTATGCATATTACTCTTTTAATAGTAGAGTGGAAATATATAAAAATAATACAAGTGCAATTATCAATCCAATTGTTTACACTTCCTAGTTGAATTTTTACACTTCATACCTTTACAAAAAAAAAAATAAACAAACTAGCATTGAATCTAGTAAAACATTCTGGTTTCTGAACTTGTTTAGGTGTCCGACAGTAGCTCCCTGACATGTGACAAGCTTTCTTAAAACCTCAAGCACAGCAAAATAATTATTTAATGGAGATGTTTTCTGTTTCTCAGAAATCAACTTATTTTTTTGACTTTAATTTTGTTAGCTTTTATAAATATAACTTTTTAGGTTATTGACTTCTATAAATGTATTATTGCTTCTCATATCTGTCTTTAAAGTATATGCAATAATTACTTAATGCTGGTTTAGGGCAACTACTCAACTACATATGAAGATGAGTTTAAGGGAAAATCAAAGTGGCAGACAATATGCCAAGGGTGCAGATAAAAACTTGCTATTCTCTTACACATACACTATTTATTAGTAAGTAGACATTAATATCAATAATTATAACAATATGAAGGTGTTACTATTCCTCTTCCTGAGACAAAACTCTTGATCCTGTGCACACAATCTTCCTGAAGAAAGGAAAAAGGAAGGAATATGCCTTGGAAGCCATAGGAATGAAGCTTATTTTTCTGTATTGTCATGGTGGTGGACGCTGTTGGATTTTCTCTACTTCAATCACTGTTTAGTTTATTTATTTTTGTATAAGCAGACAGGAAAATAAGGTGCTTTCCAACTTAATGACATAAATGGAACCAAACAAAACTGTATCTGTCCAATAACATCATTGAACTATGGCTAGTAGACAAAGGAAATCGGGATCATAAAAACTCCATTCAGAAGTGACTAATGAAATAGGCCTCTGGAAGGTCAGTCATCAGTCCTAACAGACACGACCACAGCCCTGGCCACTCATCTCCTCCTGGACATTCTAAAGTAGAGTCTGTTGTGGGCCGTCCATCTCTGCTAAAGTATACAGTATAGTACTTTTTACATTACATTGGTTTTAATGATTTATTTACAAAAAATCAACTACAGATCAGTAGGACATGCTATATTTTATTCAATTTAGATCAGATGTTCGCCACTCCTCTAGACACCAGAGAAAGAAAATATCCAATGTGATGTAATCACTACGAGATACTGAAATATTGAAAAAGTTAGTTCATCATGCTCAATTAAGTGAAGACTACACTGATGAATGTTTTTAAATGATGAATAATTTTAAATGATTTTAAATGACGAATGATTTTAAATGATGAATGATATTAAAGTATTACAATGAATTCATCTAATTCTAATTCTTGTCTCATTGTGTTTTGGCAGGAGGGTTAGGATTCTTCTGTATGAGCAAACAAGAAGTTATTACAACACATTGTACAACACATTGTAATGTCTGATTACATGTAATCTCATGCAGAGCTCTTAGACCATAGAGTTGCTTTTTATCTCAGTAAAATCTCATAACATCTTTTGAAATTAATCTTAATTTTTATGCATTTTGGATTGTCTGAAGGGAGTTAGACTATGTCTTACACTTGCTAAGAAACATGAAAATGTTTCTAATTTGGAGGTCCACAGGTTCAGTTCTGGAGTGCCACAGTGGTTTCAGGTTTTTGATTCAACTCAATTTCTTAATTACTGTATTGAAGTAATTCTTACTAAAGCAATAGGAATGCAAAAGGAATGAGCAGCTCAAGATCTAATTTGGCTACATGTACTGTGCGTGTGCATCGTGAAGTACCTGTTTTAATAAAATATTCAGAAAGAATTGGAAGAGATAAAGTATTGGACTGAGAATTGCTAATCTGCTCTGATTCACAAATCATTTTTATGAAAGGAAAACTTTACAATACAGGAATAACTTCTTGTGGCAGAATAAGAATCATTGAATTAAATAAAATGCTCAGTTATCAGCAAGATTTGGTTTCTAGTTAAGAAAGTGGAACATATACAGTGGGATGCAAAAGTTTGGGCAACCTTGTTAATAGTCATTATTTTCCTGTATAAATCGTTGGTTGTTATGATAAAAAATGTCAGTTAAATATATCATATAGGAGACACACACAGTGATATTTGAGAAGTGAAATGAAATTTATTGGATTTATAGAAAGTGTGCATTCAGGTTTGATGGCTTCCGAGCATGGACAGCTCTCTTTAACTCACACCACAGATTTTCAATTATATTCAGGTCTGGGGACTGAGATGGCCATTCCAGAACGTTGTACTTGTTCCTCTGCATGAATGGCTTAGTGGATTTTGAGCAGTGTTTCGGGTCGTTGTCTTGTTGAAAGATCCAGCCCCGGCGCAGCTTCAGCTTTGTCACTGATTCCTGGACATTGGTCTCCAAAATCTACTGATACTGAGTGGAATCCATGCGTCCCTCAACTTTGACAAGATTCCCAGTCCCTGCACTGGCCACACAGCCCCACAGCATGATGGAACCACCACCATATTTTACTGTAGGTAGCAGGTGTTTTTCTTGGAATGCTGTGTTCTTTTTCCTCCATGCATAACGCCCCTTGTTATGCCCAAATAACTCAATTTTAGTTTCATCAGTCCACAGCACCTTATTCCAAAATGAAGCTGGCTTGTCCAAATGTGCTTGAGCATACCTCAAGCAGCTCTGTTTGTGCTGTGGGCAGAGAAAAGGCTTCCTCTGCATCACTCTCGCATACAGCACCTCCTTGTGTAAAGTGCGCCGAATGGTTGAACGATGCACAGTGACTCCATCTGCTGCAAGATGATGTTGTAGGTCTTTGGTGCTGGTCTGTGGGTTGACTCTGACTGTTCTCACCATTCGTCGCTTCTGTCTATCCGAAATCTTTCTTGGTCTGCCACTTCGAGCCTTAACTTGAACTGAGCCTGTGGTCTTCCATTTCCTCAATATGTTCCTAACTGTGGAAACAGACAGCTTAAATCTCTGGGACAGCTTTCTGTATCCTTCCCCTAAACCATGATTGTGAACAATCTTTGTCTTCAGGTCATTTGAGAGTTGTTTTGTGACTCCCATGTTGCTACTCTTCAGAGAAAATTAAAGGAGGAGGGAAATTTACAATTGACCCCCTTAAATACTCTTTCTCATTATAGGATTCACCTGTGTATGTAGGTCAGGGGTCACTGAGCTTACCAAGCCAATTTGAGTTCCAATAATTAGTTCTAAAAGTTTTGGAATCAATAAAATGACAACGGTGCCCAAATTTATGCACCTACCTGATTTTGTTTGAACAAATATTGCACACTTTCTGTAAATCCAATAAACTTCATTTCACTTCTCAAATATCTCTGTGTGTGTCTCCTATATGATATATTTAACTGACATTTTTATCGTAACAACCAACGATTTATACAGGAAAATAATGACTATTAACAAGGTTGCCCAAACTTTTGCATCCCACTGTATATATTCAGCCACTGCAGATATCCAGGGTTCAGATTTATAAAACTTGCATATGCACAAAAAGAAGCCTCAAATGTGCATATGCAGCTTACCGCGCAAAAGTCATGATTTATAAAAGAAAACTTGATGAATGAGAACTTGCGTATGGGTGGGTCAGAGTTGCTGTAAATATACGCAACATTTCAGAGAAACTGGGAAATGATGACCCCCCTTGATCAAGAAGGGAAATGCAGCCAAATCAGCTAAATGATGACTCGCACATATAATTCATATCACACACTATTATTATGTGTGTTGATGTGACAAACATATTAAACCTTAAAAGTGATGCATATGATGTACAGACTGTATTTTTGTTCCCTTTTGAGGGCCAGTGCTGTGTATTTGCACCAAAGAATGTTTTTTGGTTATTCGGCAGTTTATGTCTGCTACCTGTTGTTACTTCTCAGGTAACTGGCTAACAGGTCATGAATATGTCAGCCAGGCTTTATGCCCATTGTACTGAAAGTCATTAGGCGACTGACTGATTCAGTTTTTGTATAGTGTGAGTGTACATATGTTTAACATGTTTTTGTCAACATAAAAATACAAATAACAGCAGTGTCCGGGTTCGCGTGTTTAACGTAGTCAGTTCACTTTACTGCACTTAATAAAACAAGTACAATATTAAAACCTTCAAAGGCCTCAGTACTAATATTAAATAATCTCTGCTTTAGGAATGATGGGTATATGGTTGTCTTGTAAGGGAGTAATTGGCAGTAACACCCCAGTCTCCAAGTACCATATTCAAAGTGAGTGCCTAACCATTGGATTTCTATGTTCTTGGCAATAGTAACTGGGGCATAGAGTGAAGTGTATATATAGGGAGTAGTGCAGAATTTCTTCTTCATGGCTAACTGAGTAAAACAGAACTTTCTATTTAATTGCTTGTATTCACAACCTAGCAGTTGAGGTGAAGTTTTGGTAACGCCGTACCTCTTTAAGCTTTATAGGCTTGCATACTGCTATGAGAGAGCTAAATAAAATCAATTAAATTCAGACAACTTGAAGCTATTTGCAGAAAATGTTTTTGTTTTGTGTTTTTTTCAATGTAATCTTAAATCACAAAACTTTGTGAAGAAGCTGTTATATATCTGGTGCCTATGGAAGAAATGAGTATGGGTCAGTAATTTAGAGCACTAATTCATCTGCAGAAAAAGTTTTTCCCTTACAATTTCGCAGCAGGCGGATGGCAACAACAATTAAAATCGTGTTAAAGGACATCTCTGTTTCCACTTTACGAACTGAGACTTCTTGGCTGGAGTGCAATAGTTTAACCCATGCATTTATATTTGGACCAAGCCCACATTTAAATAATGTGCTGAATAAATTATCTCCATGTGACTCTGGGAAATGCTTTTTGTGCATCCTACGATAGCTACACCTCAGGGATCTGTCTTTGCTGAGGTATCTGTTACATTTTGAAAAATTTTGACTTTTGGTTAACTGACATTAACTATTCTAGTTTAATACTGTGGAATAATAAAAGGAAGCAGCTTCTCTATTGTGTTTGCAAGAATGTTGGCACAAATCTTCACATTGATGTTTAGAAGGCAAATTGGTCTCTTGGAAGTACATTTTTAAAAGGTTTTTATTTTTCAAAGGAAAAACAGAAATGTATTATTGGCATAGTGTTTGACAAAAAGCTTTTCCTGTCTGGCTACAGTGACGATAGATAACATTAAGTACATTTATCTATCTCTATTCTTAATAAATTTGACTGAATAGCTATCTGGGGCTTCAGCCTTTCTGTTTTGTATAAATTTAATAGCATACAAAATTTGTTACATTATTTTTTCAACTCATTTATTCATCATATTATGAGGTGAGGCATTTTTGTTCTGTTAAAAAACTTTTATATTAGTGTTTCATTTTCATTTTCATTGCTACCTGCCACAACGATTAAAATATCTTATTGTGTTCTGAAAACTCATCACTTGTTATTTGTGTTTAGTAAGTTTGTTTCTGGCTTCCAATCATTTTCATCTTATTAACAGCATCTTATTAACATTTCCTCAAGGTTTATAATAAGAAAGGCATGATAAAAGTAATAGTTGCTCATTTCTTTTTGGGGCCATTACACTTAATTTTATTTGTAAAAATAGTTTTGGAGGCCTTTTCTTGTAGTCAACATCTGTTTTAGAGATGGCATTGATTATTTTATTGCTCTTTCTGGTTTCCAATTTATTTTTGTGTGAGACATAACAATTACTTGATTCTTTGATTATACTTTTAAGTGTCTCACAGAGTTCTGGCACATATTTCTTGACATATGTTAGTATCAATGAAAATATAAATTTGTGTTGAGATATTTAATAAAACCTGCTAACAATATTAGATTTAATTTCCAATTGCAAGATGAATTAACACAGCTCTGAATTGTAAAATCTATGAACCAGGGTAACTAAAGCATGACTGGAGAGAATAGATATTATAATGAAACAATACACCAGATGGTACTAATTGTTATCAGTAAATAAGCAGCCAGTTCATTGGTGATGATAAAAAATTAGAACTTTAGAAAAACTGTGAGGAGAAGAGGCCATTCAGCCCTACAAGCGAATCCATTCTTTTCCCTTAATAGTCCAAAATAATAGCAAGCCATGATGTGAAGATGTCTAAAGTCCTACTTTCTACCAAATGTATAGTTAATTTATTCCATGTGTCTGTCATTCTTTGTGTGAAGAAAAACTTTCTACCATTTGTGTGAAATCATCTGCCCATAACAAGTTTCCAACTATGCCCCCATATTCTTTTTCCAGAATTTGCTTTAAAGAAACAGCTGGGCTCTACTGTAATAATTCCTTTCATGGTTTAAAATACTGTTTAATGTTCATTTGCTTAAACTGAAAAGGTTCTCCTTCAGTCTCTACTTATAGCTCATACCTTTTAGTCCCAGAATCAGCCTAGACATTTTTCTGGGGACTTTCTCTTGTGCTGCTATGTCTTTCTTGTAATATGGAGACCAAAACTGAACACAGTACTCTAGATAAAGCCTTACAGGTGTATTATCTAACCTAAGCAGAACCACCCTTTTGATTTGTACTCCACACATTGTGATATACAGTATAACCTAACAATGTATTAGAATTTTTGATTGCTTTCATACACTGGATGCAGATAAGGATGATATCTGCTACAACTCCTAGGTCCTTCGCATAAGAGGTTCTTTCAAGTTTGAGACTCCTCATTTTGTATTCAAAGGTAACATTTCTAGTTTCTATGTATTATACCTTACATTTACTTAAATTAAATGGTATCAGCCAAAAATCTATCCAAACCAAATCCCTCTGTAATCAAAAGTATCTTTCCATCCACTAGGATTTGGTATCAGCTCCAAACCTAACCAGTTCATTGATTATATCCTTCCCCTTTTATTATCCTTGTGTATAATGTACTGAAAAGATAAATAATATTGTCTTGTATATAACTAAAAAATGTCTAAAGTCTGACACTTTATGATTTAAAAAAATAAGCAAAATTGGTATGAAAGTTTTAGGTAATGTATTTCTTATGGATGATGATTGATATAAAGCATGGCGTAATGCACTCTTAAAATCTCCAGCCATGATAAGTTTATGATTGCACATACTGTGCACTAAAGGTATAAAGATATAAACTCCTTAGCCTCCCAGTTTAGTGGATATTCATTAGCCCGAATTAGTACCATTTATTTTTTTATTGCCAGCAAACTGAGCAGCAAGAAAAACAGTGCACACAGGACTAGGAAACGAAACAAAGTCAAAGTCCAAAAAAACTGTCATAACCAAGAAGATAAAAATACAATTTTACCAAAAATCCGAACATTATCCTGAAATCAAAGTAAAAAAAATAGGAAAGGTTCAAAGCCGGAAACGCTAAGAAAGACATGCACACAGAATATTTTAACTGTTTGCTTCTCCAAATCATGGATGATGAGTGAAGTGTCGTGCCAGTCACGTAGATGACATCAGACGCACCCTCTGACAACCAGGAAGAGACCACAAAAATGGTGGCACTCATAAATAAATAAAAGGCTGTCTTTGGTAACGAAAATAGAGAAATGTACTGCTTCCTTACAAAACATGAATAATAATAACTAGAAACATTCTATAAGACATAAAACAATTATTTACATGTTTAAACCCTACAAAGGCTTAGGTATCTTAGAAAATACAGCTAGATACTCATTACAAATTCAGCTTTCCCACTGATATAAAATAAGAAGCTTTAGAGTCATTTCTTTGAATCCACAAAACGTACTGCTTTGTGAAGCAATATTCCTACTTTTATTGCTTCTATTGCCATAATTGAAATGAATAACCTGGCCAAACCCTCCTTTCATCAACATAAGAAGATCTCTATGTGACTTTTTTTTAATTATTATTTTATCAACACTTTATTTTTAGCTAATTAGTTCTTATTTTAGATGACATTTAAATATTGTAGCAGCATGTTTTAGCTTCCATTTTGTGGTTCTATTTTGCCCTCGATTTCACCATGTTGTCTTTTAGTTCCAACAGCTGTTGCTATTTCATTCGGCCTGCATTTTTAGTATCCCTTGGTGGACAGAAGACACATTCTGAAACTCTCATCATTAGTTAGTTAGAAAAATAAAAATTTAGGCAGTTTATTTCCTAATTTTACTGCGGTGGGCTGGCGTTCTGCCCGGGGTTTGTTTCCTGCCTTGCGCCTTGGCTGGGTTTGGCTCCAGCAGACCCCTGTGACCCTGTAGTTGGGATATAGCGGGTTAGATAATGGGTGGATGGATGGATTTCCTAATTTTAATTGTGTGTTTTTTTCCTCTTAGTTTAGATGTTAGATTTTCTCTCAACAATTTCTCTGGTTTTGCAAAGAAGTTCCAAAA
The DNA here is from genome assembly GCF_016835505.1 of Polypterus senegalus. Lineage (NCBI taxonomy): Eukaryota > Metazoa > Chordata > Cladistia > Polypteriformes > Polypteridae > Polypterus > Polypterus senegalus. The sequence goes on from NC_053154.1 coordinate 273,481,323, forward strand.
AAGAATCAAGTTCAAGATCATGATTAACTCTCTTGTTGCTTCAGTCACATCAGCTTTGCTGGGTTTGACAGAAATGAACAAACCCTGGAAATTCCCAGTTATTATCCTTTGGGCAACACAAACAGAAGCTAATCTGTCTGAGATTTCATGTTTTACAAACCATAGCAGAATGGAAAAAGAAGACAAAGGGCCAAGACTGCTGCTGATTTCGACACAGCTTTTAACACTTTACACTATAGCAGGATTCCATCAGGCAGCACACTATTTACTGTTAAAAAAAGAGGCAAACATAACTGTGCTAAATGGTTGGTGCAAAAGCAATATAGTAAATGTGACATGGGCACCGATTTTCCGTTATTTAAATGAATTTGGTCCGTCAACATGATCAGCAACCGCAGTCAGCTAATGTGAAATATTCAGTGGCAAGAAGTCGGGTAATGTAGCATCAACCTTTGTTCTGCTTTGTTTTTTCTTGTTATTATCAAGATAACTGGAATATAACATATCCTGTGGCAGTCACTCATATACCTTTATAACCACCACCTGTATCACTATCATGAATATCAGTGAATTCAGAAAACAGTTTTGATGATGTGCCACCTTCGCCTTTTCTAAATTTTTCATACTTCCTATAATCACTGTGCATGCATCACTGCCATTACAGAACTCCCAACACTAACTTCTGAACTAATTAGCTTTCATTACACCCTAACGTACATGGTCACCAGACTTGGAAATTTTCAATATAGCTTGCTTTTCCTTCCTTCCTACCATGAAACCTTGCCAACTTTCATCTCACCACTGACTCTTTTCTCCTGCCATACATTGCTACCTTACTTCCTTCCCAGTCTATTAGCTATTTAGTGCTAATTTCTTTGGTTGCGTTCAGCTTTAACAGCACCTCTCTTGCTTGGCCTGTTCCTTTTTACATTTATTTTAAACTTTTAGTTTTTCAAAGCTCCACACTTGATACCATATAGCTAGTACCTTCTGTTTTCTTAAAGAAACCTCTGGGTGCTCCAGTTTCCTCTCACAGCCCAAAGACATGCAGGTTAGGTAAATTGGTGATCCTAAATTGGCCCTAGTGTGTAATTGGTGTGTGTGTGTGTGCGTGTGAGTGTGCGTATGTGTATGTGTGTGTGTGTTCACACTCTGGCAACCATTCCAGGGTTTGTTCCAGCCTTGCACCCCATGCTAGCTGATTTAGTCTCCAGTAGACCCCATGTCCCTGTTCAGTAATAAGAAGGTTACAAAATGACTGACAGATTAACTATTTTTATCTCATTTTTAGTTATCTGTATCTTTATTTCATATTCATTATGCAGCTCAGTTGAGTTACCTCGTTATTTCTTGCACTTTTCTAACATTTTACTTTGCATTTATTTTGCTTATTGCCATGTCATCCTCCATTTTTGCTTTTGGGATTCTTTAAATGCACCTTATGCTCCATGTTTACAATATTCACTTCTGGATTACCTCGTGTTTAGAACTTCTTGTGTAACTAACATAAAAACATGCATATCTTCCATATTTCTAACCTGGAGAATGCAGGTTTTATAAAGTGCAAAAATGCAACAACTGAAGGTTGTCATTTATGTGCATTGGAGGATCTCCTCGCAGGCTCTGTTGAGGTATGTATTAATGATGAGAGGTGATGCTCCTTCTAATAAAGTCACCTCCTTCTTCCCCACCGTAACGAGAAGCCACCCATTGAAGGTATTTGGCCCCGCCCCTTCTGGTCCTGCTACCTTAAAAACCCCAGACGTCCCGGAAGTAGGCATTACTTTTGATCAGAGCTCCACTAAACACAGATGGAGCCTTCTGTTGATCCTTTCTTTGAATTCCAGCAGTAAAGATGCACGTCAACTAGCGCTATTTTCAATCTCTTTTCTTTATTTTGTGTTTTTGGGTAAAAAAGGGTTGGCACCCCAAAATTTCTTGCTGCAGTCCTGCCAGTCATTACCACCTGTCAAAATAAGAGCTCCATGTCATGTAGATCCAAACCTTCTGACTTAAGAGTATTCAGTACTGGTTTACACGGTGCTGCCTCACTGATCCAGTGTCCTCGGTTAGATCCAGCATACAGAAAACCTGCTACTAAATTCAACCTGTTAATGCTAGACATGCTCATGGTACCTAGAGAAGATAATCATCTACCTAAGGCATAATGTAAGGTGTCTATTGCAAAAAAATTTAATTCTTGTAAACTAAGCGACATATGGACCAATTTTCTTATTGAACAATGATACTAAGGTTTTGGCCAACACATCAAATGCAACATGTGCTTCTTCCTATTATTTTACAAAATCAGATTTTGTGTAAGACGGCATAATACATACCCCAGAAGCAACAGGGCATCTGGAATCATGTTATTCTGCCCAAAGGTCAAGAGAAAATGAGAACGACTGGAAAGAAAGATGTAGACAAAAAAAATATAAATAAAGCAAGGCTCTAAACCAGGAGAACAAAAACCATGAGACAAAAAAGACAAAAAGGATTTTAAAGTACAAAATCAGTAAGTAGATGGATACGGAAACCAACCTAGAATGACCGTTTTATCCTGATAAGTAATGACTGACAGGATTAAAACCTCTGAAGCCATGCCCTTTATTGGGCAAAAACCTTGCAACTGAGTGCAGCTGAATAAAACACAAAATAGCAGTGGAAAACTGCTGCTATAAATATGGCATGAAACGCTTCTGGATGTTATGACTTTGGTTCTCAGTTTGCACATGGGTTTTTGTTTGCCTGATCTGTCTTTCTGGTTATGACCTTAGCCTGTCCCTCACTACAGCTACTGCATGTCTTGTGTTATATCTCCTGGTTAATTTCTCTCTCATTATAATCCCTGGGAACTCTGCCTCACAACAGAATCATAATTACATAAATAATTAAAAACTAATTACAATTTAATTTTAGCCAACTGATTGAGTGTATTAAATGAGACAATATCTCCTGTTCAGATATTAATTTCACATTAGCTGGGAGAGAATTGACTTTGTTAAAATAATTATTCTCCCAAAGTTATGTATTGTTTCACAAAATCTATCTATCTACCTATCTATAGATAGATAAAAAATTGCACACAATTGTAACTTTGTTCATTAAAAAAAGACCACAGGAAATTCTTTAATGATCTAAACCAGAAGCAGCAGTGGCACAATCTAAATTCCAACTCTACTACTGGGGGTTACATTAAGAAACTATGGGAGGAATCTAAAATCTTACGATCTGGGTTACCCGGTGGAGTAATCCTGCCCTCATTCCTTCCAGTATGCTTTGATTACAATCAACTAAATGAAAATTCAGTGTTTAGTCCTTCACTCATTCAGAGTATCATAGAATGAAGAAAAATTGTAAAGCTGAGATATTCCTGTCAGTTACAAATAATGCAAGATATTTGGTATTGGGACTTTGATACTTTTTATACTGACAATTTGTTTGCACCCTTTGAACATCTTTGTGCTTCAAAAATAACCTCTCTTAAACAAACAACTTTATTACACCATGTAAGTTAGAGACTTTGCTAAAAGATATCCTAAACTTCACTCAGTACCTGCTATGTAAACTATATTATCTAGCACTTAAGAAGATATAGGTTGAATTTCCACCCTTTTATCAGTTTTTCAAAAGTGTTCATCTCAAGATAAGTTTAGGCAGCACTGGGTATGGGACCTATCAATTAAAATTTCAAAGAATGGAAGTCAGCTGTCAGTAAAATAGATTTGTCATCAATGGTATGAAGGCCTGGAGTAGCACTTGATCTTACTGCTTTATGAAGAACCTATGTGTGGTAACTTATACTACATTACTAGCACATGGCCTTATCTTTCACAACTGGAAGAGTTCACCTAGCATAACACAGTGGGAAAAATATATCCTTTTTGACCTAAAATTAAGAAACGTAAGAAAATCTGTAATTTTTATTTTAATTTAGGTGCAGCAAAAATGCATCAATTACTCATTTACTATTATGTAACACGACCTGAACATACACTTCTTTGGGTATTCATAACACTTACAAAGCACCAGTGGAGCGTTTAGTCATCTCTGCAATGTGGCTTAACTGAAACGCGTTTCTCTTGATATTACATATTTACATATATACTACATATTTAGTATCAGACCTGTGAAACCCTCACATTAACAAGTCATTTTACCATATGCCACACTGCCTAGAGATGAATAACCTTTCTAATGATGTTTTATAAATGTTATGAAGACCAAAAGATGTAAATGAACAATAGATTTTGTTTTTGCAGCACCTAAAGTGTTCTTTTTATGAGAAACTGTCTAAAACCTCTTTAGAATTTATTAATGTTTTCCATAATTATGTAAGCCTGCCTAAACTCTGCTAAATTAAGATGCCTCAATAACTTTGAATAATTGCTTCATATTAAATCTAATGATTAATTTGTACTCTAGCTAGGTAAAGGAGAAGATGACACATTTGAATAGGATGTAGCATTACATGCCTGACTTACTTGTAGCACAATCTTTGTAATGCAACCTATAAAGCAGATGAAAATAAACAAAGAAAAGACAAGAATCGCGTGCTCCAACAGTATATGCGGGGAGTTTGCATTTTCTTTTGTTTTGCATGTGCCTTTATTCTCTATTTACTCCTTTTTTATTACCCATTCCAAAGATGAGGGTTAGGTTGAGTGGTCATTGTCATTTGGTCCTTCGAGGATGCGTGTGTGAGAGGGCTTTGTGATCGCGTGGGCTGATTGCTGCCTTTCTCTTATTGCTGCTAAGATTGGCTCCTGTCCCATGGATCCCAGAATTAGATTAGGCACGTTTGAGAGTGTAACATTGTTTATTTAGTATTGCCTTGATATTCACATGGATACCACCATCTACAAGAATATGTTTTTTTTAATTTAAACTCATACTGTACAGTATACATACTATATCTTTTAATCACTGTTTTACATCAATAAAGCAGTTATAGAACCAAATGTAATTAAATGATTTTTTAGTTTACATGAAAAATACAGCCCAGTATTATTATCCATCCATCCATCCATTTTCTAACCCGCTGAATCCGAATACAGGGTCACGGGGGTCTGCTGGAGCCAATCCCAGCCAACACAGGGCACAAGGCAGGAAACAATCCTGGGCAGGGTGCCAACCCACCACAGCCAGTATTATTAATATATTCATTTATAGATCATATAGTCTTTATATTCTAATGTCAGTATAGCAAGAGAATAGAGCACATAGCAGCACCACACTCTGAGGGACACCAATCTGAGTGTTGACTTGGATGGTTAATTAGATGAATGATGGAGCTCTGCATATTATATATGGATGGATAGATGGATGGCAAACTCTGAAAATAATAAATGGATGGATGGGTTATTGAGCTACATAAACACTCTTCATCTCTTACAGGGCAGCGTTGAGAGCCATCCTCCTGTTAACTGCAATTGCTCTGTCACACAAAAATGTACTAAAGTTCTTAAGTCAGCATTTTGCTTCCAAACTTGATGGGCCAAAACCTCTCATTTAGCAGTAGATGGGTTTATCAGTTATTTATAGCAATAATAAAGGAGGATTACAAACCAAAACAAAAGGATACTTTGTCCAGAGCTTGTATCTTGTGTGAGCCTTGCCACTGCTGCTGTCTGAATACTGATAAGCAGGGCAGTTTTTTGTGCTCTGCCTTTAATGGAGTCACAACTGATTTGATAACCTGGTTATCTCTTCCTGCTATTATTAATAAAGCAATAACAAGTTATTGAAGTAAATATTTAAAAACAACTGGTAATAAATCATGTCTTGGTTGTGTTTATAGGCTTCAGGCTGCTTTTTTATCTCCCTTTTTCCCTTAATGCTAGACCATGTTTCCTAATATCCAATAATGGCTACTTCTGTTCGTCTGAAATGATGTCAGCCTGTAGTGGGCAAACAGAAAAGGACACAGAGCCGCTTGAGAAGCTTTTGATGTGCAAAGGAGTCAATTATTGCAATGGTGTGTTTTACTTTAGAATGTTATCTCCTCTCTTTAAGTACTTGCAATCTATTTATGAGCTGATGACAGAACAATATTTTGCAAGGTGTCTTTTGAGGTGCTGTAAACGTGTCTTTGATAATATGCAGGTGCTCCACCCCAACAGACCACAGTACTGCCTCTGTGCTTCGGGCCATGCTGTAAGTCGTGAGTAACAAGCTGGCAATTTGGGGTTATTTCACAGAACATTCATTTTATGAAATGTCATCATATGCCCGTCAAACTAAGCTGTGGGAAAGTATTTGCCCCCATCTGACTTTTGGTTTTATTTCTTATTTTTTGATGGTGAATTTGATCAGGTCTTATTTATAGCTGAATACAGAAGAACATATAAGATAAAAAGACCTCAAAGCGTATTATTTGTTTGACTTTCCTGCTAAAACATCTTCAAGAGTGAGACATAAAATTTTCCATAATGTCAGAAACAACATGAGAACAAGGTCTACTGGCCTCTCACACCTTTGCTAAGGTCTATTATCATAAACAAAATGTAAAAATGGGGTCCATGGCTGAAAACTATTGCTCACTAATAAGAACACAAATGCTTGCCTCAGACTTGCTGAAAAACTTCTGGATGTTATGAATATCTTAAAACAGAATTGAGTTATTCAGTCATTTATCTCATTTTTAATAAATTTTATATATCATTTTTAGAATCTTATACATATTCTGCAAGGTTGAGTTTAGGGAGAAGGTGAGACAGGCACTGGGTGGCAGTGAAGAGTTACCAGACAGCTTGGAAACTACAGCAGATGTAGTAAGGGTAACAGCAAGAAGGGTGCTTGGTGTGACATCTGGACAGAGTAAGGAGGAAAAGGAAACCTGGTGGTGGAATGAGGAAGTACAGGAGAGTATACAGAGGAAGAGGATGGCAAAGAAGAAGTGGGATAGTCAGAGAAATGCAGAAAATAGACAAGACTACAAGGAGATAAGGCACAAGGGGAAGAGAGAGGTGGTGAAGGCTAAAGGAAAGGTGTATGATGAGTTGTATGAGAGGTTGGACACTAAGGAGAAAGAAAAGGGCGAGTACCGATTGGCTAGACAGAGGGACCGAGCTGGGAAAGATGTGCAGCAGGTTAGGATGATAAAGGATAAAGATGGAAACGTACTCACAAGTGAGGAGAGTGTGTTGAGCAGATGGAAGGAGTACTCTGAGAGGCTGATGAATGAAGAGACCGAGTGAGAGAAGAGATCGGATGAGGTGGAGATAGTGAATCAGGAAGTGCAACGGATTAGCAAGGAGAAAGTAAGGACAGCTATGAAGAGGATGAAAAATGGAAAGGCCGTTGGTCCAGATGACATATCTATGGAAGCATGGAGGTGTTTAGGAGAGATGGCAGTGGAGTTTTTAACCAGATTGTTTAATGGAATCTTGAAAAGTGAGAGGATGCCTGAGTAGTGTAGAAGAAGTGTACTGGTGCCGATATTTAAGAATAAGGAGGATGTGCAGGACTATTTTAACTACAGGGGGCTAAAATTGATGAGCCACAGAATGAAGTTATGGGAAAGAGTAGTGGAAGCTAAGTTAAGAAGTGAGGTGATTATTAGAGAGCAGCAGTATGGTTTCATGCCAAGAAAGAGCACCGCAGATGCGATGTTTGCTCTGAGGGTGTTGATAAAGAAGTATAGAGAAGGCCAGAAGGAGTTGCATTGCGTCTTTGTGGACCTGAAGAAAGCATATGACAGGGTGCCTCGAGAGGAGCTGTGGTATTGTATGAGGAAGTCCGGAGTGACAGAGAAGTATGTAACAGTTGTACAGGATATGTACGAGAGAAGTGTGACCGTGGTGAGGTCTGTGGTCAGAGTGATGGATGCATTCAAGGTGGAGGTGGGATTACATCAGGGATTGGCTCTGAGCCCTTTCTTATTTGCAATGGTGATGGACAGGTTGACAGACGAGATTAGACAGGAGTCCCCGTGGACTATGTTGTTTGCTGATGACACATCACTCAGCTTACCGCAGCATTTTACATGTGAAGTTTTCCCTTCATTCATTGTTTGTAAACTCTTTCAAAACAACTCTGTCCCACCAGGCTTTGCTTTCCACATGCATCCAAAAGTGATGAGAAGAATATGATGGAAGCATCCACAAAGATAAATTTCCTGACTCAAAGGCTCACGTTATGGCATTGTTCCTTTTCCTGGTTGAAGTAATCTCTCTCAATATTTCAGAAATTGCAAACTTTATGATGATGAGCTGAACTACAGTGCTAAGCTCAGCGGCACAATCTTGGGAGACACAGGCCCCATGCTCATTTTATGTTTGGCTGCAGCTGATGATGCTGGTTAACTCCTTTTTTGTGCAGTTTAATGACATTGGAGCATTTCACCAAGGGAAAACTCTATAAGTGGACTCGTTCATGGAAGAAACCAGATTTCTGTTGAACCAGGTTACTCACCTGATTCTGGTTTTATGTGTTTACATGTAAACACACTCAATGGCAATAGAACAAAACCATGGACTAGACTCATGTCTTGTGAAGTAATCTTTCTCATTGAGTTTTGTAAAAACCTTTTTCCTAATAGTTACAGAACTGACACAAAGATATTAAAAGGAAGAACCAAATAGTTCAGTATGACAGGAGTGCCCCTTGTGTACAGGAAATTAAATATATTTGTATTCCTCTTCAAAACTATAAGTATTTAGTGATCATTTATTATAACGTTTATATTGGTAGGAAAAGTGAATGAACTTCTGCTTGAGGAAACGTTTTCTCTGCCTTTATCAAAGATATACCACTGGTGCTCATTTTTGATTAATAATGGCAATCAGCATATTCATCTTCGCCTTTGGTGTAAATTATCACACACTTTTATGCTGTGCGTGCTCTGTTTGTAGAACCAAAGGTAGCATTACTGTTCAAATTAAGTATTAAGTCACTAAGATGGCCATTTTTATGATAACATAAATATACTACAGGAACTGTCGTACTGCCTCAATGCTTCTGGGCCCTTTTTTGCTTCCCAGGTAGATGATTATTTCATGTTAACCCTGAAATCACATAGATTTCCTCCCATAGTTCAAAGACATGCTGTTAGGTTGACTGATGCCCGTAAATGTTGCTGGTCTGACTGAATGTGGGCAAACCTTTCAAATTATTCTCTTTCTTTGTGTCTGTTGCCAGGTGATGTGTGGTACTGGCTTCCAACAGCCCTGTCTGGAAAGGAAAAACTTCAGAAAGTGGGAGAATGGACAGTGCTTAAAAGCGAGATATTTGTGGTCATGTTTAATTTATGGTAAAAACAAACATATATAACATTCAGCTCTGTCAGAGTTACTCCATGCTTTAACGTTAACAAATCTTTTTATTCCTAGGCATGTGATGCAGTTGAACTCAACTATACAGTTACTTATATAAATCTTATGAAGTTGTGCCAACAGCTCCTTATAAAACTAAATCTCGTTTTTCACCAACCTGACACAAAGATTAAGATCATCTTCATTAAACACAGTAACATGGCAGAAGATCATAAGTATTGTGTGCCAATGTGTTAAGATAAGAGTTTTCCCTTTGGTGGAGATTGGTTACTTATTTTAATATCTCCTTACTTTTGAAGATGCATGGGCAGATGCAATTAGAATATTATCACTGATCTACTGTTAATGATATTTCATTGGTTACCAAATAACCAGAATAATTTTTGCTTGGGGTCATCTATCATAAGTAAGCATTCCTCACCAAGTCTGAGGTCGTGCTGCTAGATTCATGGGAAATTATAAGATATTGTGCTGTGGGTGTTATTGAGTGTGTGGACTGACATTTACTCCTGCCTTGCATTCATTTATTAGAAAAATTGTGCTTATAAAATGAATGTACACAGTAGTAGAGGACACAAAGCCAGATAAATTCTGAGATGGGGTAGTTAATTCGTTTAGACTAAAGACCCTGATATTCACTGATGCATGCATTTCCAATGTTACATTATTAGAATAACTACAGAGGGTCCCCTGGCTTATGTTTAAAATGTCACCTTTTCTCTTTTTTGTTCACTTTACATTATTGTTTTCCATTTTTTATAATATTGTTCCGTTGATATAATATTGTTTGTCTAATTATGTATTACCTGTTAACTTTATTTGTTTTAGTTTTTTTTTATCTGTGTTTTGCGGTTCTCTAATGTTCCTGGGGCCTTATGTATAAACGGTGCGTACGCACAGAAATGTTGCGTAAGAACTTTTCCACGTTCAAATCGCGATGTATAAAACCTACACTTGGCGTAAAGCCACGCACTTTTCCACGGTACCTCATGCCTTGTCGTACGCAAGTTCTCCGCTCGGTTTTGCAAACTGCCGGCACCCAGCGTCAAAGCAATGGTACTGTTCTTGTGTGATTACTCATTATTTTCATGACGCGGCTTTATAAATACACAGAAACTAACTGCATATTGTTTATTAGTGTAATGCATCTGATTGTAATTAACTCGTAACAATATAATGGTCCAGGGAACAGCCATAGTATTCCAAATACCATAACTGCTTTAGCGTTGTTACTCTCACTTCTTCTTCTTCTTCTTCTTCTTCTTCTTCTTCTTCTTCTTTCAGCTCCTCCCGTTAGGAGTTGCCACAGCGGATCATCTTTTTCCATATTACTCTCACTGCACGACTCTGAGTATTTATATCACTGTATCTGAGTGTGAATCACAGCAGCAGCTGATCGGAAAGAGAATTATCGGTATACGCATTAAGCACACGCTGTCTCTGCCACTGCAAAATGTTTTAAAGCCTTTCCTGTACGGACCTCGTGGTTCAGAAACAGTTTAATCCCAAGAACTTTAAATGCACTCAATCAATTGCTCCTTGTAGAACTGTTTGTACTTATAAGTACAATCACCCCACTGTAAACTTGCACTACAGTTATAATATCTCACAACCTGGGCCACTTTATAAAGCGCGTATTTACATATGATGACGATATCATTTTTAAGGTGAAATGCAGCAAAATATGTTTGTTAAATTATACACATAAAACTTTAACTTCATTTAAATAATCTATATTCTTCACTGGGAGTGTCGTGAAGGATAGAATAATTAAACATGTACTACGAAGATATTTCAATGTTCTTTAAACGTTTTGAAGAATCGGCGCTAAGCTTACAGATGGCTTAATGTCTATTACAGAGCTGATTGTGTGGCGATCGGTTACTTGGGGAAAGAAAAGCACTGACTGCAGTGCGGCTACGCCCATATATATTGAATATCAAACAGAAAGAGAAAATAACAACACAGCAAAAACGCAGCAACAAATTTCGACAAAAGATAAATGCTTGTCATGAGCACGAGGCTCATGAAACACATGTTTAATAACGTGCTTTAGCTCCTATCATCATGAAAATGACATCACGTATACATCTCAGTATTTTAGTTATTCAGAGAGCTGTAATATCACAAATGTAATGGACTCTGTGTCCAGTTGGAGGAAGAGAGCCAGTTTAAGAAGCAAGTAGTGATTCACACACATAGATCACATACGAGTAGAAGATCAAATACAAAACAAAGCATTTAACGTGCTACTTTAATTACGATGTAATTTTGAGAAACTTTAAACGATTTTAAGATGAAGTTTATAATGTTCTACTAAATGACAAAATAAACTACGTGATTAAAGTGGAAATGTCGAGATTGAAGTTGACATTTTGTGCTTTTTCCGCACCGTGTGCCTTTTTTCTCTGTACCCTAATAAACTTTCATATGACACTCAGACAGTGGGCTTACAACTCTTCTTTTCACGGCAACTTTGATATGTGACTTCTTTTTATTTCCGCACTGTGCGATTTTTGAATGTGAGCTTTCAAGTTTCTCCAACACGCTATGTCACTCGATCAACTTCCTTTTGTTGATTATACCACGGTTTATTTGAACAAATAGTATGTTTTTCCTTTGCCTCCACTTGGTATTCGCTGAAATTCTTATATTTTCCCCGTGCTTTTCCCATTGTCTTTTCACAGAAGGCTGCGCTTAAGGGCGATTTATATTGATTTGCATATTCAAATAGGCGTAATTCTGGGAGGATTTGGGGCGTTACATAATGTGCGTGCACGAGCGTTAGTTTTCACGCTGATCGGGATTTATGTAGTGGAAGAACGTGGAAGATGGAGTACGCACAGATTCCTGCATCTGGATTTTTCTGTGCGTAAGCACATTTCGGCTTTTGTGCTTACGCCATGTTATAGTGCGAGTTCTACGCACGGCGTTATACATGAGGCCCCTGGTGTTTTGTATTTTCATCTAGAAGTAAAGCCACCTGTCCATCATTGTTAAGGGACCTCCCCACGCCCTATAAAGAAAGGCACACTGGGAATTGAAGTCCAGGGTGATTCACATTGAATGTGCTCAAGTTGATTTTGGTGGAATTTGTCACTGACATGGAAGCTAGGCTGCCTTCAGGTACACATCTGGTAGAATTCGGGCATGCTTTTGTTTGGCTGTTTTTGAATTCTTCACACCACTTTGGCCACTTTCTGAGAAAATTTATCACAGTGAGGGTCTGGACAGATTCTTTCTAGACTGAAATGGTATCCTTTCATTTGTTTTCTTATTTAACTTTCATTTTTGTATTTAATTTAAGAGTGTGACTGCTCATTTTTATCTTTTGCCAAGTCAGAAGTGTTGTTTCTTTTCAGTTTTCTTTCATTTTAGTAATACTGTTGTGGATATTGGTGGCTCAACCAAACTTTGATATGTGGGTATGTAAACATTCAAGCTGCATATTTCAATTCTTGCTGTTGAAGATCTTTTATTCCTCCAGATAGCTGATTTTTTTAACACAAGTCAGCTTTAATTAAATGATTAAATAAATAGGAAAGAATGTTTGTTCACTTGTAATTCAGCAACATAAAAAATTTTAAAGGGGCTAAATACATTTGCGATGCATTATACAGTAATATGTTTGCATTTATGTGTTGTAATATTTTACTATTAATTTACTTATTTATTGAGCTTCTGTTAAAAAAAAAAAAATTTCCCTTTGGGACATAAAGATCTGTCTAGTTATGCTTCACAACCATACCATGTTTGAAAATGTGTGCATTACTCAGCCTCATTAATGTAACGTTAGTATATTTTAATAAATTACATCGAACTGAGCTGAACTGATAGTTATTAGATTGACCAAATAAAATATACTTTGATGTAAGTTCCCCAAAATATAGATTGTCAGACAAACATTCACAAAAAAAAAATAAATTATAATAATAATCAGGGCACTGAATACACTTGAGCTCATTCTGCATCAGAATACGTTAATATGTCAGTCTACAACCTGAATAAAGTAGTTTTTTTAAAAGAACTCTACTTAACATTCCATTTTTGTGTATATATTTTTTCTAATACTTATAACTAGTGATGAGTCAACAATTCCCATAAATTGAATTCATTGAAAAATTTTTTGCTTAGAAATAAATTGTGAAACAACTGGCGCTTTGCAAAGTGTGAAATTTGTAGCATTAACTTAAGCAGAAAGGTGGTTAGTCCCTGCATTTTCCTGCACTAATTCAGGATGCATCTGCCTGTCAGTTTACTGTCTAATGAAAAACAAAAATCATTGGACTTCTTTCCTGTCACATGTACACATTTTATTGAGTTGTGGGACACGTGTTGTGGCTGTTCTGGTAGTGTGATGCCCACATTGCCAATTATGATGACGGTCTTGGCAGTCGCAATCCCAAAGATGTATTGGAGAAAAATACAATACATTCCTTCACAGAGTTTGGAGTGTGAATATCCTTACCCTCATTTTGTACAGTAATCAAAAAACACAAAAGAATGATTACTACATAATGGCAAGGGGTGAATTGCCATAAAGTACATTTTTTATGTGGATAACAAGCAATAATTAGCATGATAGTTAATTTTGTAGGGAACATGGCAGCAAGTCACATTTTTAAAAAACACAGTGTGCTTGTGCACTGTTACCTGAATGAAAACCACACGATATAATGGATATTGCTGGTGTCTTACAGACTACCTGTAGCTTGTATCCCCTTTCAAAGTAGCTCGCCAAAGGGTTAATGAATCCTACATAAATTTGCAAACTTGATTAGTCAAATTAGGAGTGGGTGATCTTTTCAAAAAATTATATCACAATCCACATCCTGAATTGCAATCTATCTTTTTAATGTGGCATACACTTAAGAGAACATCCGGACTCAAACTCATCAAGACCTAAGTAACACTTTATTTTAAATATCAGACAAAGTTGGATTCAATTGTTCTCTCTTTCGCTAGCTAAGCAGAGTTAAGGAACACACCCCAAAGCTAGTGAGTGAGTGAGGAAGGCCCATCGCTTTGGCCCACTGCCATTTTTTCGGATTTGCGCAAATAAATCGGTACCGCAAGCAAAATTTGATACATAGCGAAATGAGAAAATTTGCAAAATCAACCGGAATGTTCAAGCAAATTATAGAAAAAAACCCGATCTAAATCCGTTAAGTAGTTCTCTCGTGAAAAGCAGATAGACAGACAGACATTGGATTATAAATATTATACATTAGTAAACCTTCAAAATAACATGCAGTTAAAGTCTCAACAGGATTCTCAGCATTTCTTGTGCTTAGTAGAGCCAGATAACTATAAGAATCTTCAGCAAACAGCTCTGAAAATGTCTGCTTTGTTTGGGTCTACATACCTCGGTGAGTCTGCCTTTTCTGACATGAATGTCATGAAATCAAAGTTCAGAACAAGACTGACAGATGAACATTTAAATAACTCCATAAGAGTGAGCCTAAGTGGCTACACTCCACCATACACCTCTCTTGTTGACTCCATGCAGTGCCAGTCATCACATCACACATGCAACAGGACATGTCAATACTCTTGTGAAGTTAGACAGTGACATGGAACAAAATGACAAATTAATAAGTAATATCTGTGTATTTGGAATTGCATTGTTTTGTTTTGACAGCATTCATGTTTTAATTCAATAGTGTGAGATACACTAGAAAATGCATACAGACATACAAAATGCACTTGCAGGTAACTAAATATGTTTTGTGATGTTTTAATTCAAAATATGAGTTGTGGACACCAACATTTTGTAAATGTTCATGCAAAACAAGCTTATTCAAGTTGAAATAAGCTATGAGAATAAATGTTAGAAAACATGAGTAGCTCTCGGCCATTTTCATTTTGTAAAAGTATCTCTCAGGAGAAAAAAGGTTGGAGATCCCTGCTTTAGAGAGTATTCCTTGTTTTCCAACCTCCTTTAACCTCCTCATTCTGCTGTCCGCCCAGAAAACACTGTTTAGTTAGGTTCAAGTTTTGTGTTTAAGAAATCACATTTGAAATGACCTGTATTTTTTATCATTAATTCATATAACTGTTTGGTTGTTTCACTCACTACTAATAACTTAATAAATACTCCTATGTTGCTAAATCATAAATCTGTCTTCATGAATACTCAATCAAGCTTCAAATGGATTCTTTTTCATACTGTAAGACACAAAATTATTTTATGCTTCTTTGGACTCTTCTGTGCTTTACATGTACTGTTAGGAAGTTTACATGCTCACATGTAAGCACTCAATTTATGCTAAACATACACCAAATTGTAGGGATGAATATTCATTGCTTTAAAATATTGGACACCAGATTAATTCCTACATACTTATTAATATTGCAGGTTCTTTCCTTGCTCGTATGGCCTTCCTTTGCTATGTCCCATTTTCTTCAACATTGTAACTATGAACTGCCCTGTTGTGATGGAGTAAGGCTGTGAGCACAATGATTTACTGGCATCCATCACATTGATGGCCCTTTGTATCTATGATAATACTAGAAGCATTGTGATCCTATTTAGGAAAAACGGCACAGTGGACTTTTGGTGAAAAGAAATGTAAAGTATCCTATACTCATAAATCACCTTGCATAAGCAAATCAGGTAAGTTTGTAGTTAGCCAAATGAGCAATGGATGTAATTGTCTCCTTTCGTTTGTCAGACCTTTTTTGTTCTTATATAACTGAAATGTTGGTATCACCTTCATCTTTTATTGAAAACTGTAAATGTCTTTTTAGGAGTGGTATATAATAAAAGTATTAAATGTAATTCTTACATTTTCTTTGTGAATAAGATGCCATTATGACATTTGAGATTAATTGAAGAAAAGCTCAATTATTGGAAAAACAGTATGTAGATTTTTAGCTGTACTTCCCTTCCATATAGAGGCAGAATATGACAAAATATGTGTCACTCCCATGGTGGTTCTTGCCAAAAGATGCTATGGTATTTTAAGTGAAAAAAAAGCAATGAAAAAAGTTACTCAGTATAAGCTGCTTCTATAAACTGGACTTTTCCGTTACGTTCTTTCCAGTAAAGCAGCATTGTGTGACTCATTAAGTGGCCTTTACTCTTGATGTTTACTTTTCTTTGCTAGTACAGAAATGTCTCTGACATGATTATGATGTCACAGCGTAGATAATTTAGTCAAGGGTCAAAAGAGCTCTGAAGGAATATACTGGTGAGGGTGTGGATGTGAAAATTTAGAGACCCGTATATTAAAGCTGTAGAGTTTCCATTGACTAAGCACTCCTCCCTTAACACCAAACTGGGTTGTTTTGTTTTAAACATTCCATTGAATGAGCATATATCATATGGAGTAGTATGTTTACATGCTGGTCCTCCCAAAATTTGTCCAGGGTAAAACAATTTCCATTACTGCTTTCAGAGTCATGCGTAGCCATAGAAGACTATCACGGTAACAATAACAAGGCTGGGAATCAATCCGGGAGGGCAACATGCAAATTCATCACACACAATCCTACTTTAGGTGATTCAAAGTCATCAAGTAACTTTACCTCAGAGGAGATCAATATGAAAAGCAAAGCAGATGTGACTGTCTCATAAAAGACCTTGCCTTATATCATGGTCTGTCCCATGTGGCCAAAATAACAATGAATACTGCTGAGAAGGTGTTATAATCAGTTTGTTATAATATTAAGTTTAATGTCACTGTCTCTGTGCACACTGTTATGGATTCATTCATACAGGCAGACCAAGTATGGTACACAGGGGCTAGGCTGCATTTAGAAACCATTAGCCTAGTAGTTTGGAGAATGAGACAAACTGCAGTATGAGCATTGTGCTATTCTTGTTGTAGGTGGGGTTTGAGTTTTTTACTCTCCTCGTTTGGAGACCAGAGAAGAACAGCACGTGGAGAAACCAGTATATAAGGCTTGAACTGCTGCCAAACCCTTTGAAGCTGCCGGCCGGATGATATCGTTATTCGTCCCGAAAATCCTTTCAGCGTAGTGATGAAAACATGGCAGACTCTATAGTTTACTCTATAGCTTCCTTTCGTCTGTTATACTGCATAAAATCGTCATAAAGAAAACCAAGTATAATTCTCTCGTGAGATTCTTTGTTTGTACTGCCGTAATCACTACGGGAGGGATATCGCCTTTTAATATCATATCTCTATATTTTCGGCTACTTAAAATGCTGCTATTTAAAAGAACTTATTCCAACAAGGGAGCTTTTGCTTCTAAAGGAAACAGAAGAATAATATAAAGACAAGCTGGTGCATCATCACAAGATTCAAATGAGGAGAGCACTAATTCAATGTTTAATGATGTAATTATACTATTTTTAATATAACAAACTGGCTTAACTTTCTTTGTCCATTCATTCATTTTCCATTGCTCATCTGAAACTGGGTTGCAGGGGCAACAGCCTTAGCAGTGTGGCCCACACGTCCTTTTCCCCAGCCACACTGTGGAATCCTAAGGTGTTCTCAAGCCATGTGGAAGACATAATCCTCCCAGCAAGCCCTGGGTCTTTCCTAGGATCTCCTCCCAGCTGGTTGTGCCCATAAAACCTCCACATGGGGAGGTCTGGGATACGTCCATATCAGATGCCCGAACCTCAATCGGCTCTTCTTGATGAAGAGGGTCAGTTGCTCTACTTAGAGCCTCTCCCAAATGTCAGCACTTCTCACTCTATCTCTAAAGGAGAGCCTAGCCACCCTGCAGGAGAAGCTTATTTCGGCCACATGTACCCGTGTTCTCATTCTTGCAGTCATTACCCAAAGCTTATGACAACAGATGAGGGTAGGGAGGTATATCAACTAGTAAATTGAGAGCTTCACCTTCTGACTCGGCTCCTTCTTCACCAGTACAGATCAGTATAGCAACTGTATAACTGTGCAACCAGGCCTTGCTCAAAAATATAAACTATTATGACAACTGAATTTACCTATTTAGTCAAGGGTTGAATTAAACTAGGATGAAAACTATTGAGGGCCAATGAATAACAGGACTAAGAATGGAAAAGCTATTCTATAGAGAAACAACACTTGCCTGAAAGATATAATAAATGTTACAATAATTAAAATAAACTAAAATAACAAAACAAATATCAAAGTCTACCCATCCATTTTGTGTTTCTATCCAAGTTGTGTTTAATTTGGAAATTAATTTTGAGATTATTATGTGATGTGGGCGGCACGGTGGCACAGTGGGTGGCGCTGCTGCCTCGCAGTTAGGAGACCCGGGTCCTCCCTGCGTGGAGTTTGCATGTTCTCCGTGTGTCTGCGTGGGTTTCCTCCGGGTACTCCGGTTTCCTCCCACAGTCCAAAGACATGCAGGTTAGGTGCATTGTCCCTAGTGTATGCTTGGTGTGTGGGTGTGTGTGTGTATGCGTGCCCTGCGGTGGGCTGGCACCCTGCCCAGGGTTTGTTTCCTGTGTTGGCTGGGATTGGCTCCAGCAGACCCCCTTGACCCCGTAGTTAGGATATAGCGGGTTGGTAATGGATGGATGGGTGGGTGTGATGTACTAAGAGACGTATGTAGAGTAATACGGAAAATATCCTTTATGTCCAGTGTAGTGTAAGGTTTCACTGCCCTGACAGTGTCAAGTATGAGGAAGGACTTGCGTCGAAAGGAATGTTGGACTATCACAGGACACATACTTTGCAGAACAGGTTTTAAAATGATTTGGTCTGGGAACCCAGCATCACTAGAATTAAGTGACATGTCAGAACACTGTCTTAGTGAATGGAGGAAGAAACAAAAAAAATAAATAATACACCCACATGGTATATCTACTCAGAAAGAGGAACAACTAAAAGTGATTGAGCACTCAAGACAAGACCGTGCTCACATACAGTAAAAATTGACACATTTCTCAGAAAGTTGCAAGGAGCTTTAATTAAAGGTGATGGAATGTGAGAAAATCAAATCAGAAAATTAGCTA
Source organism: Polypterus senegalus (assembly GCF_016835505.1). Taxonomy (NCBI): domain Eukaryota; kingdom Metazoa; phylum Chordata; class Cladistia; order Polypteriformes; family Polypteridae; genus Polypterus; species Polypterus senegalus. The sequence continues at coordinate 273,500,523 of NC_053154.1, forward strand.
AACATAATAAATAAAAATAAAGCATGAAAATAAAAACATATATAAAAGTACACATTCTGTGGAATATTTTTCAGTTACATTTACATGCGAAATTGAAACCTCTAAAAACTTGTGTTTACAAGTGTATTCCAAAAACACCATTTTTATCATTTTTGTGTATTTAAGTTGTGGCATGTGGTGAGTAAACGCACCCCAGTAAGTCTTAAAATGCTTGTTTTACTGCAGCTCTTCAGTTTTTTCATGCATGGTTTTAATTTAACAATGACAAATGTAAGCACAGTATTATTAATCTCTTTTTGTTTTCTAGTTTTAAGGTGTTATTTTGTCATCAACACATAATATGCAATGTTTGTACAAATGCAAACATGTTCAGGATTGTTTAATTTGCTGTTTGTTTACACGTTCTTTAAGATGTCATCCATCAAGCTACTTTCAATAGTCTCAAGAAACTATTTTTCTAACTTGATATATGATATGATCTTGTAATGGTAATTTTAATAGATTGTTTTTTATTGATTTAATATGCTTTTACATGATGTATGCATTGCAATGTGAGAAACACAAAATGCTTACAGTGTATATTCATTCAGCCATGTTTAGGACAGCATTTCCATTACAGACTCATGGGAAGCTGGAGTTTCCTGGTACCACTGGGTGAAAGTCAGCTGTGAATGTAAGGCCAGGACATTGCTGTGTACTCTGATTTATCTATCTGTGCAACTGGGGATTGTGAAGAAAACACAAGTTGATATGAAGAGAAGGTACTCCATCCACACAAACAGTCAACAGTTCAGTAATTGAACCCCGGTCAGTGGGGCTTTGAGGCCACAGTACTAAGCTCTGAGCCAAGATCTTGTCCTCCTGAGTAAATTTAGGAGCACGCATTGCACTGCAGTGCCTTGCCGCACCCACCACATGACAAACCAACTCAGGATCCAGATTAGGACCTGAGTGCATCCATGCAACGGGTGATGCCTCAGCACCACACTAGTTCAGATGGAGTGGAACAGTGTGAGTCTTTTATGGTGGCTGGAGTGCCAATTCTGCCACCAACCCCCTAGTTTTTCCCTGCAGGTTGGAGGGCCTACATGCAGGGCTGGATGCAAAATAATGTCATACCCAGGACAGAGCAGTTACAGGTTATGCTAGAAAAATATTAACAACATTGATCAGTGCTCTTTGATTGAGAAAAGGTTTTTATTAACTTCCCAGCCAATCAGAAATATCCTAGATTCAGTTTGTCTTTGGTGAGAAGAAACAACAGTAGCTACTGCCTTGTCTTTCATTTAAAAATAGTTTAACAAGAACATTTTAATGCATGACAAATCAGAACTCTAGACAAACAGGTCGAATATTTTCTAGTTATAATGCAGATCAAAGAAAACTTTTTTTGTTCCCATGAAGCAAATCGGGAGAAGAGTTTTCTGTGTCTTCTGTAGCAGGTCATGCTTGTATGCAACAACTTGTGTGAATGAGTTGTTACAGTTTCTTCTAATATTTTTTTTTTATAAATGTAAATCAGAGCTTTATGTAGACACATTTATGCAAGAAAACCTGATTAGTCCAACTTCATTGTCAGGATGTACACTGAACATTTTACATGTGTCACAAAAACGACCATCACACATTGAGAAGGTTTGGAGCAGCCACCCGCATAATTGTTCCCGGCTGCAAAACTGATTCATTAACAAAGACATGTTCATTCAACTGCCTCGAAAACAGAACTGATTCTCTGGAGACAAGATGGTGGCTTTAAAGGCCAGTACAGGAAGTGATGTCATCAATACCGGAACTGGAAATGACGTTATTGGCTGCCCCAGAGTCAGGTGGGATTTCCCTAGAATGGTCTGCAAAAGATTGAGAGGGAAAACTAGTGCACTTCGCCACCCCCTGGTTTGGCATGGAATCACATGTATTCAAGCCCTTTAGTTGTCTCCTAAACACACATGTGTGACACATGTTAAGAAGTTGTCTGTCAAAGGGATAGTTCCAGGCAGTGATATTAAAATAATATCAAGAAGCACGTAAATATTCCATTTGTAAGCAATATTTTTACAACATGATGCAAATAGTTCAAATTCAATTCACCAACTTAGACTAGATTCCTACACACCTGAAAAGTTTCTTTCTCTGAAAGTTGTTTCCTTTAAAGATGGGTACTGCATCCTCTGGCTGAATTGTGACAAAAACATTGTGTAGGGTGGCAGCAGTCAGGTAAGCCAAGGATAAGTGGCCAGCCCTGACGCCTGTGTAGCTTTAAAAAGTAAGTGGAGTGGCGGCAGCAGCAGCAGCATGTGTGAAGCTGACATACCATTTACTTCATGAGATTGTCACATCCCTGGCATCATTCTAAAACATTGAAGTTCATAATAGCAGTGTGGCGTGTCACCTTCTTTTCACTTTTTTCTTGTTGGGCCATTCCAAGAAGCCAGTTTCCTTTCTTAACCACACCTTAGTAGCTACAATGCGCTGTGCTGCGCAGATAAACACCAGTGGACACTAGAGATGCCTTTAATGCCAAGTGTAAAATTTAATCTGGCTAAATTATATACAGGTACTATATATATAAAGCCTAGATCTACAGTATATGTATACTGAACCGCACGTTAAAGGGGTGTTTGAAGACACTCATCATCACAACCAGTAGGTATCATGTTTTGAATATTGATGAAGCAGAACACATTAAAAAGGTTTGAGATATGTTATTGATGCAGTCATAACACAGTGAGCAGCTTTACATATTAAAATGTATACATAAATTACCGCCCTGTCAAGGACAGCTTCCCCATCCAAGGGTAGTTACCGCTTTGGAGTTGATACTTTTGTGATGGGACTACAATGCTGATTTGAATTAAGCAAGTTAAATAATAAATGGATGGACTGGCTATTCTATAATATGTTAAGACACAATTGCATCTTCGTCTGTGATTTTATCCTTTGTAGGTAAGATTCAGATATATACACCAGGATATTGCTTTGTTAACTGTTTAGGAAAGTAGTAAAATTTCCTAATGCACATTTTTATTGGGGACTACTTTGTGTCCATTATTGAGAACATTGGGAGTATAGAAGGTACATAAGAGGTCAGTGACCACCAACATTGGAATAGTTTTTGATATCTGTTTATAATATAGCTTCATTTTTCATTCTCCTCCCCTTAACACGGTCCTTTGTAATTTACTTACACATTACATAACAATTTCTTCCACTTGGATGCAGTTTTGAGTTTATCCAATTTACATTTATTTTTTTAAGGTGACTACACAAACAGTTTTTAAATTATACCCTTACTTGAAAATGTTAAAGTTAATTGCAGACTTGTCTGTCGATTGACTCAAATTAATATGACTGCCTGCCCTGTGTACTTTCACTGGTAATTGTAAGTCTTTTGTCTAATAGCAGAAGTTAGCTTCTTGGCTAGGCTGCCAGTTGAGGTTCTCCTTAATTCTTTTTGAGTGGATGAAGTAGCGCATCAACATTGACCTTGTGCTTCACCCAAAGAGCTAATCTTACGTTATTTGTCATTCCACCTAGTTGAGTGTTACAGTATTAGCAAACTTAACAAGCTTGTTTATATTGTTATCAAGATTATGAATGCAGACCTGTATACCTGATGTTGGTAGGGGCAGCAAGGTAGTGTGAGAATCAAAACAGAAGTAAGAAGTACATCCGGTAAGCTGATTTGTGCATTCTGTTAATTACACTGAAGTTCGTGATTTTAATGCATTCTTGTTAATTTGCACAACATACATTTTTATTGATTCATTTATTGAATGATTGATTAATTGGCTGTAGTATTTTCCTGTGAGTATGCATCCTTGTTTTTTATGTTTCTGTTTAAGTTAGCTGCTATATACACCCTTCATAATTAATAAAGTTTATCTAAACTAATCATTTTACTGAGGAGTGGTGAAGCCCTGTTCGTTGAACATGCAGTTAAGAATTTCATTATACTCTGTACACATGGCAGTATGAATGCTACCACTTCTACCAATAACAAAAATAACCAGAAATGTTAGTATCCTTAAAATCATGCAAGGCCTGGCCCTGGCAAACTCAAGTTGTGTTTCCTAATACTGGCTTTCAATAGCAAATAATTTCGACACAAGTAAATGCTTGGGATATATTTGGAAGGTATCTACTGGCAGTACAACACAATATTAGGCCTAACAACAAATCACAGTAACCATTTTAAATCAGTTTGACTCATATTGGTTCTTAACAAACTGAATTAATTACATTTAGGCAGGTCAGTTACTCCTTGTAACATTTCCAAAATTAACTGTTTGAATTTTCCCAAATAAGCATGTGACGTTAAAAGTGGCAATATGTTGTGTCAGGTGGTAGCAAATCGTGAAGTTCTAACTGGACAGACATTGCACACAGACCACTTGGTGCCATGTTACTCTCAGAATAAATGTTAAGTAACTGAAAATTAGTAGGCCTACACCACTAATTTTCCTCTAACTACCTTAAAAAAATAGACTAGATACAAATATTATTTATTATGTGTGACAGGATCAGACAAACATTATCTCTTATGTTTACCAGCTGTCTGACCACCTTCCACAGTTGACAGCTCTGTGGTATTATGGAGGGGACAGTGTGCTTGTCATGGCTTAATAATCATTAAGAAAACAAGCAGTGTCTTATTACATCAAAAAAATATAACAAGTCTGATTGACACCTTAGGCCCTGTCCACACTACAACATTTTTGTTTAAAAACACAGACATTAGTCTCCGTTTCCATACTACCTCACCATTTCCAAACCCAAAAAATGAAGATCTTTGAAAATGCTGTCCAGAGCCGCAAACTTCTGAAAGCGTGGCCTCAGCACTGTAATATGGACTGGCTGAAATGCAGGATTTGGAAAACGCACTCCGCTAGTACTCTGGTTGGTTCATGCCTATTATGTGGCCTTTCCCTGATTGGATCCTTATCATTACAATGTCTCATTCCCATTCATGGAAGAAAACCAAATTCCAATACAGCAGGCATAGAAGAGTTGCTGTTCATTGCACTTGTTGTTGTGCTTACATGTATACCTCTAAATTGTATTTTGTACAGTTTGAATGCTTGCATACTTGCGCAAAAGGCAAATAATTTACAGGTTGTTATAATTTTCTGATAAACCCTGTAGATGGTGACGTTACCACACCTTCAAGGATTTTTCTGCCTACGTGTGCATGGCCAGTATAAGCGAACGTCTACATCATATGTATTTTTTGTCGTTTTAAAGTTGACAAAGATTCTTTTCTTAACAATGTGAAAATACTGGTATGGATGGAGATCATTTTCATTTCAAAATGGTGTTTTATAATGAAAAGATAGTGTGGACATCTCAAGAGTAAAAAAACAGTTATCAGTGCCAAACCGAAGAATCCACCTCATTCATATCTGATTGATCAAAAATCAGTTGCAACATGGTGGTCAATTCCAGAGTTAAGGAAAACTGAAAAGGAATAACAAGAGAAGCGTCCTTTATACCTTGTAAGAAAGAAGAATGTATCAAAAAGCAGCCAGACATCATTTTATGAAGTACAGACAGGACAGCTTTGGCAGGTTTGATGGAATGTTAAAATGCTAACGATGGAAAGAATTCAGAAAGATGGCCTAGTTTATATAATGTTATCTTTGACAGATCATTTTATTTATTTTAATGAAAAGATCAGAACACATACATTTTTAATAGGCAAACACTGAAACAGCCCAGCATCCTGATAAACTACGTGCAAGCAGTCAAATAGCAAAAATATACTCAGTATAAAAATCTCCAGTTTATTTACTTATTATTATTTTTTTAAACTCATTCCTTGGTAACATATCTAGATACAAGTTTACTGATCAATACAAAGAAGTTAAATTCTTCATTATTATTGTGTCATTGTATGAGGATGCTATGACTGTAACTTTTTTATACCTAAAAATTAAAAAATAATAATAATAATAATGAAAAATAAAACACAGGACTGTAGGGCTTCCAAAGCATTTCAGTATCCCTTGTTGGCAGCAGCCCAATATCTGTCTCTGGATGGACAACCTCCATCCATTCCTCTGCTTCAAAGGCAATGAAAAGTCCTCCATTTGATGGCAGAGAGCTGCATCCCACTGTTGTCCCTGGGGATGGCTGTCCTTCACTACAGGTGGGAGGAAAATCAGTTGAGTCAGGAGTGTGCACAATTCAAAAATGCATCTCGTACTTTGAAAATGACTCTCATTCAGAAAATAGTTTTCCTTTTTTTCCTAATGAGACAAAATGTTTTGCTACCTACAGAACATGCCAGTCCTTCAAGCCCAAACGGGGTTTTGGGCCCTCTTTACGCTCGATGATAATCCTCTTTTCCATTTACATTCACTTTTCCTCCCCTGATTGCCTCCCCCTCTCCTATTGACATTCATAAACTGATTATTTTTCTTAAGCTCCTCTTTGTTTCTTTTGGGTTTCTTTTGTGAATAGTCCCACACACTGTCGCATAGTCTCACATCAAAATCATTCTACAGATCCATATAGTTTGTTTCTCTTGTTTCTCTTAAATAATAATTTTTAAAGTCCTCTTTTTCTGGATTGAATCAGTTTAAGAAAGAAAGAAAGAGAGAGAGAGAAAGAAAGAAGTGAAAGAAATGAACAGGCCATTTGGAAGGGTGAGCGTGGATACAATTATTCATATTAATAACATGATCATTACCACTTATTATTAGCGTTAATAGGTACACTATTATTACTCAAAGGGAAAATGAAAGCAAGTGTCAGAGTGTGCTTTTTGACAAATTTCTCTTTTTCTTTTTGCGTGTTTCTGCACAGATGTTTCTGCTGTGTTCATGAGAAGCGGGTGACTGCCGGGTCACTGGAAGACGGTATGGTAGCTGGGACACTGATACGACTTCATGAACTTGACGGCGTATCTGAGCTCCTTGCTCTTCTTCTCCCACTTGTAGATGGACATAAGCAACAGCTGCTGGTCCAGCTTGCGGCCCATGATGAGAAAGTTGGTATTGAGGTTGTCAAGCTGGTGGCAGGGGCAGTTGGCGCCATTCTTGATATACACCACTAACTTCTTCAAGTCTTTTTTGCGGAGAGGTCCCATTTTTAAAATTTTCTTCTTCTTCTGAGCTGCAATAAGTTTGCGGTCTCCTAATTCTCGCTTCACTTCTTTGATTTTCATTTTTAGAACTGGGGAAATACAAAAGAGAGAAAAAATCATAAACAAATAACAGTTGTCAGGAATAACATTCCACTGTTAGAAATACAACAAAAAGTAGAAAGTGCCATTAAACAGCTGGCGAACTAGCATAAAAACTCAAATGGCATCTGATATTGTTCCTGTGAACAAAATTGGTAATGTCACATAAAACATCTTCTCTCCCTACACCTTGAGTGATCAGCCTTTGGCAGGTCACAGTTACTATAGCTGCTTAGTGGGCTGCAGTGCCATCGCAGTTGTCTGACATAAATGCAGCTTTGATGTGTTTTTATCATGGTATTCTTTGAAATACGGGTTTTCTAAGACACTGCTCTTAAGGCAGGTAGTTTAGTTGGATTGGCTGCTTCACACTGGTCGGGAATGCGTGAGTTGGTTTGCGTTAAGGTGGAGCACAATGCTGTCAACGTTTGTTTCCCTGCTTTGTGCCTGATGCAGCTGGCATACACTCCAGGTCCATTATCACCTTGTATTGCAATAAATAGGTAAGGAAGATGAACTACTGGACTATTCATTTTTGCAATGAATAAATGAGACTCTTAAAGAAAAATACTGTGCTTCAAATGATGGCTCTTAAATAGTCCACATCTGATATGTTATCAGTTCACACAACAGTGTGTACAAAAACTAGGAAGTGTTGTTTGATGCAAAACAACAGGAACAAGTGGCAAAAGTACTTTTAAAGGAATAAAATGTGCAAGACATTTTAAAACAGGAAAGGAAATCACAGTAATCTACTGAAGAGTCTAACACTTTTCAGTTGGGAAATTGTTTGCCAAGTTCATTAATTTGACAAGAGCTTTGTTTTAGGTGTATTTTTAACTATTTATTGAAGTATGAGCTCCAGTATGCTGAAAATGTTGTCAGCATGTCTCTTCACCCAGAAGGCCTTCAGAGCACCATTGCATCCTTACACTCAACCTATTCCTGGATGGGTCAGGAAATCAACACCTTCAAGAAGCTTACACTGCAAACTGCCTTCCAACACTCAGAGCTTCCAACAGATATCGGGATTGGCAGTCCAGCACTGGGCAAAACACAAAGGTTTCTCTAATAACCAATTAGCCAATAACATGTCTAATTAAGGATAAGTTAAGGGAGTTGACCATTAGAAAAACTGAAGGAACTGCTGCTGAAAATGGGGCTTTGCAGTCATATGTGAACAATAAATTAAAAATCAGTAATTTCAAGCAGTAATAGCCATTATACACAAAGGTAATGCCTTGGCTATATATTTAAATGAATTTAATGGTATCTTGATAATAAAATGTATCAATTTCTGTCAAAAACATGAACATTTTATGTGACCCCAAACTTTTGAATGGTAGCGTATGGGAAAGAATAAAAATCCCATATATTCTCCCGCAGATAAGTCAGGACTTGATTTTACAGTATAATTTCTGGTATTTTATAATGTCGGTCGTATAAATCGAATAAGTCAAATTGGTACAAGGGATTATGATATGCTAACGCCCACCTGACAGATCAACCACGGAGCACAATGCCTTTTTTTCTATGTGGGTGGGTGCGGCAATGCGCTGTATTAGCGCGTGATCCTAACATCTCTCTCTCTCTTGCTCACGCTCTTGCTCTCTATTGTGCCTACGTGACCAGACGGTAATACCCAAATGATTTCGAAGCACCGTTTGCACTGATTTGTGTTTTTTGTATCTCACACCCTCATATACCTTTATTGTGAGAGCATCCCTTATCTACGATGGAGTGATCGATCAGAAGAAAATATGACGCTGGTTTTAAAATAGCCAATATTGAAGTAGCGAAAGAAATTGGTAACTGCACTGCTGCAACAAAATTCGGTGTGTCTGAGAAATTGATGCGAGATTGGAGGAGGCAAGAAGATGTAAAAAAAAAATAAAAATAAGTGTCGCATTTTTGAACAGGCGTATAAGTCGGGGTCTGATTTTATGATCGATTTTTCAGGTTTCAAGACCTGACTTATACGTGAGCATATACGGTAATTGTGATTTGTAAAACTCTCTTATTCAAAACTTGTCATGTCCTGGGAAAAAGTGCATGTGCAGCTGGATAGAAAATTGTCAGCCGCAATAAACATTAAATGTTGTGAGGTATCCAAGATTTTCACTCTTCCTGTTATTGCTTTGTCTACAATACATGATTAAACAATAATTCATGCCGCAGTGTTCAGCCAGTGGAGAAATGGTCACTAGAGGAATTACGCAAAAGTGTAAGCACTGTATTTACAAGGTTAGAATATTAGAATGAGTTTGATGAGGACATTCAACTCAACAAAGCTATGCTAATACTATTTGCCTGAGTTGGGTGTTGAAAGACTCTAAAGTTCTTCTGTTTGCCACACTACTTAGTAGTTTATTCCATGTGTCTATGGATCTCTGTGTGGAAAAGAAAGCAGTTTAATGTTTTTGCAATATTGAATCATAATGACCCTGCAGTGCGCTGGCGCCCAGCCCAGGGTTTGTTTCCTGCTTTGTGCCTTGTGTTGGCTGGGATTGGCTCTAGCAGATCCCCGTGACCCTGTAGTTATGATATAGTGGGTTGGATAATGGATGGATGGATCGACTCATAACAAGCTTCCTTCTGTGCCCCAGTGTTCTTGTTGAAGAACATAATTTAAAGTAATAACTGGGGCCCACTATACTAATTCCTTGTATAATTGTAAAACCTTCAAACATGTCACTCTTAACCTCAGCTCGCATGAAGTGAAAAGGTTCAGCTCTTTCAGTCTTTCTTCTTTTAGTTTAATATTAAACTTTTTATGTTATTATATCAAAAGCTTTCTGAAAATCCAGATACATATTACCATTTGCACCTCCCTGATGTCTATAGAAATATAATAAAGTCACACAAAAGAATCAGCACAGAGACTACAGACTAGGCAATGATTATTGACACCTACAACAAACATGCCTAGCTTCTTGAGCTGAAATAAAAGGGAAAAGTGTTTAAAAATATTTCATAAGTATTATACCCATTTAATTCTATATAGGAATTCAGGGAGTCAGAGCTTAACCTGGCAGCAGCAGGACAAAGAAGGATCCTGCTCTGAACTGAAGATGCACTCACACAAGGCCATTTTACAGTCAATGCGCTTAACTGGAACATCCTTAGAGATGATTGAGGGACTTAGATGGAAACTTAAGAGAAGACCTTGCACAAAAGTAAGAAATGTTTTCCTTCTCCAAAGAAGAACATACACAAGGAATAAGTTAAAAGGTAGTGTGGTAGACAGTAGGGCTTTGGGGGCCTTCAAGTCTTGGTGAATAAGAAGGATAAGATTTTCGGCCTGTTCTTGTCACAATTGTTCTGATATTCTGACAATGGGCCCAGGTTGGGATTTGATATCAGAATGCTGGAGATGTAAGGTAGCAGCAATTGTTACATCCAATGTAAATAATTAAAATGTATACATTTTTCTATGCTGTACCTGATTTTTTTCAAACCTTACACCTAAAACTAGTGGTCTGTGATTGCTGAATGTTGCTCATATAACTTTAATGATAATATTATTGAAGAATGTTTATTAGAGATGTTATGATGCCCTTTATTCTTCCCATTGCTTAACTCAGCTCTAGGACCTAACACCAGATCAACCAATCTTTGGAGGTTTCATAAAAATGAAATAAAGGAAAATATGGTTGCTCAATACAACTCCTCATGCTTCAAAACTGAAATAAATAATTTGAATAATTTATACATGTTACACAGTAACAGACAGATTGAGTCCAATATATTTTTAGAATGTAATAAAAAAAATCACTCACTGTAATTTATACACAAAATAACAACCCACTCCACATGCTGAACATTAAGCTGGCTGCCTTTCAACATCAGGACATGGCAATAACCGTAATAACAGGCCTGAGATGTAAACATTTACCTTTTTTACACTCTGTTCATTTCAACTGACTGACAGAAGGATGGTGGTGTTGAACAATTAAACTGCTCGCCTTTGGTCTTTGTGAAATCTCCCACAACCTAATCACCGATAAACAGCTCTTGTTAACCACTTAGCAGGGCTGTAGAACTCAAAGCCAGCACACTTTGTGGATCACCCGGCTCCCAGGTGATAAGCCTCTGGAAGTGCCCCATTAAAACATCAAGGAACGGAGAAACAGTTTTAACAACTCCAAGGAGTCCCTTAAATCATCATTCTGTGTCTTGGCCAACATTTTCCATCCAGGGGAGATGCACCCTGCCTGTGAAAATATCCCTAAACGATAGAGGTTATGAAGTAGACTAATCATAGGATAAAATTGCCTTGCAAAAGTCAGCTCCCATGTGCCGAATTGGGGATCCCCAACATGCACCAGGGATGCCTTAAGGTTCACAGCTTTCAAAAAAAAAATGCATGTATATAGCCTACATCATAAAAAAGACCTGCACAGGCAGCTGCTAAATAGATTATAATGCTGGAATGGAGTTCAAAAAATTTTTTAGCACTTTTAGCCTGGCAGTGAAAAGGGAACAGTAAACCTTATAAGGATGTTTTAATAGGAGACCACCACCGTTTTTCTGTTCCTGAAAGTTTTAAGAGTATTACATTTCTAGTAAGACTAACACCATATCTGGGGTTTTAATAAGTGAGAAGGCTATTTTAATCAATAGCTAACAATGTGTCCATCCATTTTCTGACTGGCCTAGCCTGTTGATCGTTACAAGGAGCAGGAATGGACAAGAAGAAAGAAGTCAGCCTGTATGATATGCCAATCTGTCATAGGGTGTATAAACACCAATTCCTAGCAAACCAATCTGGAATGGCAAACTGCTTGCTGGCATGTTTTTGAGTTGCTCAAATAAAGACAGAAAAACATTTACAAAAATTGTGCTGGCCTGGATACACTTCTAGGTGTTTGCAAAAGAGGTTAACATAAGCTCTGCAGGGAATACATTTAAGCTTCAATTTTAAAATATAAAATGTGGCATGTGCAATTATTCGGGCACCCTATCAGCTAGTAATGGTTTATGTACATTTTATTGTCTGGTGTCACTTTATTGTCATTGGTTGATGAACTCCATTCAGCCAGGATGTTACCATGATGCTTCTGGTGCAATGCAGCAAGTTAGAACATGGTGGCCTTTTTATTTTTGGAATAGTTGTGTGTTAAAGAGCTTATCTGAACCTCTTTGTTTAAATAAAGGAAACCCTCTTATAAAAGAATATCTTTAGCTGTTCTGTTTTAAACAGGTTCATGTTGTGATCATTTGACTGTTCAAGTAATGAAGATACATTTATAAATTCAGTGTACCGACTTCTCTGGCCATCATTCGCCTTTAAAAGGAATTTCTATCCCTCAGAAAAGACTGAAACCTTGTTACATCAGTTCATTTGTCTGGAAAAGAGCTAAACAGTTATGACGAACATGGCATAAACAACCGTACAAGCTTTGTAGACAATAGTTAGTACTCACAATCCAACTCTAACACAAAAATAGACGTCAAAAGGCTAAAATTATAAGATTGTTATTTTAGTAATCACAAAATGTGCAGTATTGGACTTGTTTGCTATGGAATGCCTTTTAAGCAGATCTTTTTGTCTCTTTTTGCTTACTAGAGCTCTTCCCTGTATTCCTCTATTTATAGTATTTAAATCTTCAATTAATAAAAATTCTTTGTTTGCCCATTCTAATACAAGCCAAGGGTTTACGAGGTGGTGTTGAAAGGTTCTAAGCTTGATGAAGAAGAGAATGACATGGAGCCATGAAACGTACAAGTTATTCCACATATTCACCCTGAGGTTCAACACACTTGGCACCACCTGTCTGAAGTTTCTGCAATCCTTCCAAAAAAATTCTGATGTCTGGTCACTAAAATACTGCTCCACTGCTGCAATCTCCTCCAAATCACTTGAACATTTCTGCCCTTTCAAACTCTTTTTTAAGGTGTGGAAACAAGAAAGAGTCAGAAGGAGCAACATCCAGTGAGTAGGGTGGATGGTCTATGCACTGAAATACCAACTTTGTCAAAACATCTTGCCAGCCTTATGAGCAGGTGCTTTGTCTTGCAAAATGAGAACTCCTTTCCGCAGCTTCCCTCTCTTTTTTTTTTCAACGCCTCCTTTAATTGGAATAGCAAGTTACAGTAGTATTCTGCATTAACTGTTTGGTCCCTTGGAAGAGAGACAGTCATTACAACACCTTCCTAATCTCAAAACAATGTAGCCATGACCTTTCCTACTGACTTTTGGGTCTTGAATTTCTTTGGCCTTGGAGAACCTGAGTGCCACCATTGCTTGGACTTTTGTTTTGTCTCGGGATCATAGTAGTGCAACCAGGTTTCAACAACAGTAACTACTTGGTCCAAAAGGTTGGCACCAGCTCACTGAAAATGCTGCAAAAATAAACTTGGAAGTGTACACTCGACATTGTTTCTCATCAGAATAAAAAAATTTGGGCACCCACTTGGCTTACAGCTTCTGCATACCCTGCTGGGCACAGGTTATAAACCGAACATGTTACCTGGGTATCTGTAGAATCTCAGCAATTGTTTTAGCCGTTATTCACGAATCTTCCAAAATTAGGTTATGGACATACTCTCAATTTCAGGAGTTGAGCCTCCCAGACCTTGCTACATCTTCAGTCTCCAAATCTCCATGCTGAAAGTTTGCACACTACTTCTTAACAGTTGAGTGTGATGGGCACTTGTCACTCAATATTTGCATCACACATTTAATGGATTTCCTTTGGAGTTTTCTAGTGCAGGAATAGGAATTTCATAAGGGCTTGGAGTTCCACAGTGGAAAAATTCCACACTTTTTCTGGATATGGTACAGTCGATGATGTGAAACAATATCAGAACATAGCATTACAATTTTGCAAATTTGCACTTTACAAAATAAATAACACTCTTTTCAGCTACAGTGGCAAAATAACACTCAGAATTTAGGAAGTTGAGTGGGCTTAGAACTTTTCTGTACCCCCTCATATGGGTATGGTCATCCCTCTTCTTGTGGAACTTATGTTATATTTTTTAACATTTGAGATGTTTTCTCAACTCCTCATTTTTGGGACATGCTCCAGCTGAATCTAGAAGGTAATAGCTGGGGCCTGGCTGGGTTAAGATGAAATCCTGGTCTGTCTTTTGTGGAGCTTTCTAGGCTTCACACAGATTATGTCTTGGTGGGAGACCTCACTTGATTACAAACTTATCTCCAACTCCTGAGTCCTTCCGGTTAAGTTAAATAGCCTGAGGGAGGTCTCATGAGTGGTAATGTCAGGGTGCCACAAAGGACTAACAACATAAGTAAACATTATGAATCAGCAAACAATTAACGAATAAAAAACACAATCAACAGAAATAACATAACCTATAACTGATAATCATAGAAAGGCAAAAAAAAATAGCAATAAAACACATAAGCACATGTTAATGCATAACACTAAACACTTGTCTAGGGAAAAGAAGCTAAGCATGATTAGCCCTTTAATCATCTTGACTGTGCACAGTTGGTGTGAGCACCTACTTTCTTTAGCTAACTTCTAAAGAGCACTAGCAAAACTTTAATGCAAAGCCACAAGAAAGTAGCACTGCAGTAGCAGTGTCCAATTATAATATGCAAAAAGAGATTCCATTAATAGGGTCTTGTTGACCCAAGTGGTCATGCTGACTCTGCATTATCACAATGCCATGGTCAGCCTTAACCATGAAGAGCAACAGAAGATTGACACCCATATAAAACAGCATAGGCAACAAAGAAACACAGATTGTTTCAGTTATCACACAATGCTACAACTTTGCTACGTCTTGGTCCTGCTTAATACCCTGTATGTCTCTTTTGCTTGTAAGTTGCTTGCAACTTTTTCCCCCTGTCATCTTCTAATGAGAGACAATATGAAGCTGTCATAAGCAGATTAAGATCTGAACACACCACTTTTATGAGATCCTCATCAGCTATTGGGATTCTTCTCTGATGAAGGAGACCAAAATTTAATAGGTCTAGTCAAAGTAACACAATAATGTCAAAGCTGGTAAAGTGGCCAAATGCGTAAAGCAAAATTTGATTTGAACAGAATATGTGCAATTCAGGCTTCCTAAAGATCCTTTTTTCACTGCCTGATACTGCAACAGACTGTTATTTAATCATTGATCCAGAACTGTGGACACTGAATGCAATGAGCTGCCATCTTAACTAATGATTAATGATGTTGTGTATCAGAGCCCTGTTATAATCAGCAAAAGAAATGCAAATAATATTAAGAACGTATAATACGAAACAAATAGAACAAAAAAAGTCTAAGAGTTACAAAATTATAAATTATAATGCCAGAAGACTTCAAATTATAACATACTGTATATGTATGTTTGGTTTATAGGATTTAGCTTATATAATTTATAACTTTATATTTCTCTTTCATCTGTCAATTTAGTTGTTCCTGTGCAATGTCCAGACATCTCCAAATGAACACTGAAACTTTTCAGTGTATTATATTGCTGTCTTCCTGAACAGAAATGAATAAAGTATGCTTGGCAAGCTTCTTGATTTGTAAGCAAAATCTCAAGTTTGTAATTTTACATACTTCATATTTGTATATATACATATGCCAAGGCCAATTTGTTAGTTACATATACTTTTCTGTTGTAATTGACTATTCAAACAGTGACAGATTCATACTGTAGTACAGGTAATGTTATTTAGAGCAGCTAGGCTAGTAAGAAAATATTGTGTACGTGCAACTGGAGAAAAATATGGACAAGTCTAAAGATTTAAGTGGTGTTGAACACAAAATTATAGAGGATACCAGACACATCAAATAAGTGTTCAGGAAAAGAAACACTGCTGTTTTTTATGTATAAGAATCCCAGGAGTCCAGTGAAAATGGACAAAGCCACGATGGGCAATTTGGACAGAATATCAGGGTACACCTACTCTTTTCAAGGGATGCCCTCTGATCTTTTATGACCACGGCGAGTCAAGACCTCACTTTTACATCTCATTAGGAAGATGGTGCCATATTTACAGCACAGTGTCCCCGACGCTGCACTAGGGTATTGCGATACATATACAGAACATAGGGTGAGCGCCTAAGTAATGGCCACATCCAAACATGCTTAGCTTCATGTGGATGGATGACCTGTTCTGAAGTGCATGTGTTATGGCTGCTAAACATTATGTGAATTCTTTATCATGAAATTTACTCTCAAATTAATTTTCTCATTTTCATTTATTTCTAAAATAAAATTCCACATGTAATAACTACATTGAAAGCAATGTCAGACATATTGTAGATATTCCAACTGAAAAAGAACATGTGCCATTGAGGAATTTCTTAAAAAGAGAACTAAATGTAATACTTTTGAGGTATATTTTGTGCAATGCAAGAATGCTACAGAGACCATTAGGCCATCTGCCCAACAGCCCACTCCCCAGAGCACCCATCTCCATGTTTAGCTGATATCCTGCTGTCCATTCTTATCTGCTTTGTGCCAGTACTTTTTCGGTTTTCCCATCCTTAATTAGTCCTAACTTTCTGTAACATGTGAGCTACTAACCCAAGTAAGTTAGCCCCAACCAAATGTCTGCACTCTTGGCAGAATTCAAGCTTTTATCTATATTTTAAATGCATTTTTTAAGGTTTCAGATCTCATGAAAGGAAAAAGGCTAGTCTAAATATTTAATGTGGTGTGTAGTATCTCAGAATGCGCTTAGATTTTATCTACACACATTTTTATAGTGATCTCTCACAACCAAGTACCAACAAATATTCATAATAATCAGATGAAAACAAGAGACATTCCAGCACTGTAACATTTTCCAGACTATAACAGCTGATACAATACGGGTAGAATTTAATTAAACATTTTAATATGATTTTAATGAATGACTTCCATTCAAATACCTCCAGACTGAAAATTATCAAAGTCAACTGGAAAACTGTCCAACATTTCCACATCTGTCATCTTGGAATCAGTGGTGTATAACAAAGACAAATATTGAAGTGAGTGCTAATGGAGCATTAGCATATGTTTTAGAATAAAGAGCTGACAAAAATGAAGTTCTGCTTATGATCATAGTAAGTGCAGAGCCACCTATCCTTATAATCACATACATGTAGCTGAACACCATCTTCTTCTGTCGTGTTTATCAGAGCATGGGTAATTAGAAATACAGGGTAGCAAGTTTTCATCATGTTTGCCCCAGAATGACCCCCTCGGAGATGTGAATGCTATGTGCCTTTGCTTTAAAGCCCTCCAATTGTGCAAAAAATGGAATAACTCACGCCTGATTTATTGATGAGAACCTGAATTTAGAAATACATGCATCCAAATGGTGAGTAAGACATTGTGCAATACACATCTGTAAAAATGTTAATCTCCGTAGAGAGCCATAAAGCATGATATCCTCATTTAAGAAGGCAAGATTGCATATCATACCCTCACAACTGAAATTTTTGATTATAGCATAATAGATGTATTTTTGGCTAATTCTTACTTAATAGTTTTAGTTATACAGGATGCATGTCTGCAGAAGAGGTGCATAAATGACAATTTGACTTGTGGTATGCATTTGGTTGCTTAGGACTCTTGTTTCTGTTTATCTCCTTGGTCCAAGTATCATAAAACTCGATTAACAAATCACTAGCAATTTGCAATTTGCAAAACTGACACTAAAATTCTTTTTGTAGGCAATATCGAAATTGCGAAACACAAACTCACAAAAAAGAGTGTTTTGGTGTTTAAAAGTTTTTTTGTTTGGTTGAAAAACAAGAAATACTGCTTCCTGAAGTTTCTTTCACGCTTCTGTATTTACTTGTGTTCTCTTCTGCAGCTGTGTATCTTATGTAATCCATACCACACCAGTCAAACCAGGTCTGTTTACTCATCTCATTGATTATGAACAGCTCAGCCATTGGGATAGCAGTGTCATTTGAGTTTCTGGACACTGCGCTGTCACAAAACATTAAGTGGGACGATAACATCACATATATTATTACAAAAGCCCATCAGAGAATATTCTTGTGGCATCAGCTGAGGAAATTCAGTCTCCCTCAGGCAATATTGATCCAATTCTACACAGCCATCATCGAATCCATTCTGAACTCATCTGTAAGTGTTTGGTTTGCTGCTGCCTCTGATCAGACTAAGGAGAATCTGCAGCACATTATCAAAGCCTGTGAAAGGATCATAGGCTGTAATTTACCACACATTCAAGTCCAATATGAGTAACAAAGTGGGCCACAAAGATTCTACTTGCTGAATTGCTGATCCAACTCAACCAGGGCGTCACCTGTTCCAAAGACTGCCTTTGTGCAGTGAAAGGTAAAACACCACGTCAACTAAACAGTTTTTTTTCCATGTGCAGTTATTCTTACTAATCAGGTCTGAGCTTCCAGTCAGTATCTATGTATACCTGAACACTAGACTGCCTGGACAGTTTAATCCTACAATCTATTTATTTTTTGTATATGCTGCATATTTTTTCATTTTATATTTTATCTTCTTATAGTTATTTTTTGTGTTCTGTGTTGTCATTGTATGTTGCACCAGTACTATCAAGATAAATTCCTAGTACACATTAGTGTACCTGGCCAATAAAGCGAATTCTGAATCTGGGCCCCACTAGGGCTGTCACTGATGTGCTCTTCTTCTTCTCTTCCTGCAGCTCCGAGAAAAAGCTCCAATGAGGGCACTAGGCCTAGGCCCTTCCAGGACATGCCGCCATAAGAAGCCTGGCTTCCCGGAAGGAGTCATTTTTTTTCCTGAGAGCAAACTGCTGGATCAAGCTCCTGAATGATTGACCCATTCATTAAAAGAAGCTGCCAAGGCAGAGTCTGTTATTTTCAGCCATAGTGGCCATCTGATTTGTTTGATTTTCATGACTATATTTATGTTGAACTCCCCTAAGTAATAATAATAACAATACATGTTATTTATATAACGCTTTTCCCATGCTCAAGTAAACGGGACAACCTGGTTGGCATTCCAGCCTTTTCCTGTTGTCCATCCTGTCTTTCCACACCCAGCCACACTACCAGCCGCATTATCCTAGTTGTGATTGTTTTTCTCACTATTGATATTATTTAAATACTAAAGGACAGGAAGTCATTTGCACAATTAGTGAATGTAAATTCTTCAAGATGGAAAATACGAGTATGACAGGCGGCCATGACCATTACCAGGCCATGTCACCAGCTAGATGGAAGGAACAGGAGATAGGGCATCTGTAAGGCACTACCTCCCACGGGACGTTAGAGGGCAGCCCTTCTGGGTGGCAGTACCACCATGGATTCCCACAGGGCACACTGGGAGTTGGAGTTTGGCACAGCCCTGTTGCGTTCCGTGGGGGCCACCACGGGGAGCTGCAGAGCCTTACTCTGGCTTTCACCACACTTGGGAGTGATTCCAGATCTGATTAATGAGCCACCTGGAACACTCCCAGGACCAGCTTAAAAGAAGCAGCCTCACTCCACTTAAGGAGCCAGAGTCGGGCGGAAGAGGACGAAGCTAGCTGGAGGAATGGACGCAATGTAAGAAAAGAAGAAGAGTGATGACTGTACTTTAAACTGTGCTGTACTTTGAGGAGCATGAAGAAGCGTTTCCTCAGCTGAATATAAACGTGTGCTGTGCTGAACGCCCTCTGAGTCTATCTGTGTCAGGTTAGGGCGGTTGTACGTGCCCCAGTGGTCCACAGAAGCAAACACCTCTATGCTTGGATGAATGGCTCAAATTTTACTAGAAGTGGAACACAATTTATTTTGCAATTTTTTGTCAACTGAAACGGTGAATTTTGTCTCAAATTCAATTTCATGCGAATCATTTTACTCATCACTAGTATTCAGTCAGACCAAAAGCTGAGTTGAAGATAACTGTACTTCAAATAGTAATGCAATGAATAATTTATATACTTATAGCTTTTATTTATGTTATATTTTATTGTACGTGTACTACATTTTAATTTTAAATAAAGTTCTTAAAATACTAACGATTTGCATCTATTTTAACCAGAATGAGTATAAATGCTCAGAAATTTAAAAGTGTTGTTCTCTCCACTTGTCATCAGAGCAATCCCGAGCTTTCTGAACTGTTTTAACCTACTCTTCTTCATTGTCAGGTTGGAGGCATTGGTCATATTTTGTTACACTAGGACTGGAAACCCAAGAATTAAAAATATTAAGAAAATAGAAAGAAAATGAAGTTTCTGAATGAAATGTGAATGCATGCAAGTTTTTCAAAATGTATGGTGACCTAGCACTTGTCAGTGTTTATGAATATGTAATGTCACCTTTGCACGTTTAGAATATTATTTTTATGGTTAGATCCCTTATTAATTTATTGTTAATGTTGTTTTTGTTGCATCTCCGATGATGTTATACTGGCTTCCTTGGACACGTTCCTACAGCAGGGCTGTTGTGGTGTGTGTGCTGACCAGTAATATGGTGTTCACCAGTTTATTTAACAGTGAATTTTAAATTTATTAAACAAATAGCTCAAGTAATAAATTGCATTTTAATAATTTCAGGTTTACAGATTAGCTACCTCAGTTTTCAGTTTTGTCCACTTAAGATAGTTTGCCAAATCAAGTGATGCTTGTCTTTCTTTTACATTTTGGTTTAGTTTAGCATTCTTAACATGTGCCTTCAACTCAAAAAATTAGAAACCAACAGCAGACATTTTTATGGCTATGCATGCATGCTGGTCGTAGTTGGGAACTCAAAGGTAGAAATTAAGATTTTTTGTACAAAAATGGCTAATATACAGGCGCTTACACATTGGTAAGTGTTCACGGGCAACAAAAGTTACTAGGAACTGCAACTTAACAAATCTATCAGCAATGAGACCCCTTAAGCAACTCATTTTTTTTGTATGTGTGTCTAAAACATGGCTCAAGCGGCCAAATAATATTCTTATTTCTCACAATCACTATTGGACAGCTGTTTTTCAGTCTAAATCTATGTACTTTTTATCATGCCGGTCACAACTTCATCATGTTTTCTGTTATGGTTTGGAACTCAAAATAATGTACTACATCCCCTTGCCACTGTTCTGCATGAAACAGATGGATGGCAGATGTTAAGTGCGCATCTTAATATATTAAAAAAATGTTTTTTATACTTTACTGTCATGTTGGAGAATGGATTGCCATTTGAAAAAATTAAGAGCTTTCAACATGTTCCATTTAAAACCCTTACTCTATACAGCAGGCACTATATAACTATATATACTATATAACTGAGCCTGTAGATAGCACTTTTTTGAATTTCTGGAAATTATGCCAACTCAGATTTGTAATACATTTTTTACAGGTACAGTAGAGTTATAGCGAGCCTGAGAGTCAGTATTAAGGTTCTGGCTGTCGTGTTCCGATTAATCAACGTTGTGGGTTTGGCAGTTATTCTCTTTAAACCATTTAGCTGTCTTGTGCATAATGAGAAATCTTGAAATGATTAAAGTCTTACAATTAAGTGATATACTGTGACAGCTAATCTTGGTGCAAAACAACACCCTGAAGGGGTTCATGCTCCCAGCCACTGTAGGACAAGAACCGCTGCTTGTGTATTCCAGTTGGAGAGAAACCAAGACCGAGAATCTTGCCTTTCAACTTTGGACTTCAATCATAAGCCATATTGCTGTGTGCATTTCTGTCGGGACTGGAAATCAGCAAACCTCAGTAAAGAACCAGAAGAAAAACATTAGACGTTTTCCTTTCTTATTTTTTCCATCTATGGCATCTGCAGTCGTGTGTGTGTGTGTGTGTGTGTGTGCGTGTGTATGTGTGTGTCTCGGGGTCTGAACAGGTCTGGGAAGTGTCCCTGTGACAGTTGGATCTCTGCTCTTAAACAAGGACCCTTTAACCAGGACCTTAGAGTAAGGGAGGGTGGGGGTCAGTAAGGGGAGAGGAGCTGTCACTTTGAAAGAATGCAGAGCTTCCGTGGAAATTTGTTCAAATGCACCCTACCAATCTCAATTCAGAGCCATTAAGACAACCTCAGGTCACCCCCTCCTCTGCAGCTCACCAAAGCCTGTGGAGCATGGAAAGTAATGAATGTTCTTGTTCTTCACAACACTCCTTTCAATTGATTAGTGCCCTGTGGAACCCACCCATTCCCCAAATTACACATTTCCTAATCAAGGAGCATTTTTAGAGAAAAAAGGTGAAGCCTGGGCAAAGGCTCCAAGCTCCGTATTGTATTTATGCAGCATCCACCACACACCGAATGATTTCAAGAAGAAGATCATGTCTGTTTGTCAATCAGCCCAGTCTCAGAGTAGGTGGCAGATGCAGACTGGATGTTTTGGCTGAACTTCTTTATTTACTGTATAACTGGAAGAACAATGCATTGATCAATGGCAATCTAACCTAAACACCTTGGGTTTAATTATTTTTGCTTTTGTCTGCTTTCTTTGCATTTTCTGTCTGCATCAGTAAATAAAAAGAAACATTCTGGTGGTCTTTTTGTTAAGCAGTATTATACAGTAAATTAAGCTGTGCTAGGACATCAAGGATCTGACTGTTTTCTAAGGTTCTTATTTTCTGTGTCACTTTGTGAGACACCTTCAACTTTAATGAATTTCTTGATACTTCTTCACTACTGTAATGTGTGCTGCCAACCTTTGACTCTGATGTACAATCCCCGCAGACAGAGCTTTTTCAAGTTTCATTGAGACACTCTTCATATTTTCTCTTAATGAATCCATTCATTCATCCATCCATCCACCCACCCATCCATCCACATTAGGGCAGAGAGAAGACATTGTTGCCAAGAGTGGAACTTTAGTACAAGTGTTGTGAGACAGAAACTTCTCTACTTGATTTATCCTGTACTGTAATTATTTTATAAATGTCATACTATAATTGTCATTATTGATATCTATGTCATAAAGGAATCCAGTTAGTGTATAATATATTTGTATATATAACCTTATTAGGATGTAGTCTGTGAAAAGCACAGCAGAGAGCAAACTGATCAACTGATATAATGGTCCGTTCAACAAAGTTAGGCAGGCAAAAATGTAAATACTACTAAAACAATTTAAAACTGAAATCATCATTCAAGTAGTTCGCAAAAGACAACAAAATTCTGGTAGCATATGTTGACAATGTCTTTATCTTGCAGAACTGATGCATTTTCTCAAAACAGAAGACACTGCTCATAAACAGTCCAGCTCCCTGTGTTAATCAAGCAGTCTCAACATTTACTATATATTAATGCTGCAAGAGTTAATTTAAATTGTGTAGGCAACAAGACAGTGTTTAAGAGAAGCTAATATAAGACAAAAGCAGCATGTGTTATCAATTCCATTACCAACCAACAATTTAAAAATGCTATAGGCAAGTTGTGATTCTTCTTGAGTTTGAGTATTGGGACTTAAAGAGCATCTCACCTTAAGAAGGACAGAGCACTGAAAATGAAATCATTCTAGAGGTGTATGTGTTAGATGTCCAAATATGAGTGAGTGTATGTCTGTGTGTGTGTGTGTGTGTGTGTGTGCGCCCTACAGGGCACCCCTTAAAGGGCTGGCTTCTGTTGGGAAAGACCCCGGCCCTTCATGATCCTAAACTGGATGAACTGGGTTTTAATGCATACTATATGACCAAATGCTAGTGGACACCTGAACATCACATCTATACTGTAAGCTTTTTGGACATCCCATTCCCAAACCAAGGGCATTAATATCAAGTTGCAGACACCACATCATTTGTAGTTATAATGGTCTTTGCTCTTCTTGGAAGGCTATAAGATTTTTTTTTTGCTGTGCCCATTCAGCCTAAAGAGCATTTATGTGATGAAGTACTGAGGTTGGAGGAGAAGACCTGGCTTACAATTGGCCTTCCATATGGTTAAAGTCAGGGCTCTTTGTAGGCAACTTGAGTTCCTTCATTCTAAACTCACCAAACCATGTTTTTATGGACCTGGCCGTGGGCACCACCAAAGTTGGAAGTGTGCAATTGTCTAAAATAGCTTTGTATGCAGTAGCATTAACAGCACCATTTGCTGGAACCAAGTAGCCAAACCCAAACCCTAAAAAACAGCCCACGACAATTATACTCTACTTCCTTTCACTAAACTTCACAGTAGGCACTATGCAGTCTGGGAGGCAGCGTTCTTTAGGCATCCACCAAACCCTGATTCATCCATAAGACATGTCAAAGAGTAAACTGTTATTCATTATTCCAGAGAACACGTTCCCTTTGCTCCAAGTCCAATGGTGGTGTGCTTGGCACAACTCCAGCCAACACTTGGCATTGTGTGTGGTTTGCTTAGGCTTGTTTGCAGCTGTTTAGCCGTGGAAACCCATTTCAGGAAGCTCCCAATGCACAGTTCATGTGCTGATGTTGATTCCAGGGACAATTTGGAACTTTACTGTGAATGATGCAAAAGAAGATAGGTGATTTTTACATGATGTGCACTTTGGTACTTAGCACACCAACTTTGTGAGTTGTTATGGTAGGCCACTTGATGGCTGAGCTGTCGTTGCTACTAGACACTTCCACTTCCCAATAATAGCACTTACAGCTAACTAGGGCAGATGTAGCAGAGAAGAAATGTCATGTATGGACTTCATCCCAACATTTATCAATGGAGATTCAACGACTGTGTGCTTGATTTCAGGCACCTGATAACAATGGGTGAGGTTGAAACACATGAACTCAATAATTTCAAGTGGGGTTTCAGTATTTGTCTAGCTTCTCCACATAGTTTTAGACACATAGTATAAATCAGTAGGTTTCACCCTCTGTTTTTGAAAAATTATTACACTTTATGCTGTCAAATGTACAGACTGTACAATATTGGAACTTTCCAATAGTCTGCCATGAAGCATCATGGCTCCAAAAGCCTTATTTAAAACAATCCAACATTGTATCTTTGTTTAAACCTGTGGTCTCAGTGCAATGCTTTGTTGATGTAATTTGAATAAATTTGCTATAAAATATAGGCTTGAGCCTGACATACTGTATGACCTCACATAGAGAATAATTATGAAAAAAATAAGACATACAGTCCATTGTCAATTTAACTACATTATGTAAACTAAACAAGAAATCATAAATCAAAGTGCAGTAAGCCCAAAAGGGCCATTTTAGCAAAGTGACAAACATAAGAAAATAAACCAAATGTCATAAAATTATTTATGTCTGCTCAGTTTTGAGCTTGAATTGCTGCCTGTGTTAAATGCCTGGTGACTTGTCATACAGTCACTTAGTATATGGAAACAACTAAATATGTCAAAAATAGGTTTATAATTCTAAAAAACAGATAAGGGGTTATCAAGGAATGACAACTAATAAATCATCATAGTAATAAATAGAAGTTAACCCCATGACACAGACCTGTTTATCACAGAAGACTCTGTTTAACTATTCAGAAAGATCGAGAGCTCTTACTTATCAGATTTTTAGATTTGGGAACTTTCTTGTACACTTTTTTTTATTATTTAGTAATTTTTTTCTTTTGTTTGTCTTTGGATCTCAATTCAATTCCAAGGCAGGGGAAGAAAGAAAGAAAAAAAGAAAGAAAGTTTCTTTTGTTTTAGTAATGAAATTGACTTTGCAACAAAAACTACAGATTCTTCATAGCTCCAGACCACAACATGGATGGATGTATGATCTACGTTACTTATTCTATATGAATCAAATCAACTTAAACATTCTCGCAGTTATTAAAGAAACCTAGACTGCTGCATTACTAGGTTTTGGGCCACTTGCCCTGCCCATTATGCAGTAAGTTTTAAAGAGCTCTTCTGCTGCCATCTTTCTGCTGAGGGTTACAGTGCCCGATTTCTATTCATCTTCATCTTGATCTCAGACACACTTTGCCCTCTAGAGAGGTGTTGCTCATTCTTTACCCAGTTTTACCTTTTTAAGTTTATTGATGACTCACAATGAATTGAGCTTGAATGTAGTGGTGGTGGTCCCTCTTGGAAAATGAATATTACTGTAAGACTTGGGGAGTGGGGGGTGGTGTTTCATTCTTTGTGACTAAAGATTGAATGGAAGGGGAGGTGACTCCCAACGTCCACAGATACAAACAGAGATAAATATCGTGTAGTACTATCAATGATGGCATCCTGTGACCCATTGGCTCCAGCATGAGACTGACACATGAGCCGTGACCCAATGGTTGAGATAGACTCTCTAGAACAGTGTATCTCCCCTTAATCTCCCCTAGTCATCAATATGACCTAGACCCACTCATTGCCTCTTGCCTTTCTAGTATCACTTCCACTCTTGGCAGCTCATCACATGGTCTGTGTCCCAAATGTGTTTCATGTTTCTTTTCCTATGAATTACAGGCTATGTTCCAACAGCACAGCTATTCATACAGAGTGGAAACTTGTGGTTACACCTAAGTAGCACTGACTGTCAATCAGAGTTCTAGACAGAGTCACCACTTTCTCCAGAAGCCCCGTTGCCTCTTCCTCAGCTTTAACAAGAACATTAAGAGTTGGCCACCCAGATGGCTACCTTCGATTTTACAATAGTTTCGTCATACTGAATTTGGATGTGTGCAACCTAATTTTCCTAAATAATATCTTATGAAGATGTGATCCATCAAAAGCACTTGAGATAAAGAGGGATTGAAAGGGCAAAAGGCTCAAGCCTATTGATCACTGAAGAAATGTAATGTCATCCCCTAAATCTCAGGCAGAAGAATACGTTACATAAAGGCTAAAGGCTTCTTTATTTTTTAACACAGGAACATGATATAAAGTTTCAAAATGTTATCAAAAAAAGAAAAGAAAAAAAAAAAATAGAATAAGAATCATTTTACTCCAGTGAG
Organism: Polypterus senegalus; assembly: GCF_016835505.1. Lineage (NCBI taxonomy): Eukaryota > Metazoa > Chordata > Cladistia > Polypteriformes > Polypteridae > Polypterus > Polypterus senegalus. The sequence goes on from NC_053154.1 coordinate 273,527,439, forward strand.
ACTGATGGAAACATTTTTAAAACTCTAGTTTAAAGGCATTTTAAAGGCAACAATGACAGAAAAATAAATAAACAAAGGCCAATGTGGCCAAAAGAAACAATTTCACAATTTGAACGTTTCAAAGAAAGTCTTTCCACTAATCCATCTGATATCAATTGTGCTCATTGTAATTCAGAGTTGAGGGTATTAGAGCCAATTATGGCATCATCAGATGTGACCTTGGATGAGGAACCTGCACTAAGAAACTGGTAAATGTATTTATCAGTAAATTTAGTGGAATTGAACACTACATAAACCTTTAAAGCTGTACCTCTTAGTTTTAGGTTGAAACACAACATCACACACAAAGAGATACAAGAATTATTTATATATAATGGTCAATAGGGGGCATCTTGCACCCCAAACCCAGTACCAATTTGTACGTCCAAAAATTATTGTTTATTTTCACATTAACTTCAGAAACACATGTTTTCTTTCTCAATGACACTAGTCCTCATCTTCTTCCTCCTCCAATCCAGGGGAGCTTTCGCCCTACTCCACTCCTGACTCTGACTCACCTGACCTGAGGAACAGAGTCTTCTTGTATTGCTGACCTGAGAATACTCCTTTAATGTCACAGGGCAGGGAAGCCCCCTCCCAGTAGCACTCACCAGTAGCTCCAGAGGTCATTTACAGGACTGTTCACTCAAAGTACATTTCCCATAAAGCGCTGCAGTGGCCCTATTAGAGCTCAAAGGAAACAGAGTGGTTTAGCAATCATTCCTCCAACTGCAGGTCCCATTTAGGAAAAGTACAACCATCCACTTTAGCCAGGTCTCCAGTACTCATATTATATATATATATATATATATATATATATATATATATATATATATATATATATATACAGTGAACTCTCGTTTATCATGGTTAATCCGTTCCAGACTCTACCGTGATAAATGAATTTTTGCGAAGTAGGATTCTTTATTTATAAATCGAATATTTTCGCAGTTAGAGTATAGAAAACCTGTTTACGACCTTCTAAATACGTTTTTTCAACATTATTAGAGCCCTCTAGACATGAAATAACACTCTTTAGTCACCATTACACTCATATTACCCAATATATTAGACAAAATAAGAGAAAATAAGACATATTAGACGTTACAAATATCATATTACTAGGCGCACTCGCCTTTTAAGGTGACCGACTATAGAAGTTTTTTTTTATCCCCTCAAGTGCCTGTCCAAAGTCGTACAATGTCAGCCTGAATCTGTACCGCTAAAGACGGAGTTTCATGCACTAAATAAGCTATAGATGAGAATAAGCGAGCACCATCTCCCCTGGTATTTACTACGCGGTGAGGCATTTGTACTCCATCAACATTAATTATTTCCAGAGACATAATTTTGTCTATTTTTCCAGCGCATCGCGCACAAAAGCAAAGGAACGGTGACAGCACCAGAACTCTGCTCACATTGCGTCGCTTCGCACCTCAAGCCGCAAGTAGTAAGTCTGTAATAAGTGGAATACCGCTACGCTTTGCACTCACGGGACGGAAGGACAATCCCAAATACTTTTATCTAGTAGATTATTGTACTGTACATTTAATTGCACACAACCACTAACCTATGAAGGCACGACCTCAGTAGGAGAGTCTTCAGAGGTGGTGCAGTATCTTCAGCAGGTGCGTTGTTGTCTTCAGTGAAGGAGTACTAAGAGTAGGCAGTGGGTGTCTGGGTGCGCGGCTGAAGAACATCTTGATAGGCAGTTGCTGGGGCTGTCTTTTCATATGCGTGAGGAGGCTTTTGAAGGGCATTGGCATCTTTAATCATATCCAAGAGTTTCACCTTCTCCTGGATAGTAAGCATCTTCCTCCGGCGCTTACAGTAGTTTTATTGTCAGAAGGCTTAGAAAAAGCAGCACGTTTAGGAGCCATCGTAGGGCTTAGATAAAAGTTCTCAGAAAGCGCATGCGTAGTGAAGTAAGCGTGTATGAGAAAAAAATCACGCTAGAGTGAAGCCGCGAAAGTCGAAGCGTGATATAGCGAGGGATCACTGTATATATATATATATATATATATATATATATATATATATATATATATATATATATATATATATATATATATATATATATATATATATATATATATATATATATATATATATATATATATATATATATATATCCACATAGGGAGGACCCAGGAGTTCAGCCAGCTCTCTTTGTTACAGCAGTGTTACCACTGTGCCATTGTACTTCCCCGCAAAGGTATTTATATTTTGAGGAATGTTTTAACAAAGGAAATATAAGGCATATTCACCCTAAATCTCATTAGCATACCTCTCCACCAGACTGTTACCCTGATAATAGATTGTTACTGTCTGGTACCCTGCTGCTAACTTGCAGCCCTGCTTCCAGCTTGAAGATTTTTTTTTATCAGATCTGTGTCATAATGTGGTTTTGGGAGGGTCAAGAAATCTAGTGTTTTTATTAATCATTTTTCTTTATTGTGTTACAAATATTACATGTTCTTCCACAACACGGTCTTGCACTCTTTTTGGAAGCTGCCATGTTGGAGACTGGTTACTAGGACACAACTTGGCAAGATTGCACTTTGGGAGAAGGATTTCGGAGAATGTGAGTCATGACATCACTAAAACGATGTTTTAAAAAGCTTGTACCATACATACCTAATTAATATAAGATTGTATTCCTGAAAGAATTGTTAGTTTTTGATTCTTCTGTTTACGTAATTTAATTCTGTTCTCTAATTAAGGTTTACGTCACGTTTCTTACACTGGTTAGACATACCATTTTAGACTTATGATTTATTACTCCATTTTCTGACTACAAATCTGGGTACACGTATGGAGCTTTATTTTATAATTGTTGTCTTCATGGCTATGACTTCCCCGTGCACTCTCCTGTTCTGTTTTCAGTCTAAACTGCTTTTGCCTTGCACAGGCAGTTCAACCTGAAGAGTTAGCAACTGTTGAAACCAGGTTCATCCAGAAATGTACGCCTATAGAAACAATCTGCATGATTCTTATTAAGAAATAGTGGTATTCAAAATATACTGAAGGCTTTCTGCAGTGCATGTCAGGCTGTCAAAATAGAAACATTCAGGTAAATAATTAAATTTGCTAAATGACCATATGCAGTTGTGATGTAATTGAACTTTGGCAGGTTTATAGATGTTTATGTACTACAAAGTAAAGTCTAATCCAATTGCATCCACATTTTCTCTCCCTAATAAACTTAATGCTTTCAGTGCTCCCTTTGGTTGTGATAATAAACTATCTTAAGTGTAGTTATCTGTAGCGCTGTCTAATTTACCCTTCTGTGTTTCTGTGGATAAATTAAGGACGACCTTAAAACAAGTCAACATTCATAAGGCATGTGCTCCTCAATGGAAAGTATGAACACATTTTAATAACCTGTAGTGAGCAATTAGCTGCCATGCTCAGTGATGTCTTTAATACATCATATCTCACTGAGGGAGCCTGTAGTCTCCAACCTGCTCCAGACAATTAGCCTTGTGCCAAAGAAAACATAAGACACACTGGGGTGGTGATTATTACACCCCATTATAGTGTTCAAGAAAATTTAGAATTGTAATATTCTGTTTCCAATGGTATAATAATTTTCTGATGAGATTTTTCATGAAAGGATCTTTGAGGTAAGGTAGTTCTATTCAACAATCATGGCACCACAGAGTGATCATATGTTGCATGTTGATTTGCACATGCAAGTATTTTATTATATCTGTACATTTGACCAAATGACACTACAAACCAATAAATCCATATAAACACACACACACACATATATATGTTGCATTGATTTATGATATTGTGCATATTGGTAGCACTATTAATTGTCACAAGTCTGTGGGAGACTTTCAAGTAAAAACTTCATTTATACATAAAAACGAATTTTAATTGAAGCGAACATACACAAAACACAAACCATTGAACGTAAAAATGTGAAGTACTCTAATTTCAAAGTATTTTATTCCCAAGACAAAGTACTGCAAAAGAAGATTTATCACTGAATAACTACGCATAATAGATCTTTTGAATATGGCAGAGGTTCTAGATGTCAGTGGAAGTGCTTTTATGTCTGGGCCATATTTTTTTTTTGTTTGGAGCTGATGATTTACAGATCATGAACTTGATAAAATGAATACTGCAATGAAGAAAAATGGCTTGCTGGAATGAGTCTCTGTAATCCTGGAGCCCACAGCCTCACAGGATCAAGAAACACTTAGAGTGTCTTGTGCTTCCGACAAGGATGCCTTCTGCTCACCTACCACAAACTGGACGAGCCACGGCTGACAGCTGCTAAAATTCTCCAGGGAGATTTGGAGTCTTTTTGCTTGCCTGCTCTGCTTAGTGTCAGAAATAAAATGTTCTTTGTAACATCATCCTTTTATTTATTTCTTATTTGTTATTCTGTTCTATTTTTATCATTTAAACTGAAGTCACAATGCTTTATTATTTTGTTTAGATTTTTTGTTTTGACATTTAATCTTCATGTGGTAATAATAATGTCATTTTGCCATCTTGGATGCTGGTGACTGTAAGATTAAGTGTTGATGGGGGAGTCTGAAGGGGTTCGGCTACATGTGCATGTGACATCATGACGACCATCATATCTGAAAGTGAGCCGTGTGCTCTAACATTGTCTGAAGTTTATTTACAAATACAAGGAATGTTTCATGAAAGAATATTATTTAGCAATTGATTTATTAAGCAATTGATTTCAATTTAATTTCTGGTTTGAATCCTCTTCTGTCTAGTTATTTATTTAAGTTTGTCTGGCCTTCTTCTTTAGATCATCCTTAAATCTCTCCTAGTGAAATAAATCTACCTACATATGGACTAGTTCCTATCTAATGCACTCGCCAGAAAGCACTAAAGCTGCGGTTTGTAGACTCCTTTTAGGAAAGATCTAAACATGCACAACTCTTAGCTTTTTGCCCCATGACCACAACTAGAACAAGTAATTTAGAAAATGGGTGAATGGTTTTTTAAGTGTGAAACAGTACTATGATTTCCATAATACTGTATGTGTCCAAGGTGACTCTAAAGTAAAATGTTTCTGTTGTTCCTCAAATACTGCTTGAGTTCAATCAATTCCAACCTTCAACAAGTCCAATTTTGAGTTAGCCTCTTTCACCATGAAGTAGGGGCACTGTTCTGTCAGCGAACTAGCGAGTGAACTTTTTTAAGAAAGAATGGAAGATGCAAGTAGGAAAACAAAAAAAAAAAAAAAGTTGAGAACAAAAGGACACCAAATCCAAGACATGAGATCAAAATTTGATATTGAGAGAACAAGCATGAGGTTAAAACTGAAAGTAACACACAAGTTGAGTTTGCACAAGGCTTTCTGAGTTCTGGTATCTGCAGATCGGATAAGGAAATGAACCCCTAGCCGTCCTTTTTGCGGGTTGCAATATTTAAGCAAAAGACACCACCTTAGAGGCCACGCCACTACAAACGTGATGAAACTGACCTAACAACAGGACCTCAAGATGGCGACGATTGAGAACCTAAAATGACATCTATGATGTTGCAAAACAAAACACAACATCTAAACCATTAATAATCTTAAGCAAATAATAAAAAGACCAGACTCCTTAACATCACCAATGCCAATACAAGTACAAAATTATACTAAATAATCAGCCGTAAACCAAACCACGACAGGGACACGATTTACATTTTTAAATTGTAGATTGAAATAAAATGGCTTACTTAAGAATTTAAATGATAAATTATTTTTACACAAAAGCTCATTAGACTTTACATGCATTTTTGTGAATGAGAACATTTGTTTTTCTACAAACAAGGGATTCTGCATGCTTTTTATAGGACTTTCTGGTTTATCATGTCTAAGCCAAGTTTCGGTCCGAATCATTGAAGATAAAAGATTTTGTACTAACAGCAAAAACCCAACAATGTAGAATTTACACTAAAATAAAATATATGACATTCAAGAGATGCTTCTCGGTGTCTAAATGAATATGCAGAGGACACTTAGGACAAATGACAAGAGAAAGACCCCTAGGTTCCAACTAACATCTGTTTTCAATTGGACTCCTAGTCTTACTAACCAAGCTTTTATTTGCCAGTTTTTTGTTCTGGGGTCAAAGTAGAAATTGTAACACTAAGTCTGTTAATTTTTTTATTAGAACGTACCGAGCAGTTTTGTTTGTAACATAGAGATAATTTAGTGTTTTTTTTTTCACAGTCATAATTTTCATTGCACTTTTCCAGGTGCTCTGGCTATCTAATCCCTCGTTTACTAATGTGCATGTTAATGGGTCTGACGCGGAAGTAGTTGCTGCCTTTCAACCTTCAGTGTCGTTTGACTGGTTGTCTCTTCTGCTCTTTGTTAAATGCCATTATTAAGATAAAATTAAGAGAGCAAATTACACAGAAGAATAGTAGATCAATAAGAAAATAACAAAGGAGTGTTAAGCACTTAAAGCTATAGCAAAAATACACACATTTCTAAATGTCTTATAAATGCAAAAATCACACCACTGTGCTTTCCTCAATGCAGATTAAGACAACAGAAAAGGAGAAAAATGAGAGGTAAAATGACTCACTGGTTGTCAGATTGGTGGGAACAAAAAATGTCAGCCACAGGGGTCCACAGGGTTGAGTTTAAAAACCACCAGAGTAGAAACTCCATCATGGTTTCTCTTAGTGAAGCTTTAAGCCCCTTTTTCACAAATCACTTTTGGTTCAAGGACTGGGCTAAGCCACAGCTGCTTCTACAGTGTGATCCCAACTTTTAAAATGAAGTGAAGAAAACCACATAAGGAACAAAGCTGCTATCAAATCTAAAAGAAATAAAGTCCTAACATTCATTTTAAATATCTGTAAAGTAATGTAAGTAAGTTTGTTTGGTGTTTCATATATTATGAACATACTAGCATTTTGTAGGGCAATACGTAACAATGAGAAGTGTAATAATAATAAACTTTTGCTCAGGATTTGTAAAGTTTAACAGTAACTGACGTATTCTAGCTGTATTCTGAGCGGATTTCTGGACAAAATTTCACTAATGTGCATTATTTTCATAAAACTCAAATATTTGTTTTTAGATTTAGAGCATTTTTATGGTGGACAGCATCACAAAATGATCTGCATGTTATGTAATGGTCAAACTCTTAACAGATTTATTAATTTCTGGCAAATTCAGTAATTTAAACAAGCAAAGTCACACAAGGTAGCTGACCTGAGGTCTCACCCAGGGTGCCAATAGTTTCTAGTATGGCTTTGCAGACTGTGGGCCTCACTGTCTAACTGTAGTAGTATCCAGCCACAGATTAGCATCAGTAAAGATATGTGACAGATTAATGAACCATTAAGGGAAAGAAGGGGAGGAGGAGTGTACATTAAAGATGATGTGGGTAAAATGCCAATTAGGTATTCTATATGCTTCCATAGTATCATTGCAGGTTGTGGTGGTCTCCTTTAAAATGTTACCAGTAAGTGTGGAAACATTTAAAATTAAAACCTATATGAAAAATAAATCAAACACTTTAAGCATTGATCAGTTTGAATTAAGGGTTTATTACTAGACACACAGAAATGCCCTGAGCCCTGCTAGAGCCCTGCTGCAGCTCCTAACATGTGTGTGTGTTTGTTGAATTGAGCAGGCTGCTTTTATAAGTTCACACATATGTCATAATTTTCTCTTATCATGTGTCATTTCTCTGAAAGAACAAAATAATGTTAAAAACTAACAGGAAGGCTAATTGAAACAAGCTTCATAGTCACCAAAAGACATACTCTGCATTTTATTTCTTAAGTCAATGTCTAAGCTTAGGCCATAAATAGAAATAAGCAAACATGAGCTAAAAGCAGTTATGAACTAATACAAATATGGGCTCAAATAAAATATAAGTCAAGACTGCTGCATGGTTAGAAAAACAATTTAACCTTTAGTACTCATCCAATTTAAAATTTTAACACCCCAGAACTTCACCTACTCCTACATAAGAAAAGGGAGACTTTACCTACTACATAATTAAAGGTTACTCTGTGAGTGTGTATGAGTGTCTGTTCCATCCTTCTGAGGAATCTGATCGGTTTGTTTGGATTTGGTCTGATTGTTCAGTATGGCATTGTTGACTCAGTGGTAGGATGATGACGTGATACTTTAAGGTTTCGAAGTTCAATTTATTTTTACATAAAGGGAGTTGAAATGGAGAATTTCGATGACAGCAAAGTGAATGACGTACCAAGTGAAGTCAAGTGGCTAAATACTGTAATAACGAGGTATGACAAAATGACTTCCAAGATGGGAATTATTTGCAAGAATAAGAATGATGTTATCAAAGCGGGTAATGAAGGCCTGCCTACCAAAATGCAGACAGGAGGCGAATGATGTGCCCCAAATTTGACAGAATCCTAGAAGCAAAGTTTATGGGTATGCTGCAAATACATGTAGGGCTGGAAATATTAAATATCAATCATTTTAAAATGTATTCTATTGCCTGACAGGTAATACTGCTCGTATTAATTAAGCATAGTTTTTAGTTCCTGTTTGAGCTGTTTTGGAATTTAACAGTCTTCACATTCTTTTATCAAATGATCATAATAGGGCTACACATACAGTAGATTGCATAGGCTTTGTGCACTGCATCAGTGATCCAATAAACTGAACATAATTTAACTGGGACTTTATTATAATCCAGTAGCTCATACTATTTATCTTTTCTCATAATTTATGTGTGTCTGCTTTTATAAACACAGCAAAGTGCTTTGAAAGCTCCTGTAGTTTTAGTTTGGCTTCTGATAGGCACTACAATGTTCGCAATAAAAATTATCATTAAAGATAATATTCAGAAGAAGTTTATCAGCCTTTACAGAGACATTATAGGTTTACTGGGTCATCAATCTATTCACTTTTAAGGCCATCTACTGTACAGCCAGCTTACTCCAATTCAGTTATCACTGGGATAGAATGCTTATCATGGTAGGATTGATTGCAAAGCAGTGTACAGTCCATGTGTCATGTGCTCTGTGATGAACTGGTGTCCCGCTCTGAGCTGGATCCTGTCCTGCTCCGAATGTTACCAAGATAGACTGCAGCCCATTGACACTGAATTGGACAAGGTGGGCAAGGATGATTGGGGGTGAGTAATTGTGATTAACTCCTTTTTCAGGACATTTTTGTATGGATATTCATACAGCTGCTACCTTGGTCACATTGAGCAAAGTTAAATATGTGAGGATCAAGCCAACCAACAAGCAATATGCACTAAACGCACTTAATTAAATTCAGACTTGTGGGGAAACAGAGCCTATCCTGGAAACATCATGTCTGAGACAGGAACCGAACTCTGAAGAAGTGCCAGTCTCTCAAAACACACACACCCACAATGACATGGAGTAAATGTCGATCTACCAATCAAGCTAACATTGCACATTCTTGTCAATATCCTAGAAAAAATTAAATAACCAGAGAAAAAAAAAACCCAAACCACTGAACAACCATGCTGCCTACATTTGTAATTTATTTATGCTAATTTTAGTTTTTGTTCTTATTTTCATGTTTTTTGCTATCACATGTTGCTAACATTATTTTTTGCACTACATTATTTCTTCACCTTTGGTATGTATGCACTTGCCAATGTCTTATTTAGTTGATAGTAGCCATTTTAGGAACACATATATATCCACACATATATATACCTCCATCCATTATTCAACCTGCTATATCATAACTACAGGGTCACGGGGGTCTGCTGGAACCAATCCCAGGGCGCAAGGCAGAATACAAACCCCGGGCAGAGCACCAACCCACCACAGGGCACACACACACAGACCCACACTAGGGACAATTTAGAATCGCCAATACACCTAACCTGCATGTCTTTGGACTGTGGGAGTAAACTGGAGGAAACCCATGCAGACAAGGGGAGAACATGCAAATCCATGCAGGGAGGACCCAGGAAGCGAACCTGGTTCTCCTAACTGCGAGGCAGCAGCACTACCCACTGCGCCACTGTGCCTATATATATATTAAGCAGCATGGTTCTTATTTGAAATGCCTGACTTTAGGTTTGTGGTTTCTGTCTTTCTGATCCTTACTGTGTGCTCAAATTTTATTTCTCCTTTTTCTTGTGTAACAGAAACATCTGCATATAATCTTAGCCTGGCAGGCTACAATTATTTCTAAAAGTGATAGATGTGCTCTATCTCTGCCACCTCAATATAAAAGAAATATTTTTGGAGAGATGATTGCTAAAAATACACATGGATTGTCTCTCCAAAATACAACAAAAACAACAGGATGTATCAAACCACCCTTTTTCTCAGCACACTTTTTCCATTACAGGGTTGTGGAGGAAACAGAGACCATCCTGGTAATACCGAGTGCAACACAGAAAGTGCTGGATGAGATGCCACTGCATTACAGGGCAGGAACTCACACTTCTTCAAATCAGACCAATTTAGTGTCACCCGACAACACTATTATGTACATCTCTGGAAGAAGGAAAACAAGGAAAACCCAACATACAAAGCCAGAAAATGTATGCAATTCATACAGTTGGTGACCGGGCTGGAATTAAGTTTTTGGGCCAAACTGGAGGCCAAATAACTTGTTCTTATTTCCCTATCACTGACTCTCTTTCTCTCAAGGCACTGTTCTGCTTTACAAAATGAAAATCAGCATGGAGCTATATGAGAGTGATAATTTTGAATTAAATGTATTTGTGAGATTTGTCAATTTGAGCTTTTATGATAATTAAAAGGAATCCATCCCAGCAGGAGCACTAGCATTGGTTCCAATTAATATAATGTTAATCTGCCTGGAAGGCTTATAAAGGCAGATTGTTACAAAGAGAGGTGCAGGAGGGGAATCAAAGAGTGAGTGGGGTGAAGCACCCTAGAGGTGTTGAAATGACACTGTCATGTATGGGTGTTTAGAACTTCTCTCACTCAAGGCCACATGCCAAGAAAGTAGATTACGGTTTACTCTGTTAGGTGTACAATAGCATGATTTAACTTGTCTCTCTATTGGCAAAAATCTTATGTGTTGTAAGAAGAAAGCAACAAACATAATTATCAATTAAGCTGCATGTCATATTTTTCCAATTGGTCATCAAGTGAAAATGATCACCAGGAGAGAAGCTAGAAATTAGTTATATTTCCAAAATTCTTTTATTGTGGCCATTATGTTTTTTTTTTCTCCAAACCTCTGTTATTAAGCAAGCAGTGTGGTATAGTGGGTAATGCATTGAACCTCAAACCATGAGGTTGTGGGTTCAAATCCCACTACTAACACTGTGTGACCATGAGTAAGACACTTGACCTGTATGTGTTCCAATTGGAAACCAAACAAAATGTAACCAATGGTATCATAAATGTTGTAAGTTGCCTTGGATAAAGGCGTCAACCAAATAAGTCAATGTAAATTGGATTCTCACCGCTTTATGTATGTTGCAGGTTTGTGGTGTAATTTGGCTAGGAATTGACAGATGTCGAAAAACCTGGGTCTGTTTCTTTAACCTAAGGCATCTTAGAGGTTTGGGAGCAGCAGAGGACCTTTATTTATACAAAGCCTATGTACAAAAGTCTAATGATGTTATTGTTGTGTGAAAATTAATGCCTCTGCCTGAAGCTGAAGACCCTAAAGATAATGTAGTCGAAAGCCCAATCAGCGACAGCAGCCATTTTGAAGTGGTTGGTGGATTTATATGTTTATAAGGTCAGTAATGACATGTTTATAAAGTACGGTGAAATTCTTATATACATGTGCCTATCAACATACAAGAGATCACCATTCTCTCACATGTGATTAGTGATCTGGACATGGATAACCATGTTACTATATGTACTAGAATGCGCCATGAATATAAAATTGTATGATACAATCATTACGTTGTATGGCTTATAAATGTTCACGGTTTGTTGGAAGGTCTATAGGTGGGAGCTTCACTGGGGGGTAACTTGCTAGGTTTCCTCAGGAGAATAGATGGCAAACATCTAAAGTTTGAATAGGGTTGCCTGACCGTCTCCTGGAAAGTGGATATTGCCCTTTAATGCTTTTTGATTGCTCAGGGGTGCAGGGGCACCATGTGCCACTAATGAAAGCAAGGAATCTCTTTAGAAACTGTAAGGCCTTTACTGAATCCAAAAGTTATTCTGTGGATAGGCCTAAAGTGTACTCAGGAATGCATAAAAAGGTGTTTCACGGCCAGTCCTCAGTTAATTGTGAGTTCTGGATAAGGGGAAAGACAAGGTGGGATAGAGTAGGAGTAGGAAAAATAATAGGTTACAGGACGGTGATTCAGTGCTTGGTTATAGTACAGGGAAATTGGTGAATGGAAATTGGTAAATACCAAGGCCGAGAGTGACTTCAAGAGTTTGTTGTGTTTTTTGGTTTTGCAGTATGCATTTATCCTTTCTTCTTATCATTTGACTAATACATCTTTTTTGATGTTATTCTGGCCTGTGGCATTTTTCTTAGTTTGGAATGTTTCACAAGAGCAGTATTTGCTGCATTTTGAAATATTTATCACTGATCTAAGTGATAATAATTTTCTCCCTCTATCTCAGACATGGTCTATTTAAGAACTGTACTTTTGAATGGTATGCATTTAAATACAAACTTTATTATATAGAAAGATTTCTTCTTGTTTTATTTCATACTATGAATAGCCCAATTTTATAATTTATTTTTAAAATATTCTGAAGTATCTCATCCATTATTCCCCACATTATTGATTTGTTTTATTCATACTGGGCACTTTGAGCAAAGACTTGTGCTTCCCCTAAATGCCCTTCTATTGTATATTGCTGTATACAGGTATACTGTAAGCACATGGCTTCCTATTACTACAGTTCCCAGTTCTCAACATTGGCTGAAGTGATGTGGCCAGTAAAGTTTCAGATGGATAGAAGAGAGTTGATTTTCAATATAGAGGCCTTTTTACAACCCCTCCTGATCCCCAAAACCCCAACAACTTGATGAAGAGGTTGACTGTAGCGCAGAAATAAAGAGTGAGAAATACCACACTGCATTAAACCACCCAGTGTCAGCACGCTGTACTCGCTTAGAGGATCTGTGCAAAACTTTTTTAAAACCTGGCAGGATCTAATTAATACCATTTTAGAATAAGCATTTAAATTGAGGAAGCTGATTCCCTCCCTCTTTTTATTTTATTTATTTAATTACTTACTTATATTTTCTATTATTAAAGTTTCTCTGTTGGTCTAGGCCTCTTTCTCATGGGTGGGGATTGACTTGATTTGAACCTAGTTTTGTAAAATCTGACTTGCTTGTAGGGAATGTTGTTTGATTTTAATATTTTCAATAAAATGTAAAAAAAAAAGTATAAAGAAGTATGATCAACTCTCTGTTAAGAAGTCATGTCACCCATGGACCTGTGGGGATCTTAAACTGGCCTTGCATCTACTAAACATGAACTCCCAAGATAACTAGGCAGAAAATTTGGTTTATTCTATGAACATGCCCTAAAAAATTCCGATATAAAAGGCAGTGAGAATGTGTTGGGGGCAGACATAAAAAAGATCTGCTGAAAGTGGAACCCAGATTTGCAGAGTAATGTGGAGTCATGGGCTTCCTGACAGCTTTAAAGAGCTAATCTCTGATTCACCTCTTACCGAGACAGCTCTGTCTCCAGTTGCCTTCATGTACAGTAAGCAGATTCCATTTCTCTTAAACAACCACAATTTGCAGATAACGCATACTGTATATTGCACTTGCTGGAAAACTTATTTAAGTGAACAGACCCATATAGTGAGTGACTGCATCATTGGTGGACACGTAAGTGAACTGACAAAAGAAAGTTTGGCTTATGTGTCCTTGTCTTTCTTTTCTTTAGACAGTATAACTATGTTGACAATAGTATGCATCATACCTTCTTTCTTCCTGTGTGTATCTCTTTGTGAATATTTCTCCTTTTGTGTTCTCTACAAAATTAATCCTTGCAAGTCTAATTTTTCCTCATTGCTTCTAACTCCAGTCATTTGCCAACATCAGCTGTTCTCTTAATGTATCAGTATTTTAAATTTTCAACTCAATAGTTCAAAGAAGGTATTTAATACAGAGATACAGTCAGTTAATGTATTGATCTAATAGAATAGATGTAGCACCAATAGGTAGATATATTTATAGTTATTAGGAAGGTATTTGCTTAGTAGGGAGTAAGTTCAGCACAAAAAATGAATAAGCCAATGCTTTCAAATTCACTTTTGGCTATATTTATTAGTAAATACTCAAGAAATAATTGTCTTCTTATGAAGCCTTCTATATCATTTTAAAGCAATGTTCTACTAGGCTCTTCCTGTTCTTGCCCAAAACAGAAATGGCTGCCATTGAGTAGCACACCTACATGTGCACACACACCCTCCTAGAATTGATGCTGCGTCACTGGTAATGGCTTTTGCAAACAAGGAAACTAGCTACGTCGTAAGCACTTGATATCAGTCAAAAACATTGCACAAAACGAAATAATGTATTGCTAAATTATAAATGTACAGAAATAAAAAAATGAAAAAGAAAAAAATAACTTGAATCACATCTAAAAAGTGACAATGGGCTTTCTCCATTACATCTGGATTTTTCACTCTCACCCAGCAGAGCATGGCAGGGGTAGCATTCAGTCATTGAATATTTCTAAGAGATATTTCTTTACATATATTTTACTCTATTGGATAATATCATGTCTAGGACGAAAGTTCCAAATAGAAGGTCCTCTGCCTGTGTAAACTCTAGGAGGTGGTCTTTGACTACGCTCTACAGGTCATCAGTTCACGCAACCAGATTTTGGCCGTCGAGAGTAAATTTCTGACGTAAGGCTTCTGCTATTTAATATGTCTGAGGTGTTAGGAACCAACCAAAATGGAAAGGCTAGGTTTGCCAATAAACAAAAAATTACATAAATTAGGCACTTTTAAAGCAAGGAACACATGATGTTCTGGAAAGGTGCATTACCTTGGATATTAATTATAATATTGTTATTCTTTAAAAAATGACATGATTCTAAATATTTGCATTTTATACTATGTAATAAATTGAAGAACACAAAGTGCTTTTATTATTATAATTTTCATTCTTTGAAATATATCAAGCTAGGAGACTACCACTAAGTATTTACAACTGCAGTAATCATTTTACATTTTCTGAAATATTTTAATGAGGATAACATTAGTTATGATTTTCAGATGTTAGTTTTAAGTTATAGGACAGATAGTACTATTGAGAATTATCTGCTAGTTTCAGAGATTTACTGTATAATAACAACAAAACATATCATAACATAACATTCCTCAAAAATGCCTAATTCAGTTTGAGGTTCCAGGAAACTGGAGCCTTTCATGGCAGCAGTTGATGTAAGTCCATCGCAGGGCCTACTTAAACACACACCAACTACCATGCTCAACACAGAGCCACACACAGACAAGGGAACATGAGATAAAAACAAATGTACCTGGAGAAAAACCCTTAGAAAAGCAGGGAGAACATGCATACCTCACATGAACAACAACTAAGCATAAGATTCACCCATAAATTAGGTTAAGGCACTAGCCTTTGCACCACAATGCCACCCTTTTATTGTTTAAAGTAATTAAAAATATATTCTCTTCAAAGGCACTTTGATTATTATGTTTCAAAATATCATTTTATGCCACATGAATTGCATATTTTATTCCGTAGTGTACTTGCCCTCTGTATCCTGCTTACTGATTTTTGCCACGTTTAATAACAAGGTAGAGGGCCGATGACTTAAAGCTGCTGCAGTCAAACATGGAGCTTTATTACTTTACTTAAAGGCAACTTTTCTCAGCATACATTGGCATAGCCTTTGCAAGTAGCCAAAATTGGACATTATAATGTTCCAGTGTTCTCAATTTTAACACATATTGGAAAGTAAGAATCAAGTTGTTAAACAAAAATAATATATAGGCCACAAATATGCTTTTGTGCCTATTTGGTACATGACTTCAAAAAGCTAGAGAGCAAAGCCATTCAGATATGTGCACAAGATGGGAGCCAACTCTGGACAGGACACCAGTTCATCGCAGGACCTGCCCAGGCCCAGTGGCATCATTTTAAAGTTTCCAATGAATCTAACATTAACATCCATGAGATATGGGAAGAAAACCAGAGCACTCAGAGTTAAAGTCACACAGACACAGGAAAATATGCAAACTCCCATAAACAGCAACTGGGCAGGAACTGAACCACATAATTTGGGAAATGTGAGGCAACTTCTTCTGCTTCTACTGCAACTCCAACAATGCCGTGTCACTTTAAGTGAAAAGGAAACTGAATAAATTGATGGTCCTGGAAGGTCTGCTTTTTTATTCATTTGCCTTATTATAAAAATCACATCTCAGTAAAATTTTGAACCACCATACTAATACAATTGAGTGAAAAAAGTAAACCACAGATTATTTCAGTTATTACATTAAGTCATTCTTTATATTTCTTATTACCCTAAATGCTGAACCAATGGACTGCTACAATTAATTAAGTCATTCTTTTTTCTCACTAATACCATGGATTGGACTGATTGGGTTCACACAATGAATGGATTGATAAAAGTTCCTTTAAAAGAAAGAGTATCACTAATAAGGCCAATAAAAAGCACTATTACATTGACCAAACTGCAAAATCTGTTATTCTTAAATGAAGCAAGTTAGTAAATATAGACAATAAATTTGGAAAATATGCAACATCTGAAGATAAAGCATCACAAGGAAACCACATAGTTGCATAGATTAAGGCTTGGGTCAACAGTAGATTGTACTTTGTATTGTTGTAACCATTTTCTTAATGTAATGTTATTTTCTGCTTCAATAAAAGCACATTTTTTAAGTTTTGGATTTTTCGGCTGAAAGGTATTCTAATAAGCATGGTGCTTGTATTCATTTTGATTCTTACCTGATATGCACCCTGTGTGAATTCTGCCTGTTAACTTGTTGTTGAAGGTTGTGTCCACTGATGCATTGGCTCCATATGACTGTGAGTGTTAGTGTACTCCAACATGATGCCCTGTGTAAGATTGCTTCCTACCTTGCACCAAATGGACCAGCTCCCTATTATCCTAAACTACATTTTAAAGTGAGTGACTGAATGGATAGATGCAGTCTTCCCCCTGCATTCCAAAGTCACAACATAGCATGGCTGATTGTTAACGTGTGTGCGCACGTGTGTGTGTGTGTGTGTGTGTGCTCAGCAACTGCCATGCTGTTGAGGACTGACTCCAGCTTTATGCATTTTGTGCACTGGACAGGGTCAGCCTCTTTACAAGAAATATTAGGTTTAGATTTTAACTTACTACTCTAATAAATTAAGCTGAATATTGATTTTGTATTTGCCAAATGCAAAAAAATTATTGATTGAAAAATATTGAGTTTGTAATTGCTAAATGCAAAACAATGTATAAAAAGCCCATATTGAAGCAGTTGTGTGTTTCCTAAAGCCACACTTGTTTGACTTCCTCATATATGAAGTTGTGATGTTATGTAAGATTACTTCAGGTCTGGCTACTCCAAAGCCATATTTAGTGCCTTTAACTTTCCAACATGGTTAGTTATATTCCTTAAGTGAATAGAGGAAGAGGGGAATTTGTGAACTCTCATGTTTTACTGCTCTTATGGGACCAATCCAGCTGCCTGCTGTGAAGCAAGAGGGTGTAATGGAAAGCAAGAGAGAACTGCTCCCACGGACTGCTGGTAAAAGGCTTAAATGTTCATTTAGACTCCAAGTTTATTTAGAAATAGCAAACAAATGTGCAGCTTTGTTATTAAAGTAACATGTACCTTGACTGACGTCAGCTTTTTGGTCGTATTTTCTGATAATTTTCAGGTTTGTTTAAGAGCTTAAGATGAAATTCCAGTTTTTAATATTCAGAACACTAATGGCTTCTTATTAAAGCACATTACAATAGCATTCCTTGTAATGATTATGTTATTATTGTAACTACTCTACATGAACTTGCCTATTTACAGTGGTCATCCTATGAACACCTAGTGATTTCATCATTTGGTTGAATTACTCTGAGTCAGTTGAGGTATTGGGGGTCAGAGACTATCCCAGAAGCATCGGGCACAAGGCAAAGAGCCATCCCAGGACAGGGCAACAGTCAACCACAAGGCAGTTTAACACTCAGTCAGATCAATTGGCATTCAACCTAACATACACATCATGCCATCAAGATGAAAACTGACATAGATAATTGAAGAACATGCAGACTACATGCATAGGACATAGGATGACCTTGGGATTCAAACTTAGAAGGGGGCATCCATGAAACACTGGACACGTGCTTTGGAGTTAGATCATTGAAGAACAGAAAGACTTCTGGTACTGTTACATTTTTCACAATGTCATTTATAATGAATTACTTATTTTTTTCTACTTTGAAAAACACTAGACAAAATAAGTTAAATATCTAAAACAGTACAATTAATAGAAAAAAACAATTCATGCTTGAACCTTAAAAGCTAGTTGTGTGTGTTTTTAAGGCAGTAAAGGCTTTCAAAATGGGGACAACTTACCTTCCTAACACTTAGTGCGGAGGTGCTCATCTGGCCCTGTTACAATATTATTAGTATTTATTCAGATTTGCATTATTACTTGTTGTCTGTATTAGTTTTGGAGATATTTTTAGTGTTGATTTACAAATCCTAGTTGTGGAATGCTCTGAATTATTGTATTTCACTTTTGAATTTTTGGTGTGTTGCTGGGAAGTCAAACAAAATGACACCTTTTATTGGCTAACTAAAATGATTACAATATGCGAGCTTTCGGGGCAACTCAGGCCCCTTCTTCAGGCAAGATGTAATACAGAAACTGGAGTTACCTGTGTTTATATACTGTACACAATAGGACAAATAACAACATTGGAAATTCCTATCATAATTCTATGCACTGTTTAATGGCTGTCTCCATACTGTTGCAGGTTTGCAGTGATGTGGTATGTGACAACATCACACCACTGGTATGAAAGATGCCACCGTGCATCATGCCATGTCTGAATTTAGAAATATTAAAATCATATCGGGATTGCATGTGCCAGGTTAACAAAAAGAAGAAAGACACACACACATTTGCAGCTTAGTTTAAAATTTAAACTTTGGTTGGAGTATTGTTTTTGCTAGATGATCTATAATGACTTTTGGTTTGATTTGCTCCTGGGGACTGAAGTTTATTGTCTGCCAATCAAGGCTGGTTGTGGTTTTCAAAGCTGCCAGAACATTTAGACAACTTTAAACTTTGTTTAAAAACCATAAAAGACATGTTTGTATTTTTGTTAACAGTAAAAAAATAGCTATGCCCTGAGATGGGAATGCTATCGTTGACATATCTAATACAAATATGAAGTAAATTCAACTTTAGTGTTTGCTATGCAGGTGAGAAAGTGATTACAAAATACAGTAAGTCTTGTCATCGGGTGATGAACAAAGAGCATGTTGGTGTGCATCTACTTATTTTTTATATAGGTTATGAAACTGAGTGCTATACATTGTCTGATTCCCAATGAATATGTGCATACATAACATCACATACACATAAGCCTGTCACGCCTTACAGCTGAACACTGTCATTGCTATGCTTTAAGCCTCATCTTCTTTTGTGCTGCTTGCTTTTAGCCATGTAATAACCTCTCTGGGTGTGTGACTTCAGATTGGGACCCATAATTTACGCTTTAGCTGAATTGCTTGCTTTTTCAGTGCATTTCATTTTTTTCCTTAACTTTTTAAAAACATTTTCCCAAGTTGGTGTGGTGACCTTTGCATGTTACATAAGAACATAAGAATTGTGACAAATGAGAGGAGAATATTCATTCCATTCAGCTTGTTTGTTTAGCTAATAGCTAAGCTGTCCCAATATAGTAGTTTGTTCCAGATTCCCAAACTCTGCACAAACAAGTGACTATAGGCTCCAGACGTAAATGTACTTCCCATTATTTCCACTTGGGTCCTCATGTATGTGATTCACCATTAATTGGACTGCTGGATCTACTTTATCAGTGCCTTTGAGAATTTTGAAAACCAGGATTAGATCCAGGTGGGCGAGAATATATAGGTTTAATTCTCTGAGTCTGTCGGAGTATAACATGTCCCAAACTTTTGCGGTACACTTGATTGCTCTCCTCTTCAAAGGTTCAAGTGCTGCTATGTCTTTCTTGTAGCAAGGCGATCAGAACTACAACAATTACTCCAAATGCAGTCTCACTAGTGGGTTGTTTAGAGCATAACACTACTTTCTTTATTTTCAACACTTTTTACGATATAACCTAATGTTTTATTTGCCATTTTAATTGTTTCTTCACATTGCTTAGATGTTGAAAATGTATCAACATAAACCTCTAAATCCTTTTCAGAAGTTGTTTCCTTTAGGTCAGTCTTCCACTGTATTCCCATAAAATACTTTTTACGTTACTGAAAAGATTGCTCTGCAGGCAGTACTGTATGGTATAGTTCCTAAGACAATGGACTTTGCACCACTATGTTACTGTGTAATCATCATCCACACCATCGACTTTAGTTCCCTCAGATTTAGATGAGACACCCATGCAAACATTTATCATGAACTGGACTCTACAGTCCAAACAGAGGTAATGATTATTAATTAATTAATTAATTAATCATGGCTTTGGTGAATACTCTTTATTAGTTTTCTTTAGTCCAATTGGACCAATTCAAGATGGAAGCCAATATAGACAATTGTCAAATCCAAAATTCATATACCTAAGGCATTACTATGTCATCTTTTAAAAAGAAAATTGCTGCTACATTGAAAAATACATCCAGTAAACAACCAAGTGGACTAAAGAATCTTTTTTTGTTTGGAATTCTTTTTAATTTTCAAATTCACTGTGGTATACAAAGCTCAATTGTGTTTCCATTATTAAACGCTTTTAAACCTGTACTAGATCAAAGGTGCCAGGTAATGACAGAGTCCATCTACCTGGTTGTTTTTTTCAAAATACACATGAAAATTGGGAAAGTATGCAAATTCGATACCAAAATGTCCCATGATGAGTACTAACCTGAAATCATGGAGTTGTCAAACAGTAAATCCCTCTCGATGTGCTACCAGGCTGCCTTCTTTGTAATGGTACTATTTACTTCATTTACTGACAAAGCAATGTCACAATAATTGAATTGCTTTGATGAAACTCAAAAATCAAAAATCAACATAAACCTCCAATGCAAACGCACACATGCTCATTATTCCCAACATTGGCAAATGAAACTGTTTAACAAAATCACTTAAATATGTTCATCAGGTTAGAGCAGAACTATTTAAACTAATGCAAGTCATAGTTTGTGGGTCACTACTCTTATAGACTCAGTGTGGGGATGAGCAATTCATGTGAATTTGACTTTCCTCTTCTGTAAGTCTTACTGCGATGAGGGGTGAAAATGGAGGATGGACTGCATGGGGGCCCATAAAGAGCCTTGCTTATTATGTAGTGACCATGAGTATCTCCCAGTCACAGCAGACTAAAGAACAGCACTCTTTCTTCAAGGGGGATGGCTGTAAGTACAACACTGACTGAGGTTCATTGCCACAGGGCTTACGCACCTCAAACCAGCCCTTCCTGGGACCATAAACTAGAAAATGAATGAATCATTCATATAGTAAATGCATTGATAAAGGCAAACTGAATCAGATTATAGTTCATATAACATCATTCATGCTACTGCCATCTCAGTATTGCACAGCCACATACAGAACAATACATAGTCTTCCATCCGAGATACAGGTGGGTTACTAAATTAATTGTAACCACAGATTAAGTTGAAGCCATTTACAGCTGGACATCAATGGTTATTTTTGGGATAGTATTACAGATAAAAAATGTCTCTCATCCTCTCAGATTTATTTTAACCAAAAACATTGTTATCTGGAATTTCTGTCTTCCTCTCCCCTCTTTTCACTCTTTTCTTTTTTGTAATTCTTGTGTGTGTTTGAGGGAGTTGTTGTTTGCTATATTGTTAAGTGGAGTTGTTTGAAAGTCAGGGATGAAGCGCATTATTTTGAAACTGTTTCTGCTGTGATTTGCTTATGAGAGTCACAATAATGTTTCTCTCTGTAAATACATATCAACCTTAGCAAAGCCTACTTCTTCTTCTGTAAGCCAACAGTAAATAAGTAATGCCGCCAGTAGGAGGCCACATCCACTTCACTCTGCCCAGTATCTGGGTCTTGACTTGACAGCTATGTACATAACTATCTCTGGTTTCTGAAACCTGGTTTATCTATCACAGGGTCAAAAGGAGTTAGAACCTATCCGAGCAGAGTTGACTGAAAGGCAGGAGTGGACCATAACTTACTGCGTTTAGTATAAAGCAGTGTTTTATGTGTTTATCAAATGACTTATATGTAGAATATGCAGAGAGACTCTCTTTGAAATGTTAGCACATCACAGTGTGTGCTGCAAATTAACAGTGTGGTGAAACATTGGCAGCTAAAGCAAATGCCTGGAATAACCAACGGGTGAAAAGCACTTAAAATGGCATAGACGAGAGAGGTGAGGAGGTCAAAGTAGGCTGCTGAGTTCCAGGAGTGCAAAACAGCATGTAATTTATTCAGTCATCAATCATACTATCAGACCATTAAATAAACACTGAAAAAAAAAACTGCAGCAGTAATTAAAAAGAGGGGAATGAACGGTCATTCCAACTTTATCACCCGGCTGCTTTTAAACATACCAAAGATGCCCATGCTATAAACAGCCTTGCCACCTCATCATAGATCTTCCTGCTAAGCAGGTGATGTGTGTCCCATTTACATCTGATGGGTGTGATCAGAGGAATAAGGTTAAGTCCAATAAGCCCGAGCTCACCTTGCACCCCAGCCTTATACTGTAGGCGCATTATGTTTAATTGGTTTCATCCCTAAATGTATGCCCTCTGAGGCTCTCATATCTCACTTTTCCAAACCTTAATAAGTTCTAGAATGATTGGCTTATGCAATGTGGCCACCTTGTGCCAATACTGTGTTCTTTCTGGC
Source organism: Polypterus senegalus (assembly GCF_016835505.1). Lineage (NCBI taxonomy): Eukaryota > Metazoa > Chordata > Cladistia > Polypteriformes > Polypteridae > Polypterus > Polypterus senegalus. The sequence continues at coordinate 273,550,453 of NC_053154.1, forward strand.
CTTGCCAAGCAACAAAAGAGCCATCTTATAACCAGACATAACAAGTTTATCATTACAAATTGCAAGTCTTCTGTAAGAAAGATTATTTAGAAACACACAGAGAAATGTTAATTTTGTCTCTATGAGCAGTGATGTCTGGTGACTGATGTATTTATCTCTAAATTATAAGGTTGCAAATTCATGCCCTCATCTCTCTGTCTGTGTGACATGTTTGTGTCCTGTCTGTACAAATATGGATAGAAATGCAAGTTTCTTTGGTTAGCATGCTAAATAACTTCAACTGGCTATTTACTCTACCTAATGTTTCCCTTGTAGAGTTCCAATAGCAGTGGGTATAAAACAGGAACCAATACCACTTGGGACACTAGTTTATCACAGGGTTACACTCCCATATACTCCCTCCATGCCAGTTCAGAGTAACCAATTAATAACTAATAAATTAATAACTGGCATCCCACCCAGGAATGTTAATGCCTTGTGCCCCTATGCTGCCCATAATATAAAAAACAAGAGCAGAGAATGAATGGGTGCATGGAATGAATGTAATCTGCATGTTCAGGAGGTTTGGGCATAGTGGTGCATGTTCGGCTCATACCTCCAGACAACCAGGTTCAAATCCTGGCTTGATCACTATCTGTATGGAGTTTGAATGTGACTCTTCACAGGCTGCAACATTTTCCCTACTATGTTCCAAATTTGTACAGGCTAGGTTAATTAACTCCTCTAAATCAACTCTTGGAACCTATAACTAGAATATGTGAGTTCAGAAAATGGGTGAAAGAAGTAAGCAAGTGTTTGAGACGTGAGAGGTACCTGTAATGATAAGATGAGTATCTCTGTATCATGTGAGGTCACTGTCTCCATCTTAGGCAATAATGCTAACCTTTGAATCACCATGTCGTCCTGTACAAACACTACCATCCATTTCTGAACCTGGTTATTCTGGTTCAGGCTTGCAGGGTGTCAGAGACTATCTTGACCGCATTGGGCACATGGCAGGAAGCATCTCTGGATGGGACAATAGTCCATCACAGGACACATTCATGCACACACCATATTTGATGTGACCAATTCATATAAATTAAATGACTTTGGGATTGCAAGAGGGAAACCAGGTTACTAAGAACAACAGTCATGTGGGCATACTGTAGGTTGAATAAGTAGCTTATGTGACTAGAACCTTGAAGAAGCAACACTGTTATATAGTAGTAGTATTGTCACATGTATAATTAGGATCTTTAAAGGCTTGTTATAGTGCATCTGTTAGGCACCTATCACATGTGACTCCATCAAGGATTTTTTAAGGTTTTGTTATATAGCAGTAAGTGACTTGTAGATGCACCTTGGCAGCTTGAAAGGTGTTACCCATTAGCTACCCTACCATACTGTATAAAATGTCCCCCTCAGCAGGTGCTTAGTTACTCTTTTGTATAGCACACAAATGGCTTCTGTTTTTCTGTACATTCTATGTAATTAAGTCCAGTTCTTTTTTATGCAGGCACTAGTTTGTTTTAAATCTTACCTTACTTTATATGTTGAATTCTAGAATGGACTATAAGGAGGTAGAAAGCACATTTGTGTATTTCATTTGATTGTTCAAAATAGTGACCATGCTTGCCAATGCATTGTTGCCAACTGTGCTTTTAGTAGAAGTGGAAAACTGTTTAGTCACCTTGCAGGAGGCAGACAGAGGGTGGGAGCAACTGTATTAGTCTTAAATGGGGTCACTGGACACCATGAGGTCCAGTCAAAATGTCACAGTCACTTCCAATGAGCCAGAGAATCTGTAAAACAAGCGGCTGTTTTTCATCAGTTATTTTGGCTGAAGACAAGAGTTTGAAATGTTGGAAAGAATGAATCAGGACTAGGGATCTCTTTCTCTCTCTCTCTCTCTCTAGGTGTAACCTCCATCATCCACAACTCGCTTCTACTTGGCAAGATGAGGTGATTATAATTTGAAAAGGCCGCTGAATTGGAGCACATAGCTGGGTATATGAAGAGGACAGCCATTTTTATTGTAAGAAATTAGGACTCTAGTGCCCATCAAAGCTCAAGCCACCAGTTGGTTTGTCTGTCCCTATGTCCGCAGTCCTCATACTGTTGCGCTAGCAGCCTGTTATGAGGTCAGACTTTCACTATGTCTCGCTGTCAGTGCCATGTCTGTTTAATATCACTGTCAGCTGCTGCTTTGTTCTCGGTGGCAGCTTAACGACAAGGGCATACAGAATTCTTGGAAACAGTCAGAAAACGCTCAGGCTTTTTTTTCCAGGGTCAAAAGGCCTTGCTGCTTGGAAAGCCATTCCTTTCTCTTTTTTGAGAAGCTAATGTCAAAAAAATTGCATTTGTTTACTTCTTAAATAGTTCTTTTGGTAGAATGTTCAGATATGTGTTTGAGAATTGATTCTGTAGCATAGCAGTTTACCTCACAAGGACATCAGTCATGGATCAATCATAATATGTATTAGGTCTGCATATCCTCCTTCAGTCTACTGTGTTTTTCTCCGTCTACTTTGTTTTGAGAATTCTAAATAGTCCCACTGTGTATGAGTGTGGCTGTGACTGTGATCTTATTTAGAGTGACTCTCCATGTTGCATTCTGTGTTGCTGGCTCATCATAATCCTTCAATAATTCTAGCAATTCTGGTATTCACCAAAAAATGTATCTTAATTTAATGCTTTTGTAATGTGATTCCTATCCGCTCAAAATGTAGTAAAAAATTGTTCAGCTTTACTCTAATGGAAACTAAATTAAAATAAAGACTTGGATGTCCTTGCAAAGGCTAATATACTGCCAGGATTTTGTCCCTGTAATTCAAAAGGTCAGGAGGTATAACATCTGCCAGTCGTAACAAAACGTCAGCAAGGCTGGTCCAAGAGAATAGTGTTCCGTAACAATAAAATTAAATAAAGATATAAATAACATAATCACTGCAAATTAAAATTAAAAAAATTGCCAGGTTGCCTCATTTGCTCACAATGTTAAAGAGTTTGACTGTAACATCCACTTCCAGTATTATTACAGTATTGTGCCAGAGAGGAAAAAATGAAGGAATAATTAAAAAAATAGCTACTTTCAACTTGATATTTTGTTTCTGAGTAAACACCATTGATTTCAAGAAGAGAAATAAGTGGAAAAGGTGACCAATAAACTCTGTACTTTTGTGTCCAGAAGGTATTCTGGGTAAAACTAAAAAGAGCAACATAGGAAAGCAGTTGAAGCTGAAGGTGTTTTGTCGCAGACTCTGGGAATCATGCATGTGACAGAAAAGGAAAGAAAGTGAATAAAAGAAAATAAACAACAGAGTGAGCGACCAATTGAACCTGCTATGTTTACCAGCCCTTGCATGGTCTCCCCTCTTAGAGCTTTACCAATTAAGCAGTAGTACATTGGTCACCTTGGGCGTCCCCACATGGACAGGAAGTCACATCAGAAATTAAGCAGAATTACAAAGACTAAGAGGATAAAAGTAGTACAGAGTTAGTAGAGAGTGAGGAGAAGAATGGCAGGTAATGAAGTATTATGAGATTGGGGGCCGAGAGTAAATCACTAATCGTGATGACCTCTGACCAGTGATGGCAATAGATGACTTCTTCTGCACATTCCCTCATCAAACTTGGTTGTTTATTAATCACAGTGCCAAGATGGCCTGTTAGTAAGTAACTAGTTAGTAAGGATACTAACAGGAGCAAATGAAGTTTCTCAAACAAGAGGAAACCATTCATTCCATCAAATCTATTTTGTTGCGAGTGATCACTTTCAATGAGCATTCTGGGACCTAAAGGCCTCTGTTTCATTATTATTCAGGATTTTCTATTATTATTTCTATTATTGTTTTTATAAAAACAACAACACAACAACAATGTATTTCTTGTATAGCCCAAAATCACATATGGAATGCCTCATGGGCTTTAATAGGGCCTTTTTTTAACAGCCCACTCAATCCCCCCTTGCTTTGACCCTCTAAGAAGGAAAAAAAATGGAAGAAATCTTGGGAAAGGTAATTCAGAGAGAGCCCCCCTTCCAGACAGGTTGGGTATACAATGGGTGAAAAACAGAAAAAATTGTGACTCGGGTCTCTAAGTGTAGATGTTATGGGAAACCCGTGGGGCCATGAGATGTTCAATGTGGAAATTGGCTAATTGCTAGTTCATGTGCAAGTCTGATCAACCCAGCCATTCCTCATTGACACTCTGTGGATGGTTAAGGCAAGCACCTGCACCCTCAAAGTGTATATTAAACCTGAGCAGGACAAATGAGAGGGAAAGAGAAAAAAGAAAGAAGATAAAGGAAGAAAATAAAAAATGATGATTGGAAGAGATCAAAGAGAGAAGTCAGGAGATAGAGCCAGTGCAGTGGACAAGAGGCAAGGCGACTGGGTGACCTTGCAGAAAGTGAGAGGAACGGTGTTTTTTATGTCACTCCTACTGAATATTGTGAGGAGCAAGAGTGGACAATGGCTTTGAGGGTCGTCTCATGGATGCCAAGGATTGGTGGGATGATGAAGTTCTGTTCTGTGTATTGTTCTGTGTATTGTATTGTATTGACCCCCTTCTTTTTGACACCCACTGCACGCCCAACCTACCTGGAAAGGGGTCTCTCTTTGAACTGCCTTTCCCGAGGTTTCATCCATTTTTTCCCTACTGGGGTTTATTTTGGGAGTTTTTCCTTGTCTTCTTAGAGAGTCAAGGCTGGGGGCTTTCAAGAGGCAGGGCCTGTTAAAGCCCATTGCGGCACTGTTTGTGTGATTTTGGGCTATACAAAAATAAATTGCATTGTTTTGTATTGTATGAAGTCAGGCTTTGGGTATCCCAGCTGAGGTAGCTGGAACAAAAGCCGATGATGGTTGACTATGCTTGGTGGCGTCTGCATCTACTAAGCAAACCCAAAGTGTGAGCACAGGAGGAGGGATAGACAGATGCACTGGCCATCAGAGAGAGACAGGCAACCCAATTTTAACACAGTGATTTTATTCTTGATTTTAATATGTTCTTTTTGACTTATGTATTTATTGATTTTTGTCTCTCACAAAGACAGTTGTTTTTATGGTTCATTTGTTGATGATTTTGCACTTTCTGGAACACTGCCTTGTTTGAACAAACTGCACTAAGTTGTTTTTGTATTAAGCTTGTTGTTTGTGTCATCATTGCACTAGTCCATACTCGTTACATGACTATTGATGTCCCAGGAAACAGGAGATACCAAGGCTGCAGGCACCCTGTGGCATCACATTCAGGTTTAAAGAACAAGCTGACAAGTGAATGGAGGAATATTACAAAAAAAAGGATTGTAAAATCATTTTCTTTGAAAATGTGACTGTTTCCTTACTGGACCCATTATCTGTAACTTGCAGAAGATCTTCTCTAATATGGATTTAATGAGGCTACATAATAGGACATGACACTTAACTTGGACAGCCCAACAGCTGTTATGGTTGACGGAGAAAAACTACACATGGCTGACACTTTTGCTTATCTGGGCAGCATATTAAGATATGCTAGAGGAGCAGGCAGTGACATCAAAAGTGGATTTTGCAAAGCAAGGAACGCCTTTTGGATCTTCAACAATGGGTGGAAATCCCCGCAGTAAAGTACAGTATCCATACTAAGCTAAGGCTGTATCAGAGCTGTGTTTTATCAACTGTTCTAAATGGATTTGAGTGTTAGAGGATGACAGATGGTGATATGACCAAGCTGGCCACATTCCACAGAAAAAAACCTGCAAAGAATCCCATGTATTTTCTGGCCAAACGCCAATGCAGAACTGCTTGCTCAGTGCCATCAAGAAAGTATGGCCATCATCGTGATGAGGAGATGATGAGGATAAACTGCCCATGTCCTTAGATGTGAAGGCAGCTTCCAATGGACTCCTGATGCAAGAATACATGGCAATATACTGTGAAGGTGGAAATCATGAACCATAGTTGGGGCACCATTAAGAGCTGGCCCAAGGCATAAAGCAGTGGTGGTAAGGCTTTGTTGCTGCCCTACATGCCAACGAGTCATGACAGGTAGTAATAGTTCTAGTACATTTTTAGTTTAGTATTGCTCATGGCAGAGTAGTCTGGTTTTTGCCTTGCCTTAATTAAAACCATACCACATTCTTAAATAGAGTAAAAAAATCTGAAACTAAATAGATATTTCTCAAAACTGAATGGGAAATTAGGATAAATAACTACAGAGCATTTCATATTAGAAGAATTCTTCTGTTACTGATTTTCACAAACACATTTATGGTGTCCTCTACCCTTTGCTATTGTAGGTTTGAGAGGACAACTGCCTTTCAGTTTTGACAAGTCATTTGGCCTGGTTGTTTGTGGACTGTGGTTGTAGAATAGAAAAATTCAACGTGGCTAACTAACTTCACATTCTCAATGCTTTTTAAATTTCCAAAAACTGGAACTGGTCCCAAGTCCAGATATATGGAGAGGGCTGATGTCAGAAAAGGGATCCAGCTGTAAAAGTCACACTAAAACCTTTATTGTTGCAGTCTAGTAAAAAAAAAAAAATAGTGACCCCATGTAAAAATGGGAATATCTACGGAAGAAGAGAAGAAGAAGAAGTTCACCAATGTTAGTGTAGTCTTCTCTCACATTAGCACTGGCTTTAACTCCAGTAAAATAATGAAATGAAAAATCTTCAGTGTTCAGCAGTGTCAGACTCAGATGAACAATGAAATAAAGCCCCCTTGGCAGCTATAAAACTTCTTCACACTCAAGGCCTCTATACACACATCAATGATGACTCTCTAAACCTATAAGTCCAATAACTGTTTTCCTTGTTGGTCGGATAAAGACAAGGAGAAATGAAGACAATATGCCATCATTTTATTTTAATAAGCAATAACAGAGTCCATTCTGAGGTGTTTCACTATTTCTGTCTCCTTTATTCTTGATTCCCTCCTGTTCCATGGACTAGCTCAATGTTCACACTTAATATGTCCAAATATACACTAACTTGTACCGAATGTTAACCCTAAAAATGTTTTCTAATATATGTCCAATGCTGCTCTGTAAGACCCCAAAACAGAAACAATAATCAGAAAACCGATAGATGAAATGCTATTTATTTACAAAATCGCAACATACTTCTTCAGTCAATGTTCTCATTATTAGTAAATTCTAAAATCTAACCAAAAGACAAGCTGTTTTGATTTGCTAATCGTTGAAGTGAGTTTTTCCTTTCTTTACCTAATTATTTTCTGCTGCTTCAGTCCTCTACAGGAGCAGTTTATTATTTAACTGTCTAACTGTGAGAGGATCTTCTGAATGGGCAGCTTCAAGCCTAACAAGTGTGAATTGGTCACCTGCAGTGAGTCTTTTAGAGGAACCATTTAACTTGAAAAAGTGAAAGGAGTTTTAGGAAGAGGGAGCTTGAAAACAAACCAAACAGCTATAGCCTGAATTCCAGTTGTTTTTCCTCCTAATGTAAGCATTTAAACTGACTTGTCCTTTTGTAGTGCCTCATGTGACAAAGAGTTGGTGATCAAAATCCATAACAGGATTTCTTTGCTAACACCAAACCAACTTAACAGAAATGGCTTTCGGATGTGAGAGAAAAAACAGAGAGCCTAGAAAAAGAACCCACACAGGGAGAATGTTCAAACTGCATGCCAGCACCTACCATGCCGAAATTTAAACCCAGCCTCTTAGAGCTGGGAGGCAATGTCATTAATATACAGGAAAATTAAAACAGTATGACCAGATGAATCATTTTATATAGCATCCAAATCATGTGTATGCCATAGCCTTACACAGGTAAATGAGGCAGATTTTACAAGAATGACAACAAAGGTGGGGCAGCACAGTGTTTGAGGCTGCTGCCTCAAGGATCCAATATTTTGGGTGTATTTTCATGCCCATGTGGAATTTGTAGGTTCTCCTATATCTCTAAAGATGTGCAGGTTAAGAGAAATGGTATAACTAAATTTGCACTGTTTGTGGATGTGTGGATGTATGTGCTCTGTGATGAAGTGAAATCCTCTTCATGGTTGATTCCTACCTTACACCTGGTGTGGCCAGGATAAGCTCCTAAGACAATGACTCATTACGTTACTTGGAGAAAATGTGAATGTATGCAAGCACATGAAATACAAGGACAGTTAACCTTCCAAACCGTGAGGGTTTGCAGACTGGTGCTCTTTGCAAGTTAACACCAGTGCAAATTAGGTCTGGTGGAGGTCCAAAAAGTATTTTGATGAGAGCCAACTATTTTTGTGAAATAATGCAAATAGCATCCATCTATCAATAATTGTACAGTTCACGGACATAAGGAGCCCGGGCCTATTATGTTTGCATTGGGTGCAAAGCAGGAGTCAGTTCTGAAAAGGGCAGCCGTACATCGCTGAGTACACTCATACTGTACATGCCAGAACAATTTCATGTTGCTAGCTACCAGCAAGTACGGAGTACTGGAGAAAAAAACAAAACAAATAATAGATACTGGAAATATGTGAAAAATGTGGACCATCCTGGATTTAAGTTCAGTCTCACAGAACTGTGAGACAGCAGGGCTAAACACTGTACCATTAGAGCAGTCGTAGTAATAACAGTATTGTCAATTGTACAGATTCATTGTACAAATGCATTTGCAGCCATTAATCTGTTTCAGAGAGCCTGCAAATTCCACACATGCTGTGCCCAAGCACAGAACTGTGGAGCTCTGATCCAGCAGTGCTCATCATCATCAAACAAATCAACACAGTTTTGTAGAACATTTTCCTACAGTATATAGATGGCTGACTTACATCCTTAACTTTTAGGCCATTATCCAGTGACTTCATTATATATATGAATGATAAGTGTTGTGTGCTGATCAGATATGAAAGTAAGAAATTTAAAGAACTTTCACTATAAACTTGATTAGATTTGAATTGACATGTATAGTGCCCTCTATTCTTTTCAGGTGAATTTAGGGAGGTGTGGCATGATGTGGCCAGAGGCCACCTGGTGGGATTAATACCAGATGATGAATGGGTTTGGTCTGGCATTACATTAGGTTAATGGGGGATTCTAAACTGGTCTGGAATGGATGATTTGTGATTGATAGAAACCCTTCGCCAAGCTGCCTGGCCCTTGGTGCTGGCTCTCCTAGACCATATGCACTATTATACAAATGAGGTTTAAAAAGTAACCAATAATGAAAGATTCTATTTCTAATTGATTTCTGAAATTAATAAAAACAACACATGACTGTAAACCCTGAAACCTACTACATCAACAAAATGAACCACACCAAATTGCTGGCACTGCTGCCTTACTACTTCAGGAGACTAGACTGTTGGGGTTGGTTTCTATAGGTACTTTCTCACCACAGTAATTTTGTTTTCAGGAAAAAATTAGTTCCTTTACAATGTAGGGCCTAGGTCACTTATGGTCTCTGACCACGATTGTGTGTTGCATTCCCACTGCACAAGAGGAACTGTTACCTCTATTTAAAATATGTGACATACAAAGAAGAGTGATGCTATGAGAATTGAGGTGTGCTTGAGAGTTCATGGGGGTATCCCTGCACCTTATTGCCTCAAAGCCATAGTGACTTCTCGGGAGAGATTACTGCTTCAGTGTGGTGTATCACGCAGTGTACCAGAGAGGCAGCTAGGAAGAGTTACGCAGTGCAAAATGTGGCGCAATCAGGAGTTTGCAGGGGATCCCTACACCTTATTGCTTCAAAGCCATCACAACGCCATGGGGGGTGATTATTGTTTCAATGCGGTGTATGGCACAGCACACCAGGGAGGCAGCTATGAAGTGTGATGCAGTGCAAAGTGTAATGTATTCGGGAATTCATGGGGGATCCCTGCACATTATTGCTTTGAAGCAAACACGATGTGCATGGTGCGGCACATGGCATGGCGCACTAGGGAGGTCGCTTTAAAGAGATGCATCTTCACCAATAACTCTCAAATGTCCAGACTATTAACAGATTTGTAAGATGGCACCAGTGCTTATGGTCAACCAATCATGATAGTTCCTGGCTGAACAAAAAAATACATACCTTGCAGTAGGAACTAAAGTAATACCTGGAACTACCTACCAGAAACTACAAAGGCCTGAGTTCCTGCAATGGGATTACTACAAAAGTTCTAGAGTTTCAAAAAGTCCCCTCAGTGGGAAAGCACTTGATGTGGAGTCTGCATGTTATCACTTTGCCTATGTGGGATTTTCTGTGAGTTTCATTTTTATCTCCCTTATCCTAAATACGCTTGCAGTATTGACTTATATACTGTAATAGGCTCTACCACTATGGCATCTTATACTAGAATCGATGCATGAATAGATGGACAATATTTCGCATATCATGGAATTGCATTCCTGATACTGTACGCTTTGCTTTTTTTTCTTACACAGATAACCCACACCCAGTTGATTTTGTTCTATTAAACACAACATTAAAGCTGACACCATTTCATCGTGTGCTCTTGCAGATTTATAGAGCAGTCGGCATGTTTCCTAGAGACATCAGCCTCTCTGAACTCATAAAACCGCTTGTAAAACAGACTCATTAGTCGGGACGTGAAATCCCACTTGAATATTTCGAACACTTCAGCAGACTCATTGCAACTGAGGCTTCGTATTTGCCTGCATATAGACGGCTTGTCTGGCCGCATAGCAAACAAATAAAGGAACGGATGAGGCAGACTATTTGTGACTTGCTTAAGCTCATTCAAAATGAGATAAGATATTCTGCTGTTCATAACCTTGTCACAGCAATAAAGTGTCCATAAAGCAGGCTTTTGAAACCACATGCAAGGATTAACTGCACTTTTATTAAAGTGCCGTGAGGGTGTGGCTCTCTGATTTTTGTACTCTTAATGAAGGCATAAATTATTGATTATTAACTCAGTTTATCAAAGAAAGCTGTGAAATGTCCTCAGAGATTCAGCTTCTCTAGTTGTTTAGTACAGCAGCTGCTCAATACCATATTGTTGTGGGGTAAGTCTTAAATAGTAAGCGTCCAGCACGTTCATGTACTGAAGGCTGTCAAGGTTTTACAGCTTAGCTATATTTCAGAAAACCTCAGCATTTACCTTGAAAGCTCATCTCCTGTTGCCTCCAAATGTTGTTTATTGTATTTTTTCCTGATTTGATATTCTTACTGGTAAATATCATGGGTATTGAGAAAAGCTCTATAAAATAAAGGTATGTTACCACATAGCAGCTTAAGCTGCTGCCCCCGTGACCCAACCCCGGATAAGCGGAAGAGGATGGATGGATGTTACCACAGCTGTGAAGCAGAATGCATCCAATTGTATTGATTCTAAAAGGCATGGTTCTGTGATTTCCTGAATGTTGTCCTAAATGTGAGACTGACTCAGTAGATATGGAATGTGAGGACAAAGTGAACTATTTGAACTACAGTTTCTGCCCAGAGTGACCACAGGCAGGCAGTGCGGCCTAGTTGCTAAGGCACTGGAATGTGAGTTCTAAGGCTGTTGGGCCAATGGCCACCTATCACTCACTACATTACCTTGATCTAGTCACTTGACTTGCCTGTGCTCCAATTGTAAAGTATATACATGTAGCTGACAGGCATGATGGCACAGTATTTAGCTCTGCTGCCCCACAAATCCCCTCTTTTGGGTTTCAGTCTTGTTCCTGGTTGTTTGCACTGTTTTTTTTTCAGGTATTCTGATTTTCATCACACATTCCAAAACACATAAAGGTAAGTTTAATATGGGGCTCTAATTTGGCCCCAGTGTCAGTGATTACAGATGTGCATGCGAGTGTGTGGTGCAATGGGCTGGTGCGCGCTGTTACTTAACTATTGCTGTGATATGCTCTATCCTCCATATATCCCTAAAATAGATAAATCAGCTCTGTGAATATAAGTACATACAGCTATGGATCTGGACTTTTAAAATGCTTTGCAGGAGTGTCCTCTGTGAAGACACTATATTGTATGAAGGCTGCTTGTACTGCAGTGACATATATTAATTCTTTACTATGATTTGAACACAAAGCATCTTGGTATTCCAGTTCTGCTTTGTTCTCCACTCAGGTTATTTTAGATGATTGGAGTGCTCCATGCATTCTACTATCGGTTATAAATAGTGTACTTAACAATAATCTACCTGGAGGCCTCTTCAGTTATCAATAAAATCAAGAAAAAGCGTCATCTGTAATGTATACATAATGGATTGTGCATATTTAGATATATCCATGTATTCTTAATAGAACTAAAATATAATATGATTTTAAGTAGCCTTTACTTGATAGATGATGTTAACTTAAAGTGAAACAAGCAGCAAATAATCAAAAGTGTAAGTAAAAACTATAGTGCATTACTGACGGTATAAAGCATAATAGAAAATGAAAGAACTTTGCTTGACTTTTTGGACACTAAAAATGATTTAGAACTAAATAAGAATCCCTGAGCTTAGCTTCAGCAGACGTAACCTGCCTGTTAATAACATTCTTATCAAGATGATTTACATCGTTTAAAAAGAGCCGTGGCCCCTGAGCTACTAGCTCAATGATACCACATTTAACATCACACAAAGCAGAAAAAGTTTCTTGCACCATTCCTTTTTTGCTATCTGGAGCTTATTCTAGAATCATCAAGAACAAGGCAGGAACTACAAAAGAGTTACAGCACATGAAGTGATGTTTTTATACATGTCTAGAGGAATCTGCCTAGCACTACACTTTTTACAGGCACACTAATATTTACACAGTGTATAGTGTATATGCATACATTCACTTAGAAATTTTGGCTTCCTCTTTGCAGTCATACGAACAAAAATGTTCCTGCTAGCATCAGTGGGAAAACCAATACATTCACACATTTCTTCTCTCTTATTCTGAGAACATTTAGACAAACTATCTAAAATGTCATTTGTGGAACTTGGAAAGAAATTAGAGCACCTTCAAGAAAACTGATAAGAACACCACATGAATGAGCAGACACCACACCAATAAAGAACAGGCTGCTAATTCAAATCCTTAGCCTGGGAGCTGTGAGGCTACAAGCCTGTATAATCTCCAAATATATACACAGATATGTACTGTATCTATGCATCCATACATTTGAAGTCGCTTTACCTAATACAGGATTACGAAATGGTGGAGTACATTATTTACTAAACATTAATGTATATTAACATATGAGTGTGCATATACTAAATATACTGGCAGACACCATACTTAGGGAATTAAGGGTGGAAGGCTAAAGGTGTTGCACTGTCACTAATATTTGTTTCTTTTCCATTCCTAGACGTGTAACTTGTGCTGCAATTTCTGGGATGCCTCGAGCTCCTCCCCTTCCAGTCCCACTGATACTTTAAACAACAACAAACCAGAAGTCAGTGTTCAGTGTTAGACCAGCTTCTCAGTAGAATGGAGTGGAATGGAATTCCCAGAAACGTTATTTTTCTAATGTTTCTACTGCAACCATTTTTTGCTTTTGACATTAAGAATATACAGGGCATCATCCGAGACCCCATACCTTTGTTTAACCCTTACCTTATGTTTCACAATCCATACAGATAGATAGCTAGATAGATAGATAGATAGATAGATAGAGATTCATATATATAAGGGTGTAATTCTCATAAGCCCACTGTGGTCACAGGGCACATGAGGGATGCATGCAGTATGAAAACCGCCACATCTCTCTATATATATATAAAATCCAAAGTCTGTGTCTGTCCACTTTTCATGAGAGAACTATTAAACGGAAATAACTACTTAATTTGCTTGAACATTCCGGCTGTTTCTTCGACTTAATTCTTCGACGCTAAGTATCATAGTTTGCTTGCAGGAGCGATTTATTTGCGCTAATTCAAGACAGAGGCTGTGGGCCAAAGAGAATGGGAAGTGTGACGTCAACACTATGGAGATGGTTAGGGGCCTCCTCACTCATGCGCTACCCTCCATTTAAGTTGGTTTACCTCTCACCACGTTTTGGAGAGTACCTTGCCATCGCTTAGCTAGTGATACCTGTTTGTTTATTTATTATTAAACTTTGTCCTGTTTCATTACTATGCGGGCAGAGCCACGGGGGACAGCTAGTATATTATATATACATCTATATACACTGAAATTTGAATATGCACATGCAAAACAAGTTACTGGTATTAAAGTTTTGTAAAATTTATTTGTATAAGAATGCATGAGCTGCGCTGGCTTCAGAGTTTTTTTACTCATCATATATACACATACTGTATGGTATTCCGCCCTGTGGTGGGCTGGCGCCCTGCCCGGGGTTTGTTTCCTGCTTTGCACCCTATGCTGGCTGGGATTGGCTCCAGCAGATACACGTAACCCTGTAGTTAGGATATCGCGGGTTGGATACTGGATGTATGGTATTCCTATTCTAAATAATAAGTAATTTATGGCAAAATGAAAGGGTGTAACAAACATAAGATTGCTGAGATAAACTGTGCAATATTTCAGGAAAGATGCAATCAAGATGCATTAGATGAAGAAGAAGGAGAAACAAGAAACTGAAAGTTATTAATAGTGGTAAAGCAGGAAACAGACTTATCATAAAGTGGCATTCTAAAAGATAGAATTGATGAATAAAGCACTTGTAAAGTAAAGAAAAAAGACAGGTAGAGATTTCTTTCAAATGTATTCTTGTACTTGAATACCATAAGCCTTAGGGTTCTCACAGTCTTTAAGTTCAAGGAAAAATGCAAATTAACCTTCCTGCTAATAAAAATGTTGTTTTCAGTGATATCCTATTCAGTAGTACAGGTTGATTGTTTGTGTAGTGAATTCTTCTTTATTATTAGTTAAAATATGGCCAAATGGTTGCAAACAGTAGCTGGATTTTACTTGATGATTTTCTCTTAAACAAAAGAATTTGAACTGATGTCTAATAAACAGTTAAAATAGGGCATCTGAACATCTTTGGAGTGTACCCTCAGTACCCCAGCCTCCATGCCTATAGTATTGATCTTCCATTTCTTGAATGCTTCTTATTTTTAACCATATCTCACAGGGCACCATGGGTGTAGCAGTAGGCTATTGGCCCTTCTTCAACTTTTTTGCAGGCAAAATCATAGTAATTATAAACACATTCAGAACACAGCAAATCACAAACACACACATACATTTACCAGCCAAAAATCTGAGGACTGATAGCCTTTATCAATCGTCTTTGTATTCTAAGGTAGTGTTACAGCAGCCTCAGCATCCCCCATCCCACTTATTTTACTTCAATTATGGTCATGAATACTGTCACTATGACTGAAAAAGATAAATCTAAAAAGCTAGCAACATGAATCATGTGCATTTGAACTGCTCAGCCTTTATGGTCTTTCATTACTCAGAGTATATTGTACGAATGAAGTGGTGCTGCTAAAACCCAAAGCAAGCACGGGACAAGAAGCATGCAGTCCCAATAACCAGACACCAGACACGTTCAGAATAACATTGACAGCTGTGGAATGGCCCATAGGGGGAGGCAGCTTGATGGCCGAGGTCTCCAGGACTCTGAACAAATCCAAATTGTATTATGTGATATCATCTACTGTTGAATTCTGCTCTGTACTTGTATGTGTATTGTATTGTATTTACCTGCCTTTTTTGACACAACCTACCTGGAAAGAGGTCTCTCTTTGAACTGCCTTTCCCAAGGTTTCTTCCATTTTTTTTCACCTACATAGGCTTTTTTCTTTTTTAGCCATTTTTCCTTGTCTTTTTAGAGAGTCAAGGCTTGGGTGCTGTCAAAAGGCAGGGCCTGTTAAAGCCCATTGCGGCACTCCTTGTGTGATTTTGGGCTAAACAAAAATAAATTGTATTGTATTTTATTGTAATAACATAGCAGTGGAGGCTGATTGATAATGTAGGATGTAACAATTTATTCTATTCTTCCAAACTTTACTAGTAGAAAATTCTTTATTATAGATAATATGACTCATAATAAAGTTCCTTTAAACATATAAGATGCATTTGTCTCACTATTAAAAAATAAAACATATAACTAATTATGATGGGAAGGTAGACTTATTATGATCTTACATGCCTTTAGGCAGCATGTGGTAGAGGGGATGAGATGATTGGTCAGTATGGCATGTGGCTATAATTACAAAAGAGCATTAGGTATCTCAAGGAGATAGTCTGTTCTTAGTAAGATAATCAGGATCATGTAAAGGGAAGTTTGATGATAGTCAGTCCTATACAAAGCAGTCAACTTTTTCTTTAAATTTGCATGTAACAATGTTAACAGTTTAGCTTCAATTTTCCACTCACTGTTTGACTCTGAGTAAGTCATTCAACCTGTCTGAACTTTAATTTTAAAAGTATATGTGGAAAGAAATTTAAACATACCTCAAACTTGTATGTGGCAAGGGATATATTTGCTTCTGAAATACTTATAAATAGTTATAAAAATAATAAAAATGTGACAGCAGTATAATAACACAGTGGTTAACACTTCTTTTCCACACTTAAAAATTCTGGTCTTTCCTCTTACTGCCATATGTGGCGTTTATATCTTCTCAGCATACTCACATGGTGTACCTTCAGTGTTAAGCTGATAGGCAACTAAATATGTCTGATAAGTGTGTGTTTGTGTGTGTGTACTGTAAAATAGCATAGCATTCCCTGGTTCCTGCCTTTTACCCAATGCAGCTGTGAATAATCTTTGGCTTTCCATAACCCTAAATTTGGATTGAGCAGGTTTCAATATAGATAATAATCACATAACCTTGACAACACACAATTCAGTTCACGCATGTTGCTGGCAAAGCCATTCATCTGTAATCAAACCCATGTTCATTTAATTATGTTTCTTACAGAGGATAAGTCAGGAGCTATTCTGCCAGCACTGAACAGAAGACAACTTGGAGAGACTGCCAGTTTATTGCATAGCAAACATGTGCAATTTAGAATATTTAGTTGATCTAACATGCACATCTTTGGAATGCGAGAGGGAAATGAGAGTATCCAAAGTAAAACCCATGAAGAATGAGCTAGAACATGCATACTGCATGCAGACCAGATTCAAACTGAGGACTCTGGAGCTGACCACTGCATCACTGTGGTCCCCAAATGAAACTGTTCAGTTTTTGGTATTAGATACTGCAGGTGTCTCAGTAGGCGCACAGTTTACACCCCTAGTTGGAGACATTCTTGAGATGACTTTTTTATATTTAGGGTTATGACAATTATTTATTAATCTGACAATTATGCAAAATGACCCACTCTTTATAAAGTCAAAGTTTCATAATAATCCCTTTAGGGCACTGGCAGGTTCAATGACTTATTCATGATTACACAAATTGTTCACACCATTCCTGTTTTTAATGCACTGCATCTCTGATGTCACACTTTTCATTGTATTGCCTGTCTAACCATAATGGAGGCAGAATAAGCCTTGTGAAAGACAGTCCATTGCCACTTGGTTACATCGCCTGTCTATTATACTGCCACACTTTCACCTAACAATTTTTTACGTCCAGCTTCTAAATTTTATCCTTTGCTCACTGACATTTTGCTTGCTTGCTAATTTCTTTTTGTTAACAATAAACAAATTCAGTTTCAGTTTTTTACAGTATGTATCAGTTTCCTGCTCGAGCAATGCTTCTCGTGGAAATTCTATGCAAACTGTTGTTTTTATGCTGAAACTGGGCATCCTCATATTGTGTCGTTAATCTTTTTATTCTTTCATGTAATTATGCACTCGAGGGTGTGGATTATGCTGAGATCACCTCATGTTTGACACCAGGGAATTACACTGTCCCCACACAACACATAATCTTTTTGCTATTATTAAAAGG
Organism: Polypterus senegalus; assembly: GCF_016835505.1. Classification (NCBI taxonomy): domain Eukaryota; kingdom Metazoa; phylum Chordata; class Cladistia; order Polypteriformes; family Polypteridae; genus Polypterus; species Polypterus senegalus. Next base: position 273,568,178 of record NC_053154.1, read on the forward strand.
TTCCATAGCAATGAAGGAAGCCAGGAGTCATGTATTTTTCCATTGGGTTACCATCAACTCATCCATTCATTACCATGCCAGAAAAGTAGTACATCTTTAGAATTTAAAGTTTTAATGCTATATGAAGTCCAATATATATTGTGCCTGTTATCAGGAGGTGCTGGATCAGTGAAGGGTAACACAATAATGAAATGGAATCCAGATGGAAGAATCCAAGATGCAGGCCAAGCAAGGCAGCATAGCATGTAAGATACAGAAGAACTGGCAAGAGATGTACTTAAAGCAACAAGATATATTTTATGTATAATTTGTTTCCTAGAAGAAGCATTCAGAAGGAAGTGATTTATTGAGAGAAGTGCATTGTGTTGCCTGAAATTGGGTATATTTTAGAAGATTTTTCCTTGTGTGGGCACCTGCAATAACCACAAGGGACCTAATGGAATCTTTTTCGCTGAATACTGGAATTGCCTTTTCAAGAATTCTCCAATAATTTTGCTCTTTAAAGGCTAAAATTGTTATTTTTTAATTCAGTGTTATTTCTTCACAATCATGCATGTATATACAGTATTATTTTGCCACATAAAATGGTATTCTAAAGTGAAGTGTGTCTTATAAATATGAAAAATTCCTTGTCTGTTCTAGTAGCTTACAATGGGACTAATGGGTACATGGATCCATAGGTGAATAAAAAAAGCCTTAAAAATGACAAAATGAAGCAGCAAAGATTTTGACTTAAGAAAAGATGCTTTCCATGTTTAGCAGGCATCCCTATGATAAAGAAAGTAAACTAGACATAATTATTTTATGATAGATTCTTGGTCCTGTTTTTTTTGAGGTAAGAATACATTTCCTGTTTGCTTGTCTGCTCAGGGCTGCTGTTGTGGGTAGAGTTATGACAATCCCAAAAATCCCCCAGCGCCAAGCTATATTCTGCTTATTGTCCTGCAGGATAAAATGAATTAAAAAGTCAAAATGTGTGATAGAGCCGACTGAAGTGACACAAACTAGTTATCAACTTTTCTAATGCATGAGTAGTCACTGTTGATGAGGATATGTTAATAAAAGAACTGAGGACAATGTGTTTGATTGAGTAAAATCTCTGACATTCACTGACACCTATTAATCTATAATTACATGAGAAGAACATATAAAATTCATTCAGACGTTGGTATGGTGAGGCAGGAATGACAGCTCTATGCTACCTAGAGAAGCTGGCATAAAAGAAGTTGTCTAAGTGGTGGCATCAGCAGTGTCATGGGCCGGAGGCCAAGGTCTAGGGGCAATGGGGAGCATGCACAGGTAGAGCACTTGCTGACCCTGTAAACTATCACTCTGTTTGGAGGTTCTATTAACTGCACCTCACATGACAGATTACTAGTATTGTACAGTTTGCATGTTTGGTAGAAAATTGCTGACTCAGATCATGCTTCTGATGTGTAGCTGCCAGCAAGAAACCAGAGATGAGAGTGGCATTTGGGTTGCCACTGACTCTGAGTGAGTAGAGAGAGGAGGAAGCTGATGTTACTGTGTAGTGGAAGTGGCTGCTGAATAATTACACAAGCTTCCATACAGTGAAATAGAAAAGTGTTCATAATTTAACATTTCAGAAAAGGAGTGGAAGGCAGCCATGCACAGAATAAACTCTAACTCCACATGCACAAACCATTCAATCATTAAACTTAAAATCTTTGATCATGTGCATTTATTTCTATTAAAACTATCCAAAATGTTTCCAGGGCATGATTCAACCTGTGAACATTGCAATCTAGCTTCATCCTCTCTGGGACACACGTTTTAGGCGTGCACCAAATTAAGGTCATTTTGGACAAAAACCTTTGAATGCCTATCAAGCAGCCTTGGCATCCCATTAACAGCTGTGTTTGGTGAACTCCCAGATGGGCTTAAAGTGGAGAAGGACAAACAAACTGTAATTGCCTTTACTACCACATAGACTTATCTTGCTCAACTGGAAAAATCCCAGCCCACCACTTTTAAGTTAGTGGATAACTTATGTTCTGTTTTATTTGAAATTGGAAAAAATCAAATTCTCACTCAGAGGATCAGTTCAAAACTTTTTTTACATTCTTGTATACATAGTATAGAGAAAATATAGGAATGGTGAAAAAATTCGACCTTGAGCTTTTGATGAATCTTGATGTTTTAGAACTTCCTGGCTCTGAAAATACCATTTTTGGAATTATGTATGTCTGTGTGTCTATGTGTAAACAAGATAACTTGAAAACGCTTTGATCTAGGTCAATGAGATTTTGTACATCTGCTTTATAGCAAAAATAAGGAATCCTATCAACTTTTGGTCTACTTCCAGTGAATGGAAGTGGTACTTTCCCTGAACGCATTTCAGATTTTTTCAAGTAAATTGTTGCTATAAATAAAGATACAGTATATGATTAAAATTTTGTGTGGATATTAGAAATGACGAAAAATAAGTACATATGAAATTTGAGAAAAATCATGCAATAAATTGGAAGTGGTACTTTAACTGAATACTTTCTTGAATTTTCAAGTAAACTATGGTTATAATTAGAGATAGATGATTCAAATTTGTATAGATATTTATAATGATAAAAAGCAAAAAGATATTAAATTTGAGAGAAATTACTTAACCGAAAGTAGTATTTTATTTAAACAACCATCTGAATTTTTTTGCATCATGGAAATATAAATGTGTACACGATATTAAAAGCTGTATTCGATATAACGTATATTCTTTCAATAGCTATTATTAATTTTATTGTAATTTATACATCATCAATTTAACAACAACGTGTAAACATTGAACGTGCCATGTAAATATAAAGATGTAATGGAAACAATACACTGCCACGTCAGAGTTGTGTTCCTGGTAATACATTAATTTTAAGATTTTTTTTTATTTCCGCCATCATAATTAAAGTAGCTATATAGTGTTACCTATAGTCATTTATTGCAACAAATATTATATAATACTAACTCTTTTTCTATGTTTGTAGGTAACTATAACTCTTTTTACTTTGCACGTAATATAGGTAATGCATATGTAATCATGAAAAAAATTCCACCACCGTTTTCAACTTCCCTAAGTGCAAAAATATCATTTTAGTACAAGGTTTGATTATAAATACATTAGAGATAAATGATTGTGTATGGATATTGATAATTAGATATGATGAGAAACAAATATGATATTTGAGAAATATTGCACAACTAGAAGTGGTTCTGATGTCAGTATATGAGAAAGTTGAGGGGAACACATTCCTGATTTTTAAAAATATGGCAGGATATAATCAATAACATTTTAGAATAAGCTTCTATATCAAGGAAAAGGATACTCTTCCTTGCTGCTTTCAAAGATTTGCTCTGGTTGTTGGCTCTCCTCTCTTTCTTTTGGGTCGGGGTTGAATTTTGGTTTATTAGGTTTTATTCGATTGTATAGACTGCTATTTACTTTTAATTAAAAATAAATAAAACAAAAAATAACTGAATGTCCTTCTTAAAATGATGCAGATATGCTGTTTTTCTATATGTATATAATGTCAAGATCCAAAACAATACTCAGTAACATTTTTGGCTTGAAAAATGGATGCATTGGGCAAGTTGTAAGGCTTCTTCTTTCAACTATGGACATGTGAAGCCCCATTGAAAGCTGCAGGAACACACAAAGAATTTTTAAATTTTATAAAAAAAACACTTCCCATTAGTACACAATTTTATGTGGCAAATTGATATATACCATGATTGTGAAGAAATAACTTTCACTTGAAAAATACCAAACTTATCCCTTAAATAGAAAAATTCAGTAGAAGTGTAGTATAGTTGCTTTAAACATTTTTGGAGTGATCTCCAACCTGAGTTACACTTTCATATGATATGGAGGAAGTACAAATGATCTAAGACAGAGTACCTTGGCAAGTGAGTTGAGACAAAAGGAAAGTTATGCTAGTTAATAAAAGGACTGGTAGACATGACACACAAACATTTTATACAGTATGTGACAACGTGAGCACTGGTGATGGATAGTGTTAGTTTTCCCAGCACATTGTTGAGTCCTCTAGCCCTGTTACTCACTGGTCTCTCCCATGGGTACTTCAATGTTCCCTTATACTCTATGAATAAAAAAAGTCTTAAGGTCCAGAGGTGGGACAGATGAAATCCTATTGCATTAGTTTGGGCCTTTAGCCTTAGGCACAGTATGTGTTGAAAAAGAAAAATAAAATTTGGAGATTCTACATTCTATCTGGACCAGGGTTTAAAACAGAAAATCAGTGATTCTTCTTTATAAACAATACACCACAGTTGTTCGATAAACATAAAAACTATAAAATCTCATCTAATAAGAATGTTGTTTTTACTTAAGCTGGAGCAAAACCAAAAATTCAGGTTTCTTATTATTCTGAACAAAGATTGCATGGTTGTTACGGAATGGAAAGCACAAAGAAAATGGCGACTTTATTGACAAGCTACATTCAAAAACTAAAGAGCCCACTCAAGTGGGAAAGGAGCGGCTTAACCTTGTTGTAATCATATTTGCCCTAAAGTATTAATTAGGACAGTCAAAGCAGGCGGGGTACTTACCAAAATCACTAGCGCAGAAATGCTCCATAATGATGTCAACCTTCAGCTCGTTGTCACAGGGTGGGCAAACTTTAGAAACTAAAAGAAACACAAAAAAGTCATAATCTAAATCATAATAATAAGTCTGGCTAATTCAGCAATTTCAGCTTTAAAAGCAAAAAAAAAAAACATTCTAGAAAAGCCTATTTTAGAGCAGGCTTTCAGAATGCCACTTTGTTCTTTAGTTTTGTTCTGAGTATCCTGCATTCTTTATTACTGAAAGCAATGCATTTAAGAATTAGCATAAGGTGCTTAGCATTCATTACAATAAAATAAAACACCTGCAATTTTTTAAAAAAAACATTTGTCTACTTAAATGAAAAGACAGAGTTAAATAGATTGGGATAAGTAATTTAAACTCAACAGATGTCAAGAATCGTGATGCACTCACTCTGCTTTGGTCCCAGTAATTCGTAGTAAGCTTTAAGTGTGAGGTATCTGAATGAGTGGGTCCTGCAGTGGACTGGTACCCCGGTAGTGGTTGGTTTTTGAATCCATTAATTGGATTAAGTGGCTTTTGGAATGTTATGTATGATACAGTATGTTATGGTATGCTATCTTTTATAGGAGATGCTAAACAAATAGTTTTCACTTATTGCAAAACATGTACACGTAGTCTAGTCAGGCTCACAAAGTAAACTGTGAATGTCCTTAAGGAGTTGAGCGTAGCACCTTGACTGCTACCCTGCAAAGCCATAATTAAGCAAAAGTGGGTATGGAATTGAACTTTTATAACAACCCCTACTAAATCTGCTCTAAAACACTACCACAAAGTGCTCCAATGTCTTAAAAAAATCCATCCTCCATCTGGGTACTAAGCCAGGGGTTTCCAAGTTCAGTCATTTACCACCACTGTGGCTACAGGCTTTCATTCCAACAGTTTTACAAATCAGTGGATCACTCTTAACGTCTCATCAATCTAATTTTTAGTTGGACTATTTATCTTTTCTTATTCTGCATTTAGAAAAGTGCTCTAGCATATTTGGATTTAGGAGAAATTCAGAAATGTGTTTTGTGTTGCTATAGTTTTAAACACTTATCTTTCTTTTACAATTTTAATTTCATTTCCCCTTATTTCTGTGGAGTTCACTCCTTAAATCGTATATACAAATCCTGAAATTTAGTAATAAAGGAGCAGTGCAGGTACTACTGCACTGAATGTTAAAGCAGAGTCACTACTTCAATGTTACCTTCATTTGTGGGGTAATTAGTAATAAAAAACTAAACTAAGGGGTCCTCTAGTTCAGTCCTGTGGACCACCATAACTGCACGACCACCTTCTGCTTTTAACTGGACTCCTGCCTTTATTAAACAAGCTGCTATTTCTCACATTCTTCCTTTGGATGTGATAATCCAGAAGTTATAAAAATGGGTTTGTGAAATTTTTAGGGGAATGTAGCAAGCATTTTATTTTTGTTTTGTTTTTTCTTGCTTTTTAAGATTTTGCTCTTCTTTATGTCCTCATCATTTAAACATTTTCTTATTAATTAGCTCACAAGTGAGTTTTATACTAAAGTAGCTGGTTCCATTTAGTATTCAGTGTTATTTGCACCTTTTTCTGCACTACTCAGCACTTATCATCAGTATTTGGATACAATTAAGGGAGTAAACTCCACAGGCAAAGGTGAACTAATAAAGAATATGGTAAAAGAAAATAAATTTTTAAAACTATGGTAAAAAATGCAAATTTTACTTACATGTACATATACTAGCACACATTTCAGAATACAAAATAAAAGAAAGAAAAGGCTAATTAAACAGTTAGAACAATTAGAAGTAACACTGATCCATTCATTTGTGAAACTGGTTGGAATGAAAACCCATGGTCACAAAACCTCTTCTAACCCACTGATCCATTTCAGGGCTACAAGGAGCCAATGCCTGCTCCAGAGTACATTGGGTAAAGGCAGAGTACTTAATTAGTCTTGTATGGATCTGTTTAGGATGTGCAGACGTAAGGAGAGCTATAAAACTCCACACAAGCAGTGCCTGGGTCTGGAACTCAAGCTCAGGGCACTTGAACTGTGAAGCAGCAGCGCCATGTTGCTCTTCATAGGCCAAATTTTCAATATATTGTATCACTTCTGAAAAGTGCACCTCACTGCAGATTGCCAATCTTGATTTTATTTGGTGTCTTTCACAGAGAGTACCATAAACAGCACACAATAACAAGTAACACATGATAACAATGAATAATACAAGATAAATGACAAGAAACTAACTACCAACCAAAATTTAATTTCCCTAAATACAAAGTGCTTACAAGCAACTTGCCCAGGGTCACCCAGTGAGCCAAAGGTAGCACATGGAGTCCTGAACCAAAGGCATCCAACATCTTAACTATTAGGGGGCTTTGCCCCCTACTCACTTCGTTCGCCAACCCCCCTGCCTGAGCTACGTGCCTGCAACTTCGCTTCTCTACTGCTTGCATATGTGGATTTCACTTTCACCAAACAGCAAAACTTTTAATTCTTGCAGATACGCCTCTTCATTGGGAAGAAACACTACTTTTTCCTGATGGCAATACGAATTAGATGAGTCTCCAACTTAAAGTTTAAATCTGAACAATATATTCAATCTCTTTTTGCTGTTCTGTTATTTCACCGAGTAATAATTTCCGTTTGTTTGTGCTAATATGATCTTTACTATCATTTTTTTGAGATTTTTCTTACTTACATTATCACTAACCTGCTCTGCATGAGCATCGCGCCAACGTTTTTGAATTCTTTACAACGTTCTACTTTGTCATCTACTCTTTGTCTTGTATTTCTGCCCTCAGGCATGGTTAAATCTCTTGGCACAAAGTCTCATCTCATGGGACATGAAAGTATCTCTCTGAAAAAGTCATGTCTTCCCAAGATTTTTTATTATGACAGAGAAACTAAATCAAAATGGCAAAACAGGCACTTTTAAAAACAGCCCTCGCTGAATTTGCTCTAAAATACTTTAACAAAATGATTTTATATTTGAAATATTCAATATATTATATAACATGTGAAAAACAAACCTCATTGCAAATCTTGAATTGATTATTAATGATAGTCACCACGAGCACCATCAAAAGCACACAAAAACAAGATATAGAAAGCTAAATTAAACTGATAATTAAGGCACAGTGGAAAACTTTTGGGTGTACAGTTAGAAGCCCAATACTGAACAGCCTAGGCAAAGGTTCAATGGTTCTGCGTCTAAACCAGTGGCACCCACCAGTGACAGACCAGTCTGCTTTGCAGAGCAGTAAGTTTCCTTCAGCTGGAAAATTAAAATTCAGGTAACAGCTCAATTTATATTGCACATTTTCAAACTGACAGGACTTACTTTTACAATTTATTTTTATTTCTGCATCTCTGATGTTTTCTCACATTCAACACGTTACTTATGTTAAACAGGGATGGGTTCTTACAACCCTAGAACTATTATTTATACTTTGGTACATCACGGCAATCTAACTTGAAGCCTAACCATGACTGTTGCTGTTATCTTTATACTATTTAGACTTTTCCTTCAGGGAATCAGTTTAACACAAATGAACGCAGTGACTAGATCAGCAGAGTGGGAGCATTAATGATGTCTGTACTAGCCACCACCATGTGCTAAGTCATACACTACTTGATTCATCTTGTACTACAATATTATTCCTTTGATTACTTTGCTGTGAATTCCACTGAAAGGCTCTGTGAAATGCTCTATAAACAAAAAGATCATCAGATCAACAGAATTGTTTTTAGTTCTACTTAAAGCCGTTACCTTCCTCTGTTACCTTGTGTTCATCTCACCTGTTCTCTTGTGGGCTTTGTAAAGCTCCAAGTGACAGTGCTGCTTGTGAAAGATGATATATAAATAAAAAAAATTGATTGACTTATTTTATTTTTTAAAAATAGAACGATTCATATATTCAACTTTAGAATGATTCCATGCTGTAGTCTTCACTTAGGTACTTTATATCTTTTAGCTTTGCACCACAAACATTTGTGGTTTTGATTCTTAAAATAACTTTGACAGAGTGACAACTTCATCCTCTTTCTGTAATTTAGCTTCCCAATGTGCAGATCCACAAATATCAGGCCTATGATTTTTTACAATGTTGCTTAAAACGACTAGGAAACTTGACAAAACCAGGCATCTAATTTTCTTTTCACCACTTTCTGTATATGTTTAATTGAGATGGAGACAGACAGTCAGGAAATAAAGTGTATGCATCTAGGCCATATTAATATATACCTTCTGGTGTTTGATTTTAAAAAAAAAGTAACTCTCTGGGGAAAAACAGTAAGTGGAGACAAAAAAGTATGACATTTTAAACAGGCTATTAAACGTCAGCATGTTCCACAACTGATTTGTGGCCGATTCCTGCACGAGTTCCCACTGAGTCTTTGTTGTGCGAGCTCGCCCCCTGCTGGTAATGAACTGTCTGACAACTTGGCAGACCAAAAGCAGCAGGCAGCTCCTTGACATGACTGTCGGAGGCCCAAGGGGTGAAAGGTTGGTGCTAATAGAGGTTAATCCCCAGCTTTGTAAAGGAGGTCTGTGGGGGGTAGATTCTTGGCAGTTCAAGATGTCTGACTTTTGTCACAAATGTGACGTAGAATCTACATATGATGAAAACTTGGGCTGCATGACAAGTGCAATATTTCAGTGAAATTGTTTTTGATGTTCTTGTGCTTGATTTAGGAGAAAGCAAAGTCAGTGTGCATCTGGAACAATGCAATCATTAGGTTTTTTGGTACCCAACAGATATAAGTAGTGTAGCTTTAAACTTTTTTGGATCCAGAATGGCAGTAAAACCTTGTATTAAATAATAGCAATTCACCAGCGCTTTTAATTCTTGCCATGTCCAATAAATACTCAAATATAGGATCTGACAATTTAACAAACCCTCAGTCCACCAGACACACATATGTTGGTCTTTACCTAAATTATAATGAGCTTAATAGTTGTCACTGTAGCCTAGTACTTGAGGAATTTCACTAAAAGCAATAGTGCAGGCTGATAGTGTGACCATGAACAAGTACCTGTAGAAGACAGTTCTGTTAATAAAGTATTGTAATATTAATTCATATAATTATATTGTATTTATTGTACTAACATTTTATTAATTAATTAACTAACTAATTAATTAATTAATTATATCGTAATTGTGAAATGGTGATGAACAGTGACTATCGTTTCTAGAGTTCTCTGCAAGAAAGGGTAATTAAGTAGCTTTTTAATAAATATGTATATTCCAAATAACTAAAATGCAATTTTCTTTTCAAACATTGATAAAGGAATGTGTGTACTAAAAGCTATCTAGGGGATAGATAGATAGATAGATAGATAGATAGATAGATAGATAGATAGATAGATAGAAAAACACTATATTGAAGTAAAGATAAATCCAGTTGTTACTTCTGCGTTGCTTTTTCAGATAGATAGACACATAAACAGATAGGTAGAACAAATATTTTAAGGACAGATCACTCCTGAAGTTACTTTATCTAGCATTTCATAAATAGATGTGGAAGGCACTATATATTATGGTTATCTACATTTAATTCTTTATAGATAAGACAGTTAGGAAAAATCATGAAGGTTGCTTTAATACAGTAGACATAGTAGTAGGTCCTATGGTTATTTATAACAAGCTTTTTATAAAATAAGAAAAAGGGATTGATGGACACATATAAACAGCAAAAATAAGAAAAAATCTGATCAATATCAAAATGGTACATAATATATTGACCCATTAATCAAACTTATCTAAATTTACACTTTTGGAGCTATACTCTATTAACTCCAAGAATCGACTATATTATTATAATTGTTCAAACACTGCCACTCTCAGAAAAAAAAAAATCCTGCTATCTTGTTTGCCTTTTTAAAAATGAATTTTAAAATCCATAACCTTCAATATTCATACAAAGTAAATGTAAGCATTTGTATTGACAAGATTTTTCAAGGTAGTTTCAATTTTTTCTCCTCTTCCTGTAAAATGAGGATGGATGTGGTTGGCAGCTTTTGTCCTTGAGGTGGTGATTTTGTTCTTGCGATTTATTCTTGCAGTAACAGCATATTGTTAAAAAGGCACTGACAGATGTTTGTAGATGTAAGAACCTCAAGTATGTATGGTCTGCCTTATCTGACAGGAAAAAAACAAAACACTCACAAAACGTCAGCCCATCCATCCACTACTGAAATTGCTTCATCCAGCTTAGGGTCAGGGGACTGCAGTCTGCCCTATTAGTCTTGGGCACAAGGCAGGAGCCAACTCTGGATGAGGAGCCAATAAATCACAGGGCACGCTCAAGGACACACCCGCACTCACTAACACAGGGCTAATTCATCTCAACATACACTGCATAGTATTTGGGATATCTTTAAGGAGAAAGCCAGAGCAGACAGAGAAAACCTCAAAAGAAGAACAGACAAACTTTATATGGAGAGTAATCAGGCCAGGGATGGAATAGAAAACACCGGAGTGTTGTGGCAGCAGTGTGTTAACGACTGTGTCGTCAGGCCGTGCATTTGATTATGATTCTTGCAAATAGAAGAATGATAGTATTTTTTATGCCTCTTTGAAGTACACTTCATTGTCGTGATTTTTTTTCATTTGTAGTTTTGTCTGCTATTTTGCATATTTGATACACTTTTTAATATGCCATGCCACAGAATTGTGTCTTTGTAATAGTGTTCACTACAGAAGGCCCTATTTAAAAATGATAGATTAATCGATCATAATAACTGAATTGAATGAGAAATAAATGACAAGGAAATTACAACATTGACCCCTTTTTGAGTTTTGCAAGTGGTTTTCTAATAGGCATATTATGTGCATAAAGACCTCCACATAATGACATTAGGTTTCATTAAGGCTACTAAGAGACCCAAACTCCAAGCTGCAGAATGCCTGAACTGTGTGAAGGGAAGGGTCCCAATAAAGAGTAGAGTTGTGCGGCTGTACCAGGAAGCTGTCTGTCCAAAACAGATGACACAGCCTAATGCAGGAAACAGTGGTGACAAAAGATGACTAATTATCGAAGCAGTGCACTAAATGTTCTGAGCTATGAAATGGAATTAATCTGTCTTATTGTTTGCAATATAACACCTTTCATGATGCTGCTCACTTGCTCGGTTAAATACAACATGCATGTCCTCAGGTAGATAGATAGATAGATAGATAGATAGATAGATAGATAGATAGATAGATAGATAGATAGATAGATAGATAGATAGATAGATAGATAGATAGATAGATAGATAGATACTTTATTAATCCCAAGGGGAAATTCACAAACACATACTCTATAATCTCATACAAGGTGCTAGCTGTGAGATCTTTACTGGTGATCTTGGGACTTCAAGGCCAACTTCTCAGCTATTCAACGATCTTGCCAGCCTAGAAAATACAGATGAGTTGACTCTGAGATGTGGTTGTTAACCACCGGGTGGTTACAATCATTTCCAGAGACTTCTGACCTCCATTAGAATAAAAAGGAGGCCCTCAGGCTGTGACCAATTCATTATGGACCTGGGAAGAGGAAAATGTGACCTGCCTGACCCCGTGTCTCTGCATATAAAGCACTCTGACGTGGTTTTCGCAGTGGAAGGTGCTATATAAAATAAAGATTGATTGAAAACATTTTGTAAATCAAAATAATATCTAATTTGTATTTCATTTGATTGTTTATTCTTTAAGTGAACTTCGAAAAGGATAGATGGTTAACTATCTCCACTTAGTTACTCATCTATACAAACATTTTTTTAACTTTCTAAATACTAATTAATATTATTGTTTTAGGTTTAAAAAACACTAAATTTGTTCTTAGTATTCAATTTAATTGAGTCAAAACCAATGGGCATTCACAATGTGTATGCACCCTAAAAAAAATTCATTACAAACTTAAAATGAGACAAACAACAAACAGCCAGTCGAAAATGAGATGATGCTACTGCCTACAACATTAAGTCCATTTTCGAAATAACTGAAAAAAGAAATCTTGCATATAATGTCAGCCAATACATATACATAGAAATAGATGCATCAAATATAAAAAATAAAGCTCACATTTCGTGTAGAGATCATTTTTTCAAAGGCTGGGACACCTGCAAGCCACTGACAATAATAAAATTACAATAAATCATTTTTAGACTTGCAAACAAGGAAAAGTTGATTTTGTATTTCCTTGATGATGTCATCATAGTGCAAATATTATGGAACATTTAAGCATATATTACCAAGATTACTAGATTTAATGTAACATCTGCACTCAAAGAAATTTATTCCCAGCCTTTGGGAAGCATTCGTGTTAAATCTGAGAACATGCTGAACAATCGACTTAGCGCTGCATATGCGGGGTCGCAAATGAATGGATGGATGGATGGATGGATGAACTGACGTGAGGCTTCAGTATTTCTTTATTACTTTTCGAATCCGTTTTTTTTTTTTTGTTTTTTTTTGCAGAACTTCACGCGCTTCTGTCCGTAACAATGCTGGAGTCCCCGTGAGCACCGCAGCACATACATGTCCGCCCGTGCGTGCGTGAGGCACTTGCCGTGTTTAGAGTGGGGGGTTGGTGAGAACTAAAACAAGTGAATGCAGTTGCAGAAAATGAGAAGAATGAATTGAAATGCCGTCTTTGTAAACCAAGTCTTTTGTGCTGATCTCAAATGCCTTTCTAGGAAAGGTCTAAGCTTCTAGATGGCGCCTGATGGCAGTGTTTTCTCCCTCGGTCTGGTCACTTACAAACACTCGGTGGGCTTGTTCACAGCGAACCCGCTGGCATCCTGAGCGGTCTTAAGCAGATGCGGACATTATGCTGCCCAATTAGCAGCTTGCGCTTATCTACCAGTCACTATTTTGTTGGGGACACACAATGAAGCTCTAATGGGACACTTGTTAACTGGGCATCTTAAACGCTCTTGTTTTTTTTTTAATCTTGCCAGGCTCCTTCTTGCTCTTCCAAGTGTCTGCAAATGCGCTTAAGGCATCTACTCTCCCAAGAATACTTCGCTATAGTAAAAATAACATATTTTGTTTTGACGACACCGCCCAGGGATTACGCACAAAAAATCTCCTACAAACAAATATGCAACATTAATATATTTATCAGTAGTTTAAAGTCACAAATCCTATTCGCTGAACGTCTAGAAACGGGAACGCTCGGAGCTGTCAGTGCCCTTTTTTTTGCTCTTGGATTGGAGTCCCTTGGTTCGTTCATAAAATTATCGATTACCTAAATTATTTTACTTACCGCGTATCAAACACGTTTAATTATCTGTGTGTATGCAGTGCTTAAAGTGGGCCGGCACTTCTCGACTTTGTTGTACGGAGTATCAAGAGTTTTTCCAAGCTTGCCGGCAGCGTTTGTAATTAGCCGGTACTCTCAGTTCTCTCAAACTGTCGGTTCAATATTTCGCGCTTGCCCGGTGTGCAACCTTGACATGTGTCTCCCTCCACTGTTGGCTAACAATACAGAAACGTCTTGAGTACCGCTTCAACTCCTGCGTTCATGTGACAACTAATTTATGCTGTACTTTTCAATATAAGAATCGTCACAGAGGCAGTAGGTGGCAGGGACTGAGTTGTGGTCTTATTATATGTAATTTGCTTTTGGTTTCACTAAGCTGTTGGCTTTTATGTGTCTTTCAGTTAAAGCAGAATAGTGTCTGTAAAAGTTCTTTCAGATAGTAATCTCAGATCCTGATCGCGGTAGACGGTAGTCTTATGGATATGGCAGTAGATGCAGACAAGTCAGAGGAGGACTAATAACTGACGACGAATGACGAACAACAGTTAAAATAAAAAGGAGTAAAAGACTCTGTCATCCGCTGTGTTTGGCTGCCGAGACGGAAGGGGCGCCAAAGACAGATACAATAAAAAAGCCCACCAACCTTCAGCTCTGCTGCAGGCTTATGCGGAGTCAGGATCGGAGCATATCTCTGCAGCATCGAATGCAAGGCAGGACTAATACAGAGTGAGGCACCGGTCTGTCACTAAGCATGCGCACGCGGAAAACCGTTTAAGGTCGCCAACTAACGGAACACGCAAGTCTCTGGGACAAAAGCTGTGGTACTCGAATAAAAGGCCACGGGAAGCTCGTCCAGGAATGAAATAGCAGGACTGTGAAAAACGTGACATTAAACACAATCCACTCCAGGAAGAGCAGTTACAGCAAAAGTTTTGAGCGCTGGAGAAGTTGGAAGAAGCTTGGCAGGAGGGACACACGCCACGACAGAGGAGTCTGGGTTTATAAATGATGAGCCTTTCAGATAGGCAGTCTTAGAACTTTCAATGCACTTTTGCTAGGAAAGCCGAAAGTGACGGAAAAAAAAAAGAAATTGGTAGGGGGTCAGTGTAGCCTAGCTGTGTGGGGTGTTATATCAGGTGTTTGTGAAAACTGCAATTTTATATACATTTAAAAAAAAATAATGGTTCTTTAATGGCACTATATGGTTCTTTACTGTCGTTCCTCCTAGACCTATTGCCTGACCAATTACCATTTCATTCTAGGAGGGTTCTTGCTCTTTTAAAAACCTCCTAAAATGTAAAGAAAAAAAAAACTGTAACATATGGTAAGGTGGCTAGCAGGACACTTACAGAGTAGGAAAACCTGGACTTGGCCTGTGTTACTGGACGAATGCAGAAAGGCTCCTTTTAAAATCATGACCCACTGGCATTTCACAAATTTGCTATTTCTGGTTATTGACTGAATGGAGCCTGTTACAGATCTAAATAAATAAAGGTTCTTTATGGAACCTTCATGAGGATGAGTCCTGATCCCCAACAGACAAATGTGTAATCTTTATTTATATGTAGTTTAAAGTTAAAGTCATATTCAGTGCTTGACTACGCTGAACTTAAAAAAATGGGAACGCTCTCAGCTATTAGTGCATTGCTCTGAAGAACCAATCTGGCACCTTTATTTTCAAGAGTATAGCTTTAAAAATATATAATAATATAATACAATAATATCTTCTATATCTGTAAATCTTTTAATCCCCCACAAATTATATATGGCACAATAAATTCACTTGATATTTGTACACAAGTATGTTTTCTTGGTCATCAAACTGAGACATATTCTACCAAGAAGCCTAATATACCCTCACGTAACTTTATTTGCTAGTTACCTGAGTTCTACATGTCTAATACATGCCTAATAAATGACTGCTCCACACAGTTATATTGTGCTTAGTTTGGGTTTAGCATGAATTCTACTAAGTGCAATGTCTTTGAATTTGCAGAGCAGGAAGCACACAAAGTTTTAAACCAAAGATTAAAAAGGTAACACTTGCAAATGGCAACCATGCAACCTGTCTTGTTGACTCCAAAAAGTATCAAGCGTAGCTGCCTCATCCACGTGAGCAGCAGTAAAAGAGAACGCTAGTAGTGAGCTTGCCTACAGGGAAGATGACACTTGTCCAGGAGTTAACACAGTCCTCCAGAGTGTAACACACTTTACTCAAGAATACCATGCTTTCCTGTGCTTTACGTCTCTTGGGGGTGTTTGGACACAGTGTTAAAGGAGGTGTGAGGATGAGATGGATTTTTACTTTACTCTGTGTCAGAAAGTAAAACAGAAATAAAGCTGAGGAGAACAATGTCACCACCCATGAAACTGAACAGCCCAGGCTTCCATCTGTTAAAGTGATTACAGATGATTTCTGAGAAAATCCAACCAGGAGGAGAAATTTGGCAAATGTGCTAAGAGGGATTGTATTTAGAAATATTGCCCATGTGTGTCTCTTCCTTTTGTAAGGCACATCAGTTTATTGAGGTCACATAATCCGATATGCCAATCACATGGAGCTCAAGAACAAGGCAGACTAACACTGGGCAGATATACTTTTCAGGGCACACTTCTCCACACATCCTCACTCAGTCATAACCAGGCCAAATTAGGGCCACCATTTAACACGAGCATATTTTTGTTGTGACAAGAAAACCAGTGGAGAAATCAAAATGATGTAAATGAGTAGACAATGTAGTGCATCAGATAGTCATGATTAAGGGATAATAAATACACTTACTAAATTCTTTATTATGTTGTTTCTCACATTAATAACCAGAATATAAAGCATGAGACACTAACACAACATTGGCAGAGAAAATCAAAATTGGTATACAAAGTTTGTCATAAATTTAATGAGACTGATCCATCCATCATTCTAACCTGCATATTCTGGGCACAGTTGCAAAACAGCTCGATCAATCTATCCCTGAAATAATAGGATGCAAGGCCTGAGCAATCGGCACATCACAGGGCAGAGACACAACCCACCCACATTTTAAAGGGATGTTTTATTGTACTGTACTGCACTGTACTGTAGAGCCAGGCTTCCTACCCCAGAGCAATTCTTGGAAATTGTCTTCTGTGAGGTCAGGCAGTATATTAGTTATTGCTCTTTGGATGTTTTCAATCAGTTTCATTAATTTCAAGACAGACCTCACCCTCACAATTGGACCTCACCTTTTTAGAGCAGATTTAATTACAGAGAAAACACACTTTAAGACAGATACCAGTTTAATAAGATCTCCTGCACTTTTGCACAAGTCTCATATCTCATAGTAACAAACACCCCTATAGCTGGTTAATTGCCTATACAATCCGACCACTTCCTGGCCAGCTCTTCTCTTTGACAGGCATGCAGTGCTTGTGGTCCTACCTTGATGCAGCTTGATAGTGCTGAAGGAGACACGTTTGAATTCTTTTAATTCTGAGGAACTCCTGACTGGAGTCAAACGAGTGAAGAAGTTGATCACGTTTTCTGTGTGTCTTTAAAGGACTCAAAAGTTGTTCAATAATAAAATGTGTTTAAAAGGCCTATTCTGAGTATTAAACCCAAAACACAATTGTATAGGAGACATTTGCTAAACTGCAGTATCTGTGTGAAAGTGTGTTTTCTCTGTAATTGAATCAGCTGTAAAAATAGAAATTACTGCAACTGCTCACTATATATATATATATATAAGTGTGTGTGTTTGTGCATACATACAGTATATGCATGTATATATATACATATATATATGTATGAATGTATACATATATATATATATATATACCATGCCAGTGTAATCTGCATCAATTTACTGTGTTCTTATTTACAGCCTACAAAATCCTAGTTTAGCAGCTAGTGTGGCAGAGGTGCTGACTGAATAGACCAAAATCTTTTCTGGAAACCAAATACGTTGTAATGTTCTTATCAGTTTTCCTATTTAATTAATTACCCTTAATCCCGAGGAAGCATTTCTGTTTGCTGACTCTGCGGTATAATTTATTCACATGCCTAACCGGTCTAAAAATATATGGCTGTGAAAAAGACCACATTCTGGCTAAGCCACTTACCTGCTTCTTTCTTTCTTTCTTTCTTTCTTTCTTTCTTTCTTTCTTTCTTTCTTTCTTTCTTTCTTTATTAATTTTATTCTAGGATGGTATTTAATCATTTTGATGAAATGTGCAAAACTAGTATCTAACTGCAACCTCTGACTTTGTTAATATGTACTTAAATCAATCCATTAATCCTTAAATACAATACTGTACTTTGAATTTTCCTGGCTGCTTGTGTTTTAACAAAGAAATTTTCTGAATGCCAAAATTATATAGTTGACAATGAATAGTGGATTGTGAAAGCAACATTTTTTGCAGATTTGTCACTCTGTAGACTGAACTGTTAGGCCAGTGCAAGTATAACAAACCACTTTGCCTGTGATTCTCCTATAAAGGCCAATAGTTTTCTGAAAGCAACAAATAAGAGGGCAACAGTGTAGCATAGTGGTTAAAACTTAATGCTTCTAATGCAAAAGCATGTAAAAAGATATCTGCGCATGAAGAGCTTTTGTGTTGTAAACCAGACAATTAAGTGTGGTCTAGAAGGTAAGGCTTGTAGCCTGAAAGTTAAGACCTCACTAGTGACTCAGTGTTTGTCCACCAGCAAGCCCTTCATCTATAGGACTCTATGAAGCTGCAATATTATTCAAGTGTTTGCTCTTCTTTCCCAGTAAACTCAAGCTCCAGCAGCCACACCAATCTCTGGTTTGTCTTTCAGATTAGATTGCAAGACTGACCAAAGCCATATAAAGAGGTTTAGATATACTACAACAAATAAAAGAGAAAGTTAACAAAAAAAAGCTGTTCAGGTTTTTAAGTGGACAAAAGAGTCCCTTTCACATTTTCACTGCAGGGAGTGGTAGTAATTGGAAAAATAAACGTTTATATTTAAATATTTAAGCACCAGAGTTCCTGAAAGTATAATTTGTATCCAGTTTTCATTTATCTCCTGGGAAGTGACCACAACAAATAAGATTAACGGTTCCTCTTGTTCTGATCCCTTTTAACATTGTGGCAGATCGGGTTAAAAAAACATTAAATAGTTTTTTTTTTTCCTGTAAATTAAACATCAAAGTACATAGATTATCAGCTCGTCACTGGATGCAGCGGCATGCGATAGATAACGTGAGATTAAAGTTCAGAAGCGAAATCAGAAGTCACAGTTGCAACAAAAGCGCTGCGCAGAGGGAGCTGCACCTCCGGAGACCTCCCGCAATCTTTACTAGTAGACCCCCAAGCTTTGCGTGCTGTTCCTGTGGTATAAAGGGAGTTTTGTGCCGAATAAAGTAGATGCTCAATTTGTTCTCCACTAAAAGAAACTAAACCGGTACCACAGTATTTAATATGAATGTTTTTAGTAAAGGGAAAACAGATCGGCAATACCTAGTGGAGCTTTCCAGTAGCCCGATTGGACCGACTGTGGTATTTTGTGCGGACTGAAGTATGAGGAGAGAGAAGCGCCGTCTTTCCTGTACTTCGCAACTTATTTCGTGCACTTTGAAGTTAAGCGAGTGCGCGCAGTGAGGTGAACGCGCATACACCGAATGCGCTCGCGTCAATTCCTTGGTTCTGGACAGTCCGCAGAAACCTAGCAGGTAGGGAGGGCTTCATGAGCCTATAAGAGGCTCCTGATGTTCACAATTACCATTTGTCCTGGAGCGCCTACAGAATGACTTAATGTGTAGAAGGCACAATACTCCATGGCACGATGTTGTTCTGATTTTTTTTTTGTAAGAGGACGTCCAGGTGTTCCTCGAAGCAGTCTTCCTAGAAAGAATCAGAATTTACCTGCTATAGCGTCCATAGATAATGCATTGAAAAGTAACTCGATTATTTTTACGGCTTCAAACGTAGCCTAATGTTTAGTTATTAATTTAGTTTCTGTTTATTTCATTGCTGGGTCGTCATGGTCAGGGATCAGGGAACACTGTGACAATTCTGGGTTGCCAAAAATACAAATGTATGGGGGTCTGGGGAGGCAATCAAGATAACTCGACTAGATCTGAACCTGTGCCTGTGGAGCTGTGAGAGTCTTAACTCTAAGCAATGCGACATCCCTTTTAGGAATTGTAACACATTCTCATCAGTTCATTTGATAATCTGACAATATGGAATTTAATTATTAAAGTAGTGGGGCGACACAGTCATAATGTATTTAACCTTTGCCTATTTAGGACACACCCATGGGTTGACGCCATCTGATCTAAGGTTGAGATGACAGCTTTGCGGATCAACAGGCCGTCAGTCCGTTGCATTGATTCACCGTTTACAACGAAGCCCACATCTAAAATTAAACAATAAGCATTTCGGAGTGCAAGCGCACACACGTCAAAACATTACACGAAACAAAATAGTAAGTGCCACACCAGCGTTTGCAGAGTTTATAAAGGTAACATTTACGCCTTAGTCATGTAAACGATTCATTTAATTTTGTAACGGATAGCGGGGTCGATCATACTGGACTGCAGAGAACACACGCGAACTTCACCTTCAGTTACGGGTTCAGACTTGACCTCCAGAAGATAGCGAAGCGCAACGATAGAGCAAATGCCGAGACAAAAATAAAAAACAAAAATAAAACATGCGATAACGAATTCATTTAGTGAAAAAGATGGGGACTGGGTTGGGGGTTATATAGATAAAGGGGACGTTCAAAAAGTTTCCGTATTTTTTTTAACTCTAATTATTAGGAATCTCGTAAACAAATTACATCACTTTTCTACATAGTCACCTTCGTTTGCGATGCAATTTTCCCAGCGTTTTAGCAGCTTTTTAATCCCCAATTACTACTCCTCCCGCCATCATCGTTTCCAACGAAAAAATAAAAATACAGAAACTATTTGAACGTCCCTTGTAGGTATGCTCCATGGAGTTCAATGCCCTGTCTGATATGGCGCAGGCGCACACAGGTGTGTGTAAGGTGAGATCATGTGATCCGTTTAACGGACCACAGATATCTGCATAACAGTGGACTTTCTGTTATGTACACCCATCTACAAAGGTTCAAGATTGCTCGTTACTCCATTAATTCAACTGACATGGATCGCTTTTTAAAAAAAATTACTTATTAGCATAAGAGGCTTTGATTGCTATCACGCTTATTCAGTACATCCTTCCTAAAGTATCTTTCTCTGTTTAAAAAGAGGTAACATGGCAGAAACTAGCTGTAGATGGGATGGCAGATGATGGCATAGAACAACACACACATTTTTAAATCAAACTGATATGATTTCTTCACCTTTGCAGTGCATTTGATTAGTCCCCTTAGGAAAACTACACAACAAGAACAACCTGGTAAGTAACTTTGATTCAAATTGTAAGAGACAGCAGCACAACTTATGGTATTGTTTAAATCTTTTGGTTTTTACAGTATTATAAGGTTTTAATACTTTCCTGACCAGCTTTATCAGTGTTCTGAGCTTACTTAATTTATTAATCAATAATGGTGTCATCTTTACTAGATCAAATTACGCTTTCATACAAAATGAAACAGTTTGCACTTTTCTGGCAAAAAAAAAATCATATTGTAATTTTAGCCAAATGTTTTTTTTTTTTTTCTATTTGTTATCATTTATCTTAGTGTACATATATAACTTTCACCCTATCTGGAGATTGTTCCTGCTTTGCGGCCGATGATTGGTAGGATATGCTCCAGCTGCTCGTGTCCCTGTCCTGGATAACCAAATTAGGCAGATGGATGAATAGATATATCACATTTTCATCACCACTGCCTACTCATATCACCTAATGAGAAATATGAATCCCTTGTCCCTTAATGGCAGTTATTGTAATTTGTTCAGAGTTACTCATTTAGCTGGCAGTGGAAAACTTAAGGTGTCAAGCCCACCTCTGTAGTCACCTGTCCACATACTTTACCAAACAGATTAACATATGAGAGCTGACTCTTGTACCTAATCACAAATTTGGCTTTCTAACTTTGGCCTCCCTTTCCAGTGGTCTGCACAAAAATTCAGGATGATAGATGTGGCACTTTGTTCATTCTATTATTTATAACTATATTTGGTTATGTGGGATGAACTCTACCACTGCCAGAATAGCTATTTAATGGCCAATTTCAAATATAATCAGTGTCACTTTGAGGGTGGTGCATTGAGCAACACGGTTGCCTCATGAGTCCTGCTTTAGAATTCTGCTCCTTCCATTTCCCCAAAGCCATGCTGCTCAAGTTGATTGATGATTCCAAGTTGCTTCTTTGTGAATGTGGTTGTGGGCATGAGCGGGCTCTGCTATGTACTGACACTTTGTTTAGGAATTATTTCTTGTCTTGTGCCTAGTAGTGTCAGGGTAGGGCTTGGCCCGGATGACCTGGAATTTGATTAAGCAGGATTTCAGAATGTTACTCCCTGGAACCTTACGGTGCATTACCAAAGATACATGCAATTTACAATTTGCTACCCTGGAAGATAACTCTTTAATTTTAAATTCTGAGGCTTACTCATGTATGTCAGTGACAGGTCTGCTGTTTGTCTGGGGAGAGGTTGTGACACATGAGGGCAATGGCCAAGTCTTTTTTGGTCTTATTAATTTGGACTCAAAGTAGCAGGCATGCTACTGTGTGCTGCTGAAAATTATTAGAGCCTACACTTCATATTCATGTAGATGCTTGCATTTTTTGCAATGCTTCAATGGATTGCATAGTTGCCAATTAATAAGAAGTCTTGTCAGTCATTTTTTTCAATTGGTTAATCTTTACATTTTTAAATTGGGTAGCAATAGTGTGTCAGAAAAAAAAAAGACAAAAGATTATTCCAAGCTGAAAAGCAAGAAGAAGCAAGTTAGACAACACAAGGTCTTGGCCGTGGAACACCAAAAAGACAGCTCCTTTGCCAAAATGTCATGCGCCTAAATTTCTTTTTTTTATTTTTCAGTGAGGAATTGACTTTGATCTTTTTCCCCCTTTATTTACCGTAGAGGCTTTCACAGACAGCGCACTGACAAAGAATTTACGTGAACAATTGAAGGGCTTAACTGAAACTCCATTCAAATCAATCTGGAGAAAATATCTTTTATTTTTTCAAATTATGTGTGGTATTCCTAATCCAAATTATGTAAATGGGACAGTTCAGTGTTTGACATGAAATAAACAAATCATGGTAAATGGTAGTGACCTATCTGATAATAGCTCTCATTTTAACTAAAAAAGGGAGTTAGCAGGTCCTTGAAGTGCTCTTTGAATCTGGCTATTCTAATTATAAAGTGGTCAAAGAGTGGATAACAAGGAGTCAATATGGGCAGGTCAGGTGAATATACAGTAGCTCCTTGTGAAGTGGCATGGGGGAGAATTTTGCAAAACCCAAAAGTGAAGTTTAAGGAGGTGAGCATTTAAGTATCGGGAATGAAGAGAGGCAAGAAAAAGTTATAAAAATAATATTTATCAGGTGGTACAGTATATCTGAGCAGCTGTACACATTACTTACAATAGTTTTTACATGGCATTGTTCTATCTATCTATCTATCTATCTATCTATCTATCTATCTATCACTTTATTTTTTCTGCGTGTAAAAAAAAAATTAGAACTGTAGTAAAGGACTCATATTTACAGATATAAAAAAATCTTCTAAATTTATTGATTATGATTTGCTGAATTGCTGTTGAGACATTTTTAAATGTACAGAAGTCTTATTATTACTGCAGCTATTCTTCCATGCTGTTAGGCTTAAGAGTTAATAGTGATGCCAGATGTATGCCACCAAACAAAGTTGCCAAGTCCAAAGCTGGTACTTTCAACTCTAAGCATAAGAGAAAAGCAAAGCAAGGCAATGCCCATCCCCTGGGGTTTGATGTTTTTTTTTTTTTGGTCTTTATTTTTGTTTTCTTTGGATTTTTCGGCTGAGAGGTATTATAATGAGCATATCATCTCATCCCTGGAAGGTGGTGGTGGGGAGGGGGTGGCATAGATAGTCTAGCTAGAAGCTCCGCAACATTGACTCACAAAGTGAAAATGGTAACCCAGCATTAGAATTTCAGCTGTCTTGTGAATGATAGACTGTTCACATGCTGATTAAGCTAAGGGTGCTTTGGTCAACAATTACAAATTTAAAATATCAATTGGGCCTGCCTGAATTATTTTTTAATTCCAGTGCTGTAGAGTTTTGCAAGATGCCGTTTATATTCAAAGCTGCAAGCTTTTGGCACTTTTAAATTTTCCTGGGACTTTAATTTTTTTCAATCTTGTTTTTCAAACAACACACCTTAATGGTAATTTCTGTAGAACATTTTTAAAAAGTGTAGACTTCAACAGTCCCGAAGCAGTCTGATTAGAAAATGTGATTCAATACTGTATACTACATACATTTAGCTAGCTAAGAATCTTTAGCTTATATAGTTCCTTAAATTGCTAATATTTTTTTTTTCGTTTAATGCATGCAAACATATTTGATTTTAATGGGGCCCTCCTCATTTCTATGTGGGCTCTTCTCCCACAATACCAGACGTGTGCAGGTTAGGACAGCTGACATCTTTGAACTGGCCCGGTGTCTGTATAAGTGAGCCCTGCAGCCATACAGCCCTGGTGACCTATCTAGGGTTCATTCCTGCCTTATACTTGATGTTTCTGGCATAGGCTACCAACCCTATTGACCTTGAAAGGGATTGTGCCAGTTTGATAATGATTATATAAAGAAATGGAATGGCGGTAATTGTACGTACGTGATTTAGTTAATACATTTTGTGTAATTTTGATCACGGATTTGGGGTCAACTTCATAGCCTGAATTTCATTAATGGAAAGCATGTATCTTCCTTCTACTTATTTCCACATATGGCAGTTTATATATCAGTACATTTTTGTTTTTTTATACCATTTTTACTGTATAAAATGTTAAAGTGGTAAATATTTTACATTCAGACAAGCAGATATGGCAAATGAATTGCTCCGAGAGCCCTGTAGCTGCCAGTCTAGCACCCTAAACACTAACACATGCATCAGCTGAATAAGAGCAATCTAAAAATTGAAGTGTGTGCATATGAATCTTTTTGGCTATAGTGTATTTTTAATAAACATGTTTTATTATGTATTGAGACATTATTGTTAATTGAACAGAGCAGAAAGTGAGCATCACCTTAAGCACCTTTGTAAGTTTGATTCCAATTTTTTATACTTGCAGATTAAATGAGTCACCCAGTTAGTCAGTGTGAAATGACTGCCATGTGCTTTTCAGTGAGAAAAACAGCAAGTAAGCAGGTCAGCAAGACCTTAACAATAATAGAGTGTTCATATCAAAAAGAAAAACAAGTGAAAATTGTGTCTGGATCTGAAACAATGCCTCACATCCATGCTACAGGTGACCTGAATATAAGACATACAACACCATTGGAATCTCCAGGGTTTCCTGTGAGTGATGGCAACCAGCTTCTGTGTGCAAGGAACAATCAGCATAGGCATACAACCTAAGTGTCTTGTGATGTGGTTGAACATAGCAGAGTGACGAGTTTACATTTTTTTTAGCTGACAAGTCCCAGTACTATGTGTTTTACTTACTAGCCTCATCTTCTTAGTTTACTATACTGTGACAACTGACAAATAGTTAATAAAAAGGCACATTGCCACCGTATTCCATAAAGTGGGTTCACTACATAGATGGAGACTCATAGACTTTTTGTTCTGTTAACAAGCACAGATTTAGACAATCTCAGGCTGGACACCCACCAAGTTGTGCGGCAGCACACTTTGTTGGACACCTTAGCCACTCATACACATTAACTACTACTGGTCAGCTACGTTATGAGGAAAAAGAAAATATGACTTTAAGCCATTCCTTACAAGTTGGCTAAAAAGAAAGTTTTGACATATTTTTGGGGACCCCCACCATACATACACCAACCTCTACTTGGCCCGGCATGGCACAACCCCCTATTTATACAGATAGAAGTTTTGTATTATGTGCACCTGCATGCAATAAAATCTCTCTGGCTCTAAGGCCAACTTTCAAACTGCAGCCAGGCCTGAGTACAGCAAACTGAATAATTCAAGTAGCCGAGTTTATGTGCAGTCACATGCACACAGAGTGCAGGCAAGTTTGTGCCCCCAAGAAGGTTTTATAATTCATGAAGCAATAATGGAAAAAAAGACAAAAATAACATAACAACAGATTACCTGGTGCCACTGTGGCCTGGTTGCTTGAGAACTGCGTGGGAATGCAGAGGTCATTGTCAATTGGAAATTTCTCACACTGAAGCATCTCAGGCCAAGGAAAGCCATAGGTCTCCATAACGGGGGCACAGCTGTCTCTCACTGCCTCACACAGGGAGCGGCAGGGGTAAATGGGCCGGTCGAGGCAGATGGGTGCAAAGAGTGAGCAAAGAAAGACCTGTGTGTCAGCATGGCAGCGCTTAGCCAAAAGTGGCACCCAGCTATTCGCCTGCTGCTTCACCTCAGGCATGGACTCGTGGTCCAGCAGATTAGGTAGGCGCATCTTTTTGTAGCCCACAGTATAGCAGAGACGAAGTTCTGCCGGGATGTCAATGCACTGCGCCTGTTTTGGGTAGCGAGTGTTCGGATTGTTGTCAGACTGCCAACTGTAGTAGTCATATTCCTCTGCAGATACAGCTGAGGGGAGAGCAAAGAGCAGTCCCAACACCATGGCTACCAGTTTTTGTGACAGAAGCCTTTTTTCATATTGCTCCATTCTGTGCTGCAAGAAGTGAAGTTACAAAAAAAAAAAAAAAAAAAGAAGGAATAGTCCTAAAATAAAGTTGCTTGCAAATCAAATTTCTGCCTCAAAATCATATGGTTGGCTCCTGTTCACTCTCTTTCCTCCTGGGTTTCTTGAGACCCCTTCAGCTCTTCTAAGCAGTTCTTTAAGAAGAGAGAGAGAAACTTTTGTTTCACTCTTCTGCTCTCCTGAGGTGCACCTTAGTGCTTAAGAGGCTGTGGATCATTGAGCTCTGCCACTCTGCAGCCCCTCTGTAGGCTGCGTCTCCTGGGCTCCTCCCATGGGCGTTTCCTCAGCCCCAGCAGCAGGCAGGAGCCAATTAGAATGTCAGGTCACCGCCCCTTTCATCAAAGAAACACACCCATCACACAGATTCCATTCCCTCCCCCTTTCCATTTAATTCTGGTCCTTTTATGTCACTGACAGACTTGACTCCAGGAACTGGCAGAGCAGTCAGGCTTTAGAAAATCCCGTTGAGGAACATGCAAAGAGAGAGAGAGAAAAAAAGACAATTCCTGCTACACCAAAAGTAAAAGATTGGCTTAATACTAAAGACAAATGGCATGAGTAAAAGTAATTACCAGTAAACAATAGGATTTGTTAAAGCAAACTGCATGATGAATCAGGGAATATCTTGATTAATTCTTTCTGAACTCTACAGTCAAGTTATATAGCTCCCTTCTATAGTCATAAAAACAGTCTTTGTTTAAATCAATACAAATGTTGAAGACTGTGAAGAGTGAGAGAAGTAGACTTTCGTATGGTTTCGCTTCATTTGATAAGCTTGTTTTTGTCTCTTTTGTAAATCAATCATTATTTTATAAAGTACCTCTCACCCTAATCATTGCTTTCAAATGGAGATCCTTTGTTAAACTGAATGCAAGAAATGTGAAGCGATTTATTAAATCAGTGAGATTGAGACTGAGTTTGCTTAAATGTCCCAACTTTTAATTTATCATATTTATAGACTTTCCTAACCATGCAATACTCATAGAGACAGCATTTTTAAAACTTAATAAATCCATCATTCTTTTTCTGAACATAAATACATTATAAATTCATAAGCATAGCCTTAGTAATGTGAATTATATTAAAAACAAATGTGACTTTGACTAAGACTCTGAATGTTTCTTTTTATTGTAATATAGCATCTTTCACAGTATTAAAACTGTTAAAGTAAATACCCTAAAGAGTGCCTAGGAACTCTGCGCTGTGGTCATTTCCAGAGGGAGGCATTTAAGAGGCATTCTAACCGCATGCACAAACCACCTTAACTAGTCCCTCACAGTCCTGAGAAGCAACAGCTCTACTCCAAGCTCTTACTCTATTGCTGAGCTTCCTATAGAAGTGAAAATCCCAAACAAGTTGTGAAGTTGAGATGGACATGACTAGAGCAGAGCTTCTTATGCATCTCAGTAGAGTTCAAGGACATAGTGTCTGAATGAAGCTTGTTAAAGACCTTAATGGTGGAGATGGTTTCAAGGATCTAACCAAAGGGTTTCTGCTACCAATCATTATAGCAGCCCAAGTAGTCAGCAATGTAGAGGGAAGCTGGGAAGATGAAGAAAGAGGCCTTTCAAGCAATGTTAGATGGACAGTCATAGAAGAAAAGGAAGGCCACAAAGATGCCAACTGTGGCAGTGACCAAAGCGAAGATCAATGTATACAGTAGGTGGAGTTTGGTGAGGCCATAGATAATAACTTCCAGATAGTATCTAAGAGGTTCTGGCGCACCATTCAACAACATAGCAAGGGAAGTTGAGACATTGTTCAGACTATTCTCAAGCAAGGATGGAGAAACATTGACTTCAACAGTGGATACCATTAGAAAGAGCACTTTGAAGAACTTCTCTGGATACATCTTCCTTGAGTTAGGCTGTGCCAGAGGAAATTGTTGGGGTTAAATTAATCTCTTTGGCTGGGTTAATTAAAAGCTCCATAGAGGCAAAGGTGCAGGGTTGGGCGAGATGCAACTGGAAATGCTAAAAGCACTTGATGATGTGGGGGGTAATTTGGCTTGCGTTATGAGTGATTTGGCCTTGGAAGAGTGTGATAGCGGTCCACATTTTTAAAAAGGAGAACGAGAGGGTGTGTTCCAGTTACTGAGGAATGACATTCCTCAGTCTGACTGAGAAAGCAGGAGTACTGAATGTCATTCAATTAATAATCTCTGTGATTGTTAATCATCATATTCAGAAGAAGGAATGGGGAGTGAATAAGGTACCATCTCTTTGTCTTCGTACAGAAATTTTAGCAGTTATTAATATACATTTTAAGCTTAAAAAAGGCTATATGTAAGACCATTGTATGCACTGTGAAAAACACTATATAAAGTAATAATTTATTTGCATTTAAAACAGTGAAGCAAACTCTTCCACCTGCCACTGATGTCATT
Organism: Polypterus senegalus; assembly: GCF_016835505.1. Classification (NCBI taxonomy): domain Eukaryota; kingdom Metazoa; phylum Chordata; class Cladistia; order Polypteriformes; family Polypteridae; genus Polypterus; species Polypterus senegalus. The sequence goes on from NC_053154.1 coordinate 273,597,166, forward strand.
AATCAAACCTTTTAGCATGAATTTGATTTTCTTCAACAATGTCTTTTATGAGGCTGTGAAGGTACTATATAAAAATAACTTTATTTTTTCAGAAAACCCCAATTCAGCAAAACCACATAAAATAAACTTGTAAAACGCCCACTAATGGAATTCCTCAAACTACTCCTTCTGTCAGTTTTCTGTCCATGGTTGGACCTACCTTGAAGCCAGTGTTGTCAGGGCAGCCTCAGGCCACTGTGACCCTGATTTGAATTACAGCAGACTGATAATGGTTGGTTAAGACAATTAATTTTGTGAGCCAGTTCTGTTCTTTGGAAGATTTAATTGGGACATCTGGGACAGACACTGATGGCATTTGACCCTAAGATGGGTAAGCAGGTGAACAGCTTTCTCAGTTTGTGCCCTAGTCAAGTGACAAGTCATTGCTGAGTTATGCACAAGACAACATGCTAGACGAGAGTTTAATAGGATCAAGTTGATTTGATTTAGCTGTACATATACATACAGTGTATTATTTTGAATAAATAAATCAAATTTATATGGCACATTCCACATCCATAACATAGCTTCTTCTAAAAACGATTCTTTTTAATTCTTTCCTGAATGAAATAACATGCAGTTTGAGAAGGATTATTTCATTTTTACTGTCATATGTTTGGTTAATCAGTCATTTTTAATTAATTTTCTATCACTGCCCTTTGCTATAAATAATATATATAGTGAATTGTAACAAACTCACACATTACGATATAAACATTGGTATTTATGAAGACTCCCAAAGTATTTGCTGCTGCAGATTATCACTTTTTGGTGGAATAACATGGAAGTTATTTTATGGGTTATTAAAAAGCAAGTTTTTATTTTTTTAATCTCTTAGCAGCTGCACTTCAGGAACAACAAGATAACCAAAACCTTGCCAGTGCTGCACATTTACATTATTTAATTTTTCATACTATTCATGACAATCAGGCGTTGTAAAGTCAGCAACATAAATCTGAGCCCAATAACTATTGTGTGGCATCCAGTGTATCTAAGCCCAAGATACAGAAATATTTCTTTCAAGTGCTTGTGACATTTTCTTATCTGAGAGCTACCCAGAAGTTATACTTACTGCACAGATGTGTTATATAGCACCTTTCCTTCTGAATGATACATGTTACTCTCAGTATGGCATGTAATACTACATCCAAAAACATAATTAATCACCAGATAAACGAATCTGACATCTGAGTGCAGAAGAAACTCTTTTGACTGTCTTCTATAATTATAAGACCTCATAGTTTATGTTATTTTAACGGTCTAAGAAGTTGTGGCACACCATTCAAAAACATAGTAAGGGAAGCTGAGACGTTGCTCAGACTGTTCTCAAGCAAGCGTGGTGAGACATTGACTTCAACTGATACAGCGCGTTGCTGCACCACCCAGATTGTGACCCGAGTGAAGCCTTGCAGTGGGTGATAATCTATAATAATGTTATTGTGTTCCAAGCCCACTTCCACCAAAACTATTCACAGGTACTGATTTTGAGATTTAGTATTTTCTATTATCATTTTCCTTCATGCTGCTCTCTCCTAATACTTGGTGGCAGGCTTAAATTCCCTGCTGTGGATTTTCCATGTTCTCTGAGTGTTTTTGTGCTCTTCCCTCCACTGTTTGAAGGCATGTAGTTAGGGCAGCAGTGTGGGCCCTGTGATTGACTGGTAGCTGCCAGCCTTACTTCTTTGTTGTTGGAATATGCTTGGTTCTCTCCCACTGGTATCAAATAAATTAAGAAAATTAATTAAAAGCAGAAGATGAGCTAGTTCAGTCAAATCTGGATTAAACTGAATGACAGTGTAATACAGCAGATACCTTTAACACTTCTTATTATTTGGACCCGTGTTCAGATCTTACTGGGGTTCCCTCTGTGTGAAGCTTGCATGTTCTGCCTGTGGAATTCCTGTGTGAACTCTTTTTTCCTTCAGAAGTTTTCCTGTTGGATTTAAATTCATGGATGGACTGGCATCTCTGCTATTGTTGAGGCAGTTTGCAACAAGTCTGTCTATGACTAACTGGGCAAAGAAGAGGAAGAATTGGAACCTATTTCAGCACAAACAATGATCTTAAATGTATTAATTGCAAAGCAAATTAAACCAGGCAGCTGCTGGTAGCCATACAGTATTCAGACAAGTGTTCAAGTCCATTCCGGGATACCTTCTGTAAGAACTTTATGTAATTTTATTGTGTTTTTATCTTTTTGTATGTGATTTTCCCCTCACAGATTTGCATGTTTATTTTTATGTTCGAATGCTTTGTGATCAACTCTTGTCAACCCAGAAATGGGTAAGAAGGTAAACAGCTTTCTCAGTTTGCGCAGTGCAACATGATGGATGAGAGTTTAGAAGGATCAAATTGATTTGGATTTGTCTAGAATTTAATCCATCCTTTCATCATTTGCTGTCAGAACAAACACTAGAGAGTGGCACGGTGGCACAGTGGTAGCGCTGCTGCCTCGCAGTAAGGAGACCAGGTCCTCTGCATAGTGTCCCAGGTCCTCCCTGCATAGAGTTTGCATGTTCTCCCCATGTCTGCATGGGTTTCCTTTGGGTGCTCCGGCTTCCTCCCACTGTCCAAAGACATGGGTGAATTGGCAACACTAAATTGACCCTTGTGTGCAGAGTCAGCCTTCTGGGTGTGCGGACCCTAGGACTGACCAAACCCAAGCGGGCCGGTTATGTCAAACGCTGTTACCAGTATGTGTGGACTTTATAAAATTGTGCATGAATTTAATAAAAATAATGTTAACATACACCGGATTTTGTCATTACAGTATTCAGCTAAATTGTTGCAAAATAACACACAGACTTTATCAAAATATAACTGGAGAATATAACTTGCTCAAACGGGACACGCAGACCTCAAAAGCGGGGCCCCCTTACGTGCCCCACTTGCCACCCCCAAACGCCGCAATTGCTTGTGTGTGTGTGCATGTGTGTGCATGTATGTGTGTGTATTCACCCGGCACTACACTGGCATCTGTCCAGGGTTTGTACCTGCTTTGCTCCAGACATCTCAGCAACCCTGGTCTGAATTAAGCGGGTTAGAAAATGACATGACATGACAAACACTAGAACTTCTTAACTTGAAAAAGGTAAGAAAACAAAATAGATGGAATATATTAAAATTATGTTTTTTGTGACTATTACGAACTTGAAATAACTTTTCACAGCATCATTTGTTACCTCCTTGCCAAGGTGACACCACAGTTTGAGAACTTCGTATGTTCTTCCTTTGCGCCTATGCCAATTTCCAAAAAGTGAAACACAGTTTTATGCAGGTCATCCGGATGGCATTAACATAGATACAGCTCTCTGTTCTAAGCATGTCTCCCAACAATAAGGCTTCCTGTGACTTTTGAACTTTGTGTACCCCGACCATAATGTCTGAATTATCATGTGGATTAACTTGTGTCTCTTTCCTTTATTGGCGTGCCCAATAGCCATTTGTGGTAGCGCAGCCTCTTTTGCTACTGATTAAGCTCCAGGCACTTGCATTTCTTATACTGTGCATCTGTCTGTCCATTCTTTAGCCTGCTCAAGGTGCCTATGTCAGCAGCAAAAGGCTCAAGGTAGGAACCCACCCTGAATGTATGTCCATTGCAGGGCACACTCGCCCAAACTGAGCCAATTAAGTTAAAAGTTCATATCTTTGGAATGTGGTGGAAAAACTTGTTTACCAGCAGAAAAACCAATACAGACATGGACAGAAAACTCCACACAGACGGTATCTTATGTGTGATCCTGCGAACCACCTCTGCTGATGCACTCATTCAGCAGATGCCCAGTGATTATATTTACCATATATACTGCTGGAGTTTATAGCACCTTTTCTTTTTTCTTTTGAATGACACACGGCATTGAAAAAGAAAAAAAATTACCACTAGAGGGACCAGATAGAAAAACTCAACTGAAATTTGAACAGGAAAGCAGCCTCTTGAACTCTCTTCACTTATTATAAGATTGCATAGTTTCTGTTGTCCTAGGAGTCTGGCAGTGGTGTAAAATAAATCCACTCCTGAAAAAGGTTATCGGAAGCAGTGTTTGTCTGAAGTAAAAATTAACCAAGTCATTAGGGATAAGCTAGAGCACTGAAAGCCTTCACTATGGTCTTGATTTGTATGCAAGAAAGTGGCCTGTCCAGCAGCTGCTCAGGTGTATCCAGCTAGGACTATCTAAACTGGCATTGTTTAACTCCAATTGTTCTTTTACATCCATCCATTATCCAACCCACTATATCCTAACTACAGGGTCATGGGGGTCTGCTGAAGCCAATCCCAGCCAACACAGGGCACAAGGCAGGAAACAAACCCCAGGCAGGGCGCCAGCCCACCGCAGGAGACACACACACACACACGTACCCACACACCAAGCACACACTAGGGACAATTTAGAATCGCCAATGCACCTAACCTGCATGTCTTTGGACTGTGGGAGGAAACCGGAGCACCAGGAGGAAACCCACGCAGACACGGGGAGAACATGCAAACTCCACGCAGGGAGGACCCGGGAAGCGAGGCAGCAGTGCTACCCACTGCGACACCGTACCGCCTCTTTTACAATAACAGCTTAAAAACACAATCTTTAGATATTCAAGTCTATGATTCAATTTTTTTATTAAAAACTAATTGTTTTATACAATGTCTTTTAGTGATCAGCATGAGTTACGTCTACACGCCTAATTCCACGACCATTTTGAGATAATCAGATTATGGTATTCATGCAATAAATACACAAACATATAACACATATCAGAAACCAAGCTGATTATGCACATGTTTTATTTTGTATAGTGCCATTAAATAATTTAAACTATTTTAAAGCTCTGCGCCTCGTCCATTTCAGGATAACTAGTTTATTGTATGTTACTTATATAATAAACACACACACTTAGATATAAAAAGCCAAGATTATGAATGTTTAATATAGTGCCTTTCATTGATGCATTACATTAGTTTATATCCCTGGTCCTTGGTTGTCTGAAGAAGATCAGATCATTGCAATTTTATAATGAATTACTAGAGACATACAAAACTTTAGACGATCAACAACCTTAATATTATATAGTGCCATTTAATACTGCATACTCCACTGAGGTGATATAAAATGTGTCATTATTATTATTCAAGTTGAGCAATATCAAGTTAAGCGACTCATTCAGGGTTATTCAGTAATTCATGTTTCAGGATGAATTCAGCAGCTAAGCAACTAAAGAATGGGACGAGGACCACATGAGGACTTCGGCATTCATACATTGATACAAACAGCAGGATCAATGTCAGACCCAAGATGGCTTTGGCATTTGTACAACGTGTTAATGCTATTTAGCATCCTTGTGTAATTGGACAGCAGTGGGTGAGGAGAATGCTGCTTATTTTACTCTTCAAATTAATTTCCTATTTTCTGAGTCAATTTTTTTCTGAAAGAAAATAAGAGACTGATCTGACTGTGCAGAATTTAAGGCAGAATCGATCATGTGATAAATAAACCTAAGGCTGGGTACACTCAGGCACGTATCTACACATACTCTCACATTTGATCAACTAATCCATCATTTTTCATCTTATATAGCACCTTTAGGTGCACAGCCCATAAAAGTGTCTTATATAGACTGTATGGGTCAGGCAGTCAAGGAGAGATGGAAGCATGGTGACACTAGGAAACAGATTAAGGTATTAAACCAGCAAGGATGTCAAACAATTAAAGTGTAACTTTATAAATAAAAATATTCAGTGTTGTCTGTCCATGTTGTTTAGGCCTTATTATGTGATTTCATTGTTTCAAAATTCAAAATGTGGACACTGCTTGGCTTGTATTCCCCAAGCCATACCCCTAACATGTATGGCACGAATCATTATTTATGTGCTAATTTGTCTGGAAACTCTTGCTCTGGTCATTGTCTAGTTCTTTATGTCTTATTGCGTATTCCTACTCTTTTGTTTGTAGACCCCTCTTTTCTTTTACCTCGTAAAGCTCTTGGTGGGAGTGCTGTCAATGAAAAATAATACATAAAGATCCTCTCTGAAACGTGCTATATTGCATACTGTAGATATTGGTGTCTTCAGAAAGGCCAAAACCCCCAATTCCAAGCACTGTCCAGCACAGATTACAAAAAAGCGAACATGTAATTTATAACCAAAGCCTCACAAGCCTGCAGAGAGAGTGCTTTTTTTGAATTTTAACTGCTGGTATCGCCAAGGTTTAGACATTACTGACAGAGTGTGGCAGCCCTTCAACCTTTGCACCTAATCAATAATGAGAGCAGTGATCACCAGAATACATTAATCTTCTCTCACAGACGTGAGCCGTTCTTTGAGACACGGCAGTGAAACTTCAATCAATTTCAAGGTTGGCAGACAAATACGCATTTCATAAATGTCTTCATTGTGTCCTGAAGCATTACCACAAACGCAGGATTCTCTTTACCAGTCACCTGTGAAAAGGTAGAGTGGCAATCAAAGAGCCGCATAATGTCATCTGCGCAAAGATGAAAGGGGTGCCTGCGAAAGTGGAAGAGTGAAAAACACAGCAACAAATCTGATAATGTGCGACTCCATTAAATAAAAACACATTCAGGTTCTTTGTAGCACCCAGACTTTGTGAATCTTTCTTTTTCTCCTTCACACTTTTAAATTCTGTTATTGACCTGAACTCCATAGAGTTTTTGTTACGTTTTCACATCTCGAAGCCCTTTAATCAGCTGCTTCTCCATTTAATGCCAGGCTCTGTCTTTACAGAGTTTCTTCACTATTTCACAGGAGGGAATTCTGTCCATCTTGCTCTTCTGTGTTGCTTATTTGAAAATATTTAATCTAATTCTGATGGTAACCTCCATACCCATTAACTCACCATCAGGAAATACATGTGACATAAAATACATAGAATAAGTAGCACTAAAACAAACCTTTGTAATATATGGTGGTCCCTCAACCAAGCATACACAAACACAGAATAAAATATACATGCAAAACAAAATGAAATGAATGATATGATACAAGAAGTGTAGTGGACAGGAGTTATTTGGGAACATGAGAAGACACAAAAGGTAAATAAAAATTGACAAGCTGTGTGGAGCTCAATGGCTTTTTTCCCCATCTAAACTTTGTCATAATATCACTCTTTTCACTAACTCACACTAATTATGTATGATACTGTAAATAAAATAACACTCATTCATGCACTATATTACACTCATATACTGTAAGGCATATACACACTACACACAGTAAGACACTCACTACTACATTTACTGAATGTGACACTCACATAAACTAGCACACACACTATGAATGACCCAGACAGCTCTCATGTGTAACACAATAATGCAAAGGTACACCTTCTGAAGCCAGCATACATAAGGCGCACATAAATATAAGAAAATATACATAATTAGGGTGCAATAAATCACAATAACACATAAATGCACAGTATATTATATTATATTGCTGTAATATTATGACTGTAAATAACACAGTTATAACATCCACAACATTGCACATTTAGATTAGAAAATAGCGCTCTGTCAGGAGGGCGCACATTAATCCACAAGAAGATGTACATACTAATACACCATAATATACACATAATTAGGGCACTATAAAACACAAACATGCAGCAATAAACAATTGTGTATTTGTATTATGCAGACAAATGCATGTTAACAAGCTAGCTTTATGGGATGGACAGTGCACAAAGGGTGGGCATCCCGAGAGGGATGAGGCAAGGTTGCTTACCTGGATGGAAAGCCAGCCCTTTAGAAGCAAGAAAAATAAGGCAAAAAATGTGTTGTCTCGGCCAGAGGACCGGAAGGAGATGCCAGTGCAGAAGTGGGCACGCTGGAATCCCAGCAGGGTTGGACCAAAGAACAATACCCGGGACTAGGGGAGACAACCTGTCAGAAATACATCCTCCCCCAATACTCTAGATGACAGCATCCTGGGGCAACATTACGTGCACAGAAACCTGCAAGGCATGCTGGGAACTGTAGTCCTTTGGAGCAGCCTTTTCAGGTTCTGTTTGTGTTGCCAAGGGGTGCTGCAGGGTTCCATGATCCCTACTTTTTGGGGCTGCCATTTAACCCAGAAGCTGTTCCAACAGGCTATACACAAAGCAGTGGGAGTACTCCTGGGACCAACATAAAAGAAGCTGCTTGACCTCATCTAGGTGAGGCAGAGTTGGGTGGAATAGGACAAAGCTTTCCTAGAAGAGTGGAAGGAGAAGAAAAAGAGTACTGTATTATTGTCATTTGCAAAGCATTTTGTAAGGTATGTTGTGACAATACATTTTTGTATTGTACCAGGACTTGTGTTGGTAATAATATGTTAACTCCAATCACATGCTCATGCACCAGTATTAGACTAACACAAAATAACGCTACAGTATAATCAATCATATACTGCAAAGAACTATACAATATTATACTCACACAGTGCTAAACAATCGGCATGCAGAACACACAATAACACTCTTTCAAGTTAGCATGCACATAAGTTAGCATATACCAACCCACAATAGTACACACATGCACAGGGAACAAATAATTACAATAACACACACATTATTATTCAATGTTACACTTTTATATAGATGCTGTATGTGTGCAGCACTTCATACGATGTCATCTCACAGTCAAATGCACATAGATGAGTATTATGCTAACGCACAATATTACATATCCAACTAGGCTATAGAAAATCACAAAAACACTCATGAACATGCAATATTAAACTTTTACAGTATTTAATAATTCATATGGACATCACACAATAGCACATTCAGTAGGGCCTGCTGATAACAAAATACACTTTCATTAGCACATAGTAACATACACAAAATAACAATAACAGTGTCACACGATACAACTCACAGACAGGACACACTTTAAAATATCCATATGCACATGAAAAGTGACACATGGTAACTCAACAATGGAAGAGACACATTAACTTGCAGTGAAACACATTAAAGACAATGTTGCATTAAAAAATAGTACTGTACACCCTAACAGGACAATGTTAACACAGGTACAGAATAACACACACACACACACACACACACACACAGAACAACACATATACATTCCACAAAAGCAAGGCCATGTGTACACTAACCTTTATGAAAATAGAAATCCATCCATTCATTTTCTGCACAGATATCATCATATAATTATGCAGACATCAGCTCAGAATAATAGCCACAAACACAACATGAAGTAACTCACCTGCTAATACACTAAATTATTCAAAGACAAGCAGATGCTAATAATAGAAAAAACACCCAAACACAAACCACATGTCCTATAACATCTGTCCATCCATGCATTTCTGGACTCACTTAATTGACATCAAATAGGAGGCAATTCCTTTCTGGTGCGAGGCCTGAACCTCCTTTCAAAATCAATTGCATAATAGTATGTACACATAATGATAAGTATAAAGGGACAATTGCTCTAATACTCAAGGATAGCCATATACAGTACAACTGCTGTCAGAAATAGATGTAACTGTAGGAAATAGGTCCAGTATTAGGAAGGCTAGGAAGCTCTGGAGCTACAGTATGTGGGATGTTAAGAGATGCTAGCAATCAAACATCTGGAATTCTGCATGTGGCTGACATTTTAAAAACATAAGCATTAGTCAAGACTCCTTTGTAATAGCAAAGGACAAAAGGTGCACTCCTCTCAGAAATAAACACATAAATAACTAGCACACCACTCGATCTTTTGCAGCAGTTTACTCTTCTTGGTAGATAACGTGATCCAGGTATTTTGGGACACCTTTGCTTTAAAAATAAAATTTTCATTTTATTGAAGCTTGGAATACACAGAAGAAGAGCATCTCCACAGAGTTCTTAACTTTCGAGATTCAAAATTCCCACGTTTGTGTTTGTCATCATGCTAAATCCAGAAGACATGTAGACTGCCCTCTACTGGCCTTTACTTTAAGTTACACTGGAATTAGCAGACAGTTTAGCACCAATCCAATCAGGCCTGAGAAGTTCTTCAGTGAACAAGATTATGATTAAATTTAAAGACAATACTCTCATCTTCTTTCTCCTGGAATAAAACAAAAATTGCACAATGAACACGAGGCATGAGTTCATCAGTCACTACAAGCAAATATGATGGCTATCAAGTCATTATCATTATTATTGATTTGTCAAGCACCTGTTTCCCAGGTGATTTACATCTGCAGAATAAAGCACAAATCTCTACCTGGATCGTTTTTTTTCCAAACAGAGTTATGCCAGATCAAATGACTTGTTCAGGGTCAAACAGTGAGTTGCCAGAGTGGAATGACTTGGCAGTTTTTTGGTTTACAGTCCAGGCCCCTATACATGACATCATATAGAGCCAACTATGATGGATAGTCAATTGGTTTCGAGGTAAACAAAGTAAGTACACACCATTTTCTGTCAAAATATCCACAGGGCCCCTTGGTTATGAAAACTACATTGTTTATTGGATAAAAATGTGTTCATGTTGCTGGCAGACAATCATAAATTGATCTCTCTCTGTTAAATATTCTGTTGTATACTGCTGATGGTGTGAAGTCCAAAATGCTCTCCTTTACCCAGAGAGGCTTGACACATAGAACACTTGATGGGGATAAAAGCAGAACCTTTAATGAAGATGGTCTGCTCTAGTACCCAAGAAGTGGAGCTAAAGCTAAAGCAACATGAACAGAGATTCAATTCATGCTGTGTGCTCCATGTACAAAATGGATGCTTGAGCTCAAACATTAAGCACCTGTATGTCATAATGTATTAAAATAATTTTGTAAAAGATTACAGATTTGCACTCACTGAATAAAATATTCAAAACACCTGTGTACCTGATTATCCATGCAATTATCTAATAAGCCATTCATGTGGCAGTTCTGCAATGCATAAAATCAGGCAGATATAGGTCAGGTTCACATCAAACATCAGAATGGGGAAAAATGTGATCTTAGTGATTTCGACAAGGCATGATTGTTGGTGCCAGATGGGATGGTCTTGAATATTTCTGCAGATCTTCTGGAATTTTAACGTACAACATTTTGCACAAAATGGAAGGAAAAACAAATACATTCAGTAAGCATCAGTTCTGCAGACAGAAATGCCTTGTTGATGACAGAGAGGCTATGGTAACTCATCGCTCTGTACAACAGTGATGAGGAGAAAAAATGGACTATGGCAGATGGATTATAACAACAGAAGGCCAAATCAGGTTCCACTCTTGTCAGGCAAAAACATAAAATGGAGACTGCAGTGGGCACAGGCTCAACAATACTGGATAGCTGAAGACTGGAAACACATAGCCTGATCTGATGAATCTTGATTTCTCCTGAGACACATTGATTGTAGGATCAGAATTCAGTGCCAACAGCATGAATTTGTGTACTCAACCTGCCTTATGTCAAAACTTCAGTCTAGCAGTGGTAGTGGTGATGTGGGGAATCTTTTCTTGCCACACTTTACTCATGTTAACACCAATCAGTCATCTCCCGAATACCAATTTACCTATTTAAGTATTGTTGCTGACCATATGCATCCCTTCGTGGCCACAATTTGCCCATCTTCTAATGGCTACTTCCAACATGATAATAAACTATGTGTCAAAGCAAAAGTTCTATTAAAATGGTTTCATGAACATGACAATGAGTTCAGTGTTCTTCAATGGCCTTCTCAGTCACCAGATCTGAATCCAATAGAACACCTTTGGGATGTGGTGGAACAGGACATTCACAGCATGAATGTGCAGCTCACAGATCTTCAGAAATGACATGATGCAATCATGTCGACATGGACCAGAATCTCGAAGGAATGTTTCCAAAATCTACGGGAATCCATGCCATGAAAAGTAGAGGCTGTTTTGAGAGCATATTATCCAGTAGTAGTACATTTTCTTAAGAATATGCTCAGTGAATGTAAATTTATACTATTAGGCATTATGCTGGTACAGTGGGCTTCTAGGTTTGAGTCCAAGCCAAGTCACCATCCATGAGGAGTCTGTATGTTCTTGTCATGTTATTAGTTATTCCCACATTCTAAACAAGTGCAGGTTAGGGTTAAGGTGGCGTTCTTTTGGTCATTGTGGGTAAACAGGTTTTGTGATGGACTTGTGGCCTGTCAGGGTTTAGTTTCAAATTTTGCTAGGATAAGATGGACGACAGACATCATAAGAAATAAAGGTTGATTTAAATTACCACAACAGGTTCTTACTGGAACTCTAAGCAAGTCACTTCAACTGCCAATATTCCACTTGACAGTACTGTGGACAGGAGTTTAATGTGTACAGGAGCTGACCAGACCTCAGATCATGTACCTCTGATTTTGAATCCTCAGATGCACTCCAGAACTCCAAAATCCATTAATGTTGCACCAATCTGTTTTTTGATTGGTTGAAAAAAAAACATCAAAATTGTGGAAACTTCACAAATCAAAATAAATCATCAAGTAAATGTAAAACTCAGAGTGAATGTTGAAATCAGAGATAAAAGCAATGAGGACAGAGAGTTCCATTAAGTCATCCCTGAGCACAAAGAAAACTTGAAGAAGACAAAAATATACTTTGTACAACAAAGGGTTTCATCAGAAGGAAGGTTAAACTTAACGGGATGATCAAAGTACAATCAGCAGAAATAGAAACCAAACCCAGGATTACAAGTGCAGACTTGATCCTGAATCAAGAAAACACATCAGGGGACAACCTGTTAAAAAGTGAATAGCAGCAAAATCCTGTGCTGCAAAGACTATACTAACTGGGCTTCAACCTAAAACACCCATCCCCAATTTCTTCAGTCCATGTAATTCAAATTGCCACTGAGGTTTCAGAGAGAGAGCAAAAAACAATAAACAAAAAAACGGACGCTGAGAAAAAATAAAGAGATAAAATTACTATTACCCATTGTCATGCATGTGCGATTAGAGGACAGTCAAAAGGCTCGATGGCGCGTGAAAGACCAAGAGAGGAGGAACTGGAATAGGGCACTAATGCTTTTCTCTCGTTCCATCCACAGAAAAACGGCAGAGTAAAAACATTCCTACCTGACATAAAACTTCAATATCCACCACCATCCCGATGAAATAAGAAGACTCTTCTTCTGGCTACAAGAAAATACCTCACTTCCGGTCTCCTTCCGATGTCCTCAGTTCCATCCCTCTGATACTGATGCCATCTCCGGCCACTACCTTCTACGACACCAGCTGCTGATCTCACTTCCTTTTCTTTGTTTATTGTACTTCCTGTATAGTCTCCATATAAGTCAGAGCATTTTCTGTTATTTTGTCAAATGTTTAATTTGATTTGTGACCATTTGACTGTACTGGAACCTGAAACCAGTATACAGGGAGGCTCCCCAACACTTCACCCGTGTCTCTGTGCTTTTTGCTTATCACACCATTCAGGAGTTCAGTAGCACAAGGTTACTGAAGGGTAAAAATTAAGTTTCACGTTGTAATGAGAGCTGCAACAGTGGAGTCAGACAGACAGACAGCCAGACAGACGTAGACTGCCGCACTACTGGACTTCACAAGTTTGAAAAATTGCTCTGTGCGCTACTCTCTGTCATGTTATTTAATTTATTTATTTTTTGTGATCTTTTATTGAATTTATTAAAAACATATAACATTTCATACAATCAAGTCAAAACTTAAAAAAACTAAATTCAATTCAACCCCCACCCATGAGAAACTGAGGAAGGCAAACATCCAGAGTAAAACTTTTGAGAGAAGTAAAGAGAGAAAGGAGTCTTTTCCCCCAATATAAATGCTTATTCTAAAATGTTATTGATTAGATCCTGACAGTTTTTAAAAAAGTTTTGAACAGATTCTCTAAGTGAGAATTTGATTTTTTCACATTTCAAATGGTAAATAACATCAGTTACCCACTGACATAAAAGAGGTGGGCTAGAATTTCTTCCAGTTGAGCAAGACAAGTCTAAGTGTTAGTAGTGAAGTAAAGGCAACTACAGCTTGTTTGTCCTTCTCCATTCTAAGCCTGGAAGTACATCAAACACAGCTGTTAGGGGTTAGGAGGGATTGTGACTCCAAGGGTGTCTGATCGGTGTTTAAAAAGTTTGGTCCAGAATAATGTTAATTTGGTGCAGGCCCAAAACGTATGAGGCTGGAGCTCGATTGCAACATTTGCAGGTTGGATCTTGTCCTGGAAAGATTTTGGACAATTTTACTTGCGGTCATTTTAACTATTGCATCATGATGTGGCATAACAATAGCACAGAGTTTAGATAAGCATTATGGCCTATGGATATACAACATGTTAAAACACTGTGGCACTTTTGTCATGGCATGTTTACATTTCCAGTTAGACAGTAATGTTAAATTTCTCCAGTTATTTGTTTAGACATGCAGTAAGAAGGTAAGAGTTGTGCAGCCTCATCTGTGCATCTACTGATATTTTAGGCATATTTGTTGATTTGGGTGGTTTGAGGACTGAAATCTACATCTCCTGTGGCTCTTCATTATCATCTCTTTTAATGTTAATCCTTTTAATGGAGTGTGACACACTGTTTACTTCAAATACATTTTCTACAGTTTATATTTTCATGAACATAGCTGTCAGTTCTTTCAAGCTTTTATTGACTATAACACTATCGTTTTAAGTGAAAAACAAAGAACACACACAATAACAATGTATAATTCATATTTACTATTTGTCCACTGATGCTGTTGAATGCCAGTGTATAATATGATGCAACAGAAAAGTTTTTCCTTTATTATATATTTTTAAAATGTGCAGTGTGCTCTCTGCACACATGACACACATTTATATGTCTAACTAGCCAACCCACGGCGTACCATACGCCACATAATCAGGCCAGTTTTTTAATAATTTTTAAGCACATGGAGAAACTTAAGATTTGAAAAATCGATAATGTAATAAATCAGCAAGAAAAGCAACATTGTAACAATGCACGGAACGAACCAACACACAATCGTCCGTGCAGCGATCAGGCGCAGAGGGTGGAACGGGAGGAGAGGAGAAGGACGTCCACTCGCTCCCTCCGTCATGTTAGTCTGCTGATTTCTTGTGCAGCATGTACTGCCTGCTCATGTGCCCACCTCCAACTCGTCACTCGAGTCGTTGTCGTCTTTGTACAGTCCAGATGCACCTGTGACTCATGCAGATTTTTCATTGCTCTGTGCGGTTTTGGCTGCCTTTCTATATATAATCCACCAAGACACCCGACCATGGTGGTAGCGAGGTGGGAGGGGGGTGTGTACAAAGTGCAGGAGCATCTAAGAAGACGCATGTTTGTTGCGGATGCGAATTGCTGTATGCAGCGTGTAAAACAGTTTGCTATGGTGCACGCGGTCGTGCATTGTAACCGAAAACTCCTTTTTAAAGACTGCTCACTTCATTGTGTATACGACTGTAGGTGAATGAAAAGATGCAACTCTGGAGAGGGCAACATAGAATACGGGTGGCTCTGTGAGTTGTCGTCGTATCCAATGGTCTTGGAGTTGGTGGGTGTGGCTACTTCCTGCGTGCACCATAGGTGTCTCACTTGTAGGCGGCTTAGTGAAATCACGCCCCTTCCAGCGTGCTTTCCATGGTTGTCTTGCCGCCCCGTCCGGCGTGCTTTCCATGGTTGTCTTGCCTTAGTGAATTATATATATAGATAGGGTTTTTTCGACTGTAGATGGGTCAGAAGCTTGCTTTCTGTTGGACCAGGTTAATAAGAGTACATTTGATCTTTACAGTTCAAAGTTGCCTTCATGAGGTATTATATTGGTTCAGAAATGTGACACTAAGTGATCTGTGTAATTGTTACCACCCAGTTTAAAGCAAAGTTCACTTATAGGGCCTGTCTATACGTGAGGTGCTCCTAAATGTACTGTGAGGTGTCATCCCCTGTTCTCACAAATAATGCATAAAACACTCCTTGCTCATCTTCCTTTACCAACTCCTTTTTCACACCCTGGCTTCCACCTGAGGCCTTACCTTAGTTCAGAGAATATCAACTAGGCTTATACTGGGACTGAGAGTTTTGAGTTATGAGGAGAGATTGAAGGAGTTGAACCAGTTCAGTTTAAGCAAAAATAGATTAAGGGGTGACATGACTGAAGTGTTTTAAATTATTAAAGGAATTAGTGCAGTGGATCCGGGCCGCTACTTTAAAACGAGTTCAACAAGAACATGGGGATACAGCTGGAAACTTGTTAAGGGTAAATTTCACAGAAATGTTATCAAGGTTTTTTGCAAACAGAGAACCATATTGATTAAATTGCCAAGTAGTCTGATTAAGAGTCGTAATTTAAGGACCTTCAAAACTCAAATAGATGTTTTTTGGAGAAATTAGGTGGATAGGATCGGTGAGCTTTGCTAGGCTGAACGGCCTCTTTTTGTCCATATATTTCTAAGTTTTTTTAAAACACTCAGTTCCCAACTCAATGGCCATTTGGCCAAAAGGGAATTTTAACCTCCACACATGACTTACTTCCTGTTCTCCTATGGGAATTACTTCTAGGGTCCTGGGTGCTTTGAAGAAACTGTGGTTCTGTGTATCTCCAGTAGAGCTACCTCTTCTGAACCCAAATGCTTCTGTAGTTCCATGCTACATCTACCACAGAACTTTAGTGGTGAACCTCAAAAAAGTTTGTTCTTCCCAGAATTGGTTGAAGAGTGCATACAAGATGTCAAGGAGCTCCAGTTTGAGGGGATCCACACTATACTAATGGATGTTTCCCATTGCTTTAACTTTTCATTCACAATACATAACATTGGGCATAGTCCACTTTGTACTAATTCTGTAGTTATGTGTCACTTCAGTTATCAGACTATAAAGTCAACAGGTCAACCATTTGCTTTTCTCAGTGCTCACAAACACTGTAGTAGTCTCTGTGATCCTGGCATCACACTCAACTCAAGTTTTTAACTCAAGTGGCTGGTTAAGCCTAAAATAAAGCAAGACTGTGAGAGCTGAAAAACTTCCTCCACCTGCTTATCATTCTATTATTAACTTAGCCATCTTGTGATAACACACAGTGCATGTCATGTGGTTTTAAGTGGTGTTCATTATAAAGGGCACTATATGCAGCAAATCTTAATTTATTATGGCTTACATACCAACTCTGAATTACATTGTAAGCAAGCATAACTGATCTTAATAAGTAACATTCTGAAACTCACTTAATGCAATTCATAGAGAGCTTCAGCCTATACATGCAGCACTGGGCACAAGGCAGGAATTAATCCTAGGTTAAGATGTCATTCTTTCACAGGGCACAATAATGCACACACACACACATTAACGATGTACGGTAGGTGTGTGGGAGAAAGTTGGGGAATGTGGGAGTGCTGACAGCTAAAATGCTGCTTTGAGAACCTGGCCTCCTTAAGTTTTAGCCTAGTGTCTCTGGAGCAAATAAAAAGTCAGCCCTGATCCCAGAGTTGACCCTGGTGAAGGACCAAAGGTGCTTCTGTGCCAAAGAAGAAATGAAGAGTTAGGAGGAGAGGAGAGAAGGACTCAGCTAACTGAAAATACAGAGTCTAAGGGTCAGAGAGAGAGAGACGGGAGATCAAGGAAATTCTTTTAGCACTGCACTAGTGTGTAGATGGACAAGCCACCCCACCTGATAGGAAGAGGTTCAAAACTCTGTTCAAGTATAGTACTGTGCAATAGTTTTAGGCACATGTAAAAAAGCACCGTAAAGCAAAAATACTTTTGAAAATGAAATGTTTCTTAATATCAAAAAATATTCTATAAAGAGCAATAAACAGTACAAAAGTAATCCCAATCAATATTTGGTGTAACCACCATTTGTCCTTTGCATCAGTTCTCTTAGGTACATTGTTTTATAAGATAATCAGATGGTAGTTTATTCTAAGCATCTTGAAGATTTAGTCTGCAGAAGAACCGGGGTAATCTTCAACCAATAAATAAATAAATAAAAATAGAAAGGAGTGAAGCAGGTGGTATGGCCTCCACAAAGCCCTGAATCTCAATATCATTATGGCTGTCTTGCTTGCTTTAGTATCTCTAGTTAATAATGGACAACCTTGATGGTGTTGAGATCAGGGCTTTTTTGGAGGCTATACCACATGTTGCAGAACCATTTGTTATTATTTTTGATGAAGAGAGCTTTTTTTCGGCCTATGCTGTGTTTATGAGATCATTGACCCACTGCAGCATGAATTTGGGACTGATCAGATGCCTCCCTGGTTAGTATTTTGTGATGGAGAATTAGCTTGTATCTCTAAATATTGAGGATTCCATTAATTCCTATCATATCACTGAATTCCAGTTGCAAAAATGCGGCAGTAAACCACCACCACCATGCTTCACTGTTAGGCTGCCAACACACTTATACTGTGACCCGACATTTGCGCGCCGACAAAATAGCGCCGAATAAAACGCGCAGTCAAAATCGCGTCGACAAAATCGCCCCAACAAAATCTCGAAAGTTTCATTAAATATGAATTACTAGTTTAAAGCATATATAATAATGTTTATTTTGGAAGTCAGTATTATGAGTCGCGGCATGCCATCAGCACGGCACGCAGATAGTCCTTAAGATCACGCCCTGCATATGTAGGAAGAATTGCAGCAAGGTTGTCCCACTCTCTTGGCCTCTCTCGTGATTTTGTCGTGACGATTTTGTCGGTGCGCATTTGTCGAAAACCAGTTAGCGGGTTTGTCAGCGCTTATTTGTCCATCGCGGTTTTGTCGGGGCACATATGTCTATCGCGCTTTTGTCGGTGAACTCACTTATACATGTAGCGTTCTCTAGCTCTTCTTTCTGAGCCAAAAATTTCAAATCAGTCAATCTGGAGCTCTTACTGCAATTCTTCTGCACCCAAGTCTAGGTAGGTGTGTAGGTGTGTCTCTTAACTTTGTTTCCGCTTTTGAAGAATAGCTTTTTGTCAGCAACTCTTTCATGAAAAACATGCCTGACATGACTTCTCTAGGGTGTCGAAGGGTGTACTCGGGTTCCAGTGGTTTCTGTCAGTTTGATCCATCTCTTGCATCTGCTGCAGTCAGTTTCCATGGCCGTCTGCTTCATTTTTACTGTCAGCCTTTCCTTGTGCTTTTCCAGAAGAGCTTGGACAGCATACTGTACCTTGAAACGCTCAGCTGCCATGAAATTTTTGATTGGGGGAGGAATTGCTGATGCAAGGTGACCATCTTGTGTCTAGATGCTCTGCTCACTCTTGTCATGGAGAGAGAACTGATGATTTGAAATTTAAACTGTCACATCTGCCACAGCCTCACTTTTTAGTCTGGTTGTCCTTTGCCCAGTTGTATTCCACCTAACGGCTGTTTCTATTTCAGTTGATCAGTTTGGTTCAATTTTCACATTATGTCACTGCTCAATAGCAGCTGTTTGTTATCTTTGTTTAATGATGCACTGGGCTAAAGACCTACAAAGTTATTAGGTTTTTATCTGAAAAGTGTTCTTGTACTTAATGTTGCTGTCTTCAATGAAATACAAAAAGTTATCTGAAAAATTAAATGTAGAAAATGAGTGTTTGACACACTAATGTAGAAGAAAAAAATAAAGACAACTTGATATAAAAAAAGTAGTGCGCCTAACAGTTTGACAAAGTAGTGTAAGCCCAGTTTAAGTTATGTTCCTTTTTTATTTTCATCTCTTTGGTGTATCCCTTTATATATCAAAGATGAATGTTTTTATTAGCCTTTTGCCTCCAGGTCACTGGTCTGAGTGTGAAAAGCTGCTAAGTGATATCTTGTGTCCTACAGTAGTGGTTATAAGGAAACCGTTCTAGATAGCTTAATAAGATAAGTGGTTTTCTATCATTTTGCTTTTAAAAGTGGTTTGATATTGCTAAGTAGGCCTGTTGAGCAATATCATTGCATACTGCAAAAGCTGTATAGTAACTATGTGTATGCAGCCCATCTCAATTCTATATCTTATCACAAGTTGCTTCTCCACCTTTAAAGAAAGCCAGTTCAATAGTAAATCAATCTGTTCGGTCACTAGAGTGACCCTTTTAGCCATTATTTATCTCACATGAAAGCTTTATTACCTCAAATGAATGTTCCACAGTGCACAAAGATGTAGGAATTGTATACTGTTCAAAGAAATTAAAGGAACACTTTTTAACTGGAGTATCGCATCAAGTCAATGAAACTTCTGGGTTATTGATCTGGTCATTTAAGTAGCAGAGGGAGTTGTTAATCAGTTTCAGCTGCTTTGGTGTTAATGAAATTAACAACAGGTACACTAGAGGGGCAACAATGAGACAACCCCCAAAACAGAAATGGTTTAACAGGTGGAGGCCTCTGACATTTTTCTCTCCTCATCTTTTCTTACTGTTTTTTCACTAGTTTTGCATTTGGCTATGGTCAGTGTCACTATTGGTAGCATGAGCATGAGACCTTACAGAGGTAACACAGGTAGTCCAGCTTCTCCAGGATGGCACATCAATAGGTGGCATTGCCAGAAGGTTTGCTGTGTTTCCCAGCACAGTCTCAAGGGCATGGAGGAGATTCCAGGAGACAGGCAGTTACTCTAGGAGAGCTGGGCAGGGCCATGGAAGGTCCTTATCCCATCAGCAAGACCAGTATCTGCTTCTTTGGGCAAGGAGGAACAGGATGAGCACTGCCAGAGCCCTACAAAATTACCGCCAGCAGGCCACTGGTGTGAATGTCTCTGACCAAACAATCAGAAACAGACTTCATGAGGGTGGCCTGAGGGCCCATTGTCTTCTAGTGGGCCCTGTGCTCACTGCCCGGCACCGTGGAGCTCGATTGGCATTTGCCATAGGATACCAGAATTGGCAGGTCCACCACTGGCACCCTGTGCTTTTCACAGATGAGAGCAGGTTCAGCCTGAACACATGTGACAGACGTGAAAGGGTCTGGAGAAGGCGTGGAGAACATTATGCTGCCTGTAACATCGTTCAGCATGACCAATTTGGTGGTGGGTCAGTGATGGTCTCGGAAGGTATATCCATGGAGGGATGCACAGACATCTACAGGCTAGACAACGGCACCTTGACTGCCATTAGGTATCAGGATGTATTGTCAGACTCTGTGCTGGTGCAATGGGTCCTGGGTTCCTCCTGGTGCACGACAATGCCCAGCCTCATGTGACGAGAGTATGCAGGCAGATACTGGAAGATGAAGTAATTGATACCATTGACTGGCCCCACACTCGCATGACCTAAATTCCAATAGAACACCTCCGGGACATTATGTTTCGGTCCGTCCGACCCCACCAGGTTGCACATCAGACTGTCCAGGAGCTCATTGATGCCCTGGTCCAGATCTGGGAGGAGATCCCCAGGACACCATCCATCATCTCATTAGGAGCATGCACCTACGTTGTCAGGCATGCATACAAACACGTGGGGGCCATACAAACTACTGAGTACGATTTTGAGTTGATGCAATGAAATTTTGGCAAAATGGACAAGTCTGCCACTTCATTTTTTCACTTTGATTTTCGGGGTGTCTTTGAATTCAGCCCTCTGTATGTTGATAATTTTTATTTCAATCAAATTATGTGGCATCCTTTCGTTCCTAACACATTACCCAGTCCATATCAGTATAGATATCCAGCATGATTTTTTTCCCATTGAGATATGATATTTTTTCAAAGTGTTCCTTTAATTTTTTTGAGCAGTTTACAAATGCCATACAGAACATCCAGCCAAAAAATGAACCCTGATCCCTGGGGCAGGAGACAATAACACTGACCATGCCACTCCATTAGCATGTAAGAGGTAGAGACATAAGTCCCTTCTCATGTAGAATCTTCAACATGGTGACAAATTCACAAGAGGCCAAACAGCTGTCATATGTTGTGTTAATTGTTGCTTGTAATATACATTTGGGTTTTATTTTTAACTAGCAAAATACCCGCGCTTCACAGCGGCGAAGTACTGCCTTAAAATTTTTATTAAGAAGAAAACTAAACCTTTTTAAACTGAGGGAAAATATACCAATAATTATTTGTTAAGGATCTCTTTGTATACCACATTGTGAGTTCGGCCCTCCGGTTGTAATATGACCAAGCTGTGCGCTGAGCTTACTCTTGAGCATGCAACTTACAGTTGGCCATGTGAACAGTAATCTTGTCTCAAATCTCACAGGTTGGATTGCTGCTGTCATAATCGGTTTGAGTTTCATGGTTTGTTTCAATTACAGTATTTGTAGGACTTTTGTTGAAGTGACATTCGGCATCTGTCAAGCGTTGTAAGCATACAACTGGTTTCATCAATATCTTCGCATCCAGCTTTTGAGAGTTTAAACATTCATAAACATCAAAGTGTCCACTACTGAAATCGTCACCTGTGAATCTAAGATGTTTAAGAGGCAAAGGTGTAAAATATTTGGCCATTTCGGTAAACTTGAAAGCGACAACTGAACAATTCAGTGGCAGCCATCAACTCACATGCAGAACCATAGGCGAAGGGCTTAAGCATTTCACTCTTATAGTGCTCCTGTGTAGTATAATTATCTCCTGTACCGTCATCAGTCCACACCTTGAATCTGTCCCAGTCATTCAATACATAAGACACAATGTTCCTCCGGATATCAAGAGTGAGCCTGATATGGCCGTGCAATATGTAACACAGAGAATGGAAAAGATAGGTGCCATCTCCGGGCATGGAAACCACTCGGTAAGTGACAGTTCTTTGATCGATGCTGATCACCTCGATAGACATGTTAATGGGGGTACGGTTGGAATGATAAAGGAAATGGGTACCTGAGCAATGTAAACTAAGTCTAAAATATCTATACAATAACTATAATCGTAATAAACGAACAATAAAACAGCGGAGAAGCCGTGGATTAAATAAAAAGGCTGCAGTTATCAGCAGGGAGACGTGAATACTGTGGCGAAGCAAGGAAGGGAATGAAGAGACAGGAGCGACGGACGGCCTTATATAGGCAGGCAGCCAACAACGTGGGAGGCATGGGGATGGGGGACCAAAACGCCACCTCATATGGCGACTGAGCTGCAGGCTATGGACCGTTGGAAAGTTCAATACGGCGGCCGACAGTCGCGTCATACCACCAAAATAAGTACGTACATCGGTTTTGATTAGCGCAGGGAAGCCACCTACCAAATATCGTGAAGATGGGGCCATAAATAAGAAAGTTTAACATGGCGGACATTGTCGACTGTTATGACCGTTACGCGTAGAATTTTGAAATGAAACCTGCTTAACTTTTGTAAGTAACCTGTAAGGAATGAGCCTGCCAAATTTCAGCCTTCTACCTACAGGAGAAGTTGGTGAATTAGTGATGAGTGAGTCAGTCAGTGAGGGCTTTGCCTTTTATTAGTATAGATAAAAACATCCACATAAAATTAGAATAGCTTTATTTCCTTTTCTTCCATTACTACTCACATATGGGTGGTATTCAACACTCATTCATCTATTTAAAGTTTATTTATACATTCAGATCTGTTTAATTTGCTATATAGTTATTTTATTATTTTTTAGCAAAAACAGTTAAAGATATTTGCATTTTTAATGTTAGATGTTTACATAGTACTACATTCTGATTGCTCCTCATTAAAACTCAAAGTCTTAACTGGCCACCTGCCAGTTTTCCTTTATGTTATCCTTGTATTTCTTCATTTATGCGATCACTTTGGTTAGTGTTTGTGGACATGTGGTGTTATTATGCTCTCCAAGGATGAACGATTGAGGCCTCTGGACCATTTCTCAATTGCTGGTACTTGTTGCCAGAGCCTGTAATTCCTGTAGCTTATGATCATTTTGTCTAGCATCTCACTCTGTATATTACACCGGAATTGTGCTTAACTGTCCATAATGACAAATCATCTTGGATTAAAGAAAACAAAAAGGCTTATTTTTTTTGGACTGTAGGAACACTTTGCAATAAATTACTTTTATGGGTCTCGGAAAATTGTTGGGCACACATTTTGCTTTTGAATGTTGCTTTTAATTTGGGTGAGGGCTTAGGTTTATGCTAGAAGGTTTTCAATTCCCTTTGAAACTTTTCTGTGTGACAACTAATTCTAGCATTTAACAATTGAAGAAACTTAACAGGATTGATGAAGCAATGGATTATTATTCTTATTATTTTGAAATAGGTTATGTTTGGACTACTTTGTTGATCCCCAGAATGGCCACTAGAGGCCACTGTGTCCTTGAAGCCCCTTTCAGAGGCCATGACACATAAATTGGCTATTTAAAACCAACTTTGCTGCACTGACGCCAACCTTGAAAAGAATGAAATATCATTGGAATGACTGAAACTTGTCTGGAAAATAATTTGTTAAAGTCCGCGCCAGTGCTGTGCTATTAACTTTTAGCCAAAATATCCCTGGGTAACTTAATGCTACGAATACGTATATTCCCAAGTGAAATTTGGATCATACTAGTGTGTAGTTGGCATTAATGATTCTGTGTAAAGTTAAGTGGCTAAGTAGGTTATATTGATTTTTCAGGGATAAAACAAGGCAGGAATGGGCAAAGTGCCTGGAACATGTTTGTGCATACAGAGCCATTAATGTGTGTTTGTGTGCTATGTTAGCATGCACCCTTGGAAGCATTTAGATTCAATGAAGTGAACCACATCGGTGACATGAAAGCTATGCCCACCTTCTGTATATTATTTGTGGTGGCTTTACCACACATCTCTTTACAAACCTGAAAAGTGTGAGATGTTGCTGTTTATGAAGGCTAAAGCTTGAGATTTCAAATGAGGTTGGGTGATGGAAGGCTAGAATTACCTGCCCACATGCAGCTTAATTTGCTGGGAGGACCACCTGTCCATCTGATTTTGTATCTGAAGATTCCTGGCTAAGGTCATGCAGAGATGATGTCTGTTCACAAGTCAAGAAAAAGTACTGGATAAGGTTCAAGGCACGTTTAGACACACTCAAATTAATTTCATTATGCAGGAGAAAACTGAAAATGTACATGAACACAGAAAGAACATGGAAGTTCCAAAAAGAAAATATCAGCTGCGAATTGGGTTCATTTCTTATTCATTGAGAAGATCTTATACATGGACTACAATTTCTGCCATACTTTCTGGTACCACTGAAGTTATTATCCAATGATTTCATAGCTTTGGAAATGTCCTTCTCCTACTAGTGGATGTGTTGTCCTATGCTTCATCTTAAATGCTGTATCTGTTGACCAATTCTGAAGGTAGTGTGGGTGTTCAGATTTCAATTATGAGGCCATAAACCAATGTGCCTAATGAACAATCCTTGAGGCAACTGTCAGTGTATTCAGTGCATAACTGTTCAGATTTTTAGCAGTTTTATTGAGAAGAACACATTTGATCTGACTTAATTTTTACATTCATCCATCCGTTTCCTATCCAGTCTATCCAATTTGGGTTACGGGCAGTTTGTGTCTATCCCAACAGCACTGTTTGCAAGGCAGGGTGGGGAATTGGATGGGGTGCTAGTTTATCGTATGGCACACTCACACCCATACCCACAGTCAGTGACAGAAGGCTAATCTGACTTATCCATCTGTGGAATGTGTGATAAAAACCAGTGTATCTGGAAAAATCTCGAGTAGGCATGGAGAGAACAAAATACTGAGTACACTGTAATATTAATTTGTATGCACTGAATTATAATGGTGCACCATAAATGAAATGGCGACCAGTGATCAGGAAACTATTTCCAAAAAAACATGGTTTTTGCATCACAAAAAAATCTGCAAAGCAAATTATGTATTTCTTCCAGCGAAGTGTGCTATTGACACAAGATGAAATGTGTTTAATTCTATTTGGAAGAATTGACATGAATTAATTCTTCATGCTTTGGCCTGTCAGTTAGCATTTAAGTAGAGATAACTGGTGAAAAAATAAATTCCCGGTTTCACTTCTTCTCATATGTAGACATTTTCTTAAGCCATCAGGCATGTTCTAATAGAATGATTCCCCACTTTTCCAATTATGATGACAATATCAGCAATCACGATCCAAAGATGCATCAGAGATTTGCTCATCAGTAGATGTTTTGTTGATTCTGGGCATTTTTTTCAAGACTAGTGTTGAGTGAAAGAAAGTACGGTAGTCTTCTGATGTAGTCAAATCACAGAAAAAACATTGTGATGCAACTATTACCGATTTCATAAAGAAGCTCCATAGGAAAGTCTTTCCTAAACTCACATCCACAATGGAAATGCTGACTGCCTGCATCAATGAACCCTAGTTCATGCTGGACTGCAAAGGTTACACATAAAACTTCACAACCTGAAAAACGACTCCTCATTAAATTCCGACTCTTGTAAAATTATCTCAGAGCCTTAAGGTTGCTGATACAGCCAACACTTCATTTTTGTCTATGAAACATCTCTAGAGTCAAATCCTACCTCCATAGATCAGATTCTGAAGTACTTTACCCTGCTTTTATCACTTCATGGTTGGACTGATAATGCACGTTTATGGTTTTCCTGCTTGAAGTATCAGAAGGTTACAACAAGTGCTTTTTCCAAGTAAAATGCTATGACCACCACTACATGCCTGTACTGTCTCCCTGTCAGTGTCAACAAAAGGCTGTTTCTAACTCATAAAATTGGTTGCTAAGACCACTGCTATGACCATACAAAACTGTTGAGATCTTCTTTATAGGTGTTGGCCTTCTAACTGTTCCACAACCTTGCTACATAGCTCTGGGCAAACACTCACCTGGCTTTATGGCTACTACTCTTTGTAACTGTCTTCCTGGGTCGATTTGGGAAGCTCTGACTGCCTTGATATTCAAATTCAAACTAAAGACTCTCCTGTTCTCTCTGCTATTTTAATGGGTGACTCTCCCTTATCTGTGGGCTTTCATAGTTCCTACTGTTCAATATGCTATCAAACTCAGATAACTGACTGCCGGTTTTATTTGTAAAAGGCTATTTGGGAAAGGAATAATCCAGACATTTTCAGGTAGAGTCACTTTTTGACTATTAATTCTTGCTAATAATGGTGAAGGAAATTGGCAATGTGTTGCACGGTGTATGTACTTAGCGCAGAGAAAATAAATTGGACAATAAATTGGAACTGAAACTTGAACTTCATTTGAACTCACTGCTTCACTGTATGAAATTAATTTGAATCTCTTCTCAGAATTTTTCAATTCATACCTGTTTCTTTCCTTTTTTATTTTGTAGTTCTGTACAGTAGTTGTGTTCTATCTGTATAGCTTCTCTTTAAACTAATTTTTCCTTTTCTTTTACTGTTTTGTAATTTTGTGCCATAGCTGCCCTAGATTTGTAGAGCTTTTTTCAATGGTTTACCTGGGTATAATCTGTCTGATATAATTTCAAGGTTATCCTGATATCTTCCACTATCTCATTTAATAATTTTTTCTCTTCTTAGGTATTGTTGACAAGCCTGTCCGACGTGTCTCTGTCTGTCTGTCTGCATCAAACAACTCCCAGTGGACCAATTTAATTGAAAATTGCCACACTTATTCTTCAAGGAAATTTGTCAGGAGAGCTTAGGTTTCTCTGAGATATCTTCAATAGAGCATGCTCTGCAGATATTTTGAAATTTGAAAGCCTTGGCAAATTTTCCAAATCATCTAACTTAAAACAGAGATACATTTTGTCAGCCTCAACTAATGACTAATTTAATGTTTCAAATTGGCCTTGAAAGGGGTTATTTCAACTTGTACTGTATATTTTGTATATTTATATCTTTTTCATGTCTGTTTTCCATTATTGACGTGAAAGAAGATTGCCAATACAAATTAAGAATTCACCAGCAGAGTCACTTGCATGGGTTAAAACTCATCACATTACTTCTCCTGCTGGATGAAGTTGTACTGGGTAAGCTATACTGTATGGCCAAAAGTTGTTGGACACCTGATCATCACACCTATATGAGATGTTTGGACATCCCATTCCAAAACCATGGGCATTAATATGGTGTTCCCCATTACCCTCACCCCTATAAAGTCTCCTCTATTCTGGTATGATTTTTCACATGATTTAGGAGTGTGTCTGTGGGCATTTGTGTCTATTCATAAAAGATTAATCCCAGTTTCTATTAGTTTGTAAATGAAACCCCCATAAATTGCCAGTTTATTAAACCATGAAATTGCAGGTTTGAAGCCTTTTATGAATAGTACATACAGTAAAGATTTTACCTTGAAAAACATCTGAAATGCAGCTTTCATAATAACTAATTGCCAAATATTTACTGGTGTACCAAGTAGGTGGGTGTTATGGAGTTACAATGTAATTCATAGTGATAAATACCCAAAGATTTCAGGAAGTTGCAAGTAGTATGTGTACTGTTATGAGTTGGATATTGGCAGACTGCACAGGCAAAGACAGATGGACCAGGATGTGAAGAATAAATCAAAAAACTAGCAGGCCTTAACAACAGAAAGACTAATACATAACAGGTCCTTTCCCAAGTTCTCCATAAACCCAATATGTAACCAAAAATCTCAGCATCTCAGAAACCTAGCAAAAAAGTCCGAATACTGAGAAGAAAAATGAAGTAAAGCACAAGCAAAAGATTCTGTTTTGAAATCCATTATCTTGGTCATAGACTGGCTGTCTATGTCCAAGAACATAATGCGGCACGACTTCCAATAGTTACAGCCTTAAAAACAGAGAAGACTATCTTAATAACTTGCAATGCTCCTCGGGACTCTTTTCCTACCCTGGTAAGGCATGATTATAATAGGTGGTACCGAAACCTAGGGCAGCAGCAAAAAGAAAAATAAATAAATAAATGATCCGGAGTGAGTGATCAACACTACTTCTCTACTAACCACACAACATGTACAAAAAGCACACTGAAATGAAATGATGATTGTGAACAAATAAATCAGTTATTCACGCAAGTCCCATTCTCCAGTGCACCCTCAACTGACGGATCACAATACAAGTCACTCCACTGATGGACAAACAACAATTATGTTAAAGGATTAACAACGTAAAAAAAGTCCATTGACTGTTCATTTTTTTTTCTTAATGTTTGTTATTACAAGGGTTACGCTGAGCTACACCACAACATGGAAAACCTCCTAGCACAGGCATATCAGGTCCTTTCCGAAGTTCTCCATAAAATGGTAAAACAATCCATTATGTCCTCTTCTTCACTCTCTTTTGCCATTGTGCCTTCGCCTTTTTGGGTATGGTCAGCCTCTCCCTTTTTAGATTTTATTGGTCCTCTGAGTCAGGTGCTCCTTTCCAGGTATTACATTGGTTCCTAATACCTATAAATGACCATTGTTACAAACTGAATCTCCACACGTTGGCATCCACAGAAAAACAAAACAGCATCAATATCAAACAAATTATAATAAAAAGTCTCAAAACAAAATGAAACCACAGAACAAAGACAGAATTAGAAACAGTATAATTTAGAGTAACAGACAAAAGTGCAAAGTCCTGATGAAAAAAAGAATATCAAGGCACAGAAAAATTAACAAAAGTACCGAGATTCATACCACTATGATTACTTTGTACATGATGCCCCACATAAACAGTTTATGTAATCTCTTAGTGTTATGAGATGTTCACTTTTAGAATTTATTTTTGAAATAATGTTTCTGTACATACAGTAAGTGGAAATATGGTTGTCTTTATGTTGGGTACATTTCTGTGCAGTTACCTTTGCAGTATAATGTGATTATTTAATTCATGGTGCCACAGTATTATTTTGTTTTGCATTTAGGTGCAGTTATGTATCATTCCCATTATCGGTACCCTGCTCCCAGTTGCCAAGGAACATGATTTCAGAAAGCGTAGCGTCTTACATGATCATCATAACCCCTTAAATACTGGTGCAACAATTCATTTGTATCTGTGATTTGGATGAAAAACTCAAATGAAAGTAGTGTGAATTACTTTCTCGAATTTCTGTCTTCTGAACTTTCTATGGAATTGCATGCTGAGTAAAGCCCACGCGCCATTTAATTGCTAATCAAGGCAAAGCCACAGATGCTTTTGCCGCAACTTAATTTTAAAGGTAAGGTCTTGGTGTAAAACATAATGTAATTTTCTTCATTTATTTAAATAGACATTCAGACAAAATTTAATAATTTTTTGGTCAGTTTGTACTGATCCAAAAACAGTTTCCTGTTCCAAAACATATTAAACATACACACAGTAGAATTTTATAGTTATTATATTGCATAACTCTTGCTCTTAAATTGTGAATTTTATAATTTGGTGAAAACATACTTGTGTATAGATATGAGTGTGGCCTGAATATCTTTAATGTGAATCAGTACAGAAGAATGTTGCTGATGGCCAAGCACACCAAAAAATGTCAAAGTCATTGAGAAGACTTCTTGAAATATTAAATAATCACTACTTAATTTTAAACAAGCCATTCTGGTTTTGATCATAGTTTTTCTCAGTTTTTTTCTTAATTGTATCTATACTAATAAAAGGCAAAGCCCTCATTCACTCACTCACTCACTCACTGACTCATCACTAATTCTCCAACTTCCCGTGTGGGTGGAAGGCTGAAATTTGGCAGGTTCATTCCTTACAGCTTCCTTACAAAAGTTGGGCAGGTTTTATATCGAAATTCTACGCGTAATGGTCATAACTGGAAGCTGTTTTTCTCCATTTACTGTAATGGAGATGAGCTTGAACACCGTGGGGGCGGAGTTTCGTGTGACATCATCACGCCTCCCACGTAATCACGCAGTACATAGAAAACCAGGAAGACCTCCAAAAAGCTCTGAAGAAAACATGCATTATATAATTGAGAAGGCAGCGAAACAATAAGAAGCGAAAGTGACATATACAACCATATTCATGAGTTCTGCTACTGAAACAAAGCACGATGTAAACCTACACTTTAAAATTAAGTTCATAGACAGGCTGCCGCTGGCGTTTGTAATTTAGTGCCTGCCCATATAAGGCCGTCCATCAGCGGCAATCCAATAGCAAACTCCCACTAAATATTCACGGGTGAAGGACTGTGCTTATGCAGAGGAAGATGAGATGGTCAGGGTGGTGTTTGACACAAACTCAGCGAAACTGTGAGAGAAAGTTTTAAGTGCCAGGACTAAGGTAACATTAAATACAGCCATGGACATAGCACGAGATGGCACCAGCACAGCTGGGAACCTTCGATGCATGTACACCGAGCGCTCACGTGAACTGACGCGTGCACAGATAAAAGCAACAGTTCCAAAGAGCTGAACAAAACCGAATTACACAATTGAAAAGGCAGCAAAAATATGAAGCGCCTGATACATACAAGCATATTCATAAATCCAGCTACTGTGGAAACAAAGCACACGGTGGAAAAAGTCAATGTCCCGCTAAAGGAAGACAGTGTAAAAACCCGTGCATGCAGTGTGTCAGGTCTCAGATAAAGAAGAAGACGAGCTGTTTATTGATGCAGTAAGAAACGAATCGATGAATGAAACCTGTCATCTTTACAACGATTGACAAACACGGAATGTAACTTGAACACAACACATCCTACAAATATGAACCTGATTGAAAGAAATAATGATAATCAAATCCTTGATGACAGCAACACTCAGTAACACTCACAAAACAAATACTGTATATTGACAGTCATGTTACGTTATTTTTAAAATGTTCCCTTTTCTTTTCTAGCTTTTTAACACACTACTTCTCGCTGCGCTGGTATATATATATATATATATCGATCTACATACTCGAATAATGGATACTTTATTCGCCATCAATGATTGTTTTGGTAAAGCCATACTCAGTGTATTCATTAGATGAACGGTAAAAAAGTAAGAGCGAGGGAGGATGACTTATTGAGGCATGCAGGCTGTAGTGCGTCAACTCTATCTGAATTGCGCGATCACATTTGAAAAATATATCTTTTCAAGTTCTATTTAGTCCATATGTGTCAAACTCAAGGGCAGGGCCACATCCGCCCGGCGTAATTATATCCGCAGATCATTTTATATACTGTATTATTGTTATTAATGGCCCGGTATATGAAGCGCTGGTAACACAATAAACTACAGATCCCATAATGCAGCGCTTCAGCTGCCTTGCCAACACTTACCGTTAATCAAGTCTAGCTTATGATGCTGCAAGTTATTGCGGCTAGCTCACACATGCTGAAGAGAAAAGTTGATTCTGAAAATAGAGCCTTTAAAACCGATGGGAGGCTGAGTATATGTTTACTGAACCCGTGTGTCTCATTTGTGGAGCTAATGTGGCTGTAATTACAGAATTTAATCTAAGACGGCACTATGAGACAAAACATCAGGGTAACCTGAATGCAATGCAGAAGATACAGAAAGCAGAATAATTAAATAAGAATCTGACACTTCAGCGGACGTTTTACCCGTGCACAATCACAAAGTGATTTCAAGTGAAGCTGCTTTTATGGGAGACACAAATGCACCAGTGCAATTTGCCCCACTTTCCCTGTTGCCAAGTAATGTTAAACCAAGTCGTCACTACGGTGTTCCCAAATACGCACTTTGCTGATAAACTGAGCGCACTGAGTCTGCACGGCGCTTTGGTGACTTCGAAGAACAAAAAAAGTCCGTCTACATGCGGCTCGAACCTTGTGCATGTTTGGTAGCACATATCTGTGTGAGAAGCTCTTCTCAGTGATAAAGACTAACAAAACAGCACACAGGAGTCGCCTCACTGATGAGCACCTGCAATCCATCCTGAGAATCTCCACAACACAGAACTTCACACCAAACAGAAACGAACCTGTGGCCAAAAAAAGATGCCAGGCGTCCAGCTCTAAAATGACATATGAGCAAAGACAACTGAATGATTTGATTTGTTATTGCTGAAAGGAACACATTTCATTTATATTTCCAGGTTTTGTTATGCACCATGTTCATATTTGAATTTGTATAATTTTGACAGGAAAATCTTTTGGGATATTTAAAATCTAAGTTTATTTTTTATATAAAATTACATAAGAGTAAAGAAATTTGAATGTTTGTTCTTTTAACGTTTACTTTATTTCTAACTTGTATAATTTAGACAGGATATATTTTTATGGAGAGCAAAATATTATAAGTTGTTTAAGGTTTGAGTTGATTTATTCACGAATAATATTCCTGTCTGTTTTTACCATTCCTACCAAAGATATTTCTGTCGACTAAATAAAAATTCCTTCTATTTAAAATTTAAATAGAACTTGAACAAATACGATAGTTCATAATATCCACGCAGACTTGCACGTAAGAGCGGGAGTTATCCGTTTTAACAAGCAGCGTATTGCACTGATACGAAATAGCTGTGTGTGTATATATGTAGATATGTATGTATATGTATATATATGTTTATATGTGTGTGTGTGTGTGTATGTGTATATATGTATTTGTGTGTATATATGTGTGTGTGTGTATGTATGTGTGTATGTATATGTATGTGTATATATGTAGATATATATATGTATGTATATATGTGTATGTGTATATATATGTGTATATGTATAGATATGTATATATATATGTTTATGTGTGTGTGTGTAAATATATATATATATATATATATGACAACAACACTCATCACTCACAACAGTGACAAAACAATTACATTGACAATCATGTTACGTTATTTTCAAAATGTTTCCTTTTCTTTTTCATTGCTTCTTTAACACACTACTTCTCTGCTGCGAAGCGCGGGTATTTTGCTAGTCAACAATAAAACTGATAAATTGGTAATATCGGCCCATTTGATATCTTGATGTAGCTTTCATCAAATTGAATATACTGTAGCAGAGGAATTCCTACTGAAAGTTCATGAACTGAAATTGATTAATATGTACTTCATGGTCCAGATTATAGCTTTGTAGAGCTGGAGACTGAAACAGATTTTGGTAATTTTAAAAAGATGTATTAATGACAGATTACTCAATTGAAGTTGTATTAATTATAAAAATAAAAATTATGTGTTTTACATGTTAAGTGCATTACTACAGATTTTATATTTACTAGTTGAATTTACTAGTTGGATTGCTCATTTTTACTTTAAACGATCAATCTTTTTTTTTTACTGATAATTCTTAGATTTAAAGGTTCATTTTGCTTGAAATATAAATTAGTTAAAAAGTTCATATTAGTTACTTGATAAAAAATCAATTTTCATGTAATCAAATGAATTTCCAAGTGACCCCTTCAAGATGTATATTTAATAAAGTTCCATTTTACAGTGCAAAATGACTCTAAATTTATGCTGTACAGAGTTTTCTCCAAACATTGTGTTCTTCCTTGGATCGATCAACATGGGTCACCATTGATCCAACTGACCATCAGAGAACACCTGATGACCTTGGAGCTGGGCATGTAAGTAACCTGAATGTAATCTAAATGTTTATCAGGCATTGTTGGATTGGATTGTTAAATTATTTGTAACATCTGAGACACTAATTGTGTTTTATGGTTATGACATGTATACAGTAGGAGTGAACAATTTAAAGTAAATGTAAGTATAAAACATCAACTTAATGGTTGACCCACCATTTAACATCTTTGCTAATAATTTCTAGAGTTTAGTTTATACTGTAAAAAGTATGTGTGGCATCTACTGAAAATTATTTTTTCATAGCTAATTGAGACCATACAGTATTACATGAAAAGAGATTAAGTAATAAGGAAATAAGGACAGACCAAAACTCTGACGGATGGCAAAAGATGACAAATAGTCAATGGTCTTACTACTGAAATGACAACGATTCCATACAGTGTCTCACTTACCTCAGCCCTACTCCCATGATTGCTTATTTTGGCTGGGTGACCAGCTCTGAAAAGAGTTGTGATTGTTCCAGACTTGACACTTAAGAACTATGGAGGCACTATGCTCTTGGGAATCTTCAGTGCGGTGGAATTCCCCAGATCTGTGCCTCGACACAATTCGGTCTCTAACCTCTGCAGGCAATTCCTTTGGCCTCATGTGCCAACCCTAATCATGTGCAATCAATTGAACTGACCACAGGTGAACTCCACACAAGGTATAGAAACATCTCAGTGATGATCAATAGAATTTTCTCTTTGTCATTTTGGGGTATTCAGTGTTTTTTGATGAGGTAAAAAATTAATCTAAATGATTTTAGCATAAGGCCGCAACATAACACAATGTGAAAAAAGTAAAGGGAGCCAGAATGTTTTCTGTAGACATTCTACACTCATCCGTCCTTCTCCTTTATCTGATTTGCACAATAATGGTAGTGGCAGCTATAACTCATCCCAGCAGCATTAAATCCAAGGCAGGAACTATCTGTGGATTCAGTGCCATTGCAGGGCACACATACTGTACATAACTACATTAACTCTCACTCATACAAGACAATTCAGCATAACCAAATAAACAAAAATGTATGTCTCTATAATATGGAGGAAAATTAGAGGACACAAAGAAAAATCACTCCGAAATGGGGACCAATCCAGACATAGTGAAAGACTGAGGAGATCGTTCCTCCCCCACACTATGCAACTCTTCAATTCCACCCGGGGGAGTAAATACTAACATTACTCAAAGTTATTGTCTGCTTTTTTATTTTTTTTATTTTTTATTACTATTTAATTTATTTTTTTTTGTATCAGTATACTGCTGCTGGATTATGTGAATTTCCCCTTGGGATTAATGAAGTATCTATCTATCTATCTATCTATCTATCTATCTATCTATCTATCTATCTATCTATCTATCTATCTATCTATCTAGTGTGACAGGGCACAGTTCAAGACAGGAACCCATACTTCATGAAATGCCAAAGCACTGTATGGCACACATGGCACACACCCACATCTGGCCGAATTAGACTTGTTGGTCAGCCTATTAATATGGAAGGAATTTAGGAAAACCCACAGAGAAATGGAATATTTTGTCAACGTCTTGCAGACAATGATATAACCAGAAAGAAAACACAGCCCAGTCCAGATATGAAGGAGCAGCACTAACTACTGTGCCTCGCTGCATAACATACTTAATGAAATAAAAAATATTTCACTTAGCTATTAGCACAGCACTCCTAATTGCATTCTCATGTAACACCATGATAAATGAGTGTTAAATGTAGATTACTCATTAACTGTCACACTACATCACAAAAGATCACACACCAGCAAAAGATAAGGACAGTGTTTATGACCGATGTAGGGGAAAGAAGAAGTGACTAGTTATGCAACACAGTCCATTCAGGAAGGCTGGTACACCACTATCAGGGATCTAGAAGAAAATAAAAGTAATAAAAGGTCTAGTGCAGTTATAGGCTATGTCTATTGGGATATTATTTAACAGCGGTTGATATCAATGAGTGTATTTACATGCACACACATAATCGGGTTATAAGCTGAATAGCCTGGTTAAGGCAGAAACCTGATTTGTTTTTTTTATATTTTATTAATTTTATTGTAATCATTCTGTACAAATAGATCAAATTTTTACAAAAAATAGGATTGAAAACAAGTCGCCCCCCATCCTTTAGAGAGAGAGCATGGCCAACAGAGTAAAACTTAAGGCTTGTAAACATACCTAAACTGATGAGTTTAATAAGGCTGAGATGAATGCAGAAGAAAAAGAAATGTGGAGATAATTGCTTCCTCGGTGTATTAAGAGCTTATTCTAAAATATTATTGATTAGATCCTGTCAGATTTTGAAAAAATTCTGTACAGATCCTCTAACTGAATATTTGATTTTTTCCAATTTCAAATAGTATAAAACATCGGTTTCCCACTGACTTAAAAGGGGAGAGTTAGGATTCTTCCAGTTTGGCTAAATAAGTCTGCGTGCCAATTTCTTAAAAATCCATGTTTACATGTACAAGTTCTCCTTTATCAAAATACTCTCAGGTCATTAAACTGTGCAAAGAAGAGTTAAACATCATTATCGGCCGCCACTGTGAATCTGAAAATAAGCATGATGCCTGCGATAATTTTTTTGTGTTTTGTAAATATAAGTTTCTGTTACCAGATTGCGCGCAGCACACCCTTTTCTGCTTGGCTGTTCAATTGAGTCCTGCAAAGGACCCGGTACGTGCGATCTTGCCTTACACCCAGTGCAGCTGGAATAATAATACAGCAGGTATTTTCACTTTAGTAAGACAAGTATTGTGTTAGGTTACTAGCTACTTTACAAAAGTAATCAGACTACATAACGCACATTACTTTTAACGTGTTATCCAACTGATCTCGAGACTGAGTTGCTGAGGTTAGCACTCTACTTTCAGTTCTTCAACATAAATCTAGCAATTTATGAACTATTGAGACAGATTATTTCAGCCAGGAGAAGGAATAATGCAATCACCCAAACATTTGCATCTGGAAATGTATTTTTATGAAGGCTTCTACCCGTAGCTGCTGAAAGCGTGTGTGAAACAAATACGTGCACAGGCTGACAGAGTGTAATGGACATGCACAGACTACAAAATCCTTAACAGTAATCTGGTTAAAGATTTACATGGACACATAATCACATAATAATTAATCAACCTAATTTCTTTCTTTATATGAACAAAAAGAGGACTCAACAACAGGATGATTTGGTCAGGACACAAATCCTGACACATCCAGTGGATAAAGCAGTGCTTTCACTTTCTTGGAATGATTTTATTGTAAAGAAAACTCGATTCCATTCAAATATAAGTCATTCAGATGCGGGATCAGCCACATATCAACTATTTTTGCACACAAGTCTCATATCTCACAGTAATAAATGTCTTTGTAATAGCTTGTTTCTCTAATGCAAACTGAATTTCCCTAGCTGGTGTCTTTCAGAACAGTCTCAAAGGTAGTACTCTCAACATTCTCTAGCAGCAAATCAAAGAAAACAGAAACGAGTCAAGTTTTGTTGAAGATTACGTTTTTCTTTTACCTGCTTCTGAAGACTCCTAAACTGGCTCTGCAGTGAATTTCAAAAATTAAACTCTGTTGAAAAATAAAGGACCATCTGTAGGAAGCATTTCAAACTTTTATGACCATTTCATAACAATTGAGCAACCTCTATCCAAGAGATTTATGTTCCTTCATTATAGAATGTGACCTAAAGTTCTGATCAGGGAACAGAAATGAAAGGATGGTAAAGAGACAATGGTTAGTGGAGACATTTCCTACATGGTGTGAAGGATGGCCGTCCATTTATCCCGGCCAATACCCCCAAGCCGCCAGGTGGAGCCCCCCTTGCAGCATGGAGGTCCCCAGAAGACCAGCAGGGCATCATGGACAATGGAGTTTTTATGCAAAGCCCTGCTGGATGCCGTGGGGGCCACAGGAGGGAGCTGCAGGGAGGACCGAGGGCTTCTTCGTGCCCTGTGACCCGGAGGTTCGTCATAGGAAGAGCGACGGACTTCCGGGTTGAAGAAAAGGACTATTTACCCTGACCCAGAAGGAATAAGGACTTGTGGACTGTTGGGCAGAAACACCTCCAGGTCAGGGTGTATAAAAGAACTATGGGAACTCACAGACAATGAGCTGAGCTGGGTGGAAGGGTGGCAACGCGTCTAGGAGCTGGAGGATTGTGTATTATTGAATTATTGTGATTTATATGAGTATTGTGGTGGAGAGTGTGCTTTGTACACTGTGGAAGAAAAATAAAGTCAACATTTGGACTTTTACCTGGTGTCTGGAGTCGTGGACAGGGGTTCAAGGGAGCGAGAGCGCCCCCTATCGTTCACAATGGCTACCCAGGGGATTGCCTGGCTTATTAAACAAAAACTGGGGTCACAGACACTCGGAGCTGCTAGAATGGGTTTCATAAATATATTTTTGGACGTTTCTGTAGTTTTTATCTTAGAATGTCCATAGAATTGTTTCCTGGCAGGGGATAAAGAGTTTGTTCTGGTCAGCTTCAAGCTGAAGGTGGAGTTGAAACAAGAGTTAAAAGCAAGCACTCCACGGAAAGGAAGATAGAGGCCAGAGGAAGGAGAGAAAGTTAAAGATGAATACAGAATGGGAACTTAATGAAGATATTACTTAGGTGGGAAAGTGGAGCAGACACCCTTCCTTATAGTCAGGAATAAAATCTCTTAAAGGAATGACCCAAAGTACCTGCAGACCCTTTGTACCGCTTGTCTCCCATAACCAGTATCCTTTTTTAATCATATTATCATTTACTAATGTTTTATGTATGTGTTCATTATTATTAGTCGTTTTCATCTGTGCAAAAGTTCACATGCACCTCTGAGCCACGTTGACTTTACACCAGACGCAAGACATAAAGAGCCACGATCGCCAACTCACAGAGCCCCACCCGCCAACTCTAACTAAGGGCAAGCAAGACAGAGAGCTCACGCAAGACAAAGAGCCACGCCCACCAACTCTAAGACCATCGGATACGCACGCATTTAGTGTATAAATGTTTTCTGTTCCTATTCTTACACTGCCATATGCTACGGCGGGCTTCAGCTAGTATAGGTTAATTGTTTGACAGTAGTTCCTTTTAACATACCAGTTTTAAAAATTAAATAATTATAAAATGTTTCATTAAAGTTAAAGTTGATAAAGTTCTTTACAATTATAAAAATGACAAATTACTAATATTAAAATTTTTTTTTTTGCCTACATCTTTGGAAACCTAGAAACAATTTCTTTTTAATCCATTGTTTGGACTAGGTCACTTTCCACTGATAAGGTTACTAAGAATTATTCTATGAATCATATATATATGTATGAACATTCCGGTTGATTTTGCAACCTCTCTCATCACGGCCAGTATTATAGTTCGCTTGCGGTACTGATTTATTTGCGCAACAGAGACACAGAGGGCCGAGGGGTGGTAGGTGGGACCCTCCTCACTTAGGGCGTATCTTACATCCGCTTAGCTAGCAAATGAGAGAACTATTTAATGGATATAGATCAATTTTTTTTTGTAGAATTTGCTTGAACATTCCAGTTGATTTTGCGACTTCATCACGCTAAGAATCATAGTTCGGTTGCAGGAGTAATATATTGTGCTAATCCGAGACAGAGGCTACGGGCCAAGGGGAGGGGGAAGCATGACGTCAGGAGTGGGGAGTCAGTCTACCTCTGTGTTTTGTAGTGTAACTTGCCTCTGCTTAACTAGCAATACCTTTTTGTGTACTGATTTTTAAAGTTTGTCCTGTTTCACTACTACGCCACAGGGAACTGATAATATACAGTATATATATATCTATACTAATATAAGGCAAAGCCCTCACTGACTGACTGACTCACTCACTCACTCACTCGTCACTAATTCTCCAACTTCCCGTGTAGGTAGAAGGCTGAAATTTGGCAGGCTCATTCCTTACAGCTTACTTACAAAAGTTGGGCAGGTTTCATTTCGAAATTCTACGCGTATTGGTCATAACTGGAACGTATTTTCGTCCATATACTGTACTGTAATAGACAGCTCGATAGCCGTGGGAGGCAGAGTTTCGTATTAAAGCATTTAACCAATCACATTTTAGCCATCATTTGTTGTCAGGCAGTGAGGCTTTCACAATCCGTTGTGTAAGCACTCTAACACAGAATAAATGTCGATTAACCTGTTGCTTCTACCAATCAGATTTTGAGCTGGTGTCAGTAGGGCCCTCTAGCAGGCGTGTGGCAACGTCACCGTATTCAGACCCATTGATTGGACTGAAGCCGATATGAGGAACTCTACGAGGCCACTGAACGCACCGCAAACGCTCTGAGCGAAATATCATCATGCGCAGTACGGCCAACTTCATGGCAGGATTCTAGACAATATTATTTGCCAGACACAGACCAGATTTCAACACCATGAAAACCTGATGTTTGTCACGCTCCTCGAGCCCCAGAAGTTTCGGGAATACAAGAAAAATTTCATGCATGCAGCCACGGAGCGCTTTTTGATCTGTCTCGGCTAAAAACAGAACTGACTGTAATGTATGCCATGGATGATTTTTTAGGAAAATCTCCCACTGATCTCCTTGACTTCCTTCATCAGAAAAATCTGAATGAGAGCATGGGGCAGCTGTTCACATTGGTATATTTGGCGGTGAGCATTCCCGTGTACACTGTTTCTGTCGAGCGGACATTTTCAGCCCTAAAGTGAATTCAAACTTATGCCAGAAGTACCATAGGGCGGGTTCGCCTTTCAGCATTAGCTTCGAATGCGATAGAAAGGGACGTTTTGATGGAACTGAAGCGCATGGATAATCTGTACGACAGAGTAATTGAACAGTTTTTGAGGAAAGAGAGGAGGATGGATTTTGTTTACAAATAATCAGAATTTTTGGTGAGTAAAATGTTGCGATTTTCCTAAATAATATTGAAAGTTTATGAGTGATTATTGATGTTTTTTATGTGATATCGCGGCTGTGGCTGCAGTAGAACTGAACTTGTTCACCCCAGATTGTCTATTCAATAAAGGCATTTATTGTGGCTACAGGAGTTATCTTGAGCGGAATTTGGAGCAACGTTGTGCCATTAAACGGCAAGTGTGACATTTGAAAAGTTAAAACAGGCCTATGGGGAACATTCTTTATCCCGAGCTCAAGTTTTTCGCTGGCACAAATCATTTTTGGAAGGCAGAAAACACATTGAAGATGAACACCGTTCAGGGAGGACTTCAACTTTGAAAACCAATGAAAACATTGAACGTGTGAACACTCTTGTGAGATCAGACCGTCGTTTAACATTAAGAATGTTGAGTGAACAATTAAATTTGAACAGATTTACCGTTCATCAAATTTTGACTGAACATTTGCACATGCGAAAGGTCTGTGCCAAAATGTTGCCGAAAAACTGCCCTCTCCATAACAGAATTTTTGACCTCAAAAGTCATTCCTGTGGTTCCCCAGCCCCCTTATTCACCTGACCTCAGTCCGTGTGACTTTTTCCTTTTTCCTAAACTGAAAAATGTCCTCAAAGGACGTCATTTCGGACTTTAGAAAATATCCAAAAGAGTGTAACGGACATGCTGAAGACCATACCGGTTGAAGACTTCCAGCGCTGCTACCAACAGTGGGAACAACGTCTCCACCGGTGTGTCGCTGCCCAAGGGAACTACTTTGAAGGGGATAACATTGATGTTTGAAAAAAATAAAAACTTTGGTAAATAAAAAATCAGTCTCATTACTTTTCTGCCATACCTGTATATATATATATATATATATATATATATATATATATATATATATATATATATATATATATATATATATATATATATACTGTATCTAAACTAATAAAAGGCAAAGCCCTCACTGACTGACTGACTGACTCACTGTCTGACTGACTGACTCACTGACTCATCACTAATTCTCCAACTTCCCGTGTAGGTAGAAGGCTGAAATTTGGCAGGCTCATTCCTTACAGCTTCCTTACAAAAGTTGGGCAGGTTTCATTTTGAAATTCTACGCATAATGGTCATAACTAGAAGCTATTTTTCTCCATTTACTGTAATGGAGTTGAGCTCGAAAGCCGTGGGGGTGGAGTTTCATGTGACATCATCACGCCTCTCACGTAATCACACATTACGTAGAAAATCAGGAAGAGCTACAAAAAGCGCTGAAGAAAACATGCATTATATAATTAAGAAGGCAGTGAAACAATTAGAAGCGAGCGAATGACATATAAAACCATATTCAGCGGCTCACGTGAACTGGCGAAGTGCGCAGACAAAAAGCAACAGTTCCAAAGAGTGCTGAACAAAATCCGAATTACACTGCTACTCTCAAATAGACAAACCGCACGCCGTGGCAATAGTAGAGCTTAGCCTCTAGCGCCGCCGTCGAGTTCGATTCGAGAGGGATGCACTAAGTATGTACGCGCTTCTCGATTCATTTTAGCCTCGCATCCCCTTGGTTTGAGACGTATGAAAAAATATGCGGTTAACGCAGAAAGACAGATCACCAATTGAAGCTTTATGAATAATGGATACTTTATTTGCGATCAATGATTGTTTTGGTAAAGCCATACTCAGTGTATTCATTAGATGAATGGTAAAAAAGTAAGAGCGAGGGGAGGGTAACTTATTGAGGCACACAGGCAAAACCACAATAGCACGCGGGCTCGATGTACTGTAGTGCGCGTCAACTCGATCTGAATTGCGCGATCACATTGAAAAAAATATTTCTTTTCAAGTTCTATTTAGTCCATATGTGTCAAACTCAAGGCCCACAGGCCACATCCGGCCCGGCATGTAATTATATCTGGCCCGCGAGATCATTTTATATACTATATTATTGTTATTAATGGCCCGGGGATATGAAGCACTGGTAACACAATAAACTACAGATCCCATAATGCAGCGCTTCAGCTGCCTTGCCGAACACTTACCGCGTTAATCAAGTCTAGCTTATGATGCTGCAAGTTATTGCAAAGCTAGCCCACACGATGCCAAAGAGAAAAGGTGATTCTGAACATAGAGCCTTTAAAAACCGATGGGAGGCTGAGTATATGTTTACTGACATTGCCAGTAAACCCGTGTGTCTCATTTGTGGAGCTAATGTGGCTGTAATTACAGAATTTAATCTAAGACGGCACTATGAGACAAAACATCAAGATAACCTGAAAGACCTGAATGCAATGCACAAGATACAGAAAGCAGAAGAATCTGACACTTCAGCAGACGTTTTTACCCGTGCAAAATCACAAAGTGATTTCAAGTGAAGCTACTTTTATGG
This sequence comes from Polypterus senegalus, assembly GCF_016835505.1. NCBI lineage: Eukaryota > Metazoa > Chordata > Cladistia > Polypteriformes > Polypteridae > Polypterus > Polypterus senegalus. The sequence continues at coordinate 273,640,656 of NC_053154.1, forward strand.
GAGACACAAATGCACCAGTGCAACTTGCCCCACTTTCCCTGTTGCCAAGTAATGTTGAACCAAGTCGGCACAACGGTGTTCCCAAATACGCACTTTGCTGATAAACTGAGCGCACTGCACACTGAGTTTGCACGGCGCTTTGGTGACTTTGAAGAACAAAAAAAGAATTTTGAGTTGTTTCGCAACCCATTTGCCGTCGATGTGGAAACTGCACCTGTGCAGATTCAGATGGAGGTGATTGAGCTGCAGTGTAATGGCACACTGAAGGCAAAGTACGATACTGCACGGCCCACACAGTTTATTCACTCCATTCCCGCAGAAATGCTCCAGCTCCGTCTACATGCTGCTCGAACCTTGTGTATGTTTGGTACCACATATCTGTGTGAGAAGCTCTTCTCAGTTATGAAGACTAACAAAACAGCACACAGGAGTCGCCTCACTGATGAGCACCTGCAGTCCATCCTGAGAATCTCCACAACACAGAACCTCACACCAAACATAAATGAACTGTTGCCAAAAAAAGATGCCACGCGTCCAGCTCTGATAAAATGACATAAGAGCAAAGACAACTGAATGATTTGATTTGTTATTGCTGAAAAGAACAAATTTTATTTATATTTCCAGGTTTGTTATGCACCATGTTCATATTTGAATTTGTATAATTTTGACAGGATATATTTTTATGGAGAGCAAAATCTTTTGGGATATTTAAAATTTAAGTTTATTTTTTATATAAAATTACATAAGAGTAAAGAAATTTGAATGTTTGTTCTTTTAACGTTTACTTTATTTCTAACTTGTATAATTTAGACAGGATATATTTTTATGGAGAGCAAAATATTATGTTATTTAAGGTTTGAGTTGATTTATTCCGGAATAATATTCTGTCGACTAAATAAAAATTCCTTCTATTTAAAATTTAAATAGAACTTGAACAGAAACGATAGTTCATAATATCCACGCAGACTTGCACGTAAGAGCGGGAGTCATCCGTTTTAACAAACAGTGTATTGCACTGATACGAAATAGCCTGCCCATTTAATTATTTAGGAATGGATAAATAAATTAAGATTTTGTACAAATAATGTTTTTCATTTTTCTTCCTTCATGGATTCTGGCACCCCCAGCAACAGTTGCTCGCACCCCAAAGACTGTATATATGTGTATGTGTATATATATGTATATATGTAGATATGTATGTATATATATGTTTATATATATATGTGTGTGTGTATATATATATATGTATTTGTGTGTGTATATGTGTGTGTATGTATATGTATGTGTGTATATGTATATATATATATATATGTATATGTGTGTGTGTGTATATATATATATATATATATATATATATATATATATGACAGCAACACTCATCACTCACAACAGTGACAAAACAATTACATTGACAATCATGTTATGTTATTTTCAAAATGTGTCCTTTTCTTTTCATTACTTCTTTAACACACTACTTCTCTCTTGAAGCCGTATTTTGCTAGTATATATACTAGCAAAATACCAGCGCTTCAAGGGCTAAGTACTACCTTAAAATTTTTATTAAGAAGAAAATTAAACCTTTTTAAACTGAGGGAAAATATGCCAATAATTATTTAAGGATCTCTTTGTATACCACATTGTGAGATCGGCCCACCGGTTGTAATATGAACAAGCTGTGCACTGAGCTTACTCTTGAGCATGCAACGTACAGTTGGCCATGTGAACAGTAATCCTGTTTCAAATCTCACAGCTTGGATTGCTGCTGTCATAATCGGTTTGAGTTTCATGGTTTGCTTCAATTACAACAGTCCAACATGGCGGACATTGTTGACCGTTACACATATAATTTCGAAATGAAACCTGCTTAACTTTTGTAAGTAAGCTGTAAGGAATGAGTCTGCCAAATTTCAGCCTTCTACCTACACGGGGAGCTGGAGAATTAATGATGTTGGAAAGTTCAATAAGGCGGCCGACAGTGGCGTTCATACCACCAATATAAGTACGTACATCGGTTTCGGTTAGCGCAGGGAAGCCGCCTACCAAATTTCGTGAAGATGAGGCCATAAATAAGAAAGTTCAACATGGCGGACGTTGTCGACCATTATGACCGTTACGTGTAGAATTTCGAAATGAAACCTGCTTAACTTTTGTAAGTAAGCTGTAAGGAATGAGCCTGCCAAATTTCAGCCTTCTACCTACACAGGAAGTTGGAGAATTAGTGATGAGTGAATGAGTGAGTGAGTGAGTCAGTGAGTCAGTGAGGGCTTTGCCTTTTATTAGCGCTGACTTCGAGGTTCGATTCCCGACAGGGGGTGTAGTGAGTGTGTACGCCTGATGAGCCCAGAATTACGGCGAAACACGTGCCGCATATTGTTTGCATTATTTGACAGTAAAACTATTTCAATATATTCAATGTATATATATCAGCGCTTCCCGATTTATTTTACCCTCACACCCCCTTAGTTTGAGAAGAAGTATGAAAAAATATGAGGTTAACGCAGAAAAACAGATCACCAATTGAAGCTTTATGAATAATGGATACTTTATTCGCCATCAATAATTGTTTTGGTAAAGCCTTACTCAGTGTAATCCTCCTTCAATTTTCAAATTTTTTCGCGACTACCAATGATTGAATGAACAGTAAAAAAGTAACAGGGAAGCGAGGGTCACTTATTGAGGCAGGCAGGCGACAGCTCAATAGCTTGCAGGCTTGATGTGGTGTGCGTCAAGTTGCTCTACAATGCGCGATCAGATTCGAAAAAATATATCTTTTCAAGTGCTATTTGGATATAAGTAGGTTCTATTTTGTTGACAGAAATATCTTTGGTAGGAATGTAAGTTGAATTTAGCCTTTACATTTCTATGGTGAAGAAAAATGTATGCAATGATGACTAAATTTAACTTACATTCCTACCAAACATATTTCTGTCGACTAAATAAAAATTACTTATATTTAAAATTTAAATAGAACTTGAACAGATACGATAGTTCATAATACCCACACAGCACTAAGTGCACGTAAGAGCGGTAGTCATCTGTTTTAACAAGCAGCGTGCTGCACTGATACGAAATAGCCTGCCAATTTAATTATTTAGGAATGGATAGGTAAATTAAGATTTTGTACAAATGTTTTTCATTTTTCTTCCTCGATGGATTCTGGCACCCCCAGCAACAGCTGCTCGCACCCCAAAGGGTATATATATATGTGTGTGTGTATATATATTGTCAGGGATGCCAGGGGCAACGACCCGGCCGGGACACCATGAAGGACTGCAAGAAGGTCAAAGCCCACCCTGGATCACGTGGGGGCTGCCTTCCTGGTTGCTCTGGGAGCCACGGTTTGAGGGCATGGAAGCCCTACCCTGTAGGGGCCCGTGGTCACCGCCAGGAGGCGCCCCAATGCCTTAGGGACCCTGGACCTCAGCACTTCCGCCACACCAGGAAGTGCTGAGGGGAAGAAGAAGAGGGACACCCGGAGAGCTTCCGGGAGAACAGCTGGCATTTCCACCACACTGGGGCATGTCCAGAGGGGAATGCCGGAAACCACCTGGAGCTCATCCGGGAGCATATAAAAGGGGTCGTCTCCCTTCATTTAAAGCTGGAGTCGGGTGGAAGCAGGACGAGCAGAAGAGAGTGTGGAGGCGGCGCGAAGGAGAAGGCATTGTGTGTTGGCCAGGACTTTGGGGACATTTGGGGGTTTTGTGTGCACTTGATTACTTATAAATATGGTTGTAAATAAACGTGTGGTGGTGGAAAACAACATGTCCGCCTGTCTGTGTCCAGGCCGGGTCCACATCTGGCGTAGGCGGCAGGATACTCCGTCTGGTACAAGACGGGAACCTGTACCTAAAAATCTTGTTGTGGACGGCCCGGCGCAGCAGTGGATCCCACCCACGTGCCGCAGGAGCGGCGTGCACACAGCCCCGCAGGGTAAAATAATCCCACGGACCACCAGGGGTCCGCACGAGATCTGTTTTCCCCTGTCGCGGGCCGTCGGCGTGCAAGGCATGAGTGCGGTGGTCTCCGAGGAGCGCGCCGTTGCTGGATGCGCCCGGGACGACATTGCGTCCAGAGAGGCCACACCGAGGACGTTTCCTTGGTTAGACGGGACCCGGGAGGTGAGTTCCCTGCTTATTGGCAGCTGGCCCTTGGGGGGCCGGGCGTGTTTTCTCTTTTCCAGGCAGGGACTTCCCGGATCCGCATCAGTGGCGGGCGCATGCTGGTCTACGGGGCTTCGACAGCGCGGTGGCAGCTGTGGGAGCTGCAGAGAAGGAGACGAGGAGATGAGGAAAAATTGAGAAAACACATGTACATAAGTATTCACAGCCTTTGCCATGAAGCTCAAAATTGAGCTCAGGTGCATCCTGTTTCCCCTGATCATCCTTGAGATGCTTCTGCAGCTTAATTGGAGTCCACCTGTGGTAAATTCAGTTCATTGGACATGATTTGGAAAGGCACACACCTGTCTATATAAGGTCCCACAGTTGACAGTTCATGTCAGAGCACAAACCAAGCATGAAGTCAAAGGAATTGTCTGTAGACCTCCGAGACAGGATTGTCTCGAGGCACAAATCTGGGGAAGGTTACAGAAAAATTTCTGCTGATCTGAAGGTCCCAATAAGCACAGTGGCCTCCATCATCCATAAGTGGAAGAAGTTCGAAACCACCAGGACTCTTCCCAGAGCTGGCCGGCCATCTAAACTGAGTGATCGGGGCAGAAGGGCCTTAGTCAGGGAGGTGACCGAGAACTCGATGGTCATTCTGTCAGAGCTCCAGAGGTCCTCTGTGGAGAGAGGAGAACCTTCCAGAAGGACAACCATCTCTGCAGCAATCCAGCAATCAGGCCTTTATGGTAGAGTGGCCAGACAGAAGCCACTCCTTAGTAAAAGGCACATGGCAGCCTGCCTGGAGTTTGCCAAAAGGCACCTGAAGGACTCTCAGACCATGAGAAACAAAATTCTCTGGTCTGATGAGACAAAGATTGAACTCTTTGGTGAGAATGCCAGGCGTCACGTTTGGAGGAAACCGGGCACCGCTCATCACCAGGCCAATACTATCCCTACAGTGAAGCATGGTGGTGGCAGCATCATGCTGTGTGGATGTTTTTCAGCAGCAGAAACTGGGAGACTAGTCAGGATAAGGGGAAAGATGACTGCATCAATGTACAGAGACATCCTGGATGAAAACATGCACCAGAGTGCTCTTGACCTCAGACTGGGGCGACGGTTCATCTTTCAGCAGGATAACGACCCTAAGCACACAGCCAAGATATCAAAATGTGTATCAAAATGGCTTCAGGACAACTCTGTGAATGGCTCAGCCAGAGCCCAGACAGATCTCTGGAGAGATCTTAAAATGGCTGTGCACCGACGCTTCCCATCCAACCTGATGGAGCTTGAGAGGTGCTGCAAAGAGGAATGGGCAAAACTGGCCAAGGATAAGTGTGTCAAGTTTGTGGCATCATATTCAAAAAGACTTGAGGCTGTTATTGCTGCCAAAGGTGCATTGACAAAGTATGGAACAAAGGCTGTGAATACTTATGTACATGTGATTTCTCAGTTTTTTTTATGTTTAATAAATTTGCAAAAACCTCAAGTAAACTTTTTTCACGCTATCATTATGGGGTGTTGTGTGCAGAATTCTGAGGAAAAAAATTAATTTAATCCATTTTGGAATAAGGCTGTAACATAACAAAATGTGGAAAAAGTGATGTGCTGAGAATACTTTCCGGATGCACTGTATATATATATATATATATATATATATATATATATATATATATATATATATATACACATACACAAACACAAGCAGTATGCATGTACATACAGTACATACACCCATGACTAATTAAGATAGTTACTGTGCTAATACAGAATAATAATAGTAATATCATACATGCATAAAATGCTTAATATTAAACATATAAGAATCTCATAATGGCAATGCACTTTGCTTGCAAAATAAGGAGAGACACTGAAAGAAATGTACTGTATATGTATTTAACCAAAATCTGCATCAATGTCAACATTAGGATGGAAAATATGCTAAACAAACAAACTTGCTAAATGGTAAACAGTACTAAAATAATAGTAAAACTACGAACCTGCACCGGAAGAAAATAATGATACAAGGACAGGCATTCTGTGGAATGAGCACCACTGCAAAGCCAAGTACAATGCATGATGGGATTTAGAATACCACGCATTAAAGGGCTTATGTTAGTTGCTCTGGTCAGCACATAAAGCTGAATGAGATGGGAAGCCTGGACACAGGCACGAATTTGTAGCTAAAGTAAAGTACACCCATTTGCATCTACATTAACATGTGTCAGAATCAGATGGCACTTGACCACACTAAAAACATGTTAACATGCTGGTGATGGATTACACAGACCAATTTGACCAAAAGTCAAATGATATTTGTGAGATAAGTCAAAAATAACTAGGAGATGATTATGTGAGGAAAGAATTATCTTGAGAGAGAGCTAAGTGTTCAAAATCAAAGAGTTGAATTGATCAAGCAAACAAAACACAAGGGCAAAATAAGAATTAGAGTCAAAGGAAATATAAATTCAATAACCGAAACAAAACCTGACACCAGGACCTACTTATTTGATATCTATCACTAGAAAATGTTTTGGAGATTTTATTCAACAGAGGGATAAGGTATGAAGGACTGCTGTAATGTCCTGTGACAATCACGGTTTTGTAACAAATACTAGCATATTGCATAAATAAAGAATAAGATAGGAATAAAAACAAAAGTTTCTTCAAAACAAAATCTGCACAATTCAAAACCATAAAATAACACAAATTATATGTATAAAATGCATTAATTAGTACATACTGTACGTTAGATCACAAAGTGGATCCCTGGATGTAACCATCTTGGGCTGTCTTGTGACACGTTCTTTAATATGAAGCATATACAGTATACAGATGGAGACATTACCCATTCAGATGCTCAACAACTGTTTTTATAAGTGACAAAAAATAATGTGGTAGAACTTTAAAGTGTCCAAAAGGAAGCATTAATTTCAAAGCTGCTGCAAGTTTTGCTTTGGTGTGTGGACACATATTGCCTTCTAGCCAGCATCAAAGTGTTTTTAGAATTTCTGATATAAGGAAAATGCATCTGAGTAGTCCTTCCAAAGCCCTCCCTCATTCCTCTAAAGCCACATAGCCCTGTAAGATCATGTCACTGTGGGAGCTCGAGGTGCTATGTCTAGTTATTTGTAATTTAGCAATCCTAGGGAACATGGCTGATCTTTGGCCGGTACCAAAGACTCACTGTGCCAGACTTTTTCTCCTTTTTTTTTTCTACTTGGGCCAAGAAAATGGAATTGGAGAATGTCGTTCTGGTTTAGTCATGGCAGAGGCAGCTTGTGTTGAAATGCAGCTGGTATTTGCACATAATAAATTCCAACTTTCCAGCACTTATCTCTCTTGGCACATGAAACAAATTCAAGTTAACAGCACAGAGCACTCAACAAAAAAGAAAAACATTTTGGATTCCTTCTCTGTGCGCAGCATCTCAGTTCCCTTTCAGCTCCAGCCAGCGACGCCAGTGCACTGCACCTTCTCTGAGATTTCAGCTTTCATTCAGCAGAGCCACTTAATAACTAATATCGCACTCGCCAGAACACTCTGCTGCTGGAATGAACTGATGTGACTACGCATGAGCCAAGAACAAAAAATTAAACTGGCAACAAATTAATCAATACATTATCATTGTATTCATTTTCACATACGTTAGCTGTTTAATGTAATGCCTGTGGGATATGCTAGAATGACAGGTCTGGCTCCTCCACCAATTTTTGTCTCCTTTTGCCCTGTGAAGGATGTGCTACAAAGTTTTATATTAAGATATGTGGATGATTTTATGAGGCACATATCTCCACAAAGCCTTCATGAATTGAAAGGCTTCTCTCTGTGTGTGCACAGGATTTTTAGGCTTCCCTTTTCTTTTATCATCTCTTCATAGTTGTGCTGTGGATCAGTTATCCAAATGGATGCTCGGATGAAAAACAGGGTGTTTGTAGGGTATTTCATTCTAAATTTCTGCATATGAGTCATAAAAAAGGTGTTTCTGATAATGCATTAAGTACACTAATGGGTGTATTAAGAGGGATGTCAGGTTGGAACCAGAGTTGCAGGCAGTAGGGGGTCATCCCAGGTGGGAAATACATAGGCATTTAAATGTATGATAGGGGAAGTATTATAGGGACCCCGAGGGCCCCCGGTCAGACAAGACCCTGTCCACAAAAGTTTCTGGTAGTTTTGAGCTAAGGCTTAAAAGGGACTTTAAGTCAGGAGGTGAACAGAACAAGGGTTCACCTGGCAGAAGAAAGATAGGCACATGTGTGAAGAGAGAGGTACTGGAGGTTCAAACAAAGATTTTTACCTATGTTACTTTGGTGTTGAAGTGCACCACAATCTGATTAGAGAAAAGGGTTAGCTTTATGTATAGCAAAGCCCAAAATGACATTAAAATTGTTGATTTATTCTGTTTATTTTTGTGTCATTCACACTTATTCAGTGTATACCCTCCCTTGTATTTATTTTTTAACCAATAAATACTTTTATTTATACTGTACTATACTATACTGTACTTCAGTCTTTTTACCATTGTTTTAGGTTTTTGCACTAGAACTTTAGAACAACATTTGACTGAATCAGGCCATTCGGCTCAATAAAGTTTGCCAGTCCTATCTACTTAATTCCTTCAAAACAACATCAAGTCAAGTTTTGAATGTACATAAAGTCCTAATGTCTGCCACACTACTAGGTAATTTATTCCTAGTGTATATAGTTCCTTGTGTGAAGAAAAATGTTTGTGCAAATTGCATTCTTAATAAGTTTCCAACTGTGCCCCCGTGTCCTTGTTGAAGTCATTTTAAAATAACAGTCTTGATCCATTGTACTAATTCCATCCATAATTTTAAAGACTTCAGTTATAATTATGTAACCCCTTAATCTCTATTTGGTTAAATTGAAGTGGTTCAACTGTTTTAATGTTTCCTCATAACTCATCCCCTGCTGTCCTGTAATAGGCCAAGTTGCTTTTCTTTGGACTTTCTCCACGCTGCTATATCTTTTTTGTAGCCCGTTGACAAAAACTGCAAACAGTACTCCAGATGAGGCCTCACCATTGCATTTTAAAGATTAAGCATAAACTTCTTTGACTTGAACTCCACATATTGTGTTGTATAACCTAACATTCTGTTTGCCTTTTTAATGGCTTCTGAGCAAACACTGCCTGGAAGTTGAAAAAGTCAACTTCTTCTTCTTTGTCTTTTGGCTGCTCCCATTAGGAGTGACCACATTGGATCATCTTTTTCCATGTTTTTCTGTCCTCTGTTACACCCATCACCTGCATGTCCTTTCTCACCACATCCATAAACCTTCTCTTAAGCCTTCCTCTTTTACTCTTGCCTGGCAGCTCCATCCTTAGCATCCTTCTCCAAATATACCCAGCATCTCTCCTCCACACATGTCTAAACCAACGCAATATCATCTCTCTGGCTTTATCTCCAAATTGTCCAACCTGAGCTGACCCTCTAATGTGCTCATTTTTAAATCTGTCCATTCTCGTCACAACCAATGCAAATATCAACATCTTTAACTCTGCAACCTCCAGCTCTGTATCCTGTCTTTCGTTTGTGCCACTGTCTCCAACCCACATAACATAGCTGGTGGACCTTCCCTTTCACTCTTTCTGGTACCCGTCTGTCACAAATCACTTCAGATACACTTGGATTTATTTAAATTAAATTTCATCTGTCACAGATTTGCCCAAGGCTATGTGCAGTCCAAGTCCCTCTGTAATGATTCAATGCATTCTAGATTATTTACCTGTCCATCTAGCTTTTTTTGTCATCAGCAAACTTGACTAGCATATTGTTTACATTCCTATTCAGATTATTTATGTTTATTAAAAATAGCAGCTGCCCTACACTGACCCTTATGGAACATCACTCTTAACATGACCTAATTCTTATAAGGTTCCTTGCACCATCACCTACTGCTTCATGTGCTTTTGCCAATTTAGGTCCACCTACACTCTACACCCTGAACTTCTTCTTCTTAATGCCCAACCTCTCATGTGAAATCTTACCTTATCTTAATGTTTTCTGAAAATCAAAATAAATAATATATTCACCTATTTTATCATACACTGCAGTTGCTTCCTTATAGCATTTCAGCATGTTAGTAAAACACAACCTACCCCATCTGAACCAATGCTGACTATTCACTAAAGCTCCTGTTCTTGCCATGTGGTGCTCAATCTTTTCCTTAATCACTGCTTCCATTAATTTACCTGTGATGCAAACTAAGCTTACTGGCTTATAGTTACTTGAGTCTGACCAATTACCCTTTTATAAAAAAGGGGATAATATCTGTTATTTTCCCGTTCTTACGAATTTCCCCAGTGTACAATCAAGGTTTTATATAAGTACTCAATGAGCTCCATTAGCATATGTGGATAAATGTTATCTGGTCCTGGTGATTTGTTTGATTTCAGCCTATTTCATCTAAGCAGTACTTCTCTCTCTACAGCTTCCAAATTCTCCATACCTCATTAGTAGTCCCTGCTACTTCTGGGAGGTTATCAACTTCAGAAACCTTTAGGTACATCTTTCACTGGTATAACACTGGTATTAGCCATCTTTAGCTTTGACTGAATAGCAGTACAGGACCTGACAAACATCTAATCATTCACCTATCCAAAAGGCACAGCATTCTGACCCTGCTCTCAACAGACACAAACGCACAGTACACTTTTTACTACAAATAACACAGTCTTCCTTTTATAGGCATGTTAAAAGTGACATGATTACTAGAAACACTGCCAGAAAAAAGGCCATTTTGCTTATTCCATATAGTCTAGTCATCCTCCTCTGTTAAAGTCTGTCATCTTTGACATAACTCTAAGAACTGGAAAGAACTAGAATCTTTACACAGCACTGCCCAATGATCTTTTCAGAAGCTATTTAATCAAACCATGAATTAAGCCATCAGTGAAGCTCATTTGTATCATTTGATTGGCCCACACATGGCAGATCCAGCATTGGGACTTGTGACTCAGTGCACTTGTGTCTCTGGGGAGAGTAAACAGTGTACGTCATTGTCAAGATTGTATAAATAAGTTTTCATTTTTATTCCATTTGCTTATAATCTTAAAATTATGATGATGACATCTTTAATTCACTTTAATTTAATGCAGTGTCAGAGGTTTAAGAGCCATTACAAAATATGTTTAAATTATTGCATTGTTAATGGTAATAATACAGAGCCGAGGTCAAAATAGGGTAAGACAATAGAGTGAGTATCAAGTTAAAGGAATAGGACTTCATTTGCAATTTAAGAGAAAACTTAATGCACAAAGTAGAAACTTCCTAATGAAAGCTTTTTTTTCTTTCCACAAAAGTCCTTTCTTGCAACAGGGTTCAAACACTGTTTATTATGTGTGGCCATCTTTAATAATATGACCTCTGTGATGTCACTGGTTACCTGGCATCTGCATCACCACCCTGTTATGATTGATAGTTTAATATATTTTTCATACTTTATCCTCAATTAATTCTGGCTCAGTGAATTTCTTTTCTTGTATTTTCAAACTTAGGGATTCTGATTCTGAAGTCAGATTTCAGCAAATGTATTTTTGAAGAATTAATAATTTATTAATATCTTTCCTCAACACCTTTTTGTTTTTCCTTAAGTGCTGCCATTTTGTGGATTCTTTTGTCATGAGACAAACCTGGTTGTTAGGGGTGTGACCTTGAGAGTTTAAAAGGTTGTTTTGTCTGCCATTTTGTATCCAAGTTTGAGGATAATAAACTTATCTTCAAAATTTGACTTTCAAGACATTCACTTTTTAATTTCTTTTTTCTTGTATAGTTTCCTCTTCTTATTTTGAGTTTGTTGACAAAATGGTGCTTTTTGCCGTGGCTAATTTTTTTTTTGATTTTCCATATCTACTGATCCTTTTCATAAAAAAATACACTGTCTTTCTTCAAGTCAGTAAACCACCATTCAGACATAAAGCAAATTATTGTCCCAAAGTTCTAAAGCACAAGTCCCTATTAAAACAGACACACAAAAGAGGGGCATCCTTGAAAAAAATAAGTGCATAAAAGTTGTCAAACACATGCACATGGGAGGCAACTGAAGGGCTCTAAAAGGGTTAATTCCTTGCCAGAACATGGGAAATTTTACATGGACTCAATGATGTCACTTCTGTTTCCAGCCCAGATGACATCACTTCCTCTGGCCGACTTTAAAACCAACATGTCTGCCCATTGTCATAGATGGCCAAGATGCCTCTTTGTCAAAAGGGCTGGGGGAGCAAGCGTGGTCAGAACAGTGTTAGGCACAGAGTTTAGGACTGGTTGTGCTTTTATTGTGGGGAGGCCAGCCATCTGAGAAATAGTATAAATGCTTCAACAGACCTGGATCTGTTCACTGAATCATAGGGGGCCTCATGTATAATGGCATGCGTAGAATTTGCACTATAACATGACGTAAGCACAAAAGCCGAAATGAGCTTACGCACACAAAAATCCAGATGCAGGAATCTGTGCGTACTCCACACATAAAGCCCGATCAGCGTGAAAACTAACACACGTGAACGCGCCTTCTGTCACGCCCCAACTCCTCCCAGAATTACGCCTCTTTGAATATGCAAGTCAATATAATCGCCCTTAAGCTCAGCCTTCTGTGAAAGGACAATGGGAAAAGCATGGGGGAAAATATAAGAATTTCAGCGAATACCAAATGGAGGCAAAGGAAAAACATACTATTTGTTTATTTAAACTGTGGTATAATCAACAAAAGGAAGTTGATCAAGTGACATAGCGTGTTGGAGAAACTTGAAAGCTCACGTTCACAAAGTCGCACAGTGCCAGAAATAAAAAAGAAATCACATATCAAAGTCGCTGTGAAAAGGCGAGTCGTAGCCCACTGTCTGAGTGTCATATGAAAGCTTATTAGGGTACAGAGAAAAAAAAAGGCACACTGTGGGAAAAAGCACGAAATGTCAACTTCAATCTCGAAATTTCCACTTTAATCACATAGTTTATTTTGTCATTAAAGTAGAACATCATAAACTTCATCTTAAAATTGTTTAATTAACCAGTTTCTCAAATCACATCGTAATTAAAGTAGCACGTTAAATGCTTTGTTTTGTATGTGATCTTCTATGTGCTCTATGTGTGTGAATCACTGCTTGCTTCTTAAACCGGCTCTCTTCCTCCGACTGGACACAGAATCCATTACATTCGTGATATTAGTTTTGAATAACTAAAATACTGAAATGTATACGTGATATCATTTTCATGATGATAGGAGTTAAAGCTTGTTATTAAACATGGGTTTCACGGCGCAGTGATTGTGCGCGACCTTCGATGAAATAATTTATTGCAACAGTATTCAGGGGCGGCTCTAGGCTTGTGGCGCCCCTGGGCAGAGAAAGAATTGGTGGCCCCTTCGCCCGCCAATGTCAATATGGTATCTTATGCACGGTGGATGGCCACGTCTGTTGCGGACACTGCATAGCCGCCTCGTGCTCATGACACAAGCGTTTAACTTTTGTCAAATTTGCGCTGCTTTTAGCTGTGTCGTTATTTTCTCTTTCTGTTTTATATTCAATATCTATATATATAATTCACTAAGGCAAGACAACCATGGAAAGCACGCCGGAAGGGGCGTGGATTCACTAAGCCGCCGACAAGTGAGACACCTATGGCGCACGCAGGAAGGAGACACGCCCACCAACTCCAAGACCATTGGATACGACAACAACTCACAGGGCCACGCCCACCAACTCGGACGCGACGACACAGAAAAACCGGCGTCATTTATGTTTGTCTGTCGTAGAGGTCACATGCAGCTCCGACCCACGTTGACTGTTAATAGAGGCATGTTTCTCGCGGAGGTGAATCGCCATATGCGGCGTGTAAAACTGTTTGCGAGGGGTATCCCATGGGTTCCTTAAAACGTTTCTTTACAACTGAGGTTAAAACACAATGAAGTGAGCAGTCTTTAAAAAACGAGTTTTCAGTTACGACGCACGACCACGTGCACTATAGCAAACTGTTTTACACGCTACATACAGCAATTTGCATCCGCGACAAACATGCGTCTTCTTAGATACTCCTGCACTTTGTACACACCTCCTCCCACTGTGGTCGGGTGTCTTGGTGGATTATATATAGAAAGGCAGCCAAAACCGCACAGAGCAACGAAAAGTCTACGTGAGTCACAGGTGCATCTGGACTGTACAAAGACGACAATGACTCGAGTGACGAGTTGGAGGTGAGCACATGAGCAGGCAGTGTATACTGAACGAGAAATCAGCAGACTAGCATGACGGAGGGAGCGGAGTGGATGTCCTTCTCCTCTCCTCCCGTTCCACCCTGAGCGCCGCACGGACGATTGTGTGTTGGTTCGTTCCGTGCATTGGTTAAAACCTAATGAAGGAAGCAGTCTTTAAAAACCAATAAGCCCTGTGCCTCTGTTTCATTACCGTCTCACCTTCTTCACCAATGCAGGCCACGCAACAGGCGATCCGGTGGCGTCATTCCCATGACCCGCCGGGCAGCCAACCGGGTAACCAAAGACTTTGGGTTCAGGGGGGAGTATGGTTACAAAGCTGAAACTTAAAGGAATTGACGGAAGGGCACCACCAGGTGTGGAGCCTTTCGCTTCATTTGACTCAATGCAGGAAACCTCACCCGGCCCGGACTGACAGATTGATAGCTCTTTCTCGATTCTGTGGGTGGTGGTGCATGGCAGTTCTTAGTTGGTGGAGCGATTTGGCTGGTTATTTCCGAAAACGAACGAGACTCCGCCTGCTAAATAGTTACACGACCCAACAGCGGTCGGCGTCCAAATTCTTAGAGGGACAAGTGGCTTTCAGCCACGTGAGATTGAGCATTAACAGGTCTGTGATGCACTTGTATGTCCGGTACTGCACGCGCGCTACACTGAATGGATCAACGTGTGTCTACCCGGCGCGGGGAGGCCGTTGAACCCCATTCGTGATGGAGACCGTGGCTTCCAATTGTTCCCCACGAACGAAATTCCCAGTACGTGCGGGTCATACGCTCGCACTGATTACGTCCCTGCCCTTTGTGAAGCCCCCCCGTGGTCGGGTGACTTGGTGGATTATATATATAAAAAAAAGCAGCCGGAACCGCAAAGAACAATGAAAAATCAACGTGGAAACCGACTTAGGCGGTGTTTAGAAAATTAACAGTCAACGTGACTCACAGGTGCGTGTGGACTGTACACAGACGAAAGCGACTCAGGTAGGGAGTTGGGGGTGGGCAGTGCGTACTGAACGAGCGCCGTTCAACCCCGTCCTTCGCTTTGGAAGGAGAAAGCGCGACGGCGCTCCTGCGGTTTTCAGTCACGGACAATTGTATGTTGGTTCATAGCGTGCATTGTTGCAATGTTACTTTTCTTGGTGGTTTATTAAATTACGGATTTTTCAAATGTTTATTTTTTCCGCTGTGCTTAAAAATCATTTAAAAGCGTTTGATTATGCGGCGTATGCTACGCCGCGGGTTGGCTAGTATACTGTATTGGCGTGGCCGCCCCTGCAGTCCTTGCTTTTCTTTCTCCAAGTAACCGATTGCCACACAATCAGCTTTGTAATAGACATTAAGCCATCTGTATGCTTAGAGCGGTGATTCTTCAAAACGTTTAAGGAACATTGAAATATCTTCTTAGTACATGTTTAATTATTCTATCCTTCTTGCCAGTCCCAGAGAAGAATATAGATTATTTAAATGAAGTTAAAGTTTTATCTGTATAATATAATAAACATATTTTGCTGCATTTCATCTTAAAAATTATATTGTCATCATATGTAAATACTGTAAGCACTTTATAAAGTGACTCAGGTTGTGGAATATTATAACTGTAGTGCAGGTTTACAGTGGGGTGATTGTACTTATAAGTACAAACAGTTCTATAAGGAGCAATTGATTAAGTGCATAATGTAGCACCACCGTTGTTCTTCTTCTGGCAGTTTTCAATCCAAATCCCTAAAGCAGATTCCATCCGGACTACCGCCTTATTACGTCCACTTACAACTCGTTTTGCGCCCTGGTTAAAAGGACACTGTGGCCGTAGATCTTATATTCTTTTCCTCCTTTTAAAATAAAAAGAATCGTGGAGTCATTGATGCCGTAATGGCGTCCTGCAGCAGTGTAGCTTTTCCCTTCCTTCAACATATCCAAAACTTTTACCTTTTCGGCAATCGTTAGCATCTTCCGATTGCGCTTGGGCATGGCCCCTGAAGCAGTAGCAGGAGCAGATTGTTTTGGAGCCATAACGAAGGGCTTGACTATGCACAAAGATAAACACAAAAGAGCACAAAAGTTAGCTCTTTACACAGCGAAACACGTTGATGCTGAATGAGCGAGACAAGACTTCCTGGTTAACGCAGCGGAATCGAATTCAGCGCTCCATCTCTGCGCCAGTCAGTACACAGGAACTTAACTGCATGCTCTGATTGGTTAGCTTCTCAGTCATCCGCCAAAAGCGTCCCTTGTATGAAATCAACTGGGCAAACCAACTGAGGAAGCATGTACCAGAAGTAAAAAGACCCATTGTCCGCAGAAACTCGCGAAGCAGCGACAAATCCGCGTTATATATTTAGATATGCTTACATATAAAATCCGCGATAGAGTGAAGCCGCAAAAGTCGAAGCGCGATATAGCGGGGGATTACTGTATTCTGATTTTGGATTTTGAATGAAGACTGTGATTACTGTTAGGATTACCTATTTTGAAGTATTAGCCTTGTGTGTCTTGGAGATTATTTTGTTACAAAGCCTTTTTGTGGATAATAAATTATACCTCTTGGGGAACCACCCACAAAACAAGGGACATGACTGAAGAGGACACATGAAAAGCAATAACAATAAACAAAACTAATGACTATATACATAATTAAACAAAAATAAACAAAAGCAATAAAATAAATGATAACAACTAAAGGACCCAAGATTAACATAAAGGACATAAAGAAGAAATTTACAGCACATGTAATCTAGGATAGTGACTCTATCTTAAACATAACACACTGTGCATTGAGTTTTTTTAGCCTTATTCAAATACTAGAGTTGTATTACAGCTAGGGTTTTTTTCCCTGGCATATGTTAATTTTGTATTTTATTGTTGTGTTTGTTATGTTTGGGTTATTTTTCATGTTCTGTTTCTGTTATTTCTGTGAGTTTGGCTTAATATTTATCATGTACTGTTTCTTTAAGCTGTTGTCTATTTCATGTGTTCAGTGGGTGGAGCTCAAAGAGGTGGGGCCATCCTGACTGGATCCTCCCTCTTGCTACTTAGGTCAGTCAATAGAGTGATCTAGTCATGGATCATTGAATGCTATAGGAGTCATTTGTGACTATTACTTTTCTTGTTATTTCTGGTTATTGGATTTTTTTCTAGTGTATTTTTTTGGATTTCTTATTGAATTAGTATTAGCTTATCCTAAAGCCTACAGGTATGTAGTTGGAGCTGGCTGGCTTGGGTAAGCTTCTTCAAGTTAGGGCAATGAGGTTCCTAGCCTGGGTTATGAGTTTTTTGGAGGCTTCACACCCTTTTCATCATGTTTCTGACTTTGATTTACGACACTAAGATGTATGAATATTAAGTTTGCCATATCCCAAAATGTATACTTTTAGAGATAGACTTTAGGGATTCACAAAGGGAATTAATAAATTAGTGGTATTTATAATTTTATCAATTTGGCAGTGTTTGACACTTTTCATATATACTGTAGTATGTGAATCCATTCTAGTCTTTACTGGATTTGTGTTTGCACATATGTGTGTGTGTAGGTATCATTGTTGCTCAGGGTGTTACACTAATTAGCTGAGTCTGCACTTTCTGAGGGGAAGACGTTTTTTTTTTGCTGTGGAATGACATAATGTAGATTAAAACATCCTGTGTGGTCCATGTGATGCAGGCTACATATGTTTTGCAGGTTCAAAGATTTTTTTTTTTAAATAAGGGACCATAAGAAGATAAGAAGCCAAAAGACACACAAGACTCATACCCAGGGAGTCGAATATGCTAAATCACTTTGGAAAATATGTAGAGCAGTTTTCATTATACCAGAAGCACTAAATAAATTAACACACGCTAATTTTATTGGTTTTTCATTGTAAACACAGATGAGTGTGTTGTAACTGTTCTATTTATAGCTTCACAATGTCACTCGCTGTGTACTTCTGAGTAACACAACAGTTGCTCCATAGAATGACAGTGCCCATGATAAACAAAGTTGTGTCATGGAAAAAGTGGTATATTAATTCAGCTTTTTAACAATACTTTCAGGATGCTGAGCAAAGTTAAATTCAGAACTCTTCGGTTAAAAAACCCTAACGATATGCATACATTTTCAAAAAACAAAAATACCTTAGGAAAGGCACAAAAATTAAAGAAAAATGCAAATCATAACACTTAAAGTAGAACTTGCTTGAGTTCCTTTTCCTTTGTCATACCTGAGACCATGTCCTTAGAGACTGGAGATATAATCTGGACATTACGGAGACATTTCTGCTCTTACATTTGTAAACATGATGAAAAGATGTTTTCTTTAAGCATTACTGCTTCCTACCACTTTTTAAATTGTGACAAGTAATTTGAACTTATGTTTCACTTCTGTTGCTTTTTAAGGTGTTATGATATGACATTGAGAACAGCCAACATTCCACAAAGGGCATTAGAAACATACTTTACCAAATCTCATTTACAGCCAGCCTGGACACAGCATGCCCATTGCAGACAACTCACAGTGAAAGCAACACTTCTGTCATGCAATGAGGCACGTGCCAAGGCTAAATGTTAACAGATGCATATTTGGTGAAATTCTTCCCACGCCCTTCTTTGACTAGTTTTGGCGACAGGGAATAGCAGTGACCCAAGTAAGATTATTTGCTTTCATATCTCTGAGGAAAGTCTGCACCTGATAACAAAGTGCTGTCCCTTATCTGTCTGTTCTGTGGTTGAAAGGTCTTTACGGCCAATAGATTCTTTGCAGCTTACCAAATCTCCTTAGTTGATGATTTGCAATTATTAACACAAACTAAAAAGTAACTGATTTGGCCTGAGTTATGTACAGCACAGTTTCATCAGCTGGCAGTTCTTGAACACTTTATCTGTGGATTCCCTAGTTGGCACTGTATTTTTTCATCATTTCGATTCTCATTTAACCTTGTTTCAGTAATTAGTTGTAGTACTCTGAGGGATTGTCATGCCACTTGAAAAGCTTAGTTCCAAAATCAGCTACCCCGAATTTCTTTTTTTTGTTTAACTAAGACCTACATGATTATCAACTGAGTTGATATACTTTTTAAAAAGTTGCTCTACTGCATTTCCTTTTTTCAAATCAGGAATCCTCTTTAATAAAACCCCTATGTGCGTCCAGGTGTCCGTGTGTGTGTGTTCTGGTGAAGTGCGCATGCGCGGGGTCACACGCCACGTGTTCAGTCTCTTCCTGTGCATTCCCTGTGCAGACACACACATCCTGCAGATATTAGCATGCAAAAATACTGTTCTTTTTTCATTCTGAAATGCATACTGAGTGACACAGAATGCATCCACTAGTGACTGACAGTTTAATGAGTTACAGTATACGGGGTGACATAAAGTGAGCAATATACTTAAAGGTGTAAACTATAGACTATAGAGTTACATTCAGTATGTGTGGGGGAAAAATAATTACTTTGATGTTAGAACTATCATATGTGTCCATGTTTAAGCTATAAGTACTGCTGTATACTTTTACATTTTCATGGTCTGTCCTCCATTTGTAATATTTTGAATATTACAAATTTTGTACATAGGCAGATTAAGGGCTCTAGCAATAGTAATTACCAGCCAAACTAGATGTTGGCACTGTGTTCTAATGCCTTCTTTCTTCTCCCCTCTACAGACAAAACAGTCATTCCTCCACTATTGTCACTTCCATTGTCTGCTCCCCCCAGGATAGAATTTAGAATTTATTTTTGTATAGCCCAAAATCACACAAAAAGTGCCAGAATGGGCTTTAACAGGCCCTGCCTCTTGACAGCCCCCCAGCCTTGATTTTCTAAGGAGACAAGAAAAAACTCCAAAAAAAACACTTGTAGGGAAAAAATGGAAGAAACCTTAGGAAAGGCCGTTCAAAGAGAGACCCCTTTCCAAGTAGGATGGGCGTGCAGTGGGTGTGAAAAAGAAGGGGGTCAATACAATACAATACAACGCACATAACAGAACAAATCCTCAATACAGTATAAAAATAAAAATTTTAGAAGTACGGAGCAGAATTTAACAATCGATGGTATCACATAATATGATTTGGATTTGTTTAGAGTCCTAGAGACCTCATCCATCAAGCTGCCTCCACCATTTGACCATTCCACAACTGAAATAGCACTGGGACAGCCAATCTGATGAAAGGACCCCTCTTTCCCATGATCTCTGTGATCCTCCATCAGGGATGACTTTACCTTAGGCAGGCAAAACAACTTGGCAGGTGGGCCATGGCACCAAGTGCCACATTTGAGTACCGAGAAAAGAAACAGAATAGGTGAGGGTTAGTATCCAATTATAACTATTATGTTACTTATGTTTTAGTGCTAATGACTAACAACAGAGAAGCAGTCTGTACAGTTAATCAGCAGCTCTAGTCAGGATATGCTAAACTGAAATAGTGAGTCTTCAGCCAGTATTTAAAAGCTGAGACCGAAGGGGCATCTCTTATAGTAGCAGGCAGACCATTCCACAGTTTAGGGGCCCTGTAATTAAAAGCTCGACCTCCCACTGATATTTTATTAATCCTTGGAATCATAAGCAGACCAGCATCTTGAGATCTTAATGTGTGCTCTGGTTTGTAAGTCATGAAAAGTTCAGACAAGTAAGCCGGACCTTGGCCATTTAATGCCTTATTTGTTAAAAGAAGGATTTTGAAATCTGCCCTAAACTTAACCGGGAGCCAGTGTAAGGATTTAAGACCTGGAGTTATGTGTTCATATTTTCTTGTTATAATTCTTGCAGCAGCATTTTGGATTAACTGGAGGCTGTATAAAGAACAGTTTGAACATCCAGTGAACAGCGCATTGCAGTAGTCAGTCCTACTAGAAATAAATGCATGAATTAATTTCTCAGAATCCTGTTTATTTAGAAATCACCTTAATTTCCCAACATTTTTAAGATGGAAGAAACATGATTTGGACACCTTTGTAATATGCGCTTTAAGTGACGTGCTAGAGTCAAAGATAATTCCTAGATTGCGGGCTGATTCAGTAAAGACTTTTATCACTGTCTTGCTCCACTGACAGACTGAGGAGATCGTTCCTCCCCCACACTATACGACTCTTCAGTTCCACCCGGGGGAGTAAATGCTAACATTACTCAAAGTTATTGTCTGCTTTTTTTTTTTTTTCATTTTGTCATTTTTATTACTATTTAATTTAATATTGTTTCTTTGTATCAGTATACTGCTGCTGGATTATGTGAATTTCCCCTTAATAAAGTATCTATCTATCTAAAATTAATGGTGATTCCAAATGAGTTAAATGATGACGGAATATTGTGATCAGCGTTATTCCCTCCAACAATTAACATCTCTGTTTTATCTGTGTTTAAAGACAAGTAGTTCTCATCCATCTTCTCCTTTAATTCATTAACACAACTAATTAAAGACAACATTGGAGAAACCCCATTTGATCTAAATGAAATGTAAAACTGGGTGTTTTCTGCATACGAGTGAAAATTAACATTATGTTTCCTAATGATAGATCCCAGTGGAAGCATGTAAAGTGAAAATAGTAAATGTCCCAGTACTGAGCCCTACTGGACACCATATCTCAACTTCTGTGTATAATGATGGAGTACTGTCAGCACATTAATGTACATATTGGAATCAATTTGATAAATAAGAACTAAACTTAGCGAGCACAGTGCCTGTGAGCCTAACATCATTTTCTAGCCTGTGCAGTAAAATAGAATGGTCAATGGTGTCAAATGCTGCACTTAAGTCTAACATAATTACAGTGGAGTTTCCTTCATCAGAGGATATCAGAATGTCATTTACAACCCGTTAGTGCCATTTCTGTACTATGACCAGTGCGGAAACCAGACTGGAATTTCTCAAATAAATTGTAATGCGTAAGGTGTGACTTAAGCTGATTGGTGACTACTTTTTCTAGTATTTTAGAGAGAAAGGGTAAATTTGAAATAGGCCTATAATTATTTAGTATGTGTGGGTCTAGGTCTGACTTTTTAAGTAATGGTTTAATGATTGACACTTTTAGTGCATCAGGTACTTTGCCATACAATAATGAACTATTGATAATGTTTAGAATATGTGCTAAAAAACATCCATTGCACTTTTTACTAGTTTTGTTGGCACTGGATCTAGGGAACAAGTAGTGGGCTTCATTTTAGAAATTAAAGTTAAGACTTCCTGCTCAGTTACAGGATTAAAATTACTAAAGTGCTGAATGCAATGTGAGCAGGGTCTGCTAAGCTAGTATTTGGTTTGTACTGTGATGCTGAGATCTGGGATCTTATATTTTTAATTTTCTCATTGAAGAAGTTCATAAAGTCTGTACTGCTAATATCTGTTGGTATTTTGCACTGTATCTGAATTCCATTTGTTAATTTAGCCACTGTTCTAAACAGTACCCGGGAATTTTTATTATTGCTATCTATTATTGTAGAATAGTATTCTGAGCGAGCTTTAATGAGAGCTTTTTTATATTGTTTAACATTCTCTGTCCATGCAATTTTAAAGACATGTAGCTTTGTTGTTCTCCATCCTCCAGTTTTCGACACTCTAATTTAAGAGCTTGAGTGTTTTCATTAAACCAGGGAGAGTTTCTATGTGCTTTGATCACTTTTGTTTTAAGGGGAGCCACTGTGTCCAGAGCATCTCTCAAGGTCACATTATAATGTGATGTTAGCTGATCTAAATTGTTTTCCACGTTTACATTTGATGTTAACTGATCTAAATGGTTTTCCACAATTACACTCAACTTACTCAAGGTATCTATAAATTTTGAAGCAGAATTACAATCTAGATGTCGCACTGTCTTTGTTTTAATCTGTGAGTGTGTTGGCAAGGGCAGGACTAAATCAAATGTAATTAAGTAGTGATCGGAAATAACTTCATTTAATGGAGTAATATTTAAATTTTGAATTTCAACTTTGTAAGTTATAATTAAATCTAATGTGTGGTTATGATTATGAGTTGGACCTTTGACATTCTGACAAAATCCTACTGAAAAACATTTGCTAAAAGTGTCAGTTAACACATCAATGTGTACATTAAAATCCCCCATCAGTACTACGTGATCATAATTTATAGCCAAATCAGACAGAAGGTTGCTAAATTCAGTCATGAACAATGAATATGGCCCTGGTGGTCTGTAGACTAGCACTATAATTGTGTTGGAATCTGTTTTAATATTTAAAATGAATGCCTCAAAGGATGTAAAGTTGCCTAAATTTTTAGGAGTGATTTGCATTTTGTTACAATGAATTATTCCAAGGCCTCCTCCTCGACCAGAATCTCTAGACTTATGAAGGAACGAGTATCCATCTGGTGACGCCTCAGCTAGGGGAACAGTGTCACATTTACTAAGCCAGGTTTCAGTAAGAAGACACAGATCAGATTTTGTACTTAATATAATATCATTTACCAAAACAGCTTTAGTGCCAAGAGAGCGAATGTTCAATAAACAGCATTTAAAACTGCATGCTTCTTTCTGAACTGCTGATATATTTTTTGTTTTAATTTGAAGTACATTTCTATTACAGATGCCCCTGGTGGAGGGTATGGTTTTACCCCTTTTATCCCAATTATGAGCACTTTCTTATTCTCAGTTTCCACAGGCACGCTGCGGAGTGCTGAGAATCTGTTCTGGGTCTGAATTGGTGATCTGGGTGCCAAGGGACTAAATTTTGGCTTCTTAGACCCGTCTTACTGTTACCCACTCGCCCTGTGGCTGAATTGGTGCTGCTGACTTCAACCGCACACAGACTACAGTGTGACCTGGAGAGACTGAAGCCAAATCAGAAGTAGCTGAATTGTCTATAAACAAACCGAGTCGATCCAATTTTCAGTTTGCCTAATTGCTATCAGGTTCCTAACGCGGTCCTCCAATTCGCATATTTTCCCAAACAATTCTAAATTAACTAAACACTTTTGGCAGTTGAAGCTGTCTACACTGTCGGCCAGAAAACCTGAACTGTACATGCTGCAGGACACACAACATATAAACGTGCCCTCAACGGGGAGAGAGCAGATAGAACTTACGTTTAGTGTTGATATCATCTTCTCCATTTTTGCAGTAACTTTGGTGCTTTCCACGTTCAGCTGAATGACTAAGAGATAGTCGGCTATAAGTTTCCACCACCCGCTGAGTGATTGACTTTGATTTCTCACTGCTGGTTATTTCTCCTGGTCAGTTGTCGGCTTTACTTTAGTTGAACTTACTCGGGTGCCTGTGGGAGACGCCGCTGCTCTGTGCTTCCGCTCGCTGCTACTCTGAAGAGGTGTTGCCTCCACCTAGGAGAAAAGGGGGACCCCTTGCTGAGAATGGAAGCAAACCACCAAGCACATTCAATCCCACCTCTTTCTGCCTGCAATTCGTATGAACGGAGGCTCAACCATTTTGAAGGGAGATTGATTCTGAGCTCTTTTCAGAAAAGATGAATCCGAAACAAAAAAAAACCAACTTTTTTAGTAATTATACAGAGTCAAGAGTATAGAAAAATAGTCTGCTGGTTTGGTATTTAACCATTCATATTACTTGAAAATTAAATTTGCAGATCACCCACAAGAGAAAAAAAGAGAGAGACGCCCAGGCTGGAAACTTGCAATATCTTCAGTTCTCCAATAAGAAAGGAATACTGACTTGGAGGACAAGCAGGAGGACGTAAATCTTCTATGCTGGCTGAAATGAAGGGGGTGGCTCTTATATTAATATGCTCCTGGGGATCTGCTTTTTGGGAAGGATCAATAGGGTCCACTAGAGGGTATACATGACTGGAATCCCATAGCCAAAAAATTGTCACACATAGCAGATTAATAGATTGAGAGAAATAGTAGAATTTGTC
Source organism: Polypterus senegalus (assembly GCF_016835505.1). Lineage (NCBI taxonomy): Eukaryota > Metazoa > Chordata > Cladistia > Polypteriformes > Polypteridae > Polypterus > Polypterus senegalus. Next base: position 273,665,785 of record NC_053154.1, read on the forward strand.
ATTTTTTCACTTTTGTGGGCTTAAGTGTTCTTCTTTTATGTTAATCTACACCATGCTCTTTATTTTTGACAGTAAATCACACCTTTTGATGTAGACTTTGTCTTGGCATTTTCAGTGTATAGAGAGATGCCACAAGCGACCTAATAATTTCACTGCATATTTACAACGGCTTGTAGAACTTGGCCATCAATAGCCAAACGAGGGGTATCTTGTAATAAAACCCTGCACGTACACTGGAAGATGCATGCATTCAAATTAAAAGACCCAGCCATTAAAAATAAAAATCTATTCTTTTTGGCTAGTGTAAGAATAAAACTAAAAGTATGGCCTTACGATGATGGAAAAAACAAAACAAAAAAAAATTAACTGGCATGATAGCACCCAAACTGTAGATGTCAACTATAGCCTTTGGTAAACAACACTGTCAATTGAATGTTTTCTCTCTCTCTTACTCAGTTCAATCTTTCTAACCTGCATGACCTTAACAACCAGTAGGCCTATTACTAAAGCACACTAAGGGAAGAAAATGCATAAAAAGAAAAAACAGAGTCTTTGCATGTTTTATAATTATACAGGATGGTGTTTAGTACTAAAGTACAATATGAATTATGTAAACACGTACAGTTACTACAGCATCAGAACAGCTATAAATATAATAATGTCAGTATCATGATATACTGGAAATAATTCTCAGAGGATTTCAGGAATTCCATTTATTGTCAAAAGTATGACAAATAAAACACAATATTTTGGATATGTCTGTAATATTGCTCAAGGCCACTGCCATCATTATTTTTCTTTCTTAAAATTCAACCAGTTGCTAAGGCACACAAGTTCGTTCACATTTTCAAAAGCCAGAGTAGATCTCTTTTTGCGCACAAGATGAAAAAGAAAAAAGGCAGTTGCACAATGCAACCTGGAACAAGATCATCAATAACAATAAACCAACTAAATCACAGCATCCTAAGTCTATTGTCAGGCTGTATGCAAGTAATTAATTGTTTGTATTTATTAATATTTAATTTCAATTTTATGAAATAAATAATATTACCACAGAATTGAAGTGTCTCTGTGATTATTCTTTGTGGATATTTTGAATGCTTATAGATGCAGGAGCTGATCTCCTAGCCAATAATACACACACACAAAGACCTGCCCTTTCTGTATTCATGGTTAGCTTAATAATGTGACACTTTATCATTTCTTAATCCATAAGCAGGCATTTGGAAGCTCATAGCTGACCTGCACGGTTCCAGTTTCTCCAGCCAGGTTAGTTTATCGAACTCTGCAGATGTTAACATGGACAGCTCTTCATTGCAGTGTCTGCATACTACTTTGTTTTTACACAGAGAACCATTTGAAACGCTTTAAAATGAAAGTTTCCACAGAGAGGTGTCACAGGTGTCTCTGCCATTGGTACAACCAGTCGTGTTTGCTCATCTGTTGTTACGTAATGTTAAAGGTGGGAGTGAACTGTGAACCACTCATGTCAATATAACATAGTACTTTGACAATCATCCAATCATATTAGATTAAATAATTCTAAAACAACACTGCCAATAAATGTGGGTGTGTCCGGAGCACAGAGAGGTTCTTTCCTGGAAAAGTCTGAAAGCAACTGATTAAAGGACAGTCTCTGGTCACCTGCACGCCAAAAATGAAGGACTTACATACAGTCTCATTTGGCTAGCATGCTTTAATCCAGAAATACAGGTTTTTATGCAGAATTTATTTTTTAACACAGAAATTAAACAAGTACAAGTCAAAACCAATTTTTAATGGATATTGACATGTGCTGACACCAGGCACATTGTGCGAATAAACATTTATTTATAATTTTGCAACACATTAAGTCAATTCGGTTTGTATAAAGAAAATTCTGAATATATAAATTCCACTTTAAATATATTGTTTAAATTCAAGCTTGAAATTAATAAATTCTAATTATGCTGTATAAAGTCAAATGCAATATGTGGAGTGAATCCTGAATATATAAAGTCAATTCTGAATACATAAAGTGGCACAAATAAGAGTGGCACTTGAAGGAAGACTCTGCTCAAAATTAAAAAAACATACCTTTTGGAGCTACGGCTACAAGCAGCAGAAGAGTAGAGAAGTGATAAAACCAGGACTATCCTTCCACTTGTAAGTTGTAAAATAAAAAACCATAGCAGGGAAGGGAGTGGTGAGTGCTGCTCAGAGATTAAACTACATGAAGAGATTTTGTATATCTGTTAATAATCAATGGGTGTATTCAAAGTGAAATAAGGACATCAATTGGATAATAATTTTTAAAACAAAGAACTGGAGAAAGTTATAAAGAAACGCCCCACCCTAACTTAGGGGTAAGTGGTTTTACATCCATTAGATGCTTTTAGAAGCACAACAACAGCATCACCTGGAAGTCATACGGAATTCAGTATGGATGGGACACAGATTCTTATTCCAATCTTCTTTACAATGAACCAGTTACTCTTGTTTTAGTTTTTTGTCAGGGATGGCCAGTGTGATTTTTCTACACTGTGGTGTGCTCGGCTGGTAACATCACTTCAAGGATGGCCCACCGAATCAACAAACTAATTAAAACAGGCAGACTCAATTATAGGGCACAATCTCAACACACTGAAAGTAGCAGTGGAGAAGAGAATTAAGACAAAATGGAGTGCCATTATGAACAATGTGTAACATTCCCTCTATGACACACCAACATTGAGTACTTTTAACCAAAGAACTATTAAACAGAAGTGGGTAAAGAAATGTGACTGGGACTCCTTTATACCAACAACACTATGCCTGCATTATGCCTCACTGTGACTGGGACTGTTTTTTTTTCTTTCTTTTAGTTATTCTGGTGTTTATCTGAAAGGGGTTTGTTGCTTGTCATAATTTAATAATGTTGTTTATTTATTGAGCTCATGTAAAAAGCTAAATTCCACCTGGATACAAATAAAGTTATGTCTATCTGTACCACCTTCTTATGTTTGCTTCAGAAAAGTTAAACCAACATTGATCATCAAGTAATTCTCTTATTGCTTTAGTGTGTTTTCATTACTGATTTTTGGGGAAGGCGTTTGAGGCAAATAAACATTGTCTTTCAGCAAAAAGATTACTGAACAAAAGAGCAGTTTCTCAGGAGCATAAGGCACCTGACGAATACCAGTGCTCATACTGGGGTGCATCAGATCACATATGCCATTTACTGAGTCACATGTTTTTTCACGTACAGCATGTTGACTTTCAATGGTCTCATTATGAGTGTGTATGGATATTTATTTAATGATATGGATATGTATTTATGTTGTGACAGATAGAGGGCACTGTCGTCCTCTTGAACCTTCAGACTATAGGTCAGACACCAGGTAAAAGTCCAAATATAATTATTTTTGAACTATATAGTGCACGAAGCACCCTCCTCTCCACAATACTCATACAATTCTCAATAATCACAATAATACAATAAACCAATCCTTCTACTCCCAGACGCGTTGCCACCCTTCCACCCAGCTCAGCTCGCCGTCTGAGGATTTCCCACAGTCCTTTATATTCTCTGACACAGGAAGTGTTTCGATCCTTCAGTCCATGTGACCTCCTATCACTTCTGGGTCAGATAAAAAGTCCTCTTCTTCATCCTGGAAGTACGTCATTCCCTCTGTTGCCTTGACTAAGACATACTTCCGGGTTATAGGTGAATCCACAGTCACTGTGTCTTCCTGCAGCATCCCCTGGAGGTCCCCATGGTATCCAGCAGGGCTGTGATGAAAAACTCCACTGTCCATGATGCCCTGCTGGAACTCGGGGCATCTCTATGTTGCATGCAGGACTCCACCTGGCAGCCTGGGAGTATTGGCCAGGATGAAAGGCCGGCCATATCCCACAATGTATATTCAATGATTAAATTCAATTCCTGTCACTGAGTGCAAGTTCTGAGAGCTGTAAAAAGTTCACAGATAAAATACAATTATTTCTTTATAAATTACTCATTACATAATGTAAGGGCTTGGCATTTTATCCAGAACCACTAGTATGTTAAATTGGGTACATATGTAACAAGGTATATGTTGGTTTTTAACATTACTGCACTAAACATCATAAAAGTCATGTTCTTTATGTTCAGAGCAAGTTGCTAATTGAGAAAAAACACTCTACATGCTGGGAGGCATTCCATATGCAAAGGATGGAATATACTGAGAGCACAGCTTTATAATGAGACTCGCCAAGGGAACAAGCTCTCTAAATTAGGTGGCTAGGATTGTCAAGCTTTGTCGGGCTGAGCGGCCAGTTCATTTGAATATGGTTTTAATATTATAAAGTGATGAAAATAATATGCTACATAGTCAGAGCAGTGAGCTGTTTTCCATTTGTAATAGACTGAGACACATGCCTTATATTCAGTTGATTAAGAAATCTTGACTTATATTCTATAAACATAGCCAAACATGTTAAACAGCATGAAAAAATACAGTGCATTCTACTGAGAGGTGTACTGTACAGAATCTCATACAGTCAAGTTGATAGTCTTTACTATTATAATTGTGTTTTCTGAAAGGTTAATTTGATTTGCTCTTCTTGATCAATAATAATTATGAACTGTACTGATATGCAGCTTTCATCTACAACAATGAGACACGTGTCAAGGTCTGTACTATAATGGATTAAAAAATGTTTATGTAAGAGCGAAATAATTATTTACTTTTGAATCAAATTTTTAACATCTTTTCTCTGTTATTAAAGCCATATATTGTATCAGCTTTTCACTGCACCATTGCAAAGGGAGAAAGACAACATCTGCTATCTACGCAGCTAATAATGTCACCGATGGGGACCCAGTCTGCTCTTCTTTTTTAAACAACTCATTGCAATGTTCCTCTTGCTCCCTTAAGATATGCGCTAGAAGACCTCACATCACCCCTATTTCTCTATTCACTCCTGATAGGAAAATTTGAAAAATAAAAGCCAGATGTGTCCAGTTCACACCAACAAACCAGCTCCACCCTTATCAGTCAGTTGCTTGATAAAGTGTTTGGACGGGTTGTGACAATCCCCAAATGTTATCACCCAACTCACAGATGTCAATTCTAGATTTTCCATTTGCATTTATACTCTGAATATTCATGGATCTTTTTACTCTTATTTTGATTGGGATTATAAGAAAGGGGAGCTCAACTTGGCAGTGGTTGTGAACAAGCCCAGACCGTGGTCCATGTTTATGTAAATATTTATTTGTGTAAAATGCATATGCCTAAAATATTTAGTGAATGGTAAATCTAAACATTTTAAATGTAAATTCCTGTCAAAGAAAAAAAAACACATTCTGTGTATTTACACTAACAAAGTTTAAAATTATTTTCTGGTTGGAAATCGCATTCCTAAAGACTATTCTAATACGGTAAGGAGCACTCTACTTGTGTTTACTGGTGGGGCCCTCCCCAGGCGGCTATAATATGCTTTGAAGATGCTTGATGCAGACAGAGATTTATGTGAAAGTGGAACAGATATTTTCCATTTCTTCACATATTTAACAAACTTTTCTCAGATTGCCATATTACAGTATATAGATTGTGAAGTAGTCCTATCCTCATCTAAACCTGGACTGTGACTGACTTCAAAGACTGGAGCTGAGAGTGGAATGGTTTTTCCAATGTATGTACTTATGTACACGTTAACAAGCAAATGCATGTGTATAAATGAAAACAAAATATGTTATATAGCTCTCATTTTCATATACCATCTAGGAGAATACAAATAGCTGCCAGATTTTATTACAAGTGATTTCTTTTTAATCAAATAGTCAATAGATCAAAATTCAGTACCATGAATACCTCTTCTGCTATGTAATAAAAAGCTGCTGTTTGTGTGTGTGTGTGTGTGTGTCTGGCCCCTCCAAGCAATCTGATTGGTCAGTAACTTCTTATTATTAAGTCAAATGTGATTAAGATAGGAAGTGCCTAAAAAGAGCGGTTGACAGTTGACACACGAAAATACTGAGCAAAGTCATAGGAGGAACACTGAGAGTCAACATCAAACATGGAAGTATTCACAAGAAAATTCATGATATTTTCACAGCCGATAATGGAGGCCTGTTCACCACGTGTGCTTGCCAAAATGTGGGCAGGAAGCAAGGAATGTGCCTCAAAATGACAGTCTGAGAAGCAGGCTTTATGGGAATGTGATTGAGAGAGTAAGCCCCAGGCAAGAAATGGATGAGACACACAGAGATACTGAAGAAAGGTGTAGGATGAATGTTGATGGTATGTGTAAGGCAAGAAATAACAAATATCAAATAATTTTTAATTTATTCTATTACTTTGACAGGCAACATAGGTAGTACTAGAATATTCCTGAATGTTGTGAATCATATTTTTCAGTTTCAAATCAATTTCATTTGTGTCTCTTTGAGTTTATGATTGGGCCTTTGTGTTTGCTTATTTATTCTTTATTTTTGTGATGAACTCATCATGCTGCCTCCGTTTTGATGAGGTCATGTCAGTGGCCATCTTTGTTGTGGCTTGAGTGACCATTTTTGTTCACGTGACCCCTAACCTTCTGATGTGTGACATCATCACTGCCAGCATATACAGTATAAAGATGGCAGCTTAGCCTTTACTTATCCTAGTTTTGGAACTTTCATAAGAAGTCTTTGCACTGCATGCGTGCGTACATTTATTTTTAAATATGTATTACTTTAGTTTGTAATTTTTTTTTTGCAAGTTTCATTGCAGAATTCTGCTCAGGGTTTTAACTTTGAGTTCAAACCCACAAAAAATACTCATGTTTGCTGAGCTTTTTATCTTTACTGTTTTTTTATTTTTATCTCTGCTTGTCCTTGACTCTGAACTTGCTTCTCCCTTTGTTTAGCCCTTAATTTCCTGGTCTTGTTATTCCCAATAGTCTTAATATGGACTCTGTTCCTTAAAAACTAAGTTTATTCACAAAATGTTTCCTTTATTTTCCAACAGAATTCAGAGATATTGCATCTCACAGAACATGGTCACCATGATGGCAGATGTGTCATGTGTCTAGCAACCTTTTAACATTATAGAGACAAGGCATACAAAATATTGGGGTCCAGGTTGCATAACGGTGACACAAAGAATGACATTTAGGTAAAATATTGAAGTAGTTGTAAAAAATAATAGAACAAAAATATAATATCAGCTACTGCACATAATCCTGACAGGAAAGTTAAGTGACTTGCCCAGGTTAACAAAGTAGCTCTTGAATAGGATGATTTAATTATTCATTTTATTCTCTTGGGAATTACAGTACAGTTAATTCAAAACCCAGAGTTAAGAAGGATAACTAGATATAATAGGTGTGACTACATAACTGTAGATCATTTGTCATTAAATTGGCTTCCAGATATATTTAGAGCTCATTAAAAATATTTTTCATATATACTGTACATTTGTGGCTTGCTTAAACTTACCATACATTGCCATTTTAGAAATCATATTATTGCCTATGCTACAGACCATATACTGTGTTAAACTTGTTTAGATGGTAGAGCCTTTATTTAGGGCACTCAAACTCTTAATGATCTAAAGTCCAATTATAAGCGAATTCACACAAATTGAAATATGTAAATCAAGGGTGTAGTCTCGTTAAAGGATGCTAATGAGGATACTTCTATTATTTTTAATGATTGCTGATAATTGTTATTGGCTGTCGCTCATTCTTTCCCATTCTCTTTCATTCTCTTCCTGCTCTCCATGTTCTGTTTTTTTTTGCAACCATCTTGAACATCTTAAACTTTGGATATGATCTTTAAAATTAATGTGCCATCACCTTTTAATAAAGTCAAACTCAGCACTTTATTGTATTCCAGAAAAGTCATTGACAATTATCTAGTTTGTCGAGCATTGTATAACTCCTGGGGAGTGGCTGAATCACCATTTGGACAAGAGAGATGGAAAATATGTACCCTGGGACTTTATTTTTTCTGTTTTCTTTTGCCAGCTAAACACTTCATTATAATATTACTTTTCTTTTTATTTGTTTCTATTTGGAAATTATTCAAAAAACCCTATGGATATATGCAAATATTTTATATTTCTGTTCAATCAAGCGTTTTTTTATTCAATATTATTCTTCTTTGTATGTTATCTATGTTTAACTAGAGTGTATATTTAAAGGTGCGTAGTGCTCTGGCCTTGTTAATTAAATGTAAGTGTCCTATACAGACACATTTTGAATTGATGTCCTCAACGTACTCAGGCATGACTTCAGCTTCTAGATGAGTGTTTCAGAAATTTCTTTGAGCTCTTTTGCTGGCCCAAAATAGTGCTAGTTAAAATAGCCCAAATAAATATCCAAGTAAAAGAACTTTTACTTAAAGAAAATCTCCAGTAAAAGAAAAAAAAATATTAGGTGAAGGACTCAATTACTTTGATAATATACTGAAATAGCAATCTAAAGACTTTTAACACATTAATACAGTAAATCTATTTATTCCAATAAAATAGGAATTTACAAAAAGAGTAATTCAATACAGAAGTCAATACTATTTCATAAGCTTTTTATGCATTTTATACAAACAAACTTGTTTATAAACTGCTTATAAATGTTTTCAAATGGCTCAGCCCTCTGCTTTAAATTTACAATTTTCTGTATTTCACTCCTCAAGTGTTAGGTTAAATAAATGGTAATAAGCTATTACAGTCTGATATAGACCCTAAGACCCTGTCCACACTACTGTGTTTTCAATTAAAAATGCAGACATTTGTTTCAGTTTTCTCAATTCACCTCTTCTGCACTGTCGTATGTCAATCCATAAAAACAAATACTTTTGAAAACTCTTTTAAGAGCCATATACTTCTGAAAACTAGGATCTCTTCACGCTCTGGTTGGTGTGTGCTTATTATGTGGCTCTTCCCTGATTGGATCCTAGTCATTACACCATCTCATTCTCTGATTAGCCACCCTCAACTGAAAAGAAAGCATATTTTGACATAGCAGGCATCAAAGAGTTGCTTCACATGGCACTTGTTCTGTTGCTTACCTGTATGTGTCTATATAATGTGTGATTTTTATAAATCACGGTTAAGCGACTACTCACACTACACAACAGTTGCCAGTTGTATATATGTAATTAAACTGCATGAGCGTGTTTTGGCCTGAACTGGGTGCTGAGACTATACGTGTACAATGCACACTTACGCAGTCTCTGCACAATGAATGAAAGCTGACGTCTGAGACTGCTCACAGTACAAGATGACAGACTGAAATCTGTGACGTAGTAGAAATTCTTCTGATTGTGTGACAGCCCAATCGTAAGATACAATTGAGTATCATGACTACTCACATATTGTATGTGAAACAACAATCAATAAAGCTGAAATTTGGGCTGACACAAAAAATATATTGTTGACTGCAGATGAGGCTGAAAATCCTACCAAAATTGCCCAGAAAATGCTCCGTTAATGACAATGCCACCTGCATGCTCTGTGCAGGCGAATGATTACATATGTGTTTTCAGTTGTTATAGTATTTACTTTTGTACATGATTTGAAAATAGTATTGTCAATGGAGATTTTTTGATTTAAAAATGCTGTTTTTAAATTAAAATGTACAGTAGTAGAGTGTTGTACAGTGTTAGTCATAGATTGATACAAGAGAAAGTAGGGTGAAATGACACCTTTTATTGGCTAACTAAATAGATTACAAATGCATGCTTTCGAGGCAGCTAAGGCCCCTTCATCAGGCAAGGTATAAGGGGCCTTAGCTGCCTCGAAAGCTTGCATTTGTAATCTATTTAGTTAGCCAATAAAAGGTGTCATTTCACCCTACTTTCTCCTGTATAAATTAAAATGTAGCAGTACTTCCATCTAGATGATTGCATCGCTAGATAATACTACTAATAATGATGACAATTCATTTAGCACATAAAAATCAGACATATTTAACTGGCAGGGGAGGCTAGCGTAGCCAGATAGTTAGCAATTTTAAATGGCCAACATTAATATTGAAGTGATATTCAGAAAATAAGCAGAGACTGCCATCTCCCTCAACAATACTGTAAGTTGTCAAGCGAGTTACAAAACAGAGTAAAAGCACCCACTTACACAAACATATTTTTTAGAACACGGACGGAGTTCATAAATTTTCAAGATGACATTATAATGGTTTTCCATAAATGCTGACCAAACTGGAGGCCAGAGTTGCTCACTCCAACTCCCCTGTACCTCTACTTTTCTAACTACATAAGAAGAGAAAAATGGGTAGCACATTTTTGAGTGCCTTTTCTAGAAAACTTGGTCAAAATTGGAAAGTGATGAGGTTTCACTATTGGCTGTTGGTACCTGAAGGGAAATCTGTGACTGATAACTGAAAATGACCAATGAAATCCACAGAATGAGTGAGCTGCCGGGAAGGAGTTATTTCCATTGTCAACATCCTCTTAAGGAGAGAAAATTAAAAACATTAAGAATGAAATGTAGCATTTTTTTGTTAACAAATGTACTTGAGTAAAAGTAAAACATTAGTGTTGCTAAAAACAACTCTGAAAGTAACATTTTCCTAGAAAATTACCTAAGCAACAGTGTAAATGTAACATCTCTGGTTGCAACCCGATTTGGTCGTGACCCGAAGTAATTTCCCCCATAGGATTGTATGTAAATACAATTAATCTGTTCCAGACTGTATGAGCTGTATGTATATATATATTTTTAAAGATTTTTAAGCACAAAAATATTTTACAATACAATACAATACAGTTTATTTTTGTATAGCCCAAAATCACACAGGAAGTGCCGCAATGGGCTTTAACAGGCCCTGCCTTTTGACAGCCCCCCAGCCTTGACTCTCTGAGAAGACAAGGAAAAACTCCCAAAAACCTTTTAGGGAAAATGGAAGAAACCTCGGGAAAGGCAGTTCAAAGAGAGACCCCTTTCCAGGTAGGTTGGGCGTGCAGTGGGTGTCAAAAGTAGGGGGTCAATACAATACAATACACAGAACAGAGCAATTCCTTAATACAGCATAATAATAAAAATTTTAGAAGTACGGTTTAACAGTAGATGATATGACATAATTAGGTTTGGATATTTTTAGAGTCCTGGAGACCTCATCCATCTAGCTGCCTCCCCATTTGGCCAGGCCGCGGCTGAAACGCTTCGATGAAAGGACCCCTCTTTCCCATGATTCCTGTGATCCTCCATCAGGGATGACTTTACCATAGGCAGGCAAACAACTTGGCAAGTGGGCCGTGGCACCAATTGCCACATTTGGGTACCGAGAAAAGAAACAGAATAGGTGAGGGTTAGTATTCAAATATAATTATCATGTAACTTATGTTTTAGTGCTAATGACTAACAACAGAGATGCAGTATGTACAGTTAATCAGCAGCTCTAGTCAGGATATGCTAAACTGAAGTAGTGAGTCTTCAGCCGAGATTTAAAGGCTGAGACTGAAGGGGCATCTCTTATGGAAGCAGGAAGACCATTCCACAATTTAGGGGCCCTGTAACTAAAAGCTCGACCTCCCACTGTTATTTTATTAATCCTTGGAATCCTAAGCAGACCGGCATCTTGAGATCTTAATCTGCGCTCAGGTTTGTAAGTCATGATAAGTTCAGACAAGTAAGCCGGACCTTGGCCATTTAATGCTTTATATGTTAAAAGGAGGATTTTGAAATCTGCCCTAAACTTAACTGGGAGCCAGTGTAAAGATTTAAGAACTGGGGTTATGTGTTCATATTTTCTTGTTCTTGTAATAATTCTTGCAGCGGCATTTTGGATTAACTGGAGGCTGTATAGAGAACAGTTTGAACAGCCAGTGAACACCGCATTGCAGTAGTCAATCCTACTAGAGATAAATGCATGAATTAATTTCTCACAATCCTGTTTATTTAGAAAGCGCCTTAATTTCCTAACATTTTTAAGATGGAAAAAACATGTTTTGGACGACTTTGTAATATGCGCTTTAAATGACATGCTAAAGTCAAAGATAACACCTAGATTGCGGGCTGATTCAGTAAAATTAATTGGGATTCCAACTGAGTTAAATGACGACAAAATATTACTGTGATCAGCGTCATTCCCTCCAACAATTAACATCTCTGTTTTATCTGTATTTAAAGACAAGTAGTTCTCATTCATCCATTCCTTTAATTCACTAACACAACTAATTAAAGACAACATCGGAGAAACTTCATTTGATTTAAATGAAAGGTATAATACAATACAATACAATACAGTTTATTTTTGTATAGCCCAAAATCACACAGGAAGTGCCGCAATGGGCTTTAACAGGCCTAACTGGGTATAACTGGGTGTCATCTGCATACCAGTGAAAATTAACATTATGTTTCCTAATGAGAGATCCCAGTGGAAGCATGTAAAGTGAAAACAGTAAAGGTCCCAGTACTGAGCCCTGCGGGACACCATATTGAACTTCTGTGTATAATGATGGAGTACTGTCTGCACATTTCTGTACATACTGGAATCGATTTGATAAATAAGAACTGAACCAAGCGAGCACGGGGCCTGTAAGCCCAACATCGTTTTCTAGCCTGTGCAGTAAAATCGAATGGTCAATGGTGTCAAATGCTGCACTTAAGTCCAACAACATAATTACAGTGGAATTTCCTTCATCAGAGGATATCAGAATGTCATATACAACCCGTGTTAGTGCCGTTTCTGTACTATGACCAGTGCGAAAGCCAGACTGGAATTTCTCAAATAAATTGTAACGCGTAAGGTGTGACTGAAGCTGACTGGCGACTACTTTCTCTAGTATTTTAGAGAGAAATGGTAAATTTGAAATAGGACTATAGTTATTTTACACCATATAATGCACAGTGTAATAGTAAACTAAATGTTATAACACTGAATAACACTGAGAAAACCTTGAACAGAGAAAACTGACATTGCAAGAGTTCACGCTATAGCCTTACGAACCGCTCTCTGTAAACACTTTTTTTAATTAGTTTTCAGCACAGGCAAAAAATTAACATTTGAAAAATCCATAATTTATACAAAAACTAACCATAAACAACCAAGAAAACTAACCTTGCATGAGTCAAGTTCTGGCATGAAGGAAGTGAGGAGGAACTGGGTTACATTACATTTGAGGTAAACTCTGTGACGATGCGGGTTCACTGCATGCTCCCATCTCGCTTCCGGGAACTCTTAAACCCGTCACCATCGGTAATGTTACCGATGAGCACGACAGTGAGGCACTACAATGGAGCAATCGGATGGTGCAAAAAGTGCCAAGTGCTTTTATTAAAATCAACAAAACAACAATCAAAAACAAAGTCCAAATTAAATAAAGTGCAGTGCTTTCAGAATCTTTCAATAAATAAATGATCCCATAAAAATAGAAGTGAAGTGGAGGTTAAAATCCAATAGAAAAAAGTCTTCATTAAATACGAGATTAAAACAATGCTCGAAGCAGTCTCTTTAAAAACAAGCCCGGTGCATTCTTTAACTGCTGTCTCGGCCTTACTGCTTTCTCGCTCTCTCGTGCTCTCTCTCGCTCACTGCACAGGGAGAGACTGAACACATGTGGAAATCATCGGCACGTACGAACCGGAAGGGAAACTGGCTTGTTTGTCACCTGAATGTGTGGTCGTGAACAGATGCAAAAGTTTGGCGAGCTTTTTGGGTGTAACCCAATTTGTACGTGGTCCGAGATGTTCGTGACCCGAGGTTCCGCATACTGCCTAAAGGGAATCACTCTGTCTCTTTACATCCGAAGATTTAAATAAGCAAGTGATAAAATATACAAAATTAACAATAATATTAATAACATACTATAAAAAATATTAATAGTAAAGGATGGTATGATTGTACATAGATTAGCAGTTTTGTACCACAACTCCATTGATTCAGTGCCCCGCCAAGTCAGTCTCCACATGTACTCACCACATTCTTAGTTTGCCTGACTGGGATTTCTCCAGATATTGTTATTATGGCATCTGTGCCACAATCCAAGGTTTGATCAACTTAGCAATTGTAAATAGAGGCATTATGAGTCAGTGTGCAGGCATGGGTGAGTATAGCTTGTGGTGGGCTATTGATCCATCCTGTATTGCTAACAAAAATATCATATTCATGGTCAGCAAACTCGAAAGAGCATAAAACGACACTCCACATGCCTATCTTACCAGTCCCCATTTTTTCAATGTTTTGCGTAAAGGAGTTACTTTGACTGGTCGTATAGGCGGTTAGTTGATGTGGAATGCACAATTTGAAGTCTTCTGATCATTTATTCTGAAGACATCATTTAGTGTAGTCTTTATCATAAGGGTGTCATTTCCTACACAAAATTGGTCCAAAAATGGCTTAAAGTTTTATTTTTGGTCTAGAAGGCCAAAAATAGGAGTTAACCCCAAAATGCTTAATGTATCACATAACTAGACATCAAGATGAGTCAAATGTTACATTACATGTCGGGATTTTGTTGTACCAGTAAATCTGGAAGCACCAGACAAAAAACCAAGATGAAGTGATTTCAAAGCATTCACATGTAATTCTTATGATCACAAAATGACAAAAAAAATTCCCAAACATTTTTCTTCTAAATCCACCTGGTGTGAGTGTGTGCATGTTCATAAGTGTATCTAGGGGTTTCAGCATATTTAAGAGAGAGCCTATCTCCATGTGAGCCTAAAATTAGATAAAGTAGGGTCAGGAAAAGCTTGCATGGATGGATAGCTCCTGATTAGAAGAAAGCAGGAATAGAAGATTCATGCATGAAAGGATATTTCTATTTTTTAAAAGAATCATTTAAAAGTAAGAAGGAAATTAGTGTGAAACATATTAATAAAGTTGAAATGTTTAAGTACTAAGCCTATTAATCTTACAGAGATTCTTTGAAAATCAAATCATCAATGTTGGGTATTTTTGCTTTTTGAACTCAATTTGAAGTTTGAGCAATTGGCTTCTTTTCAAGAAATGCATTGCTATTCTGGTGCAGTGTCTGGACGAATGTTGGGAACGGTCTGTCTGCTTTGTGTGCACAGCTCTTAATTAGAAAAAGCACTGCAGATGTGGAGTCTGAATGAGTATGACAGATGTTCTTCACCTGTTTAATCCACCTGTAAATCCCAAACGTGACAAGTGTGTGCAGCAGCTTTACGATTGCAGTGTTCACTTTTAACACCTGCCAAACAGACATTTGCATAACTTTCAGCACTTTTTTGATACATTATGTCAATGTGGTAATTTGACCTATGGTTCAGTATGAAAGGCGATGATTCCGCCAGTGGTTTCCGTTTTTTTTCTTTGAGATTGAGTAAGGTTTCCATTTTTTTTTTTTTATCATGTTCATCGGGGAGCTGTTATTTTGTTTTGATTTGAATTCCTAAATTTATTAAGCTTTTGTCTGGAGCAGCCTAAGAATTGAAATTAAAACAATAAATAATACAGAATGTTTAGCAAAGTCTTTCCATTATACCATGGAATCAAGATATGTCCTGAGAGTGAAGCCAAGAAAATGAGTTTTAAATGTTGTTTTGCTTGAGTTGCTCCCTATGAAAGTCATCTTTTGACCTAGTAATTTTGAAGATTCAAATTCACTAGTTTTAGAAAGATAAAGTATCTGAAAAGCCTTCATTGTTCATTTGTCTCAAGTAGAATAGGTTATTGTAGTGCATTATGACCAGAATTGACAGTTTATTCAAAACACGTTTAGAAAGGATCATAGCTAGAACTAGGAAGTATGGCCACTTCAGCTCCTAAATCACTTCATTGACTTCCAAATATTATGTTTAGAGATGATTTTTAAAATTTTTTAAAAACTCCTCTGAATCTCATATAAATATATAAATAGCTTAACTCTTAAAGAAGATATTAGTGCTTATACTGTATGGTGTAAACTGCAATCTCAAGATACAAGCTTTCTAAAAATGTAGAAGATAAAAAAGCAAAAGTAGGTGGCATTGTCTGAGTTAAAGGAAACCCTGGCTCTCATTGATTTGCTTACCTCTGAAAAATGTTGAACACTTTTGGGTGTATTTTATAAATTGTGGCCTGCTGATCATAAAAATCACCTTTAAATTTTCCTGTCATGCACCGTTTTATTGAAACTGCCTAGTTTTGTGATTTTCCTTTTATACAGGGAGGCACAGGGAAACGGGAAATTTTGGAACTAGGTGTTGGCGACCCTGCAGCATCGGCAGTTGTTTCGGACCATTGCGAACTTGTTTAGAACCCCCCTCCCTTGCTTTATTTATAATGGAGCAGTAGAGTGGTACGCAATGAGCGTTTGCTGTGAAAGCCTTTTATAAGAATGGTGATAGTGTGACTGCTGCGCGAAGGGAATTTCGGCTTCATTATCAGTTAGGACATCATGATAGTGTCCCGTCTACTCATGCGATTATAACATGGGTGCGTAATTTCAAAGAAACGGGTTCAGCCTTAAAAAAAGAAGTCCCCAGGTGGAGCCACTTCACATACTGCCCGACAATCGATGGCAACGATTGTTTGGAAGGTGTGTCGTTTAACGCAATGGTGACATTACATGGCCTCCAAGATCCCCAGATCCAACTGTTTGTCATTTTTTTATTTTTTTTTTCTTGTTCCTGTGCGGACATCTTAAAAGCCAAGTGTACTGCACACGTCCTACAACCGTTACTGAACTAAAAAGGAAGATTGAAGAGGAAATTGCTGGCATTCCTCTTGACGTTACGTTGAGCAAGGCAGAATTTCCACAACAGGCTGTCAGAATGTGTACAGAGAAATGGACAACACTTTCATGATATTTTCTCCAAAACAAAATAAATATTGATTACCATCAATTGCATTTCCTGTACAATACATTTCATCATTAAATGTATTTTGCAGTGTGGGGCAGCCTACCGTATAGTTTCCCTGGCTGCAAAAGGCTTACATTCGCATACATTGTGTACAGGTAAGCGTCCAAAACAGAACTGCCCAAGTGTGGAGGATAGAGGGTTTTTAAGATGGTTCAAGGGAAGTGACATCCTCGGACTGTAATCGGACACAGGCAGAATTTCTTGTGTTTTGATCAGCGAATAGAAAAGAGAGGTTTAATGCAGCCCGCCACCCCCTGGCCTGGCATGGAATTGTCACCTTCTGGTCCCTTTGGTTGACTCCCAAACGCACGTGTGTGACAATAAAAAGTACAACAGTTACAACTGGTGATCTGTAGTGATCTAAAAGTATCTTCTATTAAGAATGCAGGTCAGATAGACTAAGGAGTGTTTCATTTGCAAATGGGACAGCCATGATAGTCTGATTATATTAAAAAGATTCTACAGCTCCATAAGCATTAGGCCTTGGAGCAGAAATGTGTGGCACATAAACCACTTGTTGACACAACAAAGATGTTTTTGTATCCCGTTCATATGAAACTTGAACTGATGAAATATTTTGTGAAAGTAATGAACATTGAAGGTGAAAGATTTCACTGTTTTGAGACAGATGTTTCCATCTTTGTTTATTCACAAATCAGACACATCAACAATGATAAGCGGTTTGAAGATCTACTAGAGATGTCAGAGGACATTTTATGGAAGGCATTCCAAGGATGATGAGAATGTTCTTGGCAACTGCAGAGTACTTAAACTGGTTGACAACATGCTTCAAACATACAAAATCATGAAGTGCATGTACATAAAGATTCATTTTCTGCATTAATACTTGGTCTTCTTTTCTGATAACCTTGCTACAGTCAGTGATGAATATGGTGAAAGGTTTCACCAGGACATGGCAATGATGGAAAAATGGTATCATGTCAAGTGGAATCTAACAATACTGGCCAACTATTGCTGGACACTAAAACAAGAAAAATCAGATGCCTGCGTACAAAGTAGTAGAGTCATGTACCGTGTTAGCCATAGATTGATACAGGAGATAGTAGGGTGAAATGACACCTTTTATTGGCTAAATAAATAGATTACAAATGCAAGCTTTTGAGGCAGGTAAGGCTCCTTCATCAGGCAAGATGTGTAAGCATCGCAAAGCAATTAAACACACTAAATTCAATAAAAGAATTTCATATTCCTCCAGTCATTCAATCTGTGTTCAGCTTGAAGCTCTATATAATAATCACCAAAAATTTTAAGGAAGCAAAACTTGAAAATGTGTTGTCCAGTGTTACCAATATTAGAGAAGTTCCATTATTCTCAGGCTTTAAATAAGGACTGGTGACTCATTATTTTAGTATATCTCACTCTTCTTATGAATTGTTTTATATTGCTGTCTTACACTGCTTTTAAAATTTCAGTAACTGTTTCTTTTTTCCATTAAAGGTCCACAGTCCCTTTATCAACAATTTGGAAATTGAAAAACAAATTCTGTTTCATTTTTTTCTCTTCGTTTCTTACAAAGCAAAACCTGAGTTGTGGTGGGCGCCATCCAACATCGGCAATGTCATGATTCTATGTGTCTGAAGTTAAATAACATTTGTTTGTCATGTCAGGTTCAGTAATAAGTGTCAGTAGTTTAGGGAAGACTTCATCTTATATGTTTTAAAAGATGTAAAGATTGAAGTGAAATCAATTAAATAAAACACAGATAACTTTGCTGCATTGTCTTCAATAAGAATAATGCAAGGAGTAGTTCGAAATATCCTGTATGGTGCTAGTGTAAATATTCATCCATCCATTATCCAACTCGCCATATCCTAACTACAGGGTCAGGGTGTCTGCCGGAGCCAACACAGGGCACAAGGCAGGAAACAAACCCCGGGCAGGGCGCCAGCCCACCGCAGTAGTGTAAATATCTATGCATTTATTTAAAGATGTGAAGAAGACAACAATACAAGGAGTTACTTAGCAACATAACTTTCTCAAACCTGCAGGGTTGCTGGAGCACTGTGTGAAAAGTAAGAGAACACCTTGGACATGGCCCTACTTCAGCACAGGGTACGTCCAATTATTCCAAACATCAAGTCTTTGGGAGTGTGTTTAGATTCACAGATTTTGTTTAGGAAAACTTCTATACTCGTAGATACGGAGACGAAGACCAGGTGCAGGATTTGAACCCAGGACACTGGATTTACGAGGGAGCAGTTGTTCATAATGCACCACCACACTACATTTCAACATTGAAATTTGAAATTGAGTTTGAAAACCAACACTGGTTTTTATAAAAAAAACAATGAACTTGGACCAATAACAGAAAGTAACAATGTTTATTTATTCCACTCGGTGTTTATAATAATAATCATATATTATTTGTTTATACGATTCTGGAGTTTGAAAAATTATGAATTTCACAACATAACTGGCTCCAAGGATTTCAGATAAGGTATTGAGAAGCTGTACTCTCCATTTTCTTCCTCTTCTCTGTATCAGTGCTGGATATATTCTTATATAGCATGGACCTTTTTCAGGCACCTTCTATTCAAATAAAATTATCACTTGTCTGACAAATGGTCCTTTTCAGGATGACAGTTGGAAGTTGGATGTTTATAAATCATTATGGAGGACAACTCCATGATTGCTATTGAGAAACCAACCACATACTTTCTCAAGTGGGCCGTGCATCCTTAATCTGTTGGAGACCCTTAAAGGGATATACATCCCAGGCAACTCATGTGCTACCCATTCCCTATCAAAGCTCCAAGGCTTGTTTTGGGCCATGTTTTCTTTAGCAACTAGGAAGGGTTGGGTCACCTGATGCTGTGGCTAAGAAGTAGTGTGAAAAATTGGGGTGAAAAATAAGGAACAATGTTCCCTAAATCCTTGTTTTTTTTTAGTCACAGCCACATAATGCAGGTAATCACCAGCACCCCAGTAAAATTATATCACCATGGAGACAGTTCCGATGCAAAGTTACTTTGTGCCCTAGGTGGTGATGCCAGCCCTGCATGGAGAAGCACAGTACACTTTTTAAAAATGTGACATACTGCATATACACTGTGGCAAAAACTATGTGGACATCTCTCCAAATTATTGAGTTCAGGTGTTTTAGCCACACCCATTGTTAACTGGTTTATAAAATCCAGCGCATAGACATGTAATCCTATTAAGAATGGGTAATACTGAAGAGCTCAGTGATTTTAAACATGCCAACATTATAGGATGCCAACTTTGAACTAGTCAGTACATAAAGTTTCTGCTCTGCTAAATTCTACCCCAGTTAACTGTAAATACTGTTATTGCAGAAGCATCTGGGAGCAGCAACAGCTCAACCACAAAGTGGCAGGCCACGCAAATTCAAACAGGGGGCTGCCAAGTGGTAAAGAGCATAGTAGGTAAAAACTGTCAATCCTTAGCTGGCACACTCACAGCAGAGTTTCTAAATGACCCTGGAAGCAACATCAGCACAAGAACTGTATTTCAGAAGTTTCATGAAATGGGTTTCCATGAATGAGAAGCTGAACACAAGCCTAAGATCACTATGTGCAATGCCAAATGTCGGCTGGAGTGGTGTAAAGCATGTTGCCATTGGACTCTGGAGCAATGGAAACTTGTTGTCGGGATTGATGAATCAACTTCTTTATTTGGCCGTATGATGGGTAAATCTGGGTTTGGCAGAGCCAGAAGAACACTACTTTCCAGATTGCATTTTGCCTTCTTTAAAGTTTGGTGATGGAGGTATAATGGTGTGGGGCTGTTTATTTTGGATTTCAGCTAGCCCCTTGGTTTCAGTGAAGGGAACTGTTAATGCGATGGCATGCAAATACATTTTAAACAATAACTTACAGTATCTGGAGTCATTGTATTGCCCTTTAGTGTGTTTATTATAAATAAGGATGCTACTTTTCAAGTAATTATTGGTCAGTGTTATGTAAGCTTGCATGGATTTACTTTTTGTTTCTTATTTATTATTATTGTCACCTAATTTAATTTGTTTTTCTTTTCTTGTCACTGTCTCTTTGACCTCTTGTAAAGCACTTTAAGTTGCATTCTTTGTATGAAAACGTGCAATGCAAATAGCACATTTCTGGCAACAGTTTCGAGAAGGTCCTTCTCTGTTCCAGTATGACTGTGGCCCTTTTCACAAAACCATAAAGACATGGTTTGATGAGTTTTGTGTGGAGGAACTATAGTTAAACACATTTTGGATGTATTGGAACTCTGACTACGAAACAGGTTTTCTCATCAACATCAGTACTTGACAAATTCTTACAGACATACTCCAAAATCTTCTGGAAAGTATTGCCAGAAAAGAGTGAAGAGTGTTATAGCCACAAAGGGGAGGCCAACTCCATAATAATGGCCATGGGTTTGGAATGGGATGTCCAACAAGTTCATATAGGTGTGATGCTCATATGTCCACAAACCTTTGGTCACTTAGTGTACTCCACAGGAAGTAGGAAAGTTAGCAGGAAAGTTAGATTTGAAGACGGATTAAAACACACCATTATTAATGTGTTTTCTTCACAGGAAAGCTCATTACACAGAAAGCCAATTAAACCCCCTCCACCCCAAGCCCACTTTTACGCAGCAACCACCCTTTCCTATTTCATGATTCCTGCAGATGACTGTTTGCATGCACCATGGAACTTCAAGTTGAATTTCTGTATCCAATGCATCATTAGGATTGCGATCACCAAGATTGTCCTCATATGTGGCAAAGTGGGTATCCTCTTACTAGAATAAACACAATACACATTTGATGGCTCTTTCTCCTTGTTTTTTTCACTAGAGATCTTTATTTAGATACTAAATGACAGGCAAATGCATGTATAATTTATACATTAAAATGCTTATAAACAGGAAATAAACACCTTTCTTCTTGTGGCACAAATTTCAGCGGAAGTGCTACAACATTGCTTTGTATACTTTTTGGCAATACACAACGCTGAGTTTAATTTACTCATCACTACTAAGAAGTGTTCTCTCACACTTGAACTGTGTGGAGGCCAGGGTCATGGATTCCACTGTGTTGACTTGCCTGTCCTGGTGTTGATGAGCAGTATTGACTGTTCCTCTTTATTCTTCAACATACTATAGGTATCCCCTCCTAGGATTAGACCAGACCACCACCTAAGGTTGTGAAAAATATTGCCCTCTAGCAGCTACTGTCTGAACATTTTTCCTGTTCACATGCATGTGTGCCTCAGTGGCTTACTTCAGATTTGTCTTCTCTAAGGTGGTCATGTAGATTAGACTCCTATTAGCTATAATTTGAAATTATGATCTGGGATAGTGAGACTTGTAAAGTATGCGGATAACCAGTGATAGTCCTCTTTCTTCCTTGGTGCTAATTAACGTGAAAATATAATAACATAAAGATCAGAGCTGAATTGTTTTCTCTCTCTCTCTCTCTGGAGTGTAGACATAAAACTTCAAAATTAATCAATGTGGAAAAGTGAAATCAAATGCAGTGGACATGAAGAGTGAGAGTAACCAGGAGACGGTGTTGTTCAGGTGTTGATAGAAAATTAGGTTTTTTGAGTGTGAATTTTGCTCCCACAAGACTGGAAGGAAGTATGTAGAACTAAAGTGGACCTTTCTGTTAACTTGACACTAGCCTTTTCACCTTAAGAACTCTGGATCATACTTATTCCCTTCCTGTACACATCCCCTGTTGGCTAAACAACACATGATTTACAGAAAAGAATCTTGGGGCTATTGATTCCAGTTGAGAACAGATTTTCAGATACAGTAAAGACTACTTGATTTTGGCTAATAATTCTTAAGTTCTTTAAGTTTAAGATGAGCACCATCATCGGAGTTCTTCTTAACTCCACCTAGGCTGTCCAGTCAGTAGTGCTCCTGCTTAGAAGGCAGGGTGGGGACTTGCCTACACCAGATGGATTTGATTGAATAAATTTGAACCAATTTGGACAAAAATCATGCTCTGAATTTGAACGCCCTTCCTACAGTAAATAGTTCTGTTTATATGGACCATCTGGTCATGATAGCAATAATAATAGTTAAAGGCAAGATGCCAGTCACAAGAGAAAATTATAAGTCTACCATATTGTATTGCTGTTACATGAATCCTAGCAAATAATAAAACATATAAAGAGGTGTTTATTTGAAATGATTTGGAGTTGCTTCACCATAGATGAGGTAGGTGCCTGATGTGCCATATTATTATATTTTCACTTATAAGGTGGTGCCAAATAGAAGCCATGTGTATAAACTGTAAATTGTTTCCTTGCAAGACATAAAACCAGGTTAGATATTTAACATTTACTTGATAATGCTGTGAATTTTCCTATTACCATGTATTTAATGCTCTCAAAGCTTTACCCAAAATGACTTTCAAATCTGTTACATATGCTTAAATTTGACCACTGGTAGATGAAGTCACTTGCACAGGATTGGAGCAGCTATCATGTACTTTGTAGTCCAATGCTTAGATCACTAGGTCACACTCCTACTACTCTATCATTTCCTTATGAAGAAGAATATAAATAATGGTGTTATGATGGTGTTTGCTTTAACATTCCTGCCTCACTGTCACTTTCTATGTGGGATGAAGAGTTTTCATATTTTTCTGGTGTTTGAATGGGTTCACACACAATTAGGTTGGTTTGTAATTGTGATGATTGGGACTGCAATGAATGGAGATCCAGCAATCTGACAAGGAGATGCATGATTGAAAATTGAAGACTATGATTGAGCCTTTCCAACCATTCATTCCCCTCAATTGATACTCCGCATTGGGCTCATGGGACCCGGTCTTTATCCTTGTAAAGTGAGTGTAATGCTGGAGCCAACCTTGTGTGGCATAACACTTTATTATTTCATTAATATGCACATGAATCTTTCCGACAGACTAATGTTTAAGGCATATTTTTCTGACTTTTTCTAATGTGAAATGTTTTTTTTTTTTTTGTAAAATCATATCTTTTTTTTTTTGTTTAAATAAAAGTAATATTTGAAATGTCAGAAGGGTAAAGGATGTTTGCCACAGCTTTTCATACTGCAATCCTGAGGGGTCCCAGATGAGCCTATGGGATGAACTTGGATATCTGTCTTCAAAATTTCATCCTTTGAGAATAAACTTTAGCAAGTCAAGTGAGCCATAGTCTCCTAAGAGGGAGAGCATCAGAGCAAATTGCCTTAACTACCTGTCACATTTTAAAATGTCAAACTGCATGCTGTCTATAGCTGTAAGGCCCTACAGACTGTAATGAAAGTGAAAAATCCTTTAGCCTTTTCCTCTTGCATCCTGTTTAAAATGGAGGATGAATGAAGAGCTAAGCCCCAGCCTCCCACTTGGCAGAATCATTCATCATGTTGGTTCTTCATGAAGAAGAAAAAGCACTGGCATGGCACTAAAGTGCTTTATGTGCCCACCCAGCATTTAAACTATGCTGTGTGCTATGTTTTTTATTAGAAATCAGGCTTACCATCAAGTCAGTTATGCATGTACAGTCTTAGAAAATTAATGGAAAATGAGCCCTATAGGTTTAGGAAAGTATTGCAGTAATGCACGTAGGACATAACCAAGGCAAAGCAAAGAAATTTAGTGCATTAGTTCAATCAGATGAGCACATCAGCTCAGGCTGTAACTCAGATTTTTTCAGATTAGTATTTCATTTCATATTCTAAGTAAAGAAAGCTCACTTTGTCTTTAACTGTTTTGGATTATGCTCACTCCTTTCACCTTTTGTAAGATTATTGTGTTGCTTGAAAGGAGCAGATAAATAAAAGGGCAGTACACACCTCAACAAGTCTGACTTATGAGGTATTCAACAGAGTTTATAGTATTTTATTGTATTGTAAATTACTGCCTTTAAATGCATTAACCTGTTGTAGCCAATGGGGGCAGTTCAAGAAGCCGAAGACAACACAATGACTAAGGTTTTCTACATACTGGTTTTGAGGGATGGTTAATGTTATTAGATAAAGTAATCAAGTCCAGAGTTCCTCCATAAGGCTTTCACCAGTGTTGTGTACAGTCCATACACGAAGGTTTCTTGTGGCTCAGTCCTTCTTTTACTTTGTTTCGACCCCTTCATATTGACTTCTGCTTATTTCAACTAATATAGAGTTTCTTCTTTGACTCAGGTTGAAAATGAACTGACTATAATCTGCCACCTTCCTTCCCCTCCTGCTGTAGATCAACTGGCAAAATATTTTTGCAGTCCATGTGGAGACCTTACTAGTTAGGCCTCACCATAATTCGTTCCTTGTGGCTTTCCTCAGCTCATCATCTCCTTGGGAACGCAACTCTGTCATGTAGAGAGCAGAGCTAGTTTTGACAGATACAGAATTCTTCCTAAAAACCTCATAAATTCTCCCTATGTACCCATGTTGTTTGTTATGAGAAGATGGATTGCTGTGACAGTGTGTTTGCTTGCTTGCATGTGTTTTGATGTAATAAGTGTGAGTGAAAGTTTATTTGAATAAAGAACTTAACATTGCAACTGCACTTGTCATATAACCTCTTTCACATTATACATTATATAAACATTATAATAACTGTAACTAGAACAAACCATTCAGCACAACAACCTCTATTAATCGAGATTAGCCAAAAGGACATAAAATAACATAAGTCTTGATTTGAAGGTCCCTAAAGTCCCCCCAATGAATTTATTCTATTTGTCCATAGATCTTTGACTGAAGAAAAACTTTCCAATATTTGTGCGAAATCTGTCCTTAAGAGGTTTTCAGCTGTGTCTCCACATTTTTGTTGTAGACTTTATTTTAACGTAACAGCTGGGATGCACTGTACTAATCTCTTGATTGCCATTTGCTTGAACTGAAAAGTTGAACTCCTTTAACCTCTCCTCATACCTCATACCTCATACCTCTCAGTTCCAGGATCCACTGAGTTGCTCTTCTCTGCACTTTCTGTAGTGCTGCTATGTCTTTTTTGTAATATGGAGACCAAAACTGTTCACAGTACTCCAGATGAGGCTTCACTAACGTGTTATATAAATTAAATGTTACCTCCTTTGATTTATACTTGGAACATCATGTTATGTAACCTGACATCCTACTTGCCACATTGATTGCCTCTGTAGTCTGTCTGGATGTAGAGAGTGATAATAACACTATGACTCCTCTGTCATTCTCATGGGTTTTTTCGTTTTTGCTTCCAAAATGAAATTTTAAATACCAAAAAGTACATGGACCTACCATGAGGGTCCGTGTACTTTTTGGTATTTGAAATTTCATTTTAGAAGCAAACACGAAAAAACAAAAATGAAAGGAATTTTCAGATTTTGATTAAAGAATAAAATGAGGGAAAATAAGGTATTTTGTAATTCTGTGGCAACAGCAGTCAAAAAACTTAAAATTGCACATACTTTTCTGGATTTATTTGTGATTCAAATAATGAAAGTGTAATAGCTCAAAATCAACAAAACAGACGCATTTTTTTTGTCTGAAACTGGAAGGTCCGTGTACTTTTTGGTATTTGAAGTTTCATTTTAGAAGCAAAAACGAAAAAATGAAAATGAAAGGAATTTTCAGATTTAGATTTTTGATTAAAGAATAAAATGAGAGAAAATAAGGTATTTTGTAATTCTTAGGTAACAAATAGCAGTCATAAACTTAAAAATACACCTACTTTTCTGGATTTATTTGTGATTCAAATAATGAAAGTGTTATAGCTCAAAAACAACAAAACCAACGCATTTTCGTTGTCTGAAAACGGAGGTACTTCTTCTGCGCGATTTTTGAAGACGTGTGAACCTCCCAACGTACTCCTCACAAGACATCAATCAACAGCCTTGAAGTTACATTGCATGGCATCAGCAGAGGATGGACCGTTACGTTGTTTTTCAGAACAGTAAAAGAGTGACACTCCAGGACGAGGGCACTGAGTTGCATCTTTCAGGTAAAAATACAAGCTTTGCAAACTTTGCTTCATTGATGTAACAGCTCTTATATGAACATTGTTGTTATTACTTACTGTGAAACAGCCAACATTTGGTGATTTCATTTACTAACAGTAAGTCTGGCAATTTTTAGAGTGCTAGCATTTTGAATGGTTGCTCATTGACTTTTACCGGCTACTATAGCTAGTAAACGTTTCGAGTATTAACAGTGCGCAAACGTGTAACTCGTTAGTAGAGCGACGTGATTTACAGAAAGTTTTCTTAACATGTGTTACATTTGTCAATGAGGAACCATTGACACATTTACACACATTCAAAATTCTAGCACTATAAAAATTGCCAGACTTAGTGTTAGTAAATGAAATCACCAAATGTTCGCTGTTTCAGTAATATCAATAATGTTCATAAAAGAGCTGCTACATCAATGAAGCAAAGTTTGTATTTTTACCGGAAAGATGCGACTCCGTTTTACTGCAGTCATGTCCTTGTCCCAGAGTGTCACTCTTTTACTGTTCTGAAAAACAACGTGATGGTCCATCCTCTGCTGATGCCAGTGTAACTTCAAGGCCGTCGGTCGATGTCTTGTGAGGAGGACGTTGGAAGGTTCGCACGTGTCATCAAAAATAATGCAGAAGAAGAAGTATTTACGGTTTCAGACAACGAAAATGCGTCTGTTTTGTTGTTTTTGAGCTATTACACTTTCATTATTTGAATCACAAATAAATCCAGAAAAGTGTGTGTAATTTTAACTTTATGACTGCTATTTGTTATCACAGAATTACAAAATACCTTATTTTCTCTCATTTTATTCTTTAATCAAAAATCAAAATCTGAAAATTCGTAGGGACCTGGTGGTCCGTGTACTTTTTGGTATTTGAAATTTCATTTTTGAATTAACATTTCGACCTCCTATCTTATACTTATGCATACATTAAATCTAATTGTCCACGGGTCTGCCTAGGCCTGTATGTTGCTCAAGACCAAGTTTATCAATGATAAAATTATTACTAGCTTTCTTTTGTTATCACAGGATGCTTTATGAAAAGTGAATATATTTGGTAAGTTGTGAGGCCTTTTCATTCACCTATGGATCTGTCTTCCTATTAGCTGCAAGAACAAACAAGGTACTTTTGAAATGTATAAAAAAACTCCACTTTAGAAGAACATTTTTTTTTGTGGCAATTTAACATATTGTGAAGAAATAACTTTGACTTGAAAATACCAAACTTATCCTTTAAATCCTTGGGCTGCTATCAGTCACTTTTTAGGACTGGTCATTTACTTGTGTCTAAATATCAATTAACATGTAAAGTATGCCAATGTGTGAATGGTCAAGGTCTCTAATTAGATGATCATCCTCTCCTGCAGCTTATCATTCAAGCAGCACTCTAAAAGGGTCCACATAAGGGTCAGCTGAAAATTCTGTCAGCTCAGTACAGCTTTGCAATTAAAATGCCAGAAAACAAAACAATATTGTGAATATTGAAGATTAAAAGGACATCTAATTAATTAGAGCTTATTTAATTCTAGGTATTCATTAGACACCAATTAAAAATGGCTGAATCAAAAACCTTAAGCCACTGCAGCCCTGCAAGAGTTAGGTTGCCTTCCTAGGTCTAGAAGTTAGCAGAAATTCTTACTAAAAGCTGTAATTCAAAGCTCAGGCTGCTGCCAAGATTTCTTCAAGGCTGGTCAAGGAGTAGTTGGTAGGATCCAAAAGTCAGTGTGAATTACTCTTGATGTTTTCCAGAGATCTCACAAGAACCGCATCTGTTTCACTGGCTTGTCATTGTAATAGAAAAAAAATCAAAATATGTCTCAACATAACACAGTCAAGTTATTGTGCGGCCTTAAAATAAGTTGTGGCAAATCAAATATAAGTAGATCAAACTTTGGATGGTAACATGGTTGGCTGTAAGTTGAGAAAACATAGAATTTAGTAACCGTGTATATGATCTTCTGCATGCATTGTCTAATTGTTTAATCTTGATTAAATAATTGTAATACATTTAAAATTGAATATGCTGCTAAATTGACATGATATATATAAATATTTTTAAATAAGTGCAATCAGCAGAGAAGTGGAGCTGTATCTGGTATCATAGCCATGATTTCTATACAGCCGGCTGCTCAGTCATCATACTTGCGCCTTAGCCTGGTAGGCTACAGGAATAATCTGTTTGCACTTCTAAATTTAAGAACAATTTTAACCATCTTAGCTGTCAGTGTGTGGAAAGATTCTGTTGTCTGTCATCATATTTGATGGCCCAGCATAGACTCTACTGTACAATTTAGGAATAGGTGGCCAGCCATTTGTCCGAGGTGTCCGGGACTCTGACCTTGTAAAACTGGCTGTGGACCCTCCAGATGTTTCATTTTTCCCAGAATACTGCTGACTGGAGTTTTATTTAACTGTTTGTTAATCAGTTTTGAACTACTTTTTTTGCTTGTGTATTAAAACAAATATGTTCATTTATGTGTACTCATTATGTAATTAGTAATTTGTAAAGTTTGTTTTTTGTATCTACTTGGGAATTTGCCACAACATTCTGCACCTGCAATCAGTAAGGAGTGCTATATAAAAATAAACTGAATTGGACTGAACTCTATGAATTATTATAATAAAGTTGTCTTCTTCTCACTGCCTTAGTATTTGGAATCTTCTTAAAGACACACCACATTTTCAGCTAGAGCGTCACAATGCAGGACTGAATTTCATTACCTGTGTTTTTGTCTTTGTGAGGGATTCTGAATAATGCTGTTGTAATGGAGGATCTGTTTTTGCCTCTGCAAAGGAAAGTAGACCGCAGTGCTTTTGTGGTGGTGGGCAAGCATGATCCATATGTAAGAGTGGGCTTCACTTTTTTTGCCTGTGTAGAAGGTAGTTAAGTTGGGACCAGAAATGCAGGCAACAGGGTACTTTTGAAGAAGGATTGCATTAATGTTAGAGTAATCTTTAGCAAGGGTGGTATATGTTGCTGTGAAAGAAATACTCCTGAAGGACAGACTTGCACCTACAGTGGGACTAGGTCTTAAATGCAGAGGACCTCCAGACTAACATGCAGCAGCTTTGAGGGATGTCCTACCTAGCATTTTAAACAGGGCCTCAGGACTGACAACATATTTGGGGCAGTGCTAAAGGGACAGCTGTTGGATTTTCACAGGGAATTCCTAACCCCAGTGATGTTTACCAGGATATCCTTGGAAGCAGCTTGTGGCTGAGGCATAAATGATCCATCCAGCCAGTCTACCTGGGAGCAAGTAGTCAAGAGATGGTGTGTGGGAACAAGCCTACGAGAATGTGAAAAACATGAAAGGGAAGAGAAAACCGGAGTGCTTGTACATTGTAGATGGAGCAGGACCAACCACCCCTGTGACACAGAGAGAGAGAGCGACTTATTGTGAATAGGTAGATGGCTGTATGATTTTGTGCCATTTGTTAATTTTGATGTTTTCTTCTTGTCTCCTTGTTATATAGCTTTGAACATTAAAATATTTTGGATGTGTGAATGGTCCAATAGCACCCCCTCATGTTCAGAGTTGTTAACTTGTAATGGGTTTATATTAGGGTAGGGGATGCCAGCCTCAATTGGCAGTACAATGGTATGCTAATCCTGTAATTAATTTCTAATTAACCCCCATTCATTCAATCGTGAGAGAATCAAAGACTACACACTGATAACATCTTTCATTTAGCCCAATAGAGAAGAATGTATTTAAGTTTTTGATTCATTACATTTCTTTCTGTAAACAGCAAGTTTTGTTCCAGAAAGACTCATGTTCTAATGCAAAAAACTGTGGTAAGCGGTCAGACTGTACAAAATGATTAAAGTTTGGTCTGCCTACTCTGATTTTCAATTAAGTGAAGATGTTGTAAGCATCTTGCTTTAACAGTAATTCTAGTCTCACCTAATTATGTGTTTTGCACTGTATTGTATAAATGCAATTTGTAGTATTGAGGGTCAAACTCTGAAAGATTGGTAATTCTATGGATGAAAGAGGATTACTAATTTTTTTTATTTACATAAGGGATTTGCCTTCCACATTTGTTTTTCTTTTTAACTGTACAGGATTCCCTAACTAGTACATCCTTCAAATTCTTGCTCCTGCGATAAGCTGCCGTAACCTTCCATCCCTTCAAGTCCTCATCTTCCTATTGTATTTGAAGAAAGTTATTCCTTAATACTCTAACAATCTGTGCTTGTGCTGTGAACGTAAATACCATTAGCAAGATATTTTCCTTCTGTCCTATTCTGTCTCCACCCTCCACTTCCTGTTCCGTCCGTGTCTTTCCCTCCAGTATTTCTTTCCACTGTCCTCTTCTGTCTTGTCCACCCCTGCTTATTTTATTTTTTGAGAGATGTTGCTCAAAAATATTCACATATTGTTTGAAATCTAAAAAATCTAAATAATAGATATATTTTAACATCCACTCCAAAAATCATTCCTGCAAAGTCTTTGCTCTCTGACTATCTGGACTTTCAAACCTTATAATTGTCCCTCCATTCCCCTTGCAATCCATCAAGAAAACCACCTAGGTCCAAAGCAATGTTATTATTTTCTTCTCCGCGCCTTGCCGATCTTGTCCTCCAAACTAAATATCTGGGTGTTAATCTCAGGGCCTAACCAGGGAATTTTAACCTCAGGATTTGGGGAGGGATTGTCCATATCTAAATTAGACAATAAGTCCATATTCAAAAGTTGCGTATTAACATCAGGGCAAAGGATGTAATCCTTAACATTAGAAGCTAAAGTGATGTGATTAACATCAGGGCTCATCAAATTATTAACATCAGGGCTAGGGAAATACTGATTAACATCAGGGACAGAAATATACTAATTATCATTAGAGACTCCTACCATATTAATCTCAGGGATCAACAACAATTTTTCTGCCTCTGAGACTCTTAACCTCAGGGATAAAGTCCACTGACAACAGTCCTCGAGGAGGTGATTTTAAAGGGTTAAGTTTTTAAGTTTAGGATGTGGGGGCAGTTCGTAACTCTCATAACCCTGTACCGATATTTTGAAGTACCTATGTCGATTACCCAGCATCAGTAGAACATCCCAGATTGGCAAGGTATAAAGATAAGAGACAGGAAAAGAGACAAAACAAGATGTTGTGCAATCAAATAAAATCAAATATTCCATTCTCGGAACACTAATTGAAAACCAGGAACTGTAATATTTCAAATGTGTAAACAGACTTAAGCATAGCCATTGTAAACTTGTGTTATAAGGATTTGCTATATCCCACGTTAATAATTCTTCAAAAGAATCCGACCATGTTAACCAAGAAAGATCACTTACCTCTGAGCAGACATCCCCACAATTCGAAGTTGAGGTACACCAGTAAATTTATTCAAGGAAACACATTTATAAGATAAATATACTGTATAAGTAGCAGAAACCTAACACTGTTATCTCCTTTAGAAACCTCCTCGAGTACCCTCTCTTCCTCAGAGCAGAAAATAAAATATGAACTGCCTCATGTGTATGTTTCATATCAGAATTAATCCTAAAAATATCTGATAAGGTGCGATTTTATTATACCTCTAAAGGTATGTCTGTGGTGAAAACTGCTCTTTTGCAAAAGGGCGTGGGTGTCCGTATTTTTAACATAGACCTGTGAGTTGAGTTTTTTTATGTTGTCACTTTATGTTGGACAAAATACAATTGTGTCACTAAGTCATAACTGATTTCCGCTGTTAATTTAATTGCTGGATGAATATTATTTAGAGTCCTATGAAATTAATCAAATTCCTCCCTAGTGTATGTCCATACCCCAAAGATGTCATCAAGGTAGCGCAAATAAAGTAATGGGAGCCTACGACATTTAGTGAATGCCGTCTGCTCCCATTCAGCCATGTAAATATTTGTGTAAGCAGGAGCATACCTCTTGTCCATGGAAGTCCCATGGCTTTGCAAGTACAGCTTGCCATTAAACTCAAATTCATTAGTCCTAAGACTCAATTCCAACAATTGTAACAAGTATCTGTCTGGTCTATTAGGATCTGGAAATTTCTTAAAGATGTTCTTAACAGATTTTACACCCAACATAATGTCAATATAAGTATATAAAGATTCCACGTCCATTGCAAACATAAAGGACTGTCTCAGAAACACCTGGTTCTTAATCAACTGAAAAGTTGTAAGTGTCACAAATTTAAATATTATGCAATTGTGACGGAGGTTCAAAAAATGATCAAAAAACTCCAAAACACTATATGACTCCGACAAGCAATCTGATGCGATTGGACTTCCCGAAGTGACCTGAAAAGAGATCGTCCATTTTTCAGGAGGTGTATGGACCTTTGGAAGCAGATAAAATTTCCTGATCACCAGGTCGGATGGTCCAGCCAAATATCTTTTGTTTTGCACTAATAAAACCATCCAAATGTAGGCTATTCAAAATTTTCCCTATTTTTTGTTTAGTCTTTGATAGTAATGATTTTTTTAGTGGGCGGTAGTGCAAGTGATTATTAAGCTGTCTCTGGGCCTCATGGATGTATTGAGCCCTGTCCATAATCACTGTCATGGACCCCTTATCTGCAGGTTTAATAATAATCATTTTATTGTTTTTAAGATATTTCAAAGAATTTCTTTCTGCTGTTGTTAAATTATCAGGTGTCGAGATGATGTTATTGACAGGTCTCAGATCCTGTTGATCTTTTTTAATTAAATCTTATATGATTTTGTCAAAACCAGCATCTTTCAGCACCCAATGCGAGGGGTCCGCAAACATTCTAGGTGCATCATTCGTCTCATAATCAAAAAAGTCCAATAATTTCAGCCTCCTATGATATCTATAGACATCTCATTTAATCTCCTCAGTATCCACTTCTAATGGAGTAGGAATAATTGCAAGGCCTTTCTGTAGAAGAGTTCTATGCGATTCCATCAGTCTAAAGCAATCACTCAAATTAATAATATTTGCCTCTTGGGAAGGGTAGAAGCCTGGTTGACCCTTCTAACAGTTTAAAGATTCCAACCAACCGTCTATTATTAAATATGCCTGCCTCTCCTCCCAATGTAGCAAATCACCTTGCACTAACTCCACATCACCCAAACCCTCACTCTCTATTACCTTCAAATCGGGATGATCCTGCAAAATCCGATTAACTAATGTGATTGTCTCACACAATTCTACTGATTGTTTCTCAGAGGAAAAGGGATCTTTGCTAAACAAATCTGCACACTAGGAATCTTTTTTTTTCTAGCCATACTGTTTAAATCAATAAGGTCCTTTTTTAATTGCTGTTCTCTTGGCAGGGGAATCTTTTGACAATCGTTTAAGCCAATACGAAAAAAAAAAAGCACCTTCAATATCTCAGTTTTAGGGGTTTTAATCTTGACCAAAATATTCCTTAATCTTTGCCCCTGGGAAAACTATGTGCTTCCAATTCACTTTGTCTAAAATGTAGGATTCTAGAAACGTTTGAATCACCCATCAACAAATATAATTTAATCAGATCTATACACCAGTCCTTTCTATTCCTACTTCCTTCATGTCTAGTCGAACGTTGTACCACTTCCAATTGTTTCGGATCCCTACTTAGAATGTTATTGGAGGGATCATTCTGGGACAGTGGATCAACCCATGACTCAGATGTCATCATGTCCCCTGTCATCTCTTCCCCCTTAGGACATGTCTGCATATTATCAACCAACAATCTATCAAACACTGGCAAGGTCGATGTAGAGGAACTACCTAAAGGAGAAGAAGAAATTAGATTAAGATTCACTGTTGTTTGTGTCTGCTCAACCATCCCACTACTCCTGTCCTCCCTTACATTTTCCAAATCCAATCCTTCCTGTTCTTGTTCTATTCCTCATGCTTCCACCTGTTCCTCCACTTGTCCTTCCTTCTGTTCCATCCCCTGTTCTCAATCCACCACAGAACTAGTACAACTATGATTTCTCTTGCACTTCCCCAGAGTACAAACCAAGTATCTAACCTGCAGAATTGATACTATCATTGTTAATTGACAGCTAGGTGTCATTTTCAACCTTGTGGCTAAAACTGCTGTCTTAAATGAAGGGTATTTAGCTTTTAAAATTATAAACTAACTTTGGTTAACACTTTAGAATAGGGGCTTTGGGGCTTGATATACAGCATATATTACATATTACTATGTAACATAAACAAATTCTTTGGTAAGATCTTGTTAAATAGCAGTGAATAACTATGGCTGTACCTAGGTAGCCCCAATTCTAAAATGTCACCCTAATTTCAATGTTTTATTCATTCATTGTTTCATGTTGCTATTTGCATTGTTGATTTTCTTTATCACTCCTTACTATAACTTAAGTGAGCAAAATGAGACTTATGAATCAATACAATGTCAGCGTAAGTCAGGCAGCAATGCCAAGCTTAAAGGGGCAGATCATTCAAGGTGTGATTCCCATATAGAAATGAATGCTTTCAGTCTGGCTTGGAAAAAAAGTTAAGGTGAGCAGATCAGGCAAGCAAATCTTTGAAAATGTTGAGGACAAGTGGTCCTAACATGAACTCTTGAGAGACTCTCAAAAGAGAGTGTGAGTTCCTGTTTAAGTCTACAGCAGTACAAACCCCTGAATATGAAATTTCTACAAGAACAGTTAATCTCCTTAGCATTATGTTTACTCCATGAAAAATAAAAGATATTGAATTATTTCAGCAAGAAAAAATAGGTGTAACAGAAACAAGTAAATACTAAAACATTATCATAAAGACACTAGGAAAGGTATGTCTAGTGTTTATTGCAATATTGATGGACATTTAATAAACATCCTTCGTGTGATATGTTTTGAAACATTCAACAGCTCAGAACCAATGTCGTAATCAGGATGGTAGAAGCGTGTTTCTTTGCCAGCTTATCTCCAAATATTTTGTCAGTTGCTAGTGCACGAGAGGGTAGTATGTCAGTGCCTAATCTGCACAAGCGATGTGCCTATTTTGTTATTGTGGGCTACCACAGAGCAAGGCTTAGTGACCTGTACATTTTCCCCCTAATGCTAACATTGACAGTTGCAGCATTGTGAACAGTGTTTAGGGTTGCTAACATCTCTCTTGTCCTTCTACTCGATCACAACCATTTTACCTTTTTTGCCACAAATCTACTTGCACCAGAGGGAACCTTTTTGAATTTGAATTCACCAGACGTATCACAGCAGTTCAATTTTACATTGCCAAATGCATCAGTTTCATTATCTGTGTCACGTCTGAAGACCAATTCAAATTGCCATCACTATCACTTGTTTCAACTAATTGATCACTTTCAGTTTGTTCTAAAACTATCCTTGCAGCTTTTGTTTACATGCCATTGTGCTTTGTTTAAAGGCTCAGTCCAACTCATGAATATTGATGACTTATGAAAGAATGGCAGAACACATACAAATATTCATGATTTTTTTGCAGTATGCTTATTTCATTTATAAGATGGCAGAATACTGTCCCAAGCGTTATTCATGCTTAAAACCCCTGTCACAAAAGCCACAATGAGAAATAGCAAGGTTTGGGGCAGCCACCCGTATAATTTGGTTTCCTGGCTGCAAATTGTCTTTAAATAATAGCACTGCTGTGCACAAAACCAAGTCAAATACAGAACTGAGGGAATAGGGAAAAGGTGGAGGCTTTTAAAGGGGAAGACAGGAAGTGAAGTCAAAGGGGTCAGGCTCATGCAGGTCTTCTGCCACTGGTACGAGCCCGGATGTGAGATCACAGGGGCCGGAGCCGGCAAGTTCTCCTTCCATTGGCTCGGTTCCGGAAGTGACGTCAAGGGGACCAGGTGGAATCTCCCGTGAATGGTCTGCAGGCAAGGGAGAAAAAGAGTCAGTGCACTCTGCCACATCCCAGTATGTCTCGGAACTGTCCTTACTCGAGCCCTTTAGCTGCCTCCCATGCACACGTGTGTGATATCCCATATGTCATCAATATCAGTTAACCCATGAAATTGGGGTTAACCATATTTACATGGTATTTGCATAAATGTTTGAGCCTGAGAGACACTCAGGGTTAACACTAAGGAGGTTAAATGCTTGTACCCCAAATACACATTTCACTTTGGTTAATTGTTTCCTATCTTACGGATCTTAAACATATGGCAAACTGAAGGATCAATCCAGCTGTCCACTTTGAAGCACAAATAATTGTGGTGGTTGGGATCCTTCAGTTGAAAGGTAAAAAACATCTCTGGATGTAAATGCAGATCATTTTGGGGCATACAGATAAGTATATCCACACTCCATTTACAGTCATCTATTAATTTTACATTTTTGGGATGAAGATATAAGAGGATGCATTAAAAAGGTCCTTCCCCTACACAGACAGTGACCTGGTCTGAGTTTAAAATCAGGCCTCAGGATGTATGGTGCCTGCAGCCACATTAACCAGATTAATTTTGCTCCTGATTATTACTGATTTTTCTTTGCCGGTTTTATTTGACAGTTTTAGACAATGTTCTCTGCTAACTTGTATTGAAATAAATTTTGTTGAATCACAATTCTTCTGCTGTCTCATAGTAATGTTTAAGTGAGCAGCGTCAGGCAGAAACAAGGTTAAGGAGAGCAAATGCAAAGATTGCTACTGCATCAACATTCATAAGAAGCTGTTCACGATACGATGAAGAGCCGCTTGAGTGCTGTGGTGGAGTCAGAACTGGCTACTTACAAACAGATGGTTGTCATTTATATGATGGACTAGCTGAGAGGAAACAATGTGCTCAATGTTTAAGAGAGCAAAAATAGATTTGAAATGGGGGAGACATTAGACAAAACAGATGAGTAAAGAGTCGGCTTCTTCAGTACAAAGATAATTCACAAAATCTTGTGGCTAACAGGGACAAGGCTGGAGTAAAGGGAAGATAGAAGGAGCTGAATGTGTGCATGAATAATGGAGAAGAGTGGTAAGATGAGGGTCCACAGAAAAAGTACTCTCCTGTGAGTTGTCAGGTTGTTAAGTTAAAGAGAGAAGCAGAGAGGAAAAGAATGAGGGCCCATTGAGTAACGAGTAAGATGGGATAGATCCAGAAAATAACGTAAGGCCATGAAAAGGTATGACTAGTGTACATTGATCACATATTGACAGAGAGAAGAAAAATAATGCAGACACTTATTGTGAACAAAATATTAACATTTTCTTCTCTTTTACGTAATTAAGATTTCATTGAAAAGAATTCTGTGGTGGGCTGGCGCCCTGCCTGGGGTTTGTTTCCTGCCTTGTGCCCTGTGTTGGCTGGGATTGGCTCCAGCAGACCTCTGTGACCCTGTAGTTAGGATATAGCGGGTTGGATAATTTCTCAGACTGGCCCCATGACTACCAGCTTTAAGTGTACAGTAGCTCTGAACACAACTGAGATATAGTACATACTGTAATCATCAAGTCTGAGCAAAGATATAATAAGTATGTATTATAAAGGGTCAGCAATGATCAAGTGTGACCTATTGGACACTAGACTGTGGTGCCAAAGATGAAACAGGAGTTTATTTATATATGTATTTGATTGAAAGTCCGGTTCCAGCACTGTTTTTGAGAATCTCCTTGATATTTACCTTCTCTGTTTTGGGAGGTTTCTGCTGAATTTTCTAGACCTGTTACTCTTTTCTTCTGTCTTTTTCCTTGATTTCTGTTTCTTGGAACAAGGTAGTGTGAGTGCTGTGTCTAGTTTTATAGGGCAGAAGGGATTAAGATCCTTTAGGACGCTTCTTAGTGCATCTGTTAGTTTTACCCTTGGAGACATAGAATTAAGGCTTCTTTGGGCAACACCATGTGCTGTTTTGGTCAACTAATAAAGTGTAACAATACAACTTGATTTTTTCATGTTGGCCGATTCCTGACATACTCAAGGCTGTGATGTTGAGTTCTTACCTTATTTAGCCCATTAGAATATCAGCACTTCTCAAAATAGCATTTCTTTATGCTAAAAAATATCAACCATCCCTCTTCACTGTTATATGGGGGTTGGATTTGAAAGTTACTTTTCTTCTGCTCTTTTAGTCCATTCTCTTTAAGCATATTTACATGCACCTAGCATATTCTGTATTTCCCTCATCTATTCATTCTTTTCCCTTAATCCACATTAGAATGCATTTGGAAGTCATTTAAAATCAGTGGTTATTTATTTATTTATTTATCTTTAATCTTTTATAAAGAATGCTCTTAGCAAATGCACAAAATACAAAGAGAGAGACAGTCTGGTCTTCCAAACAGATGGAATTTGTTTGATTCCTGCTGCAATGTAGGCATGATTGAGGTATGCTTGTTTTATTTATAATGCCATAACAATCTTGAAAAAAATTAATAAAAAAACTACCTGGGCAGACGTTAAAATATCCTTAAATAAAGGGACCAGCTGGCAGTGTAAAATCTCAGCATTGCAATCTGTAGGAAGATGATCCTTGAAGATGACTCTAAATATAAATTAGTTTTAGTGGACACATTTGAACAAAGTGAAACATCTGCCCCGATTTGATAGAACAGCTCCTCTTATTGATGTGATGAGCAATAGGAAAGCAACTGGGATTTGCATCCATTCAACCTAGAAGTGCATTTGAAGCACTCCCCATATAACACTTGCCTTGTACTTCTGTGTTTGTCATTATGTATATGAGTCTTATAACCAAATCTATTATAGAGTAAACCCTAATGTCTGTGCGTGTCTGGTTTCTTCAAGCAATGTGATTGGTCAGTTTGGCTTAGGTGATGTGAGTGTGAGACACACAAGGAGAAGTAAAGGCATAGGGGGCATGCTGAGAGTCACCTTCAAAGAGGAAATGGAAAAAATTGGACAGGAAATGAGTCTCCGAAGTAGGCTTTACAGGAACACGTGTCAAGGAAGGTTCAGATGAGAATACCAAGGAAAGGCGCTGAAGGTCCACGTAGAACAAGAGATATTAAATCTCCATCCATCCATCCATCCTGTTCCGGGGTCGGGTCGCAGGGGTAGCAGCTTAAGCAGAGAGGCCCAGACTTCCCTCTCCCTGGCCACTTCTTCCAGCTCTTCCGGGAGAATCCCAAGGCGTTCCCAGGCCAGCCGGAGACATAGTCCCTCCAGCGTGTCCTGGGTCTTCCCCAGGGCCTCCTCCCGGTTGGACGTGCCCGGAACACCTCACCAGGAAGGCGTCCAGGAGGCATCCTGATCAGATGCCCGAGCCACCTCATCTGGCTCCTCTCGATGCAGAGGAGCAGCGGCTCTACTCTGAGCCCCTCCCAGATGACTGAGCTTCTCACCCTATCTTTAAGGGAAAGCCCAGACACCCTGCGGAGGAAACTCATTTCAGCCGCTTGTATTCGTGATCTCGTTCTTTCGGTCACTACCCATAGCTCATGACCATAGGTGAGGGTAGGAAGGTAGATCGACTGGTAAATTGAGAGCTTTGCCTTACGGCTCAGCTCCTTTTTCACCATGACAGACCGATGCAGAGCCCGCATCACTGCGGATGCCGCACCGATCCGCCTGTCATCTCACGCTCCATTCTTCCCTCACTTGTGAACAAGACCCTGAGATACTTGAACTCCTCCACTTTGGGGCAGGATCTCTCCCCAACCCTGAGAGGGCACTCCACCATTTTCCGGCTTAGGATAATGGTCTCGGATTTGGAGGTTCTGATTCTCATCCCAGCAACTTCACACTCAGCTGCAAACCGCTCCAGAGAGAGCTGAAGATCACGGCCTGATGAAGCAAACAGGACAACATCATCTGCAAAAGCAGTGACCCAATCCTGAGTCCACCAAACGGACCCCTTCAACACCCTGGCTGCCCTAGAAATTCTGTCCATAAAAGTTATGAACAGAATCGGTGACAAAGGGCAGCCCTGGCGGAGTCCAAATCTCACAGGAATTGGGCTCGACTTACTGCCAGCAATGCGGACCCAGCTCTGACACGGTTGTACAGGACCGAACAGCTCTTATCAGGGGTCCAGTACCCCATACTCCCAGAGCACCCCCCACAGAATTCCCCAAGGGACACGGTTGAACACCTTTTCCAAGTCCACAAAACACATGTAGACTGGTTGGGCAAACTCCCATGCACCCTCAGTATTCTGCTAAGGGTGAAGAGCTGGTCCACTGTTCGCGACCAGGGCGAAAACCACACTGTTCCTCCTGAATCCGAGGTTCGACTATCCGGCGGACCCTCCTCTCCAGAACCCCGAATAGACTTTTCCAGGGAGGCTGAGGAGTGTGATCCCTCTATAGTTGGAACACACCCTCCGGTCCCCTTTTAAAGAGGGGACCACCACCCCGTCTGCCAATCCAGAGGCACTGTCCCGATGTCCATGCGATGTTGCAGAGGCGTGTCAACCAAGACAGTCCTACAACATCCAGAGCCTTAAGGAACTCGGTATCTCATCCACCCCGGGCCCTGCCACCAAGGAGTTTTTGACCACCTCGGTGACTTCAGTCCCAGAGATGGGAGAGCCCACCTCAGAGTCCCCAGGCTCTGCTTCCTCGTGGAAGGCATGTTAGTGGGATTGAGGAGGTCTTCAAAGTACTCACCGACCCACAGCGTCCTGAGTCGAGGTCAGCAGCGCACCATCCCCACCATATACGGTGTTGACACTGCACTGCTTCCCCTCCTGAGACGCCGGACGGTGGACCAGAATCTCCTCGAAGCCGTCCGAAAGTCATTCTCCATGGCCTCTCCAAACTCCTCCCATGCCCGAGTTCTTGCCTCAGCAACAACCGAAGCCACATTCTGCTTGGCCTGCCGGTACCTATCAGCTGCCTCCAGAGACCCACAGGACAAAAAGGTCCTATAGGACTCCTTCTTCAGCTTGACGGCATCCCTCACCGCCGGTGTCCACCAACGGGTTCGGGGATTGCCGCCACACAGGCACCGACCACCTTGCGGCCACAGCTCCGGTCAGCCGCCTCAACAATAGAGGCACGGAACATGGCCCATTCGGACTCAATGTCCCCCACCTCCCTCGGGACGTGGTTGAAGTTCTGCGGAGGTGGGAGTTGAAGCTACTTCTGACAGGGGACTCTGCCAGCCGTTCCCAGCAGACCCTCACAACGTTTGGGCCTACCAGGTCTGACCGGCATCTTCCCCCACCATCGAAGACAATTCACCACCAGGTGGTGATCAGTTGACAGCTCCGCCCTCTCTTCACCCGAGTGTCCAAGACATATGGCGCAAGTCCGGCGACCACGACCACAAAGTCGATCATCGAACTGAGGCCTAGGGTGTCCTGGTGCCAAGTGTACATATCAACACCCTTATGCTTGAACATGGTGTTCGTTATGGACAATCCGTGGCGAGCACAGAAGTCCAATAACAAAACACCACTCGGGTTCAGATCGGGGGGGCCATTCCTCCCAATCACACCCTTCCAGGTCTCACTGTCATTGAGCACGTGAGCATTGAAGTCTCCCAGCAAAGCGAGGGAATCCCAGAAGGTATGCCCTCTAGCACCCCCTCCAGAGACTCCAAAAAGGGTGGATACTCCAAACTGCTGTTCGGCGCATACGCACAGTCAGGACCCTTCCCCCCACCCGAAGGCGGAGGGAGGCCACCCTCTTGTCCACCAGGGTAAACCCCAATGCACAGGCTCCAGTGGGGGCAATAAGTATGCCCACACCTGCTCGGCCTCTCACGGGGCAACTTCAGAGTGGTAGAGAGTCCAGCCCCTCTCAAGGAGATTGGTTCCAGAGTCCAAGCTGTGCGTCGAGGTGAGTCCGACTATACCTAGCCGAAACCTCTCGACCTCACGCACTAGCTCAGGCTCCTTCCCCTTCAGAGAGGTGACATTCCACGTCCCAAGAGCCAGTTTCTGTAGCCGAGGATCAGACCGCCAAGGTCCCGTCTTCGGCCACCACCCAACTCACACTGCACCCAACCTACTTGGCCCCTCCCATAGGTGGTGAGCCCATGGGACGGAGGACCCACGTTCACAAGGCGCTCGCCATAGAGCCCCACCTCCAGGCCTGGCTCCAGAGGGGTGCCCCGGTGACCCGCGTCCGGGCAAGGGAAAACGTTGTCCAAGGTTTTTGTTCTTCATCGGAAGTTTGTTGAACCACTCTTTGTCTCATCCCTCACCTAGGACCAGTTTGCCTTGGGTGGCCCTACCAGGGGCATAAAGCCCCAGACAACATAGCTCCTAAGATCATTGGGACACGCAAACCCCTCCACCACGATAAGGTGACGGTTCAAGGAGGGGGATATTAAA
The DNA here is from genome assembly GCF_016835505.1 of Polypterus senegalus. Taxonomy (NCBI): domain Eukaryota; kingdom Metazoa; phylum Chordata; class Cladistia; order Polypteriformes; family Polypteridae; genus Polypterus; species Polypterus senegalus. Next base: position 273,708,599 of record NC_053154.1, read on the forward strand.
TCTTTTAAACTTTATTCTATTATCTACCTTTGACAGGTAACATGACTTGACAATTTTTAATTTATACCATAAATGCTTAGTAAAATACTTCTACAGCTGGAGTATAGCCGAGTGAGTCACACACTGAGTCAAGGTGGGAGATGAACTGACAGACTTCTGCCTGCTCAATGACAATTGACCACACTGTGTCAAATGATACATCAAAAGGAGAGTAAAATATTTAATTCTGTGGTACAAATTAGACTAAGTATATGACCGGCATCCCATCTGTAAAAGTTCGCCCTCAGTCTTTCTTTGTCCTCATTAGTCCTGTGTCTGTGTGGATTTTTCTGTTGGTTCTCTAGCTTCTTCCCCACATCCCAATGATTTGCAGGTTATTTTTGTTAATGACCCTAAATTGAAATATTAGTGTGTGTGTGGGTGTGAGAGTCTGGTGTATCATCTAGGTTTGCTTCCCACCTTCCACTCACTGCTGCTGGGATCAGCACTGACTCCTCATAACCCTGTAGTGCTATAAATGAGTGGATGGGTAGAAGAGAACAGGTTTTAATCAAGCTATTGGTCATTGTGAATATTTTGGCATGTCCTTGGGATTTGTAAATGATCCAGCTCTATTTCAGTTGCTGATTAATGTTTTCTGAGACATTATACATTCTTTTTGGTGTTTTTTTTCCCATGTATGAGAAGTTTTTCTTCATTTACAAAAGGCTAATCTGTTCTGTGAACTAGAAAAAGGTGAATGCAATGGCAATTTATTAATATTTTTGGACTAACATACAGTATCTTGCAGTAATGTTTAATCAGTAGTGCATTGGCTGGTTTCTCCAGCCACAAAACAGTTTAGAAGATTAATAGGACATGCTAATTATTCATCATGAATGTTAAAAGTATAATTTCAACTGCTACTACCCTAGAAATTGGCCCTACAAGAATTAAAACACAGGCTGAAGGAAGTCAGGGTATTTGAGGATCTTAAGAATCTTTCTCATTTACACACTGCAAAATGACTTAAGCCATGTCAAAAAGTTTTGGCCGTCTTTTTCAGTCAGTTTTATTTTGCAATCTCTTACAGGCCTGGATCTAATAATGCTAAAATTAATGCCCTTCTATCCATTTGATTTTAGTTCATCAGGGAAAATTCCGGCAAATATTCTCTTGAATATATTTTGGCTCTGTTGTCTATTTCCTTGGTAGAAGCAATTTGTAAAAGTTAGCAAAAACGAACCTATTCATTATAGACGCTCCTCTAAATTTAATTCAGTTTATTTTTATATTGAACACTTATGGGATCAGTACAAAGTACAAGTACAAATACAGTAGACTTAAAATAAACACGAAATTCCACAACTCAAAAAACACAAAACCACACTGAGTTGCATAACTGCATCCAATGACATGTACACAAAACATTTAGTCACATGTTGAGTCCTACATGTTTTCTCATTTTGCTGGTCTCTCTTCAGTTGGTAATTGAGACTGGGCATCGTTCAGTAAACATTATGCTCAGACATGTGAGGCCTGCATAGTGCAAACATTTCCAATATTCACCTACTGCTTTCATGCACTCTTTTGGTCTTTACTTAAGACCTTCATCCTGTATCTCCATTGTCTGCATTGCCAATTTGCCTCTGAGAGTAATCCTTGCTATTGTTAATTGGTTTTCTGCAGTTTTGCATTTTGAACCTTTGAAGAAGCTGTCTGCTATCTTACAAATTACTGTCATTTTTTTGCTCAATATGCCATTCAGTATATTTGAATGGTTTCCACTCTGCCTCTGGATCTTTGTCACTTTTTGTTTTTGAAGAATAATAGTTTTTATAATAGCTTTCATTCTGTTCATGTCTTTCAGTTATCATGAACTATAAGGTTAATTTGAACATAACATTTGACAAGATATTCTTGTTACCAAATGCAAATTTACAACATAATTAGCTTAAGTTCTCGTGCGATGTTGAACTGTTAGGAAATTATTTAATGAATACATAGTGAACAAAGCAGAACAGAGACATAAAAGTTTGGGCTGCTCAGGGGAACTTCCGATTTAATGATGTTAGTACAAAGAAAAAAGATAATTAAGATTAGAATTGTTTAAATTAGCTAGTAAATAGGTCACACCTGGGACTATCAGTCATATCCTGGTTAGGCGTTTCTAAAGGTTGTGGAGAACAAAATGGGTAAGTTTGAAAAGTGGTCAGAGTAGAATTTATAAGAATTCATTTGGGTTGTTGGTTCTATAAAAAAATCGGAGAGAAGGTTAGTGTCTGGTGTCATTTTCAAAATACTTCCCCAGTGTCCTCTTCTTTGACAAGATTGACCAGTCTTTCACCTTTTTGATGCATTTACAATTTTTGTCTGACCCATTCTTAGTTACCACACCCCAAGAAGTGGTCTGAAACCATGCCTTAGGACCAGTTTATACTTCACGCTCAGAACACTTATTCACATGCATCATGGCTGCCACGCGTATCCAGCATTCTTTTGATGTGTTGTTTGAACATGTCCTCAGAAATTAACGTGATGTGTTCACGAGTTGCAGTACCAGCAAAAATGTAATGGCTGGCTTACATGTCTAATAAGATCAATCTATGTCCTTTGATGTTTGATGTGTGGTTCAATGCGGTGAAGCAAATCATCAGACTTAAATGTTGACATGCTAATGTCTTCATGATGCTTTTCTTCATCCATTTCTTGCATAGGCAATACAAGTGTTGCATATTCCCCATTGTAATGAGGCAATACATTTAAAAGTATCACTTACTGTCTCGACATTCATAGCTATTGCCAATATTTATTTATTTATTTTTGCACCTTCATAACAGCACCAGGGCGGCACGGTGGCGCAGTGGTAGTGCTGCTGCCTCGCAGTAAGGAGACCTGGGCTCGCTTCCTGGGTCCTCCCTGCATGGAGTTTGCATGTTCTCCCTGTGTCTGCATGGATTTCCTCCAGGAGCTCCGGTTTCCTCCCACAGTCCAAAGACATGAAGGTTAGGTGCATTGGCGATTCTAAGTTGTCCCTAGAGTGAGTGTGTGTGTGTGTGCCCTGCTGTGGACTTGCGCCCAGGCCAGGATTTATTCCTGCCTTGCACCCTGTGCTGGCTGGGATTGGCTCCAGCAGACCCCCGTGACCCTGTGTTAAGATATAGCGGGTTGAAAAATGACTGATGACTGACAACAGCATCAGAATTCAAATACATTTTTCTTCCCTCAACTAAAGATACAGATTTTTCTCCATGATGATTTCTGGCACTGACACTTGGTGGAATCCTCCAGATTTACTTAAAGTACATGCATCGCTTGCATAGCTCATGCATCGTGTAGCATTAACTATATCCCCGGACAAAGTCTAGGAGTAGCACCATGCTCCTTCACTTTCTGCTGTTCATAAAAATCAGATTGGTAGTGCATGTGGGTGTAACCATGCAAATGGTGAAGAGTCTTGACAAATCTAAAGTAAAAATATATTTTTAAAGTTCAAGAAATCTATAAAAGTATCAGAACATACAAAAACGCCCAATAAGGGAGATAACACTGAAAACTCTGGCTTGAAAGACAATCCCATACTGTAATCTTTATAAGTTGAGAGATTTAATAACAAAAATTCAAAATAAGGCAAAAAAGACATGATTGCCAAAAAAGGTAATCCACAGAAAGCAAATCCCAATACACAATCTGTAGGCAGAAGCTAAGAAAATCACAAAAAACCCAATAAATTCAAAGAAATAACAATACTTGCAGCTCCAACACAGTCTGAGTCCTGAATGAATGTAAAGCCAGAAGCTAGGACCAACCCAGTAGCAGTGATGTCACGGTGGCTCCACCTCCAGGGGCCCCACCCACAAAGTACAACAATGGATACAGATATAAAGGTAGTGCACACAATTACTAAATCACAGATAAACCTAACAAATGAAATAAACATAAAAACATAAAAAAATAATAGTTTAAAAGTGACAAAGCAACAAAAAATACATACCAGGGGAAAAACTGTGCTTTAACATAACAGCATGTTTTTGATTATTCTTTCTCATTTCCCTCTTCAATTTCTTCTCCTGGTTTATTCTGTCATGAACAATATTTTGGGCTTCCCACTATGCAGTCCATAACTTCTGTTATACAGAATAGCCCTGAACCTACTGGACAGAATGACAAATGCTATATTCTTTAATTCACTGTATAACGCTCTAGCTGCTTTAATATTTAACACAGCACTGAAGATATTTACAAAGCAAAGGAAGGGTATACATGGCCACCAAATCAAAGTGATAAAATTAATGTGCTAACACAGCAGGCATTGTGTTAAATATAAAACTGTATGTGAATTATAGATTTCTTGATTATGAAGTAAACATGGAGCTGAAGGCAACACCATGCAAAGGTGATCTTGTGAGTTGTGAATTGGATCATTAAAAGTATGTTCCAGGAGTAGCCTGAATTCTAAAGCACAGATTGTTAAAGCCCAACGTGATGGTCATAAGCTTTTAGTTCTATCATTTCAAAATGCAGATAAAGTGAAGTCATAATAGTTTGGTAATCCCTGAAGGAATGCACCCTAAAAATTAAACAGAAAAATCGGTATGGGAGGTCCCTCTGCCATACATCATCCATTCATAATGGCAACAATAAGCAAATTCTCCTCATTAGCACTGCTTCCAGTTTATCTCCCTTATACATGAGCCAAGAAGCCTGCTAGTAAAAAAAAAAAGGAATAAAAGTTGTTTGAAAATTGTGCACTTCAAAGAATGATTAATTACACTTCATCTTGGGATGAAGTGATCTTCCACCATTTTGTTTGTGGAATCACAGGAAAGGTGCTATGCTGTACTGTATATGGGAATACTTCTTTTGGGATACTATTCCCTCCATGTTATTTACTTTGTTTTTACCAGTGTGCATGTCCTCCTCAGAGTAGGCAGTGCAAGAAGCATCTGTTGGAATCTTTGTAACTGTATTTACTGAAGTGGTTAAAAAGCACTGTGCCAAAGCCTCAGAGGTCATTTGGACCCAACTAGAAATACTGAAAGCACTAGGAGCTGGGTGTTAGCATTGTTATGGCTAATGTGCCTCTTCAATATTGTGTGAGGTAAGAGTTCAATTTACTGAGAGATTACACTAATCAGCTTCTCTGGGAGCGCTTATACCAGAGTGCTGGCATTGAGACCCCATCTGACACTTGAGCCTAACATTCAGTGTGGATGGAATCATGAATGTAGAAAAGATGACCAATTCTTTGTCCTTACACAGATACTGTATTTCCAGGTTCATAAGACTTTGCCAGTCTGGTCTATATGTGCTTTGAAAACTTGAAAAAAGTTTATAACTGTGTACTGCAAAGTAATATTGTGGGCGCTGCAGGAGTATGTGTTTCCAAGGCTGCTGATGAAGTAAGACACAAGAAACATCAAAAAGAGTTGGGGTACTGAAGAAAAAATAAGCAGAAAAGGGATTGTGTCATTCAATAGTTGTCTTATTCAGACTACCCCAAGATGTTGTTATGGTGTCTGCAGTCTGGAAGGGGGGTTCAGGAGGGTGGAAACCAAAAGCAATGTCAGAGATGGAGGGGCTGTCAATCATCCTTTCTGCAGAAGGGGAACAGAGAAAAGGCATTAGACAACAGCGCCACCCTCTGACTCGGAGTGTAACAGTTAATAACTAAGCCCTGAGGTTGTCTCTCAGACACACTGTGACATTTGATCTCAATATCTGCAGGGTGATAGTTGTGTTTACATACTTGGAATTAAATTGAGGTTAGTGATTGATTCTACAAGAAATTTCTCTTTTCTCCTCTCCTTTTCATGCATTTCATGGACAGGATATCAGAACTTACGTCATAACAGTATGCAGTTTGAGAACCAAAAGATTGGATCTTTGCAATTTTCTACAGATGTGGCTCTCTAAGGAAGCACCATGGATGTTCTTAGGTGAGTGAGTCTTTGGCCCAGAAGTTTGAAGACAGTTTAAGAACTGTATGCCTTAAAATGCCCCAAAGTCTACAGCACCAAAAAACAGTTAGTAACCCTGGGTGTCATATTATTAGGACCCGCTCAAGCACCATGACCTTATTGTGTATTCTGTGCAAAATTAGCTGCAATCAAAATGACCACAAGCTCCTGGAAATTACTAGAAGCAAAGTCATCTAGTAAAGCGTGAATAACTCGCACAACACATCAATGATGAGAGCAGCACTCTTTCACTAAAGAAGGCAACTTCGCCTTATATGACTGACAGGATCATTGTCTAGGACTCTAAATCTGACGTCAACGAAGCAAAAGCAGCAACAATAAACAATAGCACTAGTCCTGAGGTTTTACTGTTAAACTTGCAGATTTTCTTCCCCGTAGAATAATGGTAAAGTGGGTAAAATACCTGTAGTATATCGAGATTTCTTAAAGTAATTAACAGGTAGTACTGAACAAAGATAGAGTATACAAATAAACTGAAAAGCAACAGAATCCTCTCTGAGTCTGCTATAAAGTTGGGTGGCTATTTGCCCTCAAAGTTCTACACCACAGGCCTTTTGACCCCTTCTGTTTCACTCTCTCAAACACCAGGTATCTTGTCCTTCAACTGTACTGATTTTTGAAAAGGACTGGAAGAGAAAACATAGTTAGAGACACGCTAAGTTTGTTAGCCAGAAGGAAATCTTATCTTTACTCAAACCAAAATCATCATCAAAATTTAGAAAGAAAGAGGTCTTTTTAAAACAGAAAATTTTAAGGAATGATCACCATACAGTTCACAGGGTTCATCTTGGATAAATCCTTAGTAAAAGGAGAAATCTTTAAATAGACAAATTGATGATGTCATTGTCATGCTGTCCCGATGAATCATGGGAAACATTGATTAGGTAACAAACCATGCAACATCAATAAAGAGGCATCGTTCCTTGCCCATACACAATAGCATTAAAATGATAAAATAAAAAAATAATGAACTTTTTCTTTGGGTAAAAAACAAACTCCAGAAATTGATTCCTTGGGTCTGAAAACCACTGCAAAGACATCCATAACACCACTTTAGTAAAGTGTACAGAAGAATTAATGAAAAATCTAGTCATAATGCCAGTGCTTGTCATTCTTCCGTTTCTGACTCCAAACTGACCTGGAAGTGTTTTTACGTGGTGACATGGTGCAACTTCTGGTCCAGCTATGGAATCCTTTCCTAGTTCAGTGTAGTTCAGTATTTACTCCAGGAACACCAGGTGCCCCCAAAAACACAATCTGCTGTAGGCCAAGTCTTCATGGAACCACCCATATTTTCCTAATGGGGCAACACAGTACCATATACTTTGCAGAGGAACCATGTACAGGATGACCATTTAGTTGTACTGCTGTGGGGGCCTAAATTACCATTGCAAGTGTATTACCTGGGTCTTATAACATTATACTCTTACTACAAGTGAGCTCTCCAGTGTAGACTGTAAATCTTGTGGAAGAAACCCCCCAAGGAAGACAGGAATTGTTCAATCAATTACATTTTTACACAGATGAGTACATGGATTCTACGTTGCAAAGAATAAGAGCAAAGTTCCAATTTTTGATTGGCTTTTTATAATTTCTTGATCCTCCAAGAATAGAAAGGTTAAGGTCTTCAAAATGTAAAATCTAAATTTCCCTAAAGAGTAGTAGTGTTTCCCACTTCCTACAACCTCTGGTCCTTAAATGGAAGACTGATTCCAGGCTCAAATGAGCAGCTGATTTCCACCATTGTCCTAGTGCAGAGTTGCCCACATGAGCATAGTGAGTCTTTTGATGGACCATTTTCATGGTTGCACCAGGAACCTGGGAGAAAGGTGGAACAGTTATTTAATCTGTTTTTGTTTCCTACTTTAGAATGGATGAACAACACTTGGAAGAGGACTGCTGTCGCCTTTACCCTGCCCTCCACTCCCCCCTGTCTGGCCCTGACAAGTGAAAAAACCAACATCACAAGGAAGTGCCGTCATTTAAGTGGAAGCTTTCTGGCAGAGCAGATGGGGTTGTCTTAGTGATACACTGCCTTATGTCATTGTTTTCTAGTCAACATTTTTTTTGTTGGGATTACTGGCTAATAAATGGGTGTTTCTTGGCTGGAACCCCAACACTTTTCACAACTTCCTTTTTATTTATTTACAGCAGGTACAAAACAGCACTCTCCCTGGTAGCACTTAGAAGATGCCTCTTCACTTGGAAGTGTCAAATCCTTTCGAGATGTAGACCAAAGCCTCTGCTCAGAGTGCTCTTGGTCTTATTTCCTAAATCATCATAATCACCTTTTTAGATTTCTATAAAGGTTGTCATTCAAATGAAAATCTATAGGAGGTGGTGGTGTCACTCACTTGAATAAAGTCTGTATGATGTTATTTTGTCATAAGCTGAAATAGATTGAAATCCTGCACCTCACTAAATGTAATCTTAAGTTAATCACTTCACATCCTTTGTCTGCAAAAAGAGCCTCATTTCATATCTAATACCTTATGCAGAGCATTAAGTAGTCTGACAGCTGGTGGTGAGTCATGAGCGAGTGTTTGTGAGAATGAGAGTGTCCTTCAATTGATCTTGTCAAGGTTTGGTTTCTTCTACCTGAGTTGGCCAAATTAAATTTTGCTAGGAGGCCTATACAGAGCCCATAATAAAATATACTCTAAACAAAGTATAAACCCATGAAGTAATTTAATAAATAATCATTCTTTTTTTTTAGGCTGATCCTTATAGGTTTGGTTCTTTGACCCTGTGCAGCTCACTTAACCTGCCTGTGCTTCAGTGGTGACATTCAGTGTCATTCACTGTCCTATTAAGTGAAGCACCTTAAGAAGGTATAATAAAATATAAAGGCTGCTTGTCTGAAAGCATTTAACTCTGCTCAAAACCCTCATTCACAAATTTTCTCTGTTTAAATTCCTCTCATTATTAAAAAACTCAGGAAACAAGAGGATGCTTCTAAAATGTAAACACAAAGACATGCGCAGTAAGATAACCAAACTTTCCAGATATGCATAAATATTATAGTTTCATACGAGATTCCATTGACGGTGATGTAAATGACCCAGAGCAGGAGGCAGGGGTCTTAATGACACTATTTGGCACCATTCTGGCGTTATTGTTACAAATAGGTTTGAAAAAAAAAATGAATATAATTCTTATTTTATTTAAGATCTTTAAAGGTAGAGCGGCACGGTGGCATAGTGGTAGCGCTGCTGCCTTGCATTAAGGAGAACTCGCTTCCCGGGTTCTCTCTGCGTGGAGTTTGCATGTTCTCCCTGTGTCCGCGTGGGTATCCTCCCACAGTTCAAAGACATGCAGGTTAGGTGCATTGGCGATCCTAAATTGTCTCGTGTGTGTGCCCTGTAGTAGGCTGGCGCCCTGTCCGTGGTTTGTTCCTGCCTTGCAGCCTGTGCTGGCTGGAATTGGCTCCAGTAGACCCCCTGTGATCCTGTGTTAGGATGTAGCGGGTTGGACAATGACTGAGTGACTTTAAAGGTAACATATGATAATCCCATGGTTATCGTTGCAATCTCAAGGATCAAGTGTCTGGAGTCCAAAGCCCATACCTGGAGTGTTTGTGGAGTTTGCACATTCCCTCCATGTCTATGTGGGATTTCCTCCCACATGATTATTATTGCTTGTTTTCTGTAATGTATTTTGCAATGAGTACTATCCCTGATTAGTGCTTATTACATTTAATAGTAAAATCTATTTTTCAGGCAGTACAATGGTTAGCCTGAGAGTTCAGTGAGACTGCCTGATTACCAGTCATGTAAAGTTAGCACGTTATACTGGTTTCCCAAAATTATGCAGATTATCTCAATTGCCTCTCTGTATGTCTGAGTGAGGGTGTGTTGAGCGATACGCTTCTTTCCCATCCATCCCATTCCTAAGAGAGACTATCCAGTTCCCTGAAATCCCAAACCCAGTAAATGTAATGATGGATAAATGTCAGTGGTATGCAGACATGTGAACTGACACACCTAATGTTCACCTAGTGAGTCCAAAGACAAGTCTGACCATGTCACTTTGTGCTTCAAAAGGCAGCTCCTTGGCCACTTTTCTAAACTTCTAATCTTACCCAACCATCCATTTTCTAATATCTTGTGATCCTGGTCAGGATCATTTAGTCCTAAAATTAATCCCATATGTGATCAAATTAGCCTCATCTCAAGTACATAAACAATAACTACAAAAATGGAGTAGGGTCCCAGGTTTGCTGCTTCTCAGAAACAAGAAATGTGGCTTCACAGTAAAGCGGTAGGTGGGCTGGCTTGGAGAAACTTTGAACGAGGGGGCTTTGCTGCCAGGGCCCTGAACTGCAGGCTGCATGCTGCTGTATTTAACAGACGCCCAGTAATGATTATCGGCCTCTGATTTTAATGTTTCTTCACAGCTCCTTTTGGCTCAGCAAGGTCAAAGCAGAGCCAAGGCTGGGTGGGATGTGCTTTGACAGTTTGGAAAACAGACACAACATCAAAGCTCAGGAAGGCTGGCAGCTCCTATAAAAAAGAAGAAGAAGAAAAAAGTCTGACAAGTTAATCCATAGCAGAAGAGAATGATTACTTTGGCTTTTGTTCCCTTCATTTATTATGAAAAAGTGTGTGGTGGGGGTTGAAGATGGGATGTCTGTCAGACGAAGGCTGTGTGACCAGCTCAAAATGGTGACAACAGCATAAAGCATGGGACCAGCTGTAAAGGGGTGAACAGAAATGGGAAACAAAGAAAAGTAAATGTCTTCCACAGAAAGGAGAACTAAAAAACTAGGCAGTACCTAGTAGTAGTTTTCAAAAGTTAATTTAGAGAATTAAGCAGTGATCAAATGTGACCTTTGACTAGAAGTATCAGGTACAAGGCACTCATGCACACACATAATCTCACAGGAACCATTTGTGCAACTTTATCTAACACTTTTAGGATGTTTGAGGGGATATAGTGGGTCCAAAGAAATAGCTGAAGAGAAGCTGGGAGCATGTGAACTGTACATCAAAGGTGACTGGGCAAGTGGGTTTAAACACAGTGCAAATAACTCTTCCATCATGCTTGTTGTACCTTTACGGAGGACTTTGCAAATCAATTTGTTCTGCTTCTTTGCTGTATGTTTACTAGTCTTGTACCTTGGCCCTTTGCCTAACTTAAACTACATTTTCATTTTGTGTTTATGGCCAATGTGTTATATCAGCTGACCTTTCTAGCTGTGAGCCATGCAGCTTCAAACTCCTCTTCAGATAAGACTGGTAGTTGTCAAGTCTCAAAGCTGTTGAATTAAGAAAATCCAAAGGTAGTATTTGGGGTCGGAGTACCAAATGAAGGGCTAATACTAAGAATAAAGATGGAGTAAGTAAAGGAGGCACTGAAAAGAATGAAAAATGGAAAGGTAACTGGACCGGATGAAATACCAGCAAGTGTGGATGAGTTTAGGAGAACAGGGAGTAGATGTGTTGTGAGATCAAATGCTGAGTATCTATGAACAGGAGAGAACACCAGAGCAGTGGAGGAACAGTGTTATTGTACCCATTTATAAGAAGAAGGGTGATAGTCAAGAATTTGGAAACTAAAGAGGGATAAAGCTGGTGTCACACACAATGAAAAAAATGAGAGAAGGCTTAGGGAAGAGACCACCATAGGGGAGGAGCAGTTTGGTGTTATACCAGGGAGAGGAACAACTGATGCAGTCTTTGCATTGAGATAGATGATAGTGAACCAACGAGAAAAACAAAAGATTGCGTATGGTGTTTATTGATTTGGAGAAGGCTTATGATACAGTTCTACGTCAAGAAGTGTGGATCTTATCTCTTTGATCTGGTTATGCCTTTTGCTGATGATACTGTGTTGTGTAGCACCAGAAAAGAGGAAGTTGGAAGAATGGAGAAGGGTTTGGAAGACAGAGGGTTGAAGATAATTAGGAAGAAAACTGAATACATGAGGTTTAATGATCAGGTTTCATAAGTAAGCTGGCAGGGAGAGTTTTTGAAAAGAGTGGATAAATTTAGTCCATCCAAATTTAATCAATGTAATCAGTGGTAGCCCAAGATGGACAATTAGATGCAGGGATAACTCACAGAGTGCAGCATGTATGGAGCAATTGGAAGAAGGTATCAGGAATATTGTGTGATCAAAGAATTAAGGCAAATGTTAAAAGTAAGGTTTTTAAAGACAGTGGTAAGGCCAGTAATGATGTATATAGCTGAAACATGGGCAGTAAAGAGAGTGCAGGAAATGTTATATGTGGCAGAAATAAGAATGTTGAGATGGATGTGTGGAGTTACAAAATGGGACAGAATAAGAATGTGGCAAACAAAGGCGTCACAAAAGTGGGAGAGATATCTAAGAGAGTACAGGAAAGTAGGCTAAAGTGGAAAGGACATGTGATGAGAGACAATGAATATGTGGGCAAAAGATTGATGTGAATGAAAGTACAGGAGGTGCAAGTCTGAGCTATTTAGAGAGGGTTGATCAAGCACATCGACCCCGCATAGAAGTTGGAAATGTTGAAGAAGAAGAAAATAAGTCTCACTGTATGGGCGCACATTCTCCAATTCTGTCTTGATTCAGTTCCCATCATTTGAGAAGATTATTCCAGGCCCAAAACAGACGTGGCTCATGCATATTGATATGAAAATGTCTGGTAAGAGAAATACTTGAATGAAGAATTAGATTAGAAAGAATGATGTTAAAAAGATTTTTCTTCACAGAAGGAACCATAGAAACATGGAATAAATTACCACATAGTATGGCGGATTTTATTTTTGAAAAAATAGGATAATAGGATTGGTGAGCTTGTTGGGCTGAATGGCCTGCTCTCACCAAAATTGAGAGTGGTAATAATGGTTTTTGATTATCATTTAAAAAGTTTTGACCTGGATCTATTAAAGGCAATAATGGGGAAAAAAACAATACACTTGTAATAATGTTGAATGTTTTACTCCACTTAAATAAAAAGCATTGACTGACTTGTGCAGTGTCACCATTTGTAGCCGACTTGACTTCTTCGTTGTTGGTGTAGCCCCTCACATTGAGGAACAAATATGGCTGTCACACTAGGGCAGGAATTTCACTGCATTCACAGTTTCTTTGCAACTCATAGTGTAAGTGTAGATAGTGGGATGGTCGACTGCTTTCCTCACCAGTTCTGTGATAAACTTTCAAATTATCAAAGACAATCAAAATAATAACTAGTTTGGTTTGCCTTTTGAGGCATGTAATCTAAATCCACAGTTTAACGTTTTTGACTTGTGGACTAGCATTAGACTGAGAAAATCTTCTTATACCACGGAGGTGAAAACAAAAACATATTTACTTTGTACCATAATTTGTCTACTGAGTGCCTAAAGAAGAATTGCATACAAGCTACCATAATATTTATAAGTCTTTTTAAATAGATTTACTTATGTTAGATTAGACAGCAGGGAGTGGGGATGGGGTTGGGTTGTTTTGTCCCTTATTGATTTGGAGGTTTGGACGTGCAAGCAGAACATAAAATTAATATTTGATGGAAATGTTATCTGAAAAGTGATCATATCTTTCTATCATAAAAGAAAATCTTGAGACAAGACTATTGCCAAAAGATTTTTTCAAGTCCCGTGAGACAAGACTATTGCCAAGAGATTTTTTCAAGTCCCACCCTCCTCTCAATCATTTTTCAAACATGCCCACAGTCCTCTTACCTCTCATTCGTGTGAATGCTTTTGTCAGACACAGTTCCTGTGCTCTCAGCTCTTATAAAGTTTTACTTTTTTCCTCACTTTAACTTCACAATAAAAGAAGATTTATTATGTCCAAATCTTATTGAAGAATTTCATCCCAAAGGGTTATCAACAGAAGAACTGAGTACGGTAATCCTAGAACCGAGAAACGAAGTAAAATGAATTAACATGAAAATTGTTGATCGGTCACACAGAAAATTGGTTAAATGCGCATCAATATACTATGCTGAAACAGTTGGTGTTGATGTTGCAGAAGATGAAAACATCAACTTACAATATCCTATAGGATATCTACAAATGCTAACACCGTCCAGTTTTCCACTGGCTGAATTACTGTTGAAAGAAGGATGTATCGTAATGTTATTGCGTAATTTATGTCTGAGTGATGGGCTATGCAGTTGGACAAGATTAGTTTTATTCAAAATCGAACAATTATGACATGTAAAATTTTAACAGGTGACAAGAAAGGTAATGTAGTACATCTTCCATGGATAACATTATACACCAAAGGAGATCTTGATATGCCATTCATATTAAAACGTTTACAGTTTCCCGTTAGAATAGGTTTTGCTATGACAATTAACAAATCACAGGGATAAACATTAGAAAAAATTGGTTTATTTATTAGAGAGAAAGAAACAATAATCAGTTATACGTTGCATTGTCATGATGCAAGTCCAAACACGGAATAAAAATTCAGTGTGACACTGACGAAAAGTTGATTTAAAATATTGCCTTTACTGAAGTTTTACAGTAAGAGTGTAAGTTTAAAAAGTAATTGTGTGTTAATTTCAAAGCAAAAGAAACAAAACGTATAACGCAACAAATACCTCTAACGCAACATGAAGCATAATTTTCTTCCAATTTATTACGTTGTACTATTTTTTACTATGATTAATTACTTACAGTAATGTAAAATAGTTAGTTCTATTATGCATATGTAACAATTTCCATGAAAATAACAATATATTTAAATTGTACATCCACTTCCCCATACACGAGCAGCAGATCTGCAAAGTAGCTAGCGCATAGCACCTGCCCGGGGATTGGTGAGCGAAACAAGCTGGGGGCAGTTTAGTTTGCTAAAAAAACATGAGCTGGGGATTCGCTGCTTTTCACGGTACAGCAATTTGTGAAACACTGTTTTAAACTGATTACACCCTAAAGATCACAAAAGAATGGCACATGTGATCTTGCAGCAATTGGCTTGGGTCTTGAATTTTTCAGATGTTGAAGACTCACTATTTCAATTATTTTCAGGAGTCTGGGCCATAGTGACATACCTGAACTTTCACCACTTCATAAATTTCTCCCAGTTCACATTAATTAGCTCAAGATTCTCTTGGGAATATTGGATGTGGTGAGGTTTCAGAGTTAATATTTTAGATATCCAAAGTGCATACTATAGACCTTGCTCTTTATTAATTGTTTTTAAAGAATGGATTCAACTGTACCATAACTATCTCTAACTAACTCTTTCATTCACCATTACAATTTTCTCCACAGTAACGACATTTTCTTCTGTTGTCAATATCAAAAGCTCTAGACTGTGGTATGTAAAGATGGATGATCTTGGTACATGTTGATTATGTTAAAATTAATCTTTAAAGGTGTATTTTTGTCCAGTGTTATGAAATCTGATAACAGCACAATACTTGATTTTTTTTTTTTGCCATGAAACAAGAAACATATATTATAAACGACAAATGCTAGAAACTTATAAACCCTTCTCAAGTTGAGGCAAAATTGTTTTTATCTTCCCTTATGTATGGAAAAAAACTCATGCAGTACCTATAAAAATTTTTCACCACCCTGTAAGTTTTCACATTTTATTCTCATACAACATTGAATTACAATGTTGGATTTAATTTGGCTTTAACAGAAAAATACTACTTATAATGTTAAAGTGAAATCAGATCTCTAAAGTAATTAGAAATATAAAACACAATTTTTATAGGCTCTGTGAATTGACATTAGATTGAAAATCATAGGAAAGGTAACATATTGACTCCTTGAAAAAGACATCTGTGATGGGGTGGAATCGCCATTGCGAAATTGTTTCTTTTTTATTCCAAAGGAAAGCAGGAGTCCTGTCTCTGATGCAAATTCCATGCAGAATGAAATAATGCACTAGATGAAGTGATGGTTAGAATCAAAATTAACTGACTATACTAAACTTTCTTCATTTCTAAATAACTGTGATGATTAAAAATATTCATTGTTATTACTCAATGTAAACTTGTAATTGATATTAAAGTTAATAAAGGTGCTGACAAACACGTCAGCCTTGACGTTTTTGCAAGTGCAGGTGCCAAGAAGGAATGGGTATGTTGTCTTTTAATTCTTTTACAAAACAGTTGCCAAAACCTATCCTAAAAGAGAGAAATTACATCACCAACTTTGAAACATCTCACGGAGTGTTATCCTCAAAAAGTGGACATGTTTAAAATTAAATCCATATTCGCATAAAATATGAATACATTTATTTGATTCCTGCTAACTGCTGATTAATTCAATAGAAAAAACAGTGGAGTCCATCATTAGTCAGGCTGTAGCTGGCAGTACGTTCTGTGTTGACTGCATTACATGAATAAAGTAAGCCAGGCTGGATGACCTGACTGCCATGATCAACATGTAATGCACATGCTCTTTACCGGCTCAGGAGCAGAATGCTTTATTAAGTGGTTTGTGTCCTAAATGAAAAGCACAGGAATGTAAAACAGAAACCTTGTTCATTTATTAAAATATACAATAATAGTAAGATTTAATCAGATATGCCTTATTGTTTTATTATTAAAGTATTATTAAAAAATGCAATACTGAAGGCATATGGACATAAAATACTCTTATTACAACAAACCACAACTATGCAGTCTGCAATTAAACCTAAGTCTGCTTACAAGTCAAAATATGGTCGATTTAACAGTATTTATTTATAGTAAGCTGACACAGAAGTTAGCACTGCTGCCTCCAGGATCCAGTGTCATGGATTTGAATCCCACTTCTGGTCATTGTGTGTGGTTTGCACATTCTCCCTGTGTATTTCTGGAATTTTCTCTGGGTCATGCTGTTTCCTCACTTATTCCTAAGGACATGTTGCTTAGGTCAATTGGTGATTCTAAACTGGATCCAGCATATATGTGTGTGTGTCTGAGCAAAAGACTGGAGCAAAGTAGAAGTCTGTTTACAGATGGTGTTGGAGGCTACCCAGGTACCATCTGTCACAAGGCAGAAGCCAGTCTATTTTACTCACACAAACACACACACCCACACACACACACACACATACATTCACACTCAAACTTGGCCAATTTAGAATCCCAATTAATCTAACCTGCTCTGCCCATGTTTCAAAATGTGGAAGAAAAAAATCTTATGCAGACCCAAAGGATATGTGCAGTTTTTACACAGACAACATCTGAGCACAACATTCAAATCCAGGTGGCAGGATCGTTGAGGAACCATTGGTAACCATTGTGCCACCATGCCATTCCTGCACAGCAACAGAAAAGTACATAAAGTACATCCAACAAAGTCCAACAAAGAGATCTATAAAGTTAAGTTTAAATGCAGTTGTAGTAAAGATAACAAATAATCCAGTTAAAAAGTAATATGGTCAGTTGACAACGGAAGAGAAAAACAAGCTCTATTTAAGTGGTTCTGGAGAAATTGAACTTCTGCAAGCTCCACAGTCATTCACAACATGCATCATAAAGTTCAGGTAATCTAAGATAACTAGCCATCCTTACCCTCTATGCAGCTTACAGAATTCTACATGCTGAGGTCAATAAATGTAGTATAACATGATGGCTGAGACCACCAAACGACTATGACATTTCACTCTAAAGCCTGGGAAAGCAGCTTGGTCAAGGTAGCAGTGGCACCACAGGGCACGCTAGATACCTAGGAGAAAATAGAAGAAGAAACTGTTAGTAATAGCTGTAAACAATCACCTCACTTTTATTTAAGAGAAAAAAAATGTAATTAGAAAATGATCGGCCTTATCAGCAACTCTCATCAAGGTACAGTGTAGTATAAAATTAAATCTTACTCCTGGATTTGAATGCTAAGGTGGAAGGTGCATCACTTACACAAAAAGACACATCATTTCACATTCTTAGGAGCTCAGTAGCTGAAAGAAGACCACCCTTCCAATGGCTTTATTGGTATACTGTAATCCTGTTCATATTGGGCACAGTGACACACACACAATCATGTAGATGGATGAATGGATGGATGAGTGTAAAAATTAACCCACACATGGGTGTCCTCACTCAAAGTCAAGTCAAAGTTAAAGTGAACTTTATTGTTATCTCAACCATATACAGTGGAACCTCGGGTGACAACCGTAATTCGTTCCAAAACTCTGGTCGCAACCCGGTTTGGTTGTGACCCAAAGTAATTTCCCCCATTGGATTATATGTAAATACAATTGATCCGTTCCAGACCGTACGAGCTGTGTGTAAATATATATTTTTTTTAAAGATTTTTAAGCACAAATAGTTAATTATACCATAGAATGCACAGTGTAATAGTAAACGAAATGTAAAAACATTGAATAACACTTAGAAAACCTTGAACAGAGAAAACTAACATTGCAAGAGTTCACGCTATAGCCTTACAAACCGCTCACTGTAAACACTTTTTTAAATGAGTTTTAAGCACAAAATCAGCAAAACAACAATCAAAAACAATGTCCAAATTAAATAAAGTGCACTGCTTTCAGAATCCTTCAATAAATAAATCCAATAAAAACAGAAGTGAAGTGGAGGTTAAAATACAATAGAAAAAAGTCTTCATTAAATACGAGATTAAAGCAATGCTCGAAGCAGTCTCTTTAAAAACAAGCCCGGGGCATTCTTTAACTGCCTTACGCGGCCAGCCATACTTTTTCTGGTCACTGCAGCTCCTGCTTGGGCTCACTGTCCAGCTGCCTGTCTGCAAGCACATGCTCACTCGCTTGCTCGCTCACACCGGTTCTTTCCACACTGCTTCCTGCTTACCTCCTCACTTCGCAACCTCCGTTTTTCTTTTCTTTTTCCTCCCTTTAGCCGCCTCGCGCTTCTATTTATGAAGAGGACGTGGCAGCTGTAACAATCAACCACCACGCCCCCTCGCTAAGCTGCAAGCGCGGTGATTATTTATTTAAAACTGGCCTCTTGACATGAGCTGTGGACCCGCTATACCACAAAGTCCCTCTGCGCAATGCACGTCTGACCGAGAATAATGTACTGTACAGGGAGAGACTGAACACGTGCGGAAATCATCGGCAAGTACAAACTAGAAGGGAAACTGGCTTGTTTGTCACCCAAGTGTGTGGTCGTGAGCAGATCCAAAAGTTTTGCGAACTTTTTGGTCAGAACCCGATTTGTATGTGTTCAGAGACGTTCATGACCCGAGGTTCCACTGTACAAGCATACAGATAGACGAAATTGCGAAGCAGGGTCCATAGTGTAACAACAGGACGTGCAAATAATAAATTAAAAATAGAATTAAAGTTTAAAATTAAAATACAAACAAGACATTATGCAAAGACAAGAGAAAGAAGTAGCAGCAATATTGACGTGTAGTTAGTAATATGAATATTGATGCAATGTATGGTATTTACAATCTAGATACTGTCACACGAATGAGACATACTCAGATAAGGATTTGGGGCAGCCACCCATATAATCTTGTATCCTGGCTGCAAAGTCGTTCTTTTATAGAAATACACAGCACTGAAGTGCATACAAACGAGTCCAAAACAAGACTGAGGGAAAAGGGAAAAGGGGCAGGCTTTTAAAGGGGAAGACAGGAAGTGAGGTCATAAGGATCGGGCACGTGTTCTTCAATCATTGGATTACACCCGGACGTGACATCAGAGGGGCCGGAGCTGGTAAGGTCTATTTCCATTGGCTCGGTCCCGGACGTGATGTCAAAAGAGCCAGGTGGAATCTCCTGGGAATGGTCTATAGGAAAGGGAGAAAAAGAGTCAGTGCACTCTGCCACATCCCGGCATGCCTCAGAACTGCCTTCACTCAAGCCCTTTAGCTGCCTCCCATGCGCACGTGTGTGACAATACATAAATATAGTCAATAGATATGTAATGTAATAAATAAATAATAGATATAAATAATACAGAAATTATCAGTGTATGATAATAGTTGTTTAAGACATGTGTAAACAATGATAGGTCAGAATGTTTCACAGCAGAAGGATATCAAGAGTGTCAAAATACTTAAAGGTCAGTATGATATTTTCAGTTCTTTCTACATTCATACTCGTCTTTGCAGGAAAGTGGCTTGCATGTATAAAAGTTCTGTTTTTAGAGGTGGTTGAGGCAGTGTGGAAGATCCCGGGGGCAGCGTGGTGTTAAAGAGTCTGACAGCTTGGGGGTAAAAACTCTCCTGCAGTCTGGCAGATCTGGTTTTGATGGTGCAGGATCTTCTCTTGGACAGCAAGAGAAAAGTCCTTGTGAGTAGTGTAAGGTGTCCTGCACAATGTTGCAGGCCATGCGCACACCGTGTTTGTAAAATATGTGAAGGGAGAGGCACCACAATAATGTTCTTTGCTGTCTTCACTAACCTTTGCAGGCCGTGCGCTCGGATATGTTGCAGTGGCCATATCAGACAGTAATGCCGCTGGTCAGAACACTCTCAATGGTCCCTCTGTAGAACATGGTGAAGATGGAAGGGGGAAGATTTCCTCGCTTCAGCCACTTCAGGAAGTGTAGTCTCTGCTGGGCTTTCTTCATTAGTGATGAGGTGTTATGCGTCCACATAAGTTCCTTAGTTATGCGCACAATGAGGAACTTGGTACTCCTAACAATCTCCACATCTAAACCATTGATGCTCAGTGGGATGTGGGCATGATATGATTTTCTGAAATCCATGATTATCTCTTTTGTCTTGTCAACATTGAGAGAGAGAGATTGTTGTCTTCACACCATGCAGATAGCCGTTCCACCTCATCTCTGTATGCTGTTTCATCATCCCTGCTTATCAGTCCCAGCACTGTTGTATCATCTGCAAACTTGATGATGAGGTTGGTGTTGTGCTTGGCTGTGCAGTTGTGAGTCGGCAGGGTGAACAGCAGAGGACTAAGCACACAGCCCTGCAGTGCTCTAGTGCTCAGTGTGATGTTGCTGAAAGTGTTGCAGCCCATTTGAACTGACTGGGGCCAAGAGGTCCAGGGTCCAATTGCAGAGGATGGTGTTCAGGCCCAACCTGCTCAGTTTAACAACCAGCTTTTGAGGGATGATTGTGTTGAAGGCAGAGGTAAAGTCTAAGAATAGCATCCTGACATATGTGTCTTTTTTATCCAGATATGACAGGCAGAGGTGAAGGGCAGAGCATATGGCATCCTCAGTTGACCTGTTTGAGCAGTATGCAAACTGAAGAGGGTCAAGGGAAGCAGGGAGATTAGTCTTTATGTGTGACATGACTAAACTTTTGAAGCACTTCATTATGATTGGCATGAGTGCAACTGGTTGGTAGTCTTTCAAGCATGTCACTGATGACTTCTTCGACACTGGTATGATGGTGGTCGACTTGAAGCATGCTGGGACTGACGACTGGCTCAGAAATGTGTTGAAGATATCTGTGAGGACACCAGCCAGTTGACTGGCACATTCTTTGATCACACGATCAGGTATGTTGTTAGGTCCTGCAGCCTTGCGTGGATTGACTCTGGATAGAGTCCTCTTAACGTCAGTTATGAAGAGACAGAGTACCTGGTCAGTGGAGGGAGGTGTTGCTTTTCTCACAGGCTCTTTGTTCTGCACCTCAAACCGTGCAAAGAAGTTGTTCAGCTCATCCAGAAGGGAGGCATCACCATTGCTGCTGTGTGGGTTGGGCTTGTAGTTTGTAATTGTCTGAACGCCCTGCCACATACGATGTGTGTCTCTGGTCCTGCTGAATTGTTTGTTAATCCTCTGCATGTATGCCCACTTAGCCCTCCTTATAGCGCAAGACAGGTTGGCTCTGGTCACCCTGAGGGCGGCTTTGTCTCCAGATCTGAAGGCTGCATTTATGATCATGAGCAGCTTGTGCACTTCTCTTGTCATCCAGGGCTTTTGGTTGGCTCTTGTGGTAACATCCTTGGTAACAGTAACATCCTCTATGCGTTTCTCCTCCAGATTGATGGAGTCACCATCCATAGCAGCCTCCCTGAAAATGTCCCAGTCTGTCAATTTGAAGCAGTCTTGGAGAGCTGAAACAGCACCAAACTGCCACACTCTGATGTTCTTGCAGGCTGGTTTAATGCGCTTCAGCAGGGACTTGTATGCAGGAACCATAAAAACACTGACATGGTTTGAGTAGCCAACGTGGGGGTGCGGGGTAGGGCCTTGTAGGCATCAGGAGCGCTCATGTAAACATTGTCCAGACAGCTTCCCTCTCTAGTAGCAAAGTTTACATTCTGGAAGAATTTTGGGAGAACTGACTTCAAGTTGGCATGATTGAAGTCTCCAGCAATAATGAAAAATGCCTCGGGGTGCATCGTTTGCAGTTTGCTGATGATCACGTAGAGTTCCGATTGCTCCTGGTTAGCATTTGCACTAGGCAGGAGGTAGACGGCAACCTCCAGCACACAACTGTATTCCATCGGCAGGTAGAAAGGCTGACACCTTACCGATAAAACCTCTATCAGCAGGGATAATGTCGCGCAACTGAGGCAGCATTCGTACACCACTCTCTGTTCACATAAACACACAGTCCCCCCAAACCGGGTCTTACTCTTTTTCTCCTTGAACAGAGGTCATCCTGTTTTTTGCTAGACTTGCAAGATCTTTTCTGTAATTATCCATTTTTAGTACTATATGCTAACTTTGGATACTCAGAGAAAAGGTATTTAGTATGGTTGCTTTATGATTGCAGGATTATTTGAAAAGAGCCTTGTTCATTTAACACAAGTCACATTACAACTCCATTGAAAGGCCAGCACCCTGATTAATCTAATTGGACTTACTGTATTGGATATACTGACAAAGTGTACCTCGACAGCTAAACTCGCTTTATCCAGATAATCAATGGACAGGAACTAATCAGCTTGCAACTCTTTATTCCAGCATGGAAAACTGGGCAATTAAGGAAAAGTCTATGCAATTGAAACTAGACGTGCATAATCCCCTCAATCTATACTAATTTACGGTTATACTGTTGGTTGTCTGGGGTTTAGAATTAGTGATATGTCTGATTAATAGTGTTCTAAATGAGTCATAATAAAAATACCAAAAATATATTTGTATAAGTACAGGGACTTAACAGATAACATACATATAGCTTATAAATATCATCAGGGAAACTAACGCATCTGCCTGGAAACAAATGCAAACTCTGTCAAGTACAACAGTGTCTTGTTTAATTTAAACATGTTAGTAAAGGTTCTCTGATATAAATTGTTAATCTCCATCTACACATTACACCCTTGAAAATATCTCTGGTTCTCAATTCAATATTATAGCCTGATCTGAAATTCTAAACACTTGGCCGTGTACCCTTAAATTCCTCTTCAATGGATAAGCATGTTTTTATGGAAAACAGTGAGCCATGCACATATCTTAAAGGAAGACCTCCGGGTGAAAAGGAACAAAATGGTAGTGAGACACATTCTTTCCATTCTAACTATTGTATTGTGCTGACATTTGTCGTTCAGCATGTAGTGAGATTTGTTCCATCTAATCCCAATAGCATTGTAGCTGGAAATAGGAACAGCAATATTATACTCCCACATCACCTTCGAAAATGTGTTCCTGATAGGAAGAAAACATGCAATGAATTCCAAGAAATGAAAGAAGTGCAACCTCAAAAACGTTGACCTGTGTCAGTGAACTTCATAGTTGCAAAATATCTGATGTACTTAGTAATTAAACATACCACACAGATGTGCCTACTGTAGCAAAGAGCTGTGCACAGTACATAATTTACTAAAAAACCAATCACATCTAAAATGACGGGGCAAATGGGGATATAAAGGTCGGCTCAATTACCTCAAGAATTATCGCAGTTTGCAGATACAGTTCTAAAAGACTAGTGTGCAATTTTGATTTATTCTTTCTCAGGCAAACACATTTTTTGACTAGGATTTTTGAGTTTTGGGTCGGGCTTGGGGATAGGGCTGATCAACTTTATGGGCTGTGAACTTATGTCTTATTTCCTGGTCAAGCTCACTAAAAAATTATCTCACAGATTTTTTGAGTCACTAAAGGTTTTGTTAGATAGGTGAGAAATTTTAACTACAACAACAACAACATTTATTTATATAGCATGTTTTCATACAAATTATGTAGCTCAAAGTGCTTTACAAGATGAAGAAAGAAAAATATAAAAATAAGATTAGGCAATACTAAGTAACAAAGAATAAAGTAAGGTCTGATGTCCAGGAGGACAGAAAAAACAAATAAAAAAACTCCAGAGGGCTGGAGAAAAAAACAAAATCTGCAGGGGTTCTGAGGCTACGAGACCACCCAGCCTCTACCGGGCATTCTACCGAACATAAATGATCTAAATTAGACCTCATTGTTTTCAGGCTTCACATGGAAGAACTAGATGATGATGATCATGTGGACATCTGTCCTTTAATCCATCAATGTAGGGACTGCATGGTGCCTTGATCAAGTGGTGGTGGTGCAGATTGCTACCACAGAAAACCAGAAAAAGAACAGCAGAGAAAGTAGGGGTTAGTACAGATTGTGGAGCCATGATATAAATAATAATTAAATGCATATACAGAATGTCAGGGTTACACTAAAATTAAGCTATAAGAAAGCCATATTAAAATAATGGGGTTTTAGCAGCTTTTAAAAATGCAAATTTCTATAGGTAAGCTATTCCAGATTTTAGGTGCATAACAGATGAAGGCCGCCTCACCACTTCTTTTAAGTTTAGCTCTTGGTCCTAACTAGGTCAAATATCAATCCATCCAGCCATTCATTTTTCAAGAGTTCAGCATCACTATATGCCACTAGAGCGAAGGGTCTTGACATGGCAGCAGCTGGTCACAGATTGCTCTTGCGCACACACACAAACATTCATTCATAGATCACATGCACACACATACACATACCGTACTAGGTTTATCACGAGTCAAACATAAGCTCAAACCCTCACTCAGTCTATTACAAATACACACACTCAAGCTTAGGTTAGACGCACACACCCACATTCCATCTTCAATTAGTCACCATATCACTGGAGGATAACCAGCTCCCTCAAGAAGACCCAAAAAGGAAAACAATATGCAAACCTTACAGGAAACTCCAGACACTAATGTATGTTTTGTAAACTACTGGAAAGTGAAACACTAGTTACTAATAAATGATCATCTCTTCACCTTGTATCAACTAAAATAATTAATATTAGACAGATTTCATTTTTTACTGTGCTGAAAAAAATTATAATAAAAACAAACATTCATCCTCCAAAAAGCAACACACATAAGACTTAAGGCTTGGGTAGCTGCTGCTGTCAATAACAGGGTTGTAGGTGGCAGTGAGACAAGGTCAAATCTGCTCAAATTGTACAACAGGTTTAAATGTAAAATCATTAATATTTGGATAGAATGTCCACAAATAGAAAATGCTGATAGCAGTCTGTTTCCTTGTTTGAAGATCTATGCATATGATGGCGATGGTTAAAATGATATTAGGAAGGCTATACACTTAAGACATTTGGAGAAAGGTATTGAAGAAAAGGTAAAGGATAAAATAAAGCTGAATTACAACAATTCTGCAAAGATGAGTGGGCCAAAATTCCTCCACAGCGCTGTAAAAGACTCATTGCAAGTTATCGCAAACGCTTGATTGCAGTTATTGCTGTTAAGGGTGGCCCAACCAGTTATTAGGTTCAGGGGGCAATTACTTTTTCACACAGGGCCATGTAGGTTTGGATTTTTTTCTCCCTAAATAATAAAAACCATCATTTAAAAACTGCATTTTGTGTTTACTTGTGTTATATTTGACTAATGGTTAAATGTGTTTGATGATCAGAAACATTTTGTGTGACAAACATGCAAAAGAATAAGAAATCAGGAAGGGGGCAAATAGTTTTTCACACCACTGTATATATACAGTACATGTTTTATATTCTAGTTTCTTCAAAATAGCCACTCTTTGCTCCGATTACTTTTTTACTCTCTCTTGGCATTCTCACGATGAGCTTCAACAGGTAGTCACCTGAAATGGTTTTCACTTCACAGGTGTTCGAGAGAATGCCAAAAGAGAGTAAAAAAAGTTGTTTTCAGTTATTTCACCTTTTTTTGTTAAGTACATAACTCCACGTGTGTTCATTAATAGTTTTGATGCCTTCAGTGAGAATCTACCAATGTAAATGGTCATGAAAATAAAGAAAACACATTGAATGAGAAGGTGTGTCCAAACTTTTGGCCTGTACTGTATATATATATATATATATATATATATAGATGAGGGGTAGAGTGCAAGTTAAGGAAGGTTATGCTTAAATTATATAATTTACTAGTGAGACCTCATCTAGATTACAGTGTTCAGTATTGGTCTAAAAAAAGACATAGAAAAGTCCAGAGAAGAGCGACTAGGCCGATTCCAGGACTAACAGGTATGAGTTATGAGGTGAGTTTGAAGGAACTGAAGCTTTTCCTTTTAAGCAAATGGAGATTAAGAGGTGACAAGACTAAAGTGTTTCAAATTATAAAAGGAATTAGTACAGTAGATCCCAGATTTTATTTTACAACACATTGTTCAACAAGAACATGGGGACACAGTTGTAAACTTTTTCAGTGCAGATTGCACACAGATATTAAGAGGTTTCTCTTCATGCAAATAACCAAAGACACATGGAATAAATTACCAAGTAGTTTAGTGGACAGAAGAACCTTCAGATCTTGACTTAATGTTATTTTGAACAATCAATATCAAGGCTTCATCAATATCAGGCTTGAAATCTTGTGCAGCTGCAACTTTTATAAGGGATGAAATGTGCTCGACAGTAAATCTTGAGCGATGTGGGGTTTTGGTAGCTTTCATTAACGAAAACAATTGCTCACAAAGGGTAAGTGCTTCCGAACATACACAGTACTCTCAATGCGAACTTACGGATCTGCACATATGAGGGTGGCAGGTAAGCATACAAGCCTGGCACACCAACTTCATTGTATTTTGCCTTCAGAATAGAATCTGACTGCAGTTCAATCAATTCCATTTGAATATTCTCAGGCACATTCTCAACGTTGTAAGAGTATGGTGACGTAAACAGCGCAAAGTCCTGTTCGTGTGAACTGAAATCACAAAAACGCTCACTGAATTCAGTGCTCAGTAATTCAAGTTGGGAAAACAAATCCTCCAAAAATCTAATTTTACTTTACTAAGTTAACTTCAAAGTTTATATTGTAAAATAAGCCTATATGCAAAAAGCCCTCTGACCTACACTAATTTTACAAACTCAAAATCACAAAAATGTGTTAATAATAATTAACTCACCAACTTCTCAGGTCCACTTCAGATCTTCAGCTGTAGTCTGCACTAACTGTTTGTTACAATACTAGCAGAAAATTACATAAAGCTAGAGCAAAAAAACATGAAAATATGCACGCTATTACTACTCGTGATGATCAGTTCTGCCCAGTGGCCAGTCTCAGCAGCCCAGCCAGTAGTGTTGACTGCCAGGCTGCTGCAGCCCAGCACTTCAGTTGTGACGTCACAGCTCATTAACATTGATCAAGGCTCGTGAGGGATGGACAGTGTCATACCTAGGGTATCAAGGAGCTGACGTCGCAGCTGCAACTATACTAGCAGATGACGTTTCCGGTACCATAATGCCATGGGAAAACGCGCTTTTGTCAGAAGGCGGAAGTAAGAAAAGTCAGTAAGTAACGCCGAAGGTGCAGAATGATTCAATCACAAACGATAGTAATCATTTTGTACAAGTTTAGTGCTAACTAGGATCTGTCATGCGGCCCAGAACAGAAATCTGCGTGGCCCACGGGCTACGTGTTTGACATGCCAGGATTAACCAGTTTTATTTAATAGCTCTCTTCGAGTTAGGGACAGTGGTGTTGAATATGAATTAGAATTTTAGATGAAATATCAATCCTATTTTATATTCTTAAACAACTAATAAAAGGGAAAAAACAAGAAGATACCATATAAAATAAAGGTTTAAGTGTGACAAAGTGGTAATGCTATTAACTACCCCAGAGATTATGCCAACAGTTAAAGGCACCTTTGGATATAACTACAGCCAAATTCAAATAGTACTTGCCAAATTCAAATATTTATGAAATATACAAACAAGAATGTTCCCAAAATTTTCTTTTGATCTGTTCCATGTGTAAAACTAATCAAAATTCTTTGGTAAAATATTCAGTTATAGGTCTCCTGTGAAAATAAAGTTTGATGAGTTAATGCATTTATTTATTTGATTATTTATCATGATTTCAGTTAGAACTATTAACACAGATACTGCCCTTCTTCTTACTTTTTTAGCTGTGGTTTTTACTACTTCTTCTTGTTCTTCTTCTGATGTTCATAATAAAACATCCATTGCTGTTTTTAAGCCATTCTATGCTCTGGTAACCTTCCAAAACATTACTGAACCCCTTCACCTTTAGCCTGGGAATCCTAAAAGAAGTTCCAAGCACACTGTGAAGGCTCCATGGTCTTTACAAGCTTTCAAAAGCACACAAGGAAAATATATTTTATAAGTGGTTCTCTTAGAAAAGGCATGCACAAATATCTTCCATGCCACATTCTTACAAGTAAATGTTTTGTGGTCTTCAGATGTATGTGATTTTCAGTTTTTGATGTCTCTGGGAAAATCAGTGGAATTCTTGAATTCAGCAATGGACTAATGGATTTATTTAATGCTATATAAATTTTAAGGGAGCAATGCCTCATTTGGTAAACAAAAGATAACAGACATTAATTTTTGACTGAATTCTCTGATTGACCTTTTACTATCCATCCATTTCCTGAAACCATACTTTACTTTTACTGAGGACTGAAGCCTATGCCAGCAATTCTGGGTTCAAAGCAAGAACCAACACTGGATGGGTTGTGAGTCCACAATGGGTTATATTCAAACAGGCATCTACAATTACTCAGTCACATATACTGGGGTAATGTGCTATTGTTAATTCACCTGATGTCTTCAGATTTGGTTATAATCCAGGAGTAGACTGGATATATACTCGGGGTAGAACCACATGAATGCGGGAGAGCATGCAAACTGAGTGAGTGAGCCAACAGAAGACCAACTAAATCAGGGCCTGAAACTCCAATCAATTTCACTCCAACCAGTTGCTTAATTAGGCTTTGATTCTTGTTGTTAATTAAACGTGTTCTTTAATTCCATGGTTTGTTGCTGCTCTCATTGTGTAATAGCACACATTTCCAAAATTGTTGATTTTCTCTTTTCTAAGAGCACTGTTCAAATGTTTTGGGGGAACTGAGGAGATCAAAATTCCTGAGACCTTAATCTTTCTTTATTTTCAGATATTGTATAATCAACACAGTTTGCTGGTTTTGGTTCATTTTTTGTCTCATTATTGTTTGGCTGCTAATTAAGAAAAAAGAAACAATTAAGGGTTCTGAGTCTTCAAGTGCAAGTCAAATAAAATTAATTCAAAATAAGTTAATTAGCAGCAAAAACAGGTCACTAATTAAGGAAAGGGTTTTAATGAAAACCTGCAGCCACTGCAACCCCCAGAAACAGAGTTGGGGACCACTGCTCTA
Source organism: Polypterus senegalus (assembly GCF_016835505.1). Taxonomy (NCBI): domain Eukaryota; kingdom Metazoa; phylum Chordata; class Cladistia; order Polypteriformes; family Polypteridae; genus Polypterus; species Polypterus senegalus. Next base: position 273,737,953 of record NC_053154.1, read on the forward strand.
AAGACCTGCTTGTCTGGAGTACTCATTCCAGGATATCCTTGGTTAGGTGGTTTAAATAATGAGGTGAAGGGGGTGGAACGTTTGTTACTCCGGGTGGAAGAAACATCATGGTTTCTCCGGCTTGTTCTACTCCATTCTAAAGCAAACAAAAACCAGCAGTTTCAGAAAAGACATAGTAATCCATTTGCTAGCTGCAGTTGCTGCAGACGGAGTGTGGATGTTTTTCAGTCTCCTGATACCGTAGGGCATAGTGGGTTAACCAGCCAAGAGATGGTGCTGGTCCACAAGCTGGTTCTTGCAGACACCCTTTTCCAGTTATTATGAGTGAGTGCCATTTTTTAATCATTATGTAATTTCTGCATTTCACCAATAACAACTATAATGAAGCCAATCACCCAGCACTCATTATGTACAAACTGTGAGATGTGTATCAGGCTATCATCAAAAATATGAGAAGGTCTATTTTCCCAATTGTGACATAAGTATTGATGAATGTCTCATGGGTTATACAAGAAAAGGCAATTGCGGATACAGTTCATTACATTCAAAATGGCATGATCGAGTTTTTCAAGCTGTGCGAAGCAAGCTCTGGGTACATCAGGAATATTACAAAAAAGCTTTTAATGCCTGCTCAGGTTTCAAAACATATTACACAACACACATACACTAAATCTGCCTCAGTACAGCAGTACACACTAGGCCTTCCTTTCCTACTGTGACTATGGTGACATTTTGATTTTTACATATTTCTGTTACACATAATAACATATTGTTGGGGGGGTGTTCACACTTGTGGTTTATTTGTCTTGGGTTATACATAACGCCAAAGAGATTAAGGCAGAGACATCTCTTCAAATAAACATTCTCTTTACAACATACCTTTTTCGCTCCAGTACTGACCAGTGAATCCATATAATGAGCAGATAAAATGTATCCCTTAATCAAGGAGTACATTAACTTCTATGTCTATTAAAGACACTAGTACTGAACATGAATATCTTTCATAGAAATATTTGAGCATTGTAATAAACCTACGGAAGAACTCTATACTCTGTAAAGACATTATCAGTTAGTTGCATTGTGCAACTTTTCCTCGTTATTGATTTTGCTATTACTTTGATATTTTTGTTACTTAGTCTTTTTATAATTGTAGTTTTTGATATTTTGTCTATATTGTTTGGAATTTCCTTCAGTGTAGTAGATTTTACAGTATCATCTCTTTGTCTAAATATATTTTCACTCTTTCACCTTTTATGAGCAGTCTTTGATTTATTTGCTTAACCTAGCCAATTAAGCAGTTATTTTGTCATTTGGAGGCTCACAGTCCTCTCTGTCCCATAACCTAAAATCACAACAAATCTTAGTGTGCTTCAGTCAACTTAAGAAAACAAAATACTTTATTTGCTTACAGTTATTAGGAGTACTATAGTGGGCTGCATTAGACTTCTAACACAAATACACATAAATAAATGGATTAACAGGCTTTGAATAGATGGTTCAAGTATTTTGAATTTGGCCTCCCTCTCACACAGTGTAACTAGAGTTTGTTAATTGTACAGTATATTCCAGTGGATAAAAAAAACAAACATCCACAGTGTGATTCCTGTGTTAGTTTTTTCTGCCAATGTGAAGAATGACAGGCAAAATGAAACCTAAGTTGTTAACCAAGAGATGAAAGTGAAATAAAAAACTTGTATGGTTGTAAAAACAATGTATAAAGTTGAAAGGTCAGTTAGATTTTAACATCAAAAGTCAATAGGTAAACCAAAAATTATCATACAAAGCACAAGGAATCATAACTCCCTAAAAAGATGTTGAGAATATCATAAAAAGGCAATTGTTTTTAGAATATCCTTAAATTTTAACAAGGATGGTAGTGTACCATGTGGAAGGCAAATAACGTAGTGGAGAAACAAAGAAAAGTTCGAGAGCCAACCGGGTTACCCTGTTTACTGCTAGAGTCCTGAAAACAAAACAAAAATGAGCGTGAACTGGCACATCAGAACATTGGTGTAAAATCAGCCTTTTAAGTTTCTGTGGCTTCTCTATATGCTCGGCTCTATCAAGCAGGTATGGGTCTGGGAGCTCACTCGCGTAAGACGTGGTTCCTCTTCCTGAAACACCATCTACTGAGAGCCATCGAATTGATATTGTCCTATCCGGATGAGGTGTGACTTAGTTTTTCAGGGAGGGCATGGCTGGCATACCCTCCTTAGGTGGCTTCTCAGAGCTGTGGGGCGAAAAAGGAGATAGAATTATTACTATAGTGTTGGTACCCTCTCTTGTCCCAGTGTTTTATTGCATACCTTATATAAGCCTGGTAGGTGATCCTCAGGTGCCAAAACATGACAGTTGTCATTGTAAAAAGTGACAGTTGATGGCATCAGTTCTGGCTGTCACGTTATAACAACGAAGCATCATTTGTAGCAACAAAACAACCCAAAATAGTGGAGAAAATGAGTTGACAAAAATGATATGCTAAAAATGCTGCTTTAATAACTAATATAAAAATAACAGTTAAAGGAATTTATTCTCCATAAATTACCCCACTACCAAAAAAAAAAAATCAAACATAAACTGCTAATTCAAAACGTGCAATCAAAACAGCTATCAGATTCTTATCTACAATAAATAGTAAATAGGTGACTAAGTTGCACCTAAAATAAGTTCACATCTTTAAGAACTAAACCTGCTGATGCTGGGAAATGAGTTTTTCAAACTAATCCAATTTCAGTTTAATTCAATTAAATAAGCATAGAATTCTGCAGTACGTACAGGCTAAGAGTTTTATGCAGTAATGGTAAGTCTTTAACTACGATTATTAATACTGGCTATAATAAAATTAATTATTGCATAATTATGCATGTTAACTTAACAAATCACTGTTATAAATAAAAAGTAAATTATGAAATTTGATTCTCAGAATGTTCCTGAGAGGAGTCCATTCTTTATCCATCCTGTCCAGCTTGTGGTCTGTGATGCCCTAGAAATAAGCAGGTCGTTTGAAAATGGTCATTGTAAAAGTACAGAGGCTCACATCATTTTGCCAAAAAATAACAAGAACAGTGGAAATTCTTGAATCTCGTGTAAAGCACCCAATTGTAAAAGCAACAAGAATGGAACAGCCAGTTGAAAATGATGAGGGTAGTTCTTATGATACTTTTATGTTTTGTCAGAGCTGCAAGCCCCTGTTCAGTTAGCAGTATATGAAAGTACAGTAAGCTAACCAAACAACTCTGTGAAGCCCTGTAACCTTTTGAGGAAGCAACAGACAAATGTCAGGCTGAAAAAGTTGTAACTGCAAGTTGCATTATTCCAAATGTCAGGGGTCTTCACCATGCTGCAACAACAATGAAACAAAGTAAAATGGACACAAGTATACATTCCTTGATTGAGAAATGTCTGGCTCGGTTTGAAAATACAGAGTGGTTTCAGTTGGCTCAACTCTGGACCCAATATTTAAACTTGACTGGTGTATGGGTGGAGAAAGATAAAAAGTCAAAGATATTCTAAAAAGAAGGCCCTTTCACTCTCTTCATCAAAAGTAGCAACTACAAAGGACTGATCTTTACCATCAAAAAATAGAACAAAACGTGTTGCATTTATGGAAATCCAAGTCCCATCCACATTTACAGAGTTAAAAGCATAAGAGGAGGTATCAAGTTACCTAAGCCTAGTGCCATACTGAGGAGTCTGGCTCTCTCCTGTACTGGAAGGACAACCAGAACCAATTCCCCTATTTGGCTCAAATTGCACGTCAGTATCTAGCTATTCCTGCCTCATCTGCTCCTTCAGTACATGTTTTCAGTATTGCTGGCAAGATATTTAGGCCTGAGAGATGCAATCTTAGTGATGTCAAATTTCAGGAAATGATTATTTGATGCAGTAAAAAGTGAATAAACCTGAACATGACTTATTATTTTGTGGTTTGAGAAATATATCATGTGGTAGCATTTATCACATTAAACTGGTAATCCTATTCTGGTATTAACAGTATATTCAGATAGTTATGGCCAGTGTCGAACATGATTTATCAGTTGTTAATGCACAGTTCCCAGTTTTATTTACTTATATTTCATCAACTATTTTTCATACATTATTTAGTATATATAAGGCACAATAAATAAAGTAAACTTTATGTTCTTACATGTAATTCCAAATAAATGCTCAGAAAGAGCAATAAATGTAATTCAGCAAACTTTCACTGAATTGAATTCCACTTCCTGAAACTCCAATTGAATTCCCATTCAGTTTCCTGTAGTTGGTGTTGCATTCCAATTCCAATTCCATTTCCTTGTTTGAATTGGATTTGTTGAGTTCATTCCTGAATTGACCCCAAACCTGGTATTAAAATGTTTAAATGTTTTAAAAGTTTGAAAAAATAAAATAGAAAGATTGGTGTCAGTGGGATTAACATTTTCCTATCAGTTCTTTATATAAAATCCTGGCAACATGGACAATGTCATTTGAAATATTAGAAAAATGAGTCAATTTGTCTTTCTAGGTAAATTAAGTAGATATGAGACCTCCAGAACAGATTTGTCATGTCAAAAATTTTTAAAAATTGGGTTGAATAAGAGTTGTGGTAAAAATGGAAAACTCTCTGAACTCCCTCTCTCATACAAAAACAGGAAATACTTACATTTCTAGACCTGAATGGGAATGTTTTATTTGCACTTTTGGGTCAGGGAAAAATATCCTAGTCTAATATTACTGCCAAACAAGAGAAAGTGGTCCAACATAAAGCCTAGTAAAATCAAGAAACTTGTTATGTTCAACTAAGATTTCATTAAGAGCTTACTAGAACTTGGTCTGGTACCACAGGGATGATATTAAAAGTGAATGACCCCACCTATTTTTGCAATGACTGACATACAAGTTGGCTGAGAAATACACTCCAGGACAACGTGTTCCAAATTGCAATGCTCTCATTTGAACTTCATAGTTATTCTGTGATTCGTTATTGAGTAAAAGATCTGAAGCTAATCCTGATAGTATGTTGTCACCTTGCTAGCCAAATATGGGAATCTCATGTGCAATAAGATGCTGAGGAGGAGAACATATAGCTACATCAAAGAAATGAACATTGGTGATGAGCAAGTTACATTTCTGAATTACACTTTTGGTAAACGTTTGACACAGCATGTGATGAAAAAGATTGTGTCAATATAAGATTAACCAGTCCTCTTTAATAAATGCCCGTCAGTTTTGGCAATTTAAGTGAAACATTGCGTCTACTGGTACATATTTTATAAATCTTATATGGTGCAGTGAGCAGACTGAGAATTAGCCAAGCAAGGTTGTGGAGTCATTAAAACTTCCGACTCCAAATATAGTCACTTAAAAGTTGGAATCTGACTCCCTCCAAATCTTTCAATTTTATGGGAGATTGTATAACTTTGTAATGACTTATTAGTAATTATTGATTTATGGCAGGGGTCCCTGACTCCCTGAAGCAGATTTATTTTTTTTTTGATTTAGATGGAAAGGAGCTAAAACTATCTGAGCGGTGCTTATTTGTGAGCAGACAAGCCAAACTGTGTTTCAGAGAGAAGCAGATATTCTCACTGCTAGCATTAAGCAAGAAAAAATAACATTGTGTCAAAATTGAGTACGAAGACTTTCATTCCTATGGTTTTATGTCTAGTAAAGGTTTTGTCAATCTAGCTCAATACTGACATTAACTGTGAAATACATCAGATTTGTTTTTGTTAAAATCAAAACAGTCTGTGTGACGATGTGGGTTCTGGCTCCACGCTCCCATGGCTGTTTGGGAACCCTTGAACCCAACACCGTCGATAATGAAACCGAGTGAGCCAGTCAATGGAGGCAAATTGAGCATCTGAGCAAGGGGATGGTTGAAAGTACAAAAGTGCTTTTATTAAAACAGTCAACAAAAACAGTGTTCCATAAATAGTGCAGGTCTTCACAATTCATTAAATAAATAATCCATAAAAAGAACGTGGAGTAAAACCAATAAATAGAAAAAAACAATCCTTAAAAATCGGAGGTTAAAATCTTCTCTTGGAAGCAGTCTTTAAAACAAAAAAACAAATCCGGTGCTTTTCTGTATGCGTCTCACCTGCTTATCCCGTATGGGCCAAGCAGCAGGCAAGACGCTCTCTACAGCTGCCCTCCTCAAACACACGCAAGACTGGAGACCTCCCGATCCCTGGCTTCGGTTTGGCTCTCATCCCAGCCTCGAGACTTGGACTCCTTGGTCTCCAGGACGCTCACACCAAGGACTGCCACTCCAAGCCTCCCGACTTCCGCTGCCTTTCTGCGGCCTTCTGCGGCTCGTCGCTTTCACCTTGGTCACTCCCGCTACCTGCTCGCTCAGCGGGAGCGACATCTACACAAACACCTGGGTGTCGGCCTAACACCCAGCTTCCTCGCAGCTGCCCACGGCGCCGATCGCGCTCACCACACGCCCCGCGTGTCCGTTTCTCTCCTGCACCGCTTGCTTCCACGCTCCCTGTAACCTCCGTCCTCTCCTTTCCTTTCTCTCTCCGATCGCTTTCTCTTCCCGAACGCTTTTTTTCTTCTTCCCGATCGTTTCTTACACTCCCCACAACCGACTCGCGCTTCTTTTTAAAACGTGAGGGGCCATCACAGCTGCAGCATTAGCCACGGGAGCAATCACGAATGTGGGCAGTTCCTCACCTGTGCACACGGTGAGAAACGCCCACATCGACGACTGCCCCGCTGCTACTAAACATCGCCCCCATCACGGCCGCCTCGGGTGCGATGATTATTTATTTAAAATCAATGGCCTTTTCTCCACGAGCTGTGGACCCATAACACCACAGTCTGTTAATAGATTTTTAATTACTTTTATTGTTTATTTTTTGGGGATTGAACCAAGCTATTTCAAAAACAGTGTGGTAGATTGGAACAGACAGAGTTATACACTAAGAAAGAACTAGATTATACTGTATTCCTCTTGTAGCTGCACTGCCATTCAGTATTGCTCCATTACTTTATTTGTATTTTTTCTCTGAGATGCATAATTCAAATCACGTGGAGAACCCTCTTGAACTGTTGCACACAGCATGTCACTTGTGTCCAAGTTCCTGTAAAGATTTGAAATTACATTTGACGTTGGTATAGTGGTGTGCGTTTATTAGTGTGTTGGCTGCAAACAAATGACAGATACCATAACTTGAGTTGTAGTCCTACTTTTTAAGGCACTAGAGTTCATGTTTTGGAGTCAGAGTTGATAACATTTTGTGACTCTGACTCCACCAAATCATGCTGAACAGAGAAGGTCACATCTGACACCAACCTTAGGGTGCTGTTGTTGTTGTAGATGTATGAAGGATAGGAACATCTAGACATAATTCAAAGAGAGGCTGCTACAGCACAAATCAAAATATGCCATGGTGATCAGAGACATTACAGTTTAGACCTTGCAATTACATTTCCCCAGGGAGAGATCTGACTTTTCAATGATCTTTAAATGAATAAATAGGTAGGTATGTAGGTAAGCAAGTAGATAATAAAAATATATTATGAACACACACCAGAATGACTAAAGGGGAAGAAGAAAAGCTTCTAAATTAGCCGTCATAGTCACACTGAGGCAGTATGCAGGTGTATTACTTTTGGTATAAAGGAGCCCCAGTAGAGTTTCCTGACACACTTCTGCTGAAATATTTGTTGGCTGAAAGTCCTCAGTGTTAGTGTGTCACAGAGAGGATGTGCAGCATTGCTCATAATGGCTCTCAGTTTTGTTTTAATTCTCTCTTTCTTTATGACCTCCAAGGTGTGTTCTATAACTGAGCCTTCCCTTTAAGTGGCTTGTTAATTAGTTGGGCCTCTCTTGAAGTGATGTTACTGGAAAAAGACACCATAGCCTAGAAAATCACACTGGCCATTACAGAGTATTGGAAGATGTGAAGGATGTTGCTACACACATTAAAGGAATGCAGACTCCTAAAAAAAAAAAGAATCTGCTCTGCCCTTTCTTGTGAAGCTCATCTGTCTTACAAGACCAATCCAATTTGTACTTATAGGAGTAAACCACCTCTCAATCCGCTCCCTGAATAGTGGCCATAGATATATCCAAGATATTATGGGATGATTTCAGCTCTTTCACTTGTTTAACTAGCATGGGTTTGCGGAATGTTAATTGTCTATATTGAGGTTTGCCTGCCTGTTAGGACTCAGCCAAAGTGTAGGATGACTAATATACTGTACCCAAGGGGCAAGACTGGCTTGTATTTTGCGGTTTTTGGTTCTTTGTAAAACTTTTAACTTTTTTTTCTTGTTATTTATTTAAGAATAATTTTTTCAGTTATCTTGTATACTTTGATTTTTTAATGTTAGCTGATAGCTTTAATGCCATGTCCATCTCATGTCCATCAGTGTGAAGCTTGTGTGTGCATGTGTTTGTGTGTAGTATCATGACAGATAATTTACTTATTTGACAGGTGCTGCATTAAAGAACTGATCTGCAATGTATAAAGGAAGGCTAAATTATTAAGAAATTGAGCAGTAATAAAATAAAGAATTTCAGAAAATGATCTTGGGCAGACTGGGCACAGACCTACTTATGATTAGCTGTTCATGCAGAATTTTATTAGGATTAGGTGGTTAGGAAAAAGAAGAAAAACAAAGTAAACAAAAATTACAAGAAATTTGTAATTAACTGAAAAACATGAAACCACAACAAATTTAAAGTAAAATAATAGTAATAATTTGTGAGAACTGGCATTTGTTACAATTGTCAAAAAGATTTACATAAGCCGCTTTTCCACTGCATAGTACGGCACGACACGGTTCAGTACAGCTTACCTTGGTTCGGCTCAGTTCAGCTCGGTTTTGCGTTTCGACTGCAGTTTAGTACCGCTTTAGAGTGGGCGGGATTATTCACGTGTCGTTATAGTTGCGCCGCCTCTACTGCAGTGACACCGTGGAACTTTTACAACAACACGCAGACAACGACAACACTTTAGCTCGACGACGCGCAAGGTTAAGCATCTAAAAAAAGCACATCACTAGCTAACTTTTATCACTGTTGCAAAGCATAAAATGAACTTAACTGCCAGTGTAAAATTAAAATGCTGATTCTGTATATTACAGATCTTCCACATTTTGCAAAAAAGTCGCCGCAACAGACCATCTGTTTGGACATTTAACCATGCTTCAGAGTGGTGGGATGTGATTGTTCCCGGTTTTACAAACACTCAGTGGCTGGAGAACTTTCGAAACTTCCGCGTGTCTGTACCTTTAAAGAAAAGAATAGCCAGTGACGCAGTAATGACGATTTTCTCCGGCCAATCAGTGACCAGCAGAGTTTACATGTCACATTTTGGTAACGGTTCGGCACGCTTGGAACCTCGGCTGAGGTGGTACTAAAAAAAGGACCAGGTACCAGGTACTGTTCCCAGTGGAAAGCCCCGCAAAAGTGAGCTGTACTGAACCGTGTCGTGCCGTACTATGCAGTGGAAAAGCGGCTTTTGTGAAGAGGAGCCTCCAACAAAATGAGGTTGGCACTCAATGACGCAGCAATAAGAATGGGGCTAAGAAGGTTGTGGAATAGAGCACAATTAGCGAGATCTCTTCTCTTGGATTCAATTCTAGTAAGGGAAAATTAGACTCAAATGCAGTTTCTTCTGAATTGCTAAAACACATTTCCTAAAATCTCCTCTCCTTCTGAAACCTCTAAGCACAAACTCATGTTACACTCACAAAACCTTTGACTTGTTTTGCAAAATCAAACAGCTGACCCAAATTTATTTTACGTTTACACAAAATCAAGGACTACTGTCAGAAAACATATAAAACCAACCATTGTATAAACACTACTCTTACTGCACGCTATCTAAATAAATGCAAAACACTCCGGGATAATAGGTGAATAATCTTTATTTACAACTAGCCAACCCGCGGCGTACCATACGCCACATAATCAGGCTGGTTTTTTAATGATTTTTAAGCACAGGGAGAAAATTAACATTTGAAAAATCGGTAATGTAATAAATCAGCAAGAAAAGCAACATTGTAACAATGCACAGAACGAACCAACACACAATCGTCTGAAGTGACTGAAAACTGGCGGACCGCCATCGCTCATGTGCCCACCTCCAACTCGTCACTTGAGTCGTTGTCGTCTTTGCACAGTCCAGATGCACCTGTGACTCATGTAGACTTTCCGTGTTCCTGCAGGAGAATCTAAGAAGACGCATGTTTGTCACAGATGCGAATTGCTGTATGTAGCGTGTTAAACAGTTTGCTATGGTGCATGCGATCATGCGTCGTAACCAAAAACTCGGTTTTTAAAGACTGCTTACTTCTTGGAGTTGGTGGGCGTGACTCCTTCCTGCGTGCGCCATAGGTGTCTTACTTGTCAGCAACTTAGTGAATCCACGCCCCTTCCGGCGTGTTTTCCATGGGTGTCTTGCCTTAGTGAATTATATATATAGATATTAGAACATTCCTGTACTTATAAAAGATTATTTATAATTAAACAAAAATTCTGCACCAAAAACAAAATTGCACAATATGATTTTATATATATTTTCAGCAAAATTAATCTGCATCAGCATCATACGTTTGTGCCGGGTCAGGCCACAGAAAGTCATCTACATCGCATGCAATGTTCCCTCTTGCAAGGCAACGTGAAAAGAATCCTTTGATGTGCCAAATCTAGCCTTGGCAAAATTCCACTCCTAATGTACATCATTACGTGCTGCTTTCATTGTCTGGATTAGATTTTTCTGTGTGTTGAGGTTTCGGTCATATACTTTCCACTGCCATGCTGTGAAATATTCCTCAATAGGGTTTAAAAAGGCAGAGTGTGGTGGAAGACAAACGTTCATAAAATGCTGGTTATTGTTAAACTAATCATGTATTCTTGGATCACAATGAAATCTCCCATTGTCCCAAATGATAAAAAAAATGGAATGCTGTGCCTGCTTGTCATCTCTCTGCTCACTTCTGTGCAAAGCATCCCATAGACGATCCAGGAATGTTTATTAGCAGTTCAGTGTTGTATAGTCCAACAGTAACATGGTAGTGGACAACTCCATAGCTGCTAATGGCAGCACATATGGTTGCCGCACCCACTACATGACGAAGCAACTCGGGAATCACGGTTTGCAAAGCCCCAGGCAAACACACGGTCCAGTCCCACCCTCCGGAATGACCCTCTATCTGCCACAGCCAGGTGTAACATGGTCGACCCCTTGGCCTGGTCCAGCCACTAGGGTCCCCAACAATGAGGATCTTACGAGCCTGATCACCCTCGGGAAAATGTGCCACATGGCTGTAGTGCCGTAACTGATGCTCCCTCACAATGCAGGAAATGCGCTCATTCGGGACTCCATGAGCAACCGCTCATTCGACACAAAGTGAAACCAATGGTACCCAAGGATTATCCGGAGAGAAACAGTACCAAAGGAGTCCAGTCTTTGTCTCAGGTCACTGGATAGCGTCCATGTCTCACAACTATATAGCAAGACAGGAAGCACCAGGACTCTAAAGACTTGGACCTTTGTCCTTTTGCATAGATATTGGGAGCACCACACACCCCTTTCCAGCGACCTCATGACCCCCCATGGTCTCCCAATCTGTCTACTGACTTCATAGGAAGAGTCACCAGAGACATGGATGTCTCATGCCAAGGTAAGTAAACCTCTCAACAAGTTCAACAATCTCTCTGCAAACAGAAACACTGCTGATGGCTGTGCCCAAGAGGTCATTAAAGACCAGGATCTTGGTTTTTATCCAGGACACTTGCAAGCCCAGACACTCAGACACCTCACTCAGTCTCTCGAGCACCCCAATCAGAGCCTCCATTGACTCCGCGAAGATCACAGCATCGTCAACAAAGTCAAGATCCGTGAGTCTTTCTTCACCAACAGATGCCCCACAGCTGCTGGACCCCACAACCTTGCCCAACACCCAGTCCATACAAGCATTGAGCAGAGTAGGAGCAAGAACACACCCCTGACGAACCCCAGAATCAACTGTGAAAAACGCAGAGGTCCTGCCTCCACTCTGCACAGCACTCACAGTACCAGTGTACAGGCTGGCCATGATATCCAGCAACCTCAAGGGGATTCAGCAAACCCACAGGATGTCACACAGGGCAGCTCGAGCAACTGAGTCGAATGCTTTGCGAAAATCAGCAAAGGCTGCAAAGAAACTTTGCCAATATTCTGTTTGCGCTCCATGAGAACCCTCAGTGCCAGGATGTGGTCGATGATAGACCTCTTAGGCTTAAAAGCAGACTGTTACAATAGCTGGTAGGTGAGCAAGTGATCACGGATCCTATTAAGGATGACCCTAGCAAAGACCTTACCCGGCACAGAGAGCAGTGTTATCCTCCTGTAGTTGTTGCAATCTAGGCGATCACCCTTCCCTTTCCATATAGGGATGACAAGTCCCATTTTCCAGTCAGTTGGGATGATGCTAGTCTCCCAAATGGAAACAAAGATTGCTTGCAAAGCCAGGAGGACAGCCTTACCACCAGCCTGGAACTTCACCCCGAATACCACAGATCCCTGCAGCCTTTCCCCCCCTCAGCTGGTTCACCCCTGTGCAATCTCAGTGAGATTGGGTGGTTCACAGCCAATTGGAGGATCAGCTTCAAGAACCTTGGACCCAGAGATATCCAACGTCCTAGCCAGAGGATCAGCTTTGAACAACTGCTCAAAGTAGCCAGCCCAATGGGTCACAACTGTAGTGTCATCCATAAGGACCGTTCCATTAGCTGCCCTGACTGCGACTTTCTGGGAACAGATTCAGATATGCGTAATGCTTCGATTCCTCTGTTAGCAGGACGTGGGTCGATAGACCACAGACGGTGTGTCACTTGCTCACAGATTCCTGTAACAAACGCCTCTTTATCTGCCCTCACAGCCATCCTTCCCAGTTCCTGGTACAGACCAGAGTTGCCATTGAGCTGTGCGCTGTGACTCCTCTCGATGATAGCCTGGGTGCCCTGTAAGATGAAACACCTCCTTCTGGGAACACTGGTAATACCAACACAACCCTCAGCAACCTTCAGAGTCTTGTCACGGAAGGTCTCCCACCTTACATTAGGATAGGCAGTCATACCGATATCTGAAAGTTCCTCACACAAACTGTGTGCAAACTCATTAGCCAAGTCCAGGCTCATATTCCTAGTAGGTGGTAACCTATTGGACCTAAGCTGGATCCTAAGAGTAGCAACAACAAGTCTGTGGTCAGTATTCAGAAACTGGGCACTTCTGTAGACCCTACAGTTTTGCAAGAGCCTCCAGCGTCTGCCCACAAGGATGTGATCGATCTCCTTCACTGCACCACCAGTATTGGAGTACCATGTCTATTGCTGGATCCTGGTTCTAGTGCCCTGAACCGCATCTTCTGTAAATGACACAGCATAATGTATTTTATCTCTTTTTTGCAGAGTTTACTGTAAATTTTTACTTAGTTGCACATATTGATATCGTTACTCTTTCACTCTTTCAGAGTTTCACTCAAACAGGCCTGGTTCATTCTTATCTGGTTGCGTTGCAGGACAAGGTCAATTACTGACTGACTCATACTGTTTATTCTCTCAAAATGCATTGAAGTCTTCAATAGCCCTCTGTTGTATTTCACACAGTCGAATTGCATTATTTTTTATTTCTCAACAATAAATTTCTCCTGTTGTTATGAAAACATGTGTTCTTCCACCTTCATGTGTCCGTCTTTCCACTCTACAGAAAGATCTTTTTGTTAGAAGTATACATGATGTATTGTACATTTTCTCTACTGTATAAAACATATATAGTACCATAAGGATATATTTTTTTCCTGTCCGCTTTCTAGAGTTTGGTGGAGTGATTTACTGAGACTGAAATCACACTTTCAGAGACAAAAATACATTGTACTTGTTTTCTTCTCAGAAGGTTCTGACTATGGAGGCCACAGAGAACCTGTTTACAGTAAATTTGGTTGCTCGGCTTCACTCATAGCCATGCCATGAACCACAACATGATCTATGATAGTTGTTCTAACCTCATTTTGAAATTACAGCTCTTGTTCTTGATCTTCCTCCTTGTTCACCAACTCTGAGATGCACTTCATCTTCCTCTGTTGCATTTCACCTACTATATCCTGTGTATTGATTGAGTTCCATCCATCACAGATTGGACAAATATGCGCCTAATTTTGATTGGTAGTGTGGTAATGATGAAAAAGAGGTATTAGTTGTGTGTAACTTTTGGATTCCGTGTGTACCATTCTGGGTTTAAGTACACCACACTGCTAAAAGTGTTTTGTGAATAAGAATGTGTTTATAGTTTTGCTAAATGGGAGATTCACATTTGCTAATTGTGTCTTACCAGATGAACAGTGTTTAAAGTTTTGCCAGCTATGGGATTGATTTGTTGAAAGAGTTTTGGTAGTCGACAGTTTAGTTTTTAAAATGGGGTCTAGAGTTTTAGCAATTCAGAAAAACAGTAATAAAGTACCATTAAAACCAAAAGAAAAAAAATTACTAAACAGCTAGCAAAACTAATGGAAAATATTTAAATCCAAAAACAAAAGTAGGCATTAAGTACAAATACCAACTGGTTACAACAGTTACCACAAGAAAGCAAAATAACTGTTGTAAATAGAACAGACCTAAAGGCAGAGACAGAGTGCCATGGAGATTCTGACAAATGTATTCGTCTGACCCATAACTAGTCTTTACAGTGTCTGCCATCTCTCTCTCTCACACACACTAACATTCTTTGATTCTCCATTAGAAGTTGCTCTATGGTGGCAACATTTTCTTCTGCTGTCAATTTCAAAACCAGCCAGACTCTGAGTCATCTTTGAAAGATGTCCTACCATGACTTAATTCTGCAGCCTACCTCGTGACTGTGGCATATGAAGGATGGGATTCCTGATATACATTGAGTAGGTGAGAATGAGTCTCCTAAAGTATTATTGTTCTATAGCATTAGCAATAACACAGGTTCCAAAGAGAACCACCTGCAACTCAACATCAGTAAGACAAAAGAGTTGGTGGTTGACTTCCAGCATGCCATAGAGCCTATGAGGCCAGTCTCTATTCAAGGAGGGGATGGGGAAGTGGTGCAGAGCTTACAAATGCCTGGGGTTCATATGGTATGATAACCCAGCGGCACTGTACAAGAAGAGCCAGAGCAAGCTGTATTTCCTGAGGAGACTCCAGTCTTTTGATGTATGCAGCAAGAAGCAGGAAATGTTCTATCAGCCCATAGTAGCCAGTGTATTGTTCTGTGGTTTCCTGAGGAAGCAACCCGAGTTCAAAAGATACACATTGTCATAACAAAAATATCACAGAGGGAACCTTGGACAAGCTGGAAGTTTTTGTGGAAAAGGGAATGGGGCACAAATGGACACTATTATGAAACATCTCATCATCCCACCAGGAGGTGCTAGCCTAGAGCACTTGGAGCCACAGGCTCATTCCACCACAGTGTATTAAGAAGTGCCTCTGGGGATCTCTTCTTCCTACTGCTATCAGGCAATTTAATGTTTCCGCCTGCCCCAAGCTAAGTGCTTATACTCTTTAAGTTCATTCTGCAATTTCTGCACAATATTCAATTTATCTTTTGCATGATTGCATTATATTTGTCCTGTGAGTCTGAATCTTTGTTTTTTATGCTGTTGTATGCTGCTAAATTTTTCCTTGGAATTAATAAAGTACAGTATATCTAATTTAACACTTTTTTTGAAGTTTTCATCTAAGTTGGTTATGAACCAAGAAATGTACACTGTAAACAGCAACTGCTAGAAATTGCAGTTAACAATTTTTTACTACACAGAAGGTCATATTTAACAGCATTGAATACTCCTTTTCATATTCATGGTCAACCCTTATTTGTCATTCCTCAAAAAGACACCACATCAGAGTTCACTGTTCAATGAATGATTTAACTGGATGCACTAACACCTACCAGAGTTAGAAATACAGGCTAGAATCAAGAGACTACAAAGATTTGACCTGTGTCCTTTCCCTAAACTCTCCTTTCTCCCTTATGTCTTTCTTCTATTGGATCTTACTGCACTTAGCTTTATGCCTATTCAGCAAAAAAAAAATGATCTGGAGACACAGCCTGAAAAAAACTTTGACATCACTCTAGTTTTCTATTGTTCCTCATCTAGTGGAAGTCCTCCTTTTTTAATGTAATACTTTTGTCAATCTCAGCTACAAGGGTTAGATGGGCTTCCAGTGCTATTAACGACAAATGAAAATCTACAGTATAATAACTAGAGACCAGGGCTGGCTAGCCAGTGGACTGGTGGTGGATACTATCTCGGTCCATTCAGACAAATCTGATTTCATAACAAACAAAAGAAAACTTCTGTCCTACAGAGTTGTGTTTGTGAGGTGGGGTGGGTCGGGGGGCGGTTTTGGGGTGTTTCCATTGTTGTCTTTTTTATTAAAGCTGTTATCAATTTTCTGTGTTATTTCACTCTTTTTGTGATCAAAAAGTTTGATCACAAAAAATACTGTTAGACTTGTAAAGTCTTTATTCCAATTTTTAGATTTTCTTATATATTATATACTAGCAAAATACCGGCACTTCGGAGCGGAGAAGTAGTGTGTTAAGGAAATTATGAAAACGAAAAGAAAACATAAAAATAATGTAACATGATTGTCAATGTAATTGTTTTGTCACTGTTATGAGTGTTGCTGTCATCAAGGATTTGATTATCATTATTTCTTTCAATCAGGTTCGTATTTGGAGGATGTGTTGTGTTCAAGTTACATTCCGTGTTTGTCAACCGTTGTAAAGATAACAGGTTTCATTTATCAAAGTGTTCACTATCCAAATCGCTACTCAGGAATTTAAGATGTTTAACAGGCATTCCTGATATTAACTTGTGGATTTGCCTGCGAATATTTAGCGGCGGTGTGTCTATGAACTTGTGGAATCGCCTGCGAGTATTTTGCGACAGTGTCTCTATGAAGTTGTGGATTTGCCTGAGAGTATTTAGCGGCAGTGTCTCTATTAAGTTGTGGAATTGCCTGCAAGTATTTAGTGACAGCATGTCTATTGTAACAAAGGCGCTATATAGGCGCCTGACCCGACACAGATGGACACAGAGGCACGTATAAAAAACACAAAGACTTTATTTTTCTTCGGCTGTGAGACACGTCTTCCCCGTGCCACACAGCCCAAACACAGTCCCCAAAACACAAGCACAAAACAGTTCTCTTCCTTCCTTTACCACCACTCCTCCTCAAGCTTCGTCTCCTTCCTCCCAACTCTGACTCCTCGAGTGGTGGTGGCTGGGCCCTTTTATAGCCCACCCGGAAGCGTTCCAGGTGATTAACCACCTGGTCCTAATTGCACTTCCGGGTGGGGCTGAAGACTCGTCCAGCCGGGCTGTGGGAAGCAGACAGCCCCCCCGGGCCCCAACCAAGCTGTGGAGGACTCCATCTCCCATGGAGCCCTGCGGGTGGTTGGGGAATCACCGTCGACCAGGGAGGCTGCAACCAAGCGTCCCGGGGGAGGTATTGGACTGCCCATGGCGGCTCCCCCGGAACATAAGCAGCAGGGGTGTCCCTGCCAGGCATGGGACCCGGCTGTCCTTTACACTATTAACTTGTGGATTTTTCTGCGAGTATTTAGTTACAGCGTCTCTATGAAGTTGTGGATTTGCCTGCAAGTATTTAGCGACAGCGTGTCTATTAACTTGTGGATTTTTCTGCGAGTATTTGGTGGCAGCGTCATGAAGTTGTTTTCGTCTAGCTGCATCAGAAAATGTACCACGACGTCTGACACGCCTCCTTTTTATTGTTTTCTCACAGCTTGGATTGCTGCTGTCATAAACCTTAATCGGTTTAAGTTTCATGGTTTGTTTCAATTACGTTATTATTTGCAGGACTTGTGTTCAAGTGACATTCAGCATCTGTCAAGCGTTGTAAGCATACAACCGGCTTCATCGATAACGTTTAAACGTTCATAAACATCAAAGTGTCCACTACTGAAATCGTCACCTGTGAATCTAAGATGTTTAAGAGGCATTGGCGGTTGTCCAAAGGTGTAAAATATTTGGCCATTTCGGTATACTTCAAAGCGACAACCGAACAATTCAGCGGCAGCCATCAACTCACATGCAGAATCACAGGTGAAGGGCTTAAGCATTTCACTCTTCTAGTGCTCCTGTGTACTATAATCATCTCCTGTACCGTCATCAGTCCACACCTTGATCCTGTTCCAGTCATTCAATACATAAGACACAATGTTCCTCCGGATATTAAGATTGAGCCTGATATGGCCATGCAATATGTAACAAAGAGAATGGAAAAGGCAGGTGGTATCTCCGGGCATGGAAACCACTCGGTAAGTGACAGTTCTTTGATCGATGGTGATCACCTCGATAGACATCTCACCACCCAAATCGTTACTCGTGAATCTAAGATGTTTCACACGCATTCCCGATATTAACTTGTGGATTTGCATGCAAATATTTAGTGGCAGCGTGTCTATGAACTTGTGGAACTGCTTGCGAGTATTTAGTTACAGCGTCTCTATGAACTTGTGGATTAGCCCCCGAGTATTTAGTGACAGCATGTCTATTAACTTGTGGATTTTTCTGCGAGTATTTGGCGGCAGCGTCACAAAGTTGTTTCCATCTAGCTGCATCAGAAAATGTACCACAACGTCTGACACGCCTCCTTTTTACAGTTTTCTCACAGCTTGGATTGCTGCTGATGGACGGCTTTATATGGGCAGGCAGCCAACAATGTGGGAGGCGTGGTGATGGGGGACGCAACTCCGCCTCACACGGAGACCGAGGTGCAGGCTATGGAAGTATATATGCACATAAGTAGGATTCAGTTATGACCGTTAAGCGTAGAATTTCAAAATGAAACCTGCTTAACTGTTGTAAGTAACCTGTAAGAAATTAACCTGCCAAATTTCATCCTTCTACCTACACGGGAAGTTGGAGAATTAGTGATGAGTCAGTCAGTCAGCCAGTCAGTCAGTGAGGGCTTTGCCTTTTATTAATATAGATCTGCATCAATGCTTTCTTTTTGACAACTTGTTTGGTGTTAATAAAATCAAGTAAATTGTAAGATTCAGACATTTAGGGCTGAATAGTTTAAGTGACTATCATATTTTGCACACAGGCCAAATTCAGATAAGAATACTGACCACCCACAAAATCAAGACAATAAGCAAAGATCTGATGACATTTTTTGGGAACAATTCATCTTTCCTTAACTCATCCACCTTCACAAAAAGTTGAATGGATGGTAGCAATTTTTTCTTCTTGAAAACATTGATGTTTTAACAAGCATAAAACTGGTCTTCTTGTTCTTCCTCCTCTTCATCTTTTCCCACTTTTGTGTGAGGTCGATGTGCTCCTTCTCCAAACAGCTCAATCGTGAACCTCCTCGCCATTCAAGCCCTTTTCCATCAGCTCTTCTTTTAGTTTATCCATCCACCTCCACTTTGGCCTCCTTCGCTTTCTCTAACCCTTCCTTTCCCATCACTCTTTTGCCCACATATTCATTGTCTGTCCTCATCACATGTCTATACCACTTTCTTAAATATTCTCCCACTATTTCTTTTTTTTTTTGTACCTTTGATCGTCTTGTTACTTATTCTGTACTTGTACTTCTGTAATTCCAAACATCCATCTCAGCCTTCTCATTTCTGCCACATCTAACGTCTTCGCCTGCATTCCCATTACTGCCCAGGTCTCTCCATACATCATTGCTGGTCTTGCCACTGTCTCAAAAATCTCACCTTTAACCTCCGCCTTAATTCTTCAATCACACAATATCCTTGATGCCTTCTTCAAATTGTTCCATCCACACTGCACTCTATGGGTTATCTGTGCTTTTAATTTTCCATCTGCCAGTCACTAATCTTTAGGTTCATGTATTGCTAAGTACAGTATAATAGCTAAAGAATCATGAAATGATGACCAGTTTATAGCTCCATTTTGATACCCTTCAATCTGAGTTTCAAGACTTTACCGTGATAGCACAGATACTCTGTCTGTTGTCTATGATATAGTCAATTGTGCAGCCCAGGGCATACTGGAGCGGCACTGCCATGATTTGATTGTCGTCCTCAGTCACTAGCTTCTCATAAGTAATTCAGTGGTTTGGATTAAGTGTGTAAAATTGTTGTATTCCTCAAAACATGTTTTCATCTCTCCTCAGGATGGACTGTAGGACATTGGAAACTAATCCAGATAAAAAGGTGGAACCTTTTTCAGGATAAAGTTTCTATCTATTATTTGAGGATTTGTCAAAAACTAAGGTGGGCATTCTGAGAATTGTAGCAAATAAAAATCTCTCCCAGAGAATATTTGAAAAGAAAATGAATCATTATTGAGCTGAAGGGCAGTTGAATACCAAACAGTTTGCTTAAAAAAACCTCTAGGTCTTTTAATTTTGTAAACTTCTCCCTAGTGTTCAGTTAAAAATATGATTTAATGTTGTTGAAAGAGTGAGAGCAGTTATTCGTAAAAAGAAAAAAAATGTTCATTACATCACAACTTTTTATTTTATATCAAACCATGGAGAGTCTCTGTGGTAAATCATGCTCTCTTATGGACCCAGCCTCCTCATTTTGGATTCCATTCTGGGCTTCTGTTCATGTGTAGTCTTCATGTTCTCCCTATGTCTAAATGTTTTTTTTTCTCTGGCTTCCATTTTGCTTCCACATTCCAAAAATGTTTTGATTAGATTAGCTGCAAATTGTAAATTGGTCCTGCAATGCACTAACACTCCAACCAGTTGCTTCCTTCCTTGTCCCTGGTGTTCTTGGAATGGTTTCTGTCCACCTGAGATGCTAAGCAGTAATGAAAATGTTATTTTACATTAAGCTATGGATTTATTTTTTCCAAACACGGTAAATTTTAATTTGGAAATCATTTTACTCCCAGTATTTAGACATGTTACTATGTATCTTAAATTGTCAGCCAACTGGCACGGTATGAGTGAATCTGAGTGTGGGAATTTGTGTAAGTCTGCCCTACCATCCAGTTCTAATTCCCATGCAAAGCTGGTAGTTGTAACTCACTATAGTCTTTTTAAACATTTGTTAAAAGGGCTGCAAAGTGATGTAGTGGTTAGCAATGTTGTCTCATGGCTACAGAATCCTTCGTTAGAATTCAGCGCCCAATCATTGTCTGTTTGAAACACATTAGTTCTCCATTTGTCTGTGCATGTTTTCCGCATGTGTATGTACTTTGGTTTACTTCTCCCAGCCACAAAAACATGCATCTTTGATTAACTGTTAATTCCAAATCCAGGCTGTGTTAGTGGGCTCTCTGATAGACTGGCATCCTTTCCAGGGTTTTTTTCTGACTTAATGCTGCTGGGAGGGGCTTCACCCCCATGTATCCATCATATGGTGTAAGTAAATATTATTTTAATTTTGGAATGATACTACAATTGTGTAGTCACGTTAAATGAATGAACCAAACTGCACAAGGGGTATACTGTAATATTCAGTCAGTAGTTCTAATGTCAGTCTTCTAGCTTCAACAACCACTTTTGTAGAGGTCTACAGGGTGGTCCAGATCTAATTATGCAATTTTCATTACGCTATAACTTATTAAGTTTATTACATAGAAAATCACCCAAAAAATCTGGGACCATCGAGAAGTGTGCAAACTGACGACATGAAGAATCGTTTTCGCGCCGAACTGTAGTCATCCCCGCATAATTCAAAGTCATTCAGATGATCTGGATCTGCATAATTAGATCTGGACCACCCTGTAAAACAATTTAGCCTCACACATCACCATGGAACTCAACTTCTTACGCACATTCAGACTTCCAAAGTTTGGAGAAAAACTGCATCCTGAAACTGTTTTTTAATACGCATGATATGCAAATAGAACCCCTCTGACCACCCTGTCGTAATTGACTGTGAATTGATAAGCATGTGTACATTCAAGTGATTGTTTTACATCTGAGTTTGATGCCAGGACAGTTTAGAGTGCTCTTTGATTTATCCTCGGTCAGAACTGCTTTAATTTCCATTGTTACCCTTTGTTCTATGGAATGAAACATTATTTTATTTTCTTTGTGAAGTAAATTATGATAGTACTTGGAAGGTGATATATCAAATATTGAATGACTGGTTTCTAAAAGGACAAAGCAGATGAGCACTGATCAATACAGGGCTGAGAATTACTTTACCCTTCCAACGTTTTCAAATGCTGAATCAATGCTGTGCCTTTCAGGTCTTATTTGACCCAATTCTGACACCCTCAATTTTTTCACCTAAAGCCATCTTGTAGTACCAATGATAGTAACTTTTAGAACAGATGATATTTAGGATGTCTGAATGGATTGTGAACAAATAAACCACCTTAAATAGAGATAGACATGAGCAGAGGCGAGATGCTGAGTATATTGGGAGAAGGATGTTAAGGATGGAGCTGCCAGGTAAGAGGAAAAGAGGAAGGCCTAAGAGGAGGTTCACGGATGTGGTGAGAGAAGACATGCAGATGATGGGTATAGCAGAGCAACAAGCAGAGGACAGAAAGATATGGAAAAAGATGATCCGCCGTGGCGAGCCCTAATGGGACCAGCCAAAAGAAGAAATGGAGATAAGAATCTATTAAAATATATTGTAGATCAAAACTGACCCCAAGAACATGACAGTGTTCAAAATGTGTAGCAGTGGTACAAAAATGTGACATTAGGAAAATGTTTTGTAAATGTAGGGGATTTTGTTAAAAGCCTTCACCTTTCTGAGCTAAAAAGATTACTTTCAGGATGTTTTTATGGGTGGTGAACAAACAAAGTACTGTCAATAGAGAGTTAAAGGTGGGTCAAAACTAACCGGAAAGACATGGCAAGTGTTCAAAATTTGTAGCAGTTGTACAGAAATTTGACATTTGAAAATACTGTTGCTTTTTGTAAACTCAGGACAATTTACTAAACTGTTTTGAGTGAAAATATGACATTTAAGATGCTTTTATGGGTTGTGAACAAATGTACTACGCTAAATGCAATAGAAAATCTATTAGAGTCAGTAGTGGGTCAAAACTGACCTGAATGGCATGAAAAGGTAAAGAATTTTTAGAAGCTGTATAAATTATGACATGTTTATTATTATTATTTTTTTTTTTTACTATTTGTTAATTAGGGGAAACACAGGAAAAGTTACAAGGTTTAATTCTGAACAGATGAACCTTAGGGTGCCTTTACTGGTTTCAAGCAAAACCGGGACAGATAGACCTTGCAAGGGTTAAGTTAATTACCTCAATAGCGTATTAAAATATTAGCCTTTTTTACTGTAGTGCAAGAAGTTTGAAAATGAAAAATGGTTATATGGCAAAAGGAACCGGTCAACTTGCTGATTCGTGAAGCTTATTTTCTTTAAGTCTTATTTCAGATAGTAATTTTCTATAGCAACCTGCCAAGTTATTGCACAAAGTAGAACTGGGGTTGTCTGTTAGTTGCTTAGTTGCAGGAGACATACAGATCCATGTATGCCAATCCTTCATGAAATGTTACTGAATATCTGCTCCGGCTGAAGAGCTGACTCCATTCTTATCTGCATTTCTTTTACAAAGTAAAGCATGGTTGTCACAATTAATCATTTTTCATTTGTTGGGGTCAGAAAGTTATGGTTTGCTAATTCAAGGTGTAAGACTCTCTAACACAAGCTTTTCAGATAACTTACAGTAAATCTGAATCACTTTATGGTATATGCAGAGCTTTCCTGCCTGTGGATGTGGATGCAGGTTTATATGAACAAATATTAAATGAGTGCAACAGGAATGTCCAGAAAGGAGAAACAAATAGTCATCATATTTTTAGACAAATACTTTTTTTTAACAAAAATGACAATAACAGAAAAAAAAAAATCACCAACAGACTCAATTTATGAGAAGCAATTCTACAAAGCCCATCAGTGATGAAGCATGCATACCAATACGGGAAAGGCAACTTCATCATTGAACTCTGGGTAAATTTACCATAACATGCCAGATGAGGTGTATAAAAAGGAATGCAAAGGATGACACATTTGGAGCAGTTTGCCCAGTTTGATAAGTTAGAATGTGTCTCAGCCAAAACTGATCAGCTCCATCTATAAGTATTGACTCTTTAAGTGTAGATTGCTGCTTGTAGCTTCTGTGCTTGTGATCATAGCCAACACCAAATAATGAAAAACATGCAAAAATAAACCATTATTTTAAATTCCTTTGCACATGCACTGCTTAATGTAATACCATTTTTAGTATTGGGCTACCTATCACTGGTATTGACACTTAAAATACTGTATGTTTTTGTGTGTTTTTTTGGATGTTTAATTGTTTGTATGTTTGTGATAAAAAAAATTACAAAGTAACTTAAAAATCTTTGATCTAAAAATGATTAGACCAGTGTATCAAATGTTTTACGTTTACTTGTTAAGCCACCACATATCTATCATCTATTTGTTAGTCATTTTCTTTTATACCTGGAAAAAGACTGATGAAGTGGGATTTTTATCAATTTGTATTCAGATGCTGACATAATCACTTTGGCATAACCCATACAAACCAGAAGTCATATATTGATATTACCTGATTTGTTTTACAGTAAAATGTAAACAACTCAAAAAATAAGTTTTAACCTCTGAATTTATCAGAAAAAGTAAAGTACAACAAGTGATGTCTGCTTGTCCCTGACAAAATAAAGAATTTTAATCCACGAGGTTGCTAGTATAATCCACAACAAAGATTTAGTGACTGACGCCTTAGCAAGCTGTTAAATTTGCCAGTGTTGTTATCTTAAAAGTAAGGAAATAATTGATATACAACACAAGTTATTTGGACAGATATAAGTAAATAAATAAATACAGACATATGTGGATAAAGTAGTGATATCAATAAAATTTATATCATTTGTCTCGTAAGTCAGAGACCTCCCTGCAGTTGGAGTCAGGGGCGCCTCGTCTAATTGCTTCCACCTTAGCACTGCAATTTGATGTTCTTGTGTACATGTTTGCCTTTTTTAACCACTTATTTGCTAGGAAAATATTTGTATTTCTATAGTTAATATGTCTAACAGTAAGATGACACTCTTGTATTTATAGCCTGCACGTTGGTCTGTTTTGTGTTTTTGTTGCCTTGGTGGTTTCCTTCATAATTCTTTAATTTGGCAACTTTAATTCATCAAAAATCTGGGAGAAAAAATCTGGAGACATGCAAAGATTACTGTGGTAGGAAAGGAATGAGATTTAATATTTGTCTAATGGTCATTATACCACAATTATGCTTAATCCCCATTTAAGCAGACCACCTTATACCTTTACTTTTCTGCAAATCAGGAAAATTGGTGGTCTGACAGGTGGTAGAAGGTTGTATATCAAATATGGGCATTCATCTGATTTAAATAATTCATCTGCTTAAAAACAAAATGTTTTTTTATACATATACATATATATTTTATTAGACAATTATAGACAAGCTTGAAATATTTTTTTTTCTGCAGTGAGAATTCCTTGTTCAAACTCCGCCAGCGGGAACAAAAATGAGTGTAATTTTGCTGTTTTATGGTTTGGCACTGTTGTAGGACATGGCAGATGCAGTACCTCCCTCACTTGGGCTCCAGCCTTTCAACACGTGCCAGGCTACATATTAGACTACATTACTAACAGAAGCAAATGCTGCCTAAAAGGACAAAGAAAAAAAGGAATGAAAAAGTGAGAGAGTGACTGAACGGTTTAAGTTCTGTTCATTAATATGAAAAAGTAGAAGGAAAACCATAAAAAGAAGCTGGCATTATAAGTTCATTTTCAGAGCCAAAGTGCTAAACAGATCATGATCAGGAATGCGCCACCACCCTGGCCCCCTCCAAAGTGGCCTGCTTACACTGCATTGTTTCACGTCCCCGATGACCACCTCATTCCCGTTAAATTGTTTTAAATTTAATACACCACACTGCGCTGCATGATCCGCATCATGCAAGAGGGATTTTTTTAAGCTAGGCTAATTTGCACAAATTTTTTAAATTGTAAGCTTTTGTGGGTTTTACATGTTCTGTATTAACTATCAAGAATGTTAAAGGCTCCATTTCATATTATAAAAACATACTGAGCAACCATTTTTGCCTGTGGCCATTATTTGAATCGGAAAGTGATGTTGTATGTTCTGTGTGTGTGTGTTTACACATAGCATCTGGCTTCTTCTTAAATGATATAGATATATAGATACTAGCAGAATACCCGCGCTTCGCAGCGGAGAAGTAGTGTGTTAAAGAAGTTATGAAAAAGAAAATCAAACATTTTAAAAATAACGTAAGATGATTGTTAATGTAATTGTTTTGTCATTGATATGAGTGTTGTTGTCATATCTATCTATTTATATATATCTGTATATATATATATATATATATATATATATATACAGTAATCCCTCGCTATATCGCGCTTCGACTTTCGCGGCTTCACTCTATCGCGGGATTTTAAATTTAAGCACATCTAAATATATATCATGGATTTTTCGCTGGTTCGCGCTTTCTGGGACAATGGGTCTTTTAATTTAGGTTACATGCTTCCTCAGTTTGATTGCCCAGTTGATTTCATACAAGGGACGCTATTGGCGGATGGCTTAGAAGCTACCCAATCAGAGCATGTATTACATATTAACTAAAACTCCTCAATGCTAAAAGATATGCTTCCAGCGTAGCTTTGTTTTGTTCGCTTCTCTCCGTCTCTCTGCCTGACGGAGGGGGTGTGAACAGAGGGGGCTGTTTACACAGTGGCTGTTTGCCTAGAAGATAGGAGGCTCCTCTACAAAATGCCGCTTTATCGCGGTGCTTCTGTATACTTAAAAGTAGGTAATGATTTTTTGATTGTTTGCTTTTCTTAGCGGCTGCTCCTTTGAAGATAAGATATGTTTGCATTCTTTTAATTGTGAGAAAGAACTGCCATCTCTGTCTTGTAATGAAGCACAGTTTAAACGTTTGACTAAAGGGTGTTATTTCATGTCTAGAGGGCTCTAATAATGTTAACAGTGTGGGAGAGTTTATAAGGGCCTAAAATATATAAAAATAACCATACAAACATATGGTTTCTACTTCACGGAAATTCATTTATCGCGGCAGAGTCTGGAACGGATTAACCGCGATAAACGAGGGTTGACTGTATATATATATATATATATATATATATATATATATATATATATATATAGCAAAATACCTGCGATTGGCAGCGGAGAAGTAAAAAGAAAAGGAAACATTTTAATAATAACGTAACATGATTGACAATGTAATTGTTTTGTCATTGTCATGAGTGTTGCTGGCATATATATATATATATATATATATATATATACACACACAGACACATATATAAACATATATATACATATACATATATATACACATACTGTATATATACACACACACATATATACATACTGTATATACAACATATACATATCTACATATATACTGTATATACACATATATATACAAATCTACATATATATATCTACATATATATATATTAGGTGGGACTCGATTAAAAAATTAATCCAATTAATTAGAGGCTGTGTAAGAATTAATCTTGATTAATGTATGTAATCGCACACGTAAATTTGCCCCAAATCGCAAATTTTTTTTTAATTTAAAACGGTTTTAGTGGGCGACAGAATCAAATAATAGACATGGACATGAATATTGTAAACTGAAGCTGTTTTAATTTCTGAAAAAAAGCTTTTAAACTGCATTTGAATTCAAAACAGAAACAAAAATATCATCCCTGGTTAAAATTGGGCAGACTTAAAAATAAAGTGGTAGTTTAAGTACATTTTCAGAATAGTATTGTCTTTAAATAATAATAACCAAAATTTCACCATAAAGTGCAGTTTTTCTTCTTAAAAAAATAAGTCAGAAACATAAAAGGTAATTTGACCAGCTTCATCTTTAAACTCTGAGTAACATTAGCCAAAATTATTTTGTACATTAGGCTAAAACAGTGTGATCATTGAACATTTTGTAATTAGATGTATTTAGAATTACTAACGGTCACGGAAGTCCAATGATCCCCAGTAAGAGCCACAAAGTCCGCTTTCTGTAATGCATCTAATTTTGCTTGCTTTTCAGTGTGCACAAAACCATGCTTTTATCAAGGCTTCGCTGGAAGTCGAAATGATCAGTCGTAGGAACGCGCTTTATTCCGACTCTAACATTTTTGTAGCTGTGATGTGTGCATCAGTGTAATGGATGTACCAGGAAATCATGCATTGACAAAAGTTCCCGTTTGCTTGGAATTGAAAGTGTGATTAAATGCTTTATTTTTAACGCGTTATGGAGTACATGCATCGAAGCTTCTCAGCTGTGCTTGTGCTAAGAAAGGGAAAATTTTAAAAATAACGTAACATGATTCTGCGTTAACCTAATATTTTTCATACGTCCCAAACCAAGGAGATGCGAAGGTAAAATGAATCGGGTAGCGCACGTACATAGTCAGTACATCCCCTCTCGGGAATCGAACCTCGGCGTTAGAGGCTTAAGACTCTACAATTGCCACAGCGTGTGGCTTGTCTATGCTAAAGTATGTATTGTAGATCGGGTATATATATACATTTATATATATACCCGTGTACGAGTGGAGAAGTAGAAGTTATGAAAAGAAAAGGGAACATTTTAAAAATAACGTAACATGATTGTCAATATACAGTAATTGTTTTGTGAGTGTTATTGAATGTTGCTGTCATCAAGGATTTGATTATCATTATTTCTTTCAATCAGGCTCGTATTTGTAGGATGTGTTCAAGTTACATTCCGTGTTTGTCAATCGTTGTAAAGATAAGAGGTTTCATTCATCGATTAGTTCCTTACTGCATCAATAAACAGCTCGTCTTCCTTTTATCTGTGATGTGACAAACTGCATGCACGGGTTTTTTTTACACTGTCTTCCTTTAGCAGGACATTCACTTTTTCCACCGTGTGCTTTGTTTCCGCAGTAGCTGCACTTATGAATATGATTGTATGTATAAGACGCTTCATATTTTTTTGCTGCCTTCTCAATTGTGTAATTCGGTTTTGTTCAGCACTCTTTGGAACTGTTGCTTTTGTCTGTGCACTGCGTCAGTTCACGTGAGCCGCTTGGTGTTCTTGCATCGAAGGTTCCCAGCTGTACTGGTGCCATCTCGTGTAATGTCAGCTAAGACCCGGCACTTAAAAGTTTCTCTCGCAGTTTCAATGAGTTTGTGCCAAACACCACCCTGACCATCTCATCTTCCTCTGCATAAGCACAGTCCTTCACCTGTGAACATTTACCGGCAGTGTTTGTATTGGATTGCCGCTGATGGACGGCCTTATATGGGCAGGCACTAAATTACAAACGCTAGTGGCAGCCTGTCTATGAACTTAATTTAATATAAACTTACGGTTCACGCCGTGCTTTGTTTCCGCAGTAGCTGTACTTATGAATATGCTTGTATGCATCATTTGCTTCATAATGTTTTTCTGCCTTCTCAATTGTGAAATGGCGTTTTGTGCTCATCGCTGTTTGGAGTTCTTCCTTGTTCTCTACGTACTTACGTAGGAGGCGTGATGATGTCACACGAAACTCCGCCCCCCGCGGCCATCTCCAACTCAAGACTCCATTACATTATATGGGGAAAAATAGCTTCCAGTTATGACCCTTATGCGTAGAATTTCGAAATGAAACCTGCCCAACTTTTGTAAGTAAGCTGTAAGGAATAAGCCTGCCAAATTTCAGCCTTCTACCTACACGGGAAGTTGGAGAATTAGTGATGAGTGAGTGAGTGAGTGAGTGAGTGAGTGAGTGAGGGCTTTGCCTTTTATTAGTATAGATACAGTGTAGATATATATATATAGATACATGGTGTGAAAATCTTATCTGAGCCCATTACATGTACAGTTAAATATTGTTGGCACTTCAAAATGAAAGAGACCACATATTTAGTGTTCAGGTCAAGAATATCATATATTAAATTACTGAAATTTTGTTTTAAGTCTTTTAGCCACCCAATATTCCTTAATAATATTTCTTTTGTACAATTATTATCAATTTTTTTTCCACACCTTTCATTTAAAACTAACAGGACCAGAGATGCCAGTCCTTCTATGAGCACTTTTAATACAAACACACTCACACACTGTGAAACATTGTCAGCTGATTGCTAAACCTTAGTTTTTGTGCATTTTTTGTTGCTGTGTATATCTTTTTACTTTGTTTTATTATTGTCATTTCACTCTTTGAGCATTCCTACATTTTTTGATGAATTGAGTTTTTATGATCTCACTTCACAATTCTGTTTGGAAATTGTATTTGCCATTCAAATGTTTTTCTGAACTGATTGAACCACATGAAGAAGGGCAAGGTGTCAAGACCTAACCATGTGCAGCTGATGAACTGTTAGCCATCCTCCAGAGCAAAGTACAATGCATATGTAATGGGCTACAATTCAGTATTCTAAAGAAAATGACATTTCTGTGTGTTGCTTAATGTAATGGGCTATAAACCTGTGTTTTAAAGAAAAGGCAGAATTTCTGGAAAATTCTGCTACAGGTTATTGTTGATGGCTATCTACAGAAAATAAATATTTAACCTGCCTTGCTAAATAGTCAGAGTGCTTTGGTTTAGTATCTCATCTACACACAATGTGAGGATACAGAACTGTCTGCTTCCTTTGAAAATTAACAAGTTCTGGGGACATTGGTTTCTAATCAAATACTCAAAGTAAATGTGTTTACACTGTTTGCTATGCAGTGGAAATTGGCTTGCACCATTGTTTCACTGATTGCCATGTTGATCTATGCAGAAATTGAAGCATTTATATATTACAGACCACCAGGGCCATATTCATTGTTCATGACTGAATTTAGCAACCTTCTATCTGATTTGGCTATAAATTATGATCACATAGTTCTGATGGGGGATTTTAATGTACACATTGATGTGGAAACTGACACTTTTAGCAAATGTTTTACTTATTTGTTAAATTCAGTAGGATTTTGTCAGATTGTCAAAGGTCCAACTCATAATCATAACCACACATTAGATTTAATTATAACTTACAAAGTTGAAATTCAAAATTTAAATATTACTCCATTAAATGAAGTCATTTCCAATCACTTCTTAATTACATTTGATTTAGTTCTGCCCATGCCAACGCACTCACAGATTAAAACAAAGACAGTGTGACATCTAGATTGTAATTCTGCTTCAAAATTTATAGATACCTTGAGTAAGTCGAGTGTAATTGTGGAAAACCATTTAGATCAGTTAACATCAAATGTAAACATAGAAAACAATTTAGATCAGCTAACATCACATTATAATATGACCTTGAGAGATGCTCTGGACGCAGTGGCTCCCCTTAAAACAAAAGTGATCAAAGCATATAGAAACTCTCCCTGGTTTAATGAAAACACTTGATTATTGAAATTAGAGTGTCGAAAACTGGAGCGCAGATGGAGAACAACAAAGCTACATGTCTTTCAAATTGCATGGACAGAGAGTGTTAATAAATATAAAAAAGCCCTCTTTAAAGCTCGCTCAGAATACTATTCTACATTAATAGATAGCAATAATAAAAATCCTTGGGTACTGTTTAGAACAGTGGCTAAATTAACAAATGGGAATTCAGATCAACAGTGCAAAATACCAACAGATATTAGCAGTACAGACTTTATGAACTTCTTCAATGAGAAAATTAAAAATATAAGATCCCAGATCTCAGCATCACAGTACAAACCAAATACTAGCTTAGCAGACCCTGCCGCACATTGCATTCAGAACTTTAGTAATTTTAATCCTGTAACTGAGCAGGAAGTCTTAACTTTAATTACTAAAATGAAGCCCACTACTTGTTCCCTAGATCCAGTGCCAACAAAACTAGTAAAAGTGCAATGGATGTTCTTGCAGCCTATTTTAACCATTATCAATAGTTCATTACTGCATGGCACGTACCTGATGCACTAAAAGTGTCAGTCATTAAACCTTTACTTAAAAAGTCAGACCTAGACCCACACATACTAAATAATTATAGGCCTATTTCAAATTTACCATTTCTCTCTAAAATACTAGAAAAAGTAGTCAGCTTCAGTCACACCTTACGCATTACAATTTATTTGAGAAATTCCAGTCTGGCTTTCGCACTGGTCATAGTACAGAAACGGCACTAACACGGGTTGTAAATGACATTCTGATATCCTCTGATGAAGGAAACTCCACTGTAATTATGTTGTTGGACTTAAGTGCAGCATTTGACACCATTGACCATTCTATTTTACTGCACAGGCTAGAAAACGATGTTGGGCTTACAGGCCCGTGCTCGCTTGGTTTAGTTCTTATTTATCAAATCGATTCCAATATATACAGAAATGTGCTGACAGTACTCCATTATACACAGAAGTTCAATATAAAAGTTCAGTACTGGGACCTTTACTGTTTTCACTTTACATGCTTCCACTGGGATCTCTCATTAGGAAACATAATGTTAATTTTCACTCGTATGCAGATGACACCCAGTTATACCTTTCATTTAAATCAAATGAAGTTTCTCCGATGTTGTCTTTAATTAGTTGTGTTAGTGAATTAAAGGAATGGATGAATGAGAACTACTTGTCTTTAAATACAGATAAAACAGAGATGTTAATTGTTGGAGGGAATGACGCTGATCACAGCAATATTTTGTCATCATTTAACTCAGTTGGAATCCCAATTAATTTTACTGAATCAGCCCACAATCTAGGAGTTATCTTTGATTCTAGCATGTCATTTAAAGCACATATTACAAAGTTGTCCAAAACATGTTTTTCCATCTTAAAAATGTTAGGAAATTAAGGCGCTTTCT
Source organism: Polypterus senegalus (assembly GCF_016835505.1). NCBI lineage: Eukaryota > Metazoa > Chordata > Cladistia > Polypteriformes > Polypteridae > Polypterus > Polypterus senegalus. Next base: position 273,770,716 of record NC_053154.1, read on the forward strand.
AAATAAACAGGATTCTGAGAAATTAATTCATGCATTTATCTCTAGTAGGATTGACTACTGCAATGCGGTGTTCACTGGCTGTTCAAACTGTTCTCTATACAGCCTCCAGTTAATCCAAAATGCTGCTGCAAGAATTATTACAAGAACAAGAAAATATGAACACATAACTCCAGTTCTTAAATCTTACACTGGCTCCCAGTTAAATTTAGGGCAGATTTCAAAATCCTCCTTTTAACATATAAAGCATTAAATGGCCAAGGTCCGGCTTACTTGTCTGAACTTATCATGACTTACAAACCTGAGCGCACATTAAGATCTCAAGATGCCGGTCTGCTTATGATTCCAAGGATTAATAAAATAACAGTGGGAGGTCGAGCTTTTAGTTACAGGGCCCCTAAACTGTGGAATGGTCTTCCTGCTTCTATAAGAGATGCCCCTTCGGTCCCAGCTTTTAGATAGATAGATAGATAGATAGATAGATAGATAGATACTTTATTAATCCCAAGGGGAAATTCACATAATCCAGCAGCAGTATACTGATACAAAGAAACAATATTAAATTAAATAGTAATAAAAATGAAAAGAATTAAAATAAAATTAATGTTCAGGTCTGTCACTGAAGCTACTCCTCTGCCTGGAGATGATCCTGTTAAGTGGATGCAGTGGATTCTTCATGATTGACAGGAGTTTGCTTAGTGCCCGTCGCTCTGCCACAGATGTTAAACTGTCCAACTTTAATCCTACAATGGAGCCTGCCTTCTTAACAAGTTTGTCCAGGCGTGAGGCGTCTTTCATCTTTATGCTGCCACCCCAGCACACCACCGCGTAGAAGAGGGCACTCGCCACAACCGTCTGGTAAAACATCTGCAGCATCTTACTGCAGATGTTGAAGGATGCCAACCTTCTCAGAAAGTATAGTCTGCTCTGAGCTTTCTTACATAGAGCATCAGTATTGGCAGTCCAGTCCAATTTGTCATCCAGCTGCACTCCCAGATATTTATAGGTCTGCACGCTCTGCACACATTCACCTGTGATGATCACAGGGTCCATGAGGGGCCTGGGCCTCCTAAAATCCACCTCCAGCTCCTTGGTCTTGCTGGTGTTAAGGTGTAAGTGGTTTGAGTCGCACCATTTAACAAAGTCTTTTTTAAATCCTGGCTGAAGACTCACTACTTCAGTTTAGCATATTCTGACTAGAACTGTACATGCTGCATCTCTGGTGTTAGTCATTAGCACTAAAACATAAGTAACATGATTGTTATAATTTGTTACTAACCCTCACCTATTCTGTTTCTGTTCTCGGTATTCAAATGTGGCAATTGGTGCCATGGCCCACCTGCCAAGTTGTTTGCCTGCCTATGGTAAAATCATCCCTGATGGAGGATCACAGGAATCATGGGAAAAAGGGGTCCTTTCATCGGATTGGCTGGCCGAGAAACGTTTCAGCCGTGGAATGGCCAAATGGGGTGGCAGCTTGATGGATGAGGTCTCCAGGACTCTAAAAATATCCAAATCTTATTATGTGATATCATCGACTGTTAAATTCTGCTCCGTACTTCTAAAATTTTTATTATTATGCTGTATTAAGGATTTGTTCTGTTCTGTTCTGTGTATTGTATTGTATTGACCCCCTTCTTTTGACACCCACTGCACGCCCAACCTACCTGGAAAGGGGTCTGTCTTTGAACTGCCTTTCCCAAGGTTTCTTCCATTTTTCCCTACAAGGTTTTTGGGTGTTTTTCCTTGTCTTCTCAGAGAGTCAAGGCTAGGGGGCTGTCAAGAGGCAGGGCCTGTTAAAGCCCATTGCGGCACTTCCTGTGTGATTTTGGGCTATACAAAAATAAACTGTATTGTATTGTATATATTTCTGGGTAAAGGAGAATAAAAGAACAGAATAGTATGGTCTGGAAATTGTGATTGCTGCTTGCTTCTTTTATGCTTTTTCACCATATTGCTGTGGCTACACCCTGATGCAACAGTGCCTTGTACCTGGCCCAGGTTCCTCTAGGCCTGAGGTCGGTAACACATACACTGCCTATCAGTGAGTTAATTTTGTCATTTTTAATAGTACAAGTTGTCTCACAGGTATTTTGCTATTGGTGATGCAGGTAACTCGTGCACAAACTTATCAATGTGCGTATGCGATCCATTTCAGAGGAGAGATTTGTTCACATTACAGCTAGATGCAGGTCACTTGTACTTACGAATGTGAACCGTCAAGATTGGCAAATATGATCTGAGCAATGAGGCTTGTAATGTGAACTTAGCCTTAGTTCAGTTCCTTCTGTAAATCTCCAATGTGCATAATTCTTTATGTATGAGTTACTCTTTATGTAGGAATAGAAAATTTCCAAAACCCTCTATTGTTCAGCCTATCTGAGCTTAAAGTAGACAAAGACAAGGACAAACAGTTATTACTGATCTGATGTATTAATCAGCATTGCATTGAAAGGAATGACTGAGTTTTCTTATTTAAATTGAAAACTGTTCAGTTAATTGATGACTATATAAGATATATCCAAACAATCCAAATTATTAGTACGTATTAACTCAAGACAGATAATCCTCAAACGCAGCTGCGTGGGGGCTTGTTTCTGCTTTGGACATGCTCTGTCTCTAGGTATGTCAGAGGACCGTGACTTTGTGAAGTGGGGTTCAGCCTCACGTGGGGAGGCAATATTGTAAAGAGGGGGAAGAGAGAAGGCTATATCTATTTCTAATCTATCCGTTTAATCCTTATAATTACAACTACCAAAGTAACAATAGGCTGCATGGCAATAACCCGTGGGGAAATAGGAAATTAAGGTTAAAGCTGTCTCACTTCCAGTTAAGACTATAAAATGACATCAAAAATTCAGAATCAATGTCTCCTTGATGGGGCAGTTAACTTTGTGAGCTGGAATGTTAAAGGCCTGAATCATGAATTAAAGAGAAAGAAAGTATTCTCTCACCTAACAGGTTTAAACGCTAAAATAGTATTTTTACTGGAGACCCATTTACTAAGCAAGAATCAGTTCCGGCTGCAAAAGGACTGGACTGGCTAAATTTTCCATTCTAGCTTTACAAAGAAAACTAGAGGTGTGGGAATCCTCATACATAGAACAGTCTTATTTGTAGCATCAGATGTAGTATCTGATCCTGAAGGGAGATATGTGATGGTCATGGGCAACTTATTTAACTGTAAAATGATTTTGATAAATGTTTATGCACCTAATGTCGATGATAAGGAATTCATGCAAAATGTATTTGCATCCATTCCCAATGTGAACACTCATAAAATTATAATGGCTGGGGACTTTAATTGTGTTTTAAATCCACTCTTGTAACTGATCACAACTTATCAGACCCCTGGAGGTTTCTAAACCCAAATGTAAGAACATATTCTTTCTACTCACAAGTACATTATTGCTACTCAAGAATTGATTATTTCTTTATAAACAATAATTTCTTGCCTACGATTAAATCTTGCAAGTACGATGCTATTGTTATTTCCGACCATGCACCTCTGATCTTGGAGCTAAAGTCCACACACTCACCTCGCAGATGGCGTCTTAACCCGCTTCTATTAGCAGACGAGAACTTTACTGAATTTATATCCAAACAAATCAATTTCTTCCGAGAGACAAATACATCTTTAGAGGTTTCTGCAGGAATACTCTGGGAAACTCTAAACAACACTATGAATGCATGAAGGCAAACACCCAATTTGAGCAACCTTTATGACAGAAAAACCAAACCATTGATAAAGTAGATAAGTTTATTTACTTGGGGAGCAAGGTAACTATAGATGGAAATAGCAGAATAGACGTACATGCATGAATGGGCAAAGTCAAGTAAGTGTTCATCATATTGAGTCTGTGCAGAAGAATCAACCCCTGACCTCTAACAGCGATTAGAATATTGAAGTCAAATATGCTCATTGTACTACTATAAGGTTCAGAATTCTGAAAAATGGCATAGTCCACCTTTCAGTTTTCCTGTTGTGCTGTTAATATATGTGTTATGGTACAGACAGGGTTGTTACCCTGGCTCAAGTTTTTTGTTTGATTTCTTGATTAACTTCCTTAGCATAAGACCTGAACATTACTTGGTCTGGAAAAACCATGCTAAAAGCGTTAGTCCAGAGTGTATTTAGGGCAACTGTACAGATGTGTCTTTTGTAAGCATCAGAATGGAGAATCACTCAGGCTATAAAAGTGCTGTCAGTCCTGCTGTTCTTTGGAGAAATGATGTCTGTGCGTAGGTTTTCACTAATTATGAAATATCTGCACCTTACCAACAATGAAGATTTTGAGAATACCCATACATCACCAAAAATGAAAAAAAAAAAAACTGGAAGATATAAATGGCCATTTTAGTAACATTTCAGAGGGTTTACATTCCAGATCATAATGTCAGCATTGATGAAAGTCTCATGGCTTTAAAGGACAGACTGTCATGGATACTGTATGTTGTGTCAAAATGATCAAGATTTAGCATAAAGTTTAACAAGCTTTATTAATCTAAAATGGGATTTATTTGGAATTCAGTTCTTTATACAGGGAAAGAGACAATGTTTGATTTGAAATACAATCAGCACGGCGTTGCTATGTCATCGGTGCTGACTTATGATGACAATTTTTATACTTCGCCAGAGCTGTTTAACACCGTACTGCAAAGAAAGACGAATGAATGATGAATATGGAACAGTGTGTTCCAACTGTCGTTGCATGCCTGAAGACTTTGGCAGAACTAAATGACAGAGAGGTGCACTAGTCGCTTGGCAAAAGGGTAAAGTACTTGTGCTGAAATGGAAAGACAAAAATGATATCTGTCATCTTAGCACTGTACATAATGCAACTGCAGTCACTGTACAGGAAAAAGGCAGCAAGCAGGTTACCAAGCCTTGTGCTGTGGTTGACTACAATAGCATAATGGGTGGAGTAGATTTTGCAGATCAAGAATTGACTTTCTATACCGTTAGGCGGAGACAACAAAAGAAATGCTACAAAAAGATATTTTGTCATCTGGTGGAACAGTGCCTTTGGAATGCATTCATTTTATACAAACAAAAATCTGATGAAACTGTATCTCATGCAAACTTTACATGCCGTCTTGTAGAACAAATCACTGCTGCATATCCACCCGACTGCTAAAGAGACGTGGTAGACTCCGCACATCGAGGATCAATCCAGAGTGTCTTATTGGAAGACATTTTATTGATTATATACCTCCAAAAAAAAAAAAGAAAAAAAGAATCCAACTCCTATCTGATAAAGCTGTGAAGAAAATCCAAATAGAAACATGCTATAATTGTTCTGACTGTGACATTGGATTGTGTCTTTCACCATGCTTTAAGATTTACCACACTAAGTACTCATTTTGAGATTATATACTGTTTTGGCATCATTAGTAGTATTATTACAACTGTTATTATTATTTTTGTTGTTATTGTTCATTTCGTATTATTTTTATTCATCATTACTATTATAATTTGTATCATTATTATACTTTTGAGATTTAATGAAAATGTAACTTTTCATGCAAAAAAAAAAAAAAGACGTTAATGATTTGGCATAGTTGAATGATAGGGCTGCTTTTTTCAGTTTTGTAGTTTATGCCTTGGATCATTGGCACCAATATAATATGGCTATATGATTTACAGTTTATATGTTAAAATGCCTCTAAAGTTAATTAGAATCCTGAAAAGTGGTTTAAAAACTGTTTATATGGCCATACTTAGTTGTCAATGTTATAATCCTTGCTGCTGTCTTTTCAATTAACCATATAGTGACAGACATATCATGTTATCATTGTTCTGTGTAGGTCTCACCCTGAGGGTGTTATGTTTTGCCTTTTTGTATTTTGCACCTTTTCTTTTTCCCTTGTTCTACTTAACTATATTTCAAGTAGTGGTTTTATAATTGTTAATTATGTATTTCATTTCCCTCTGTTTATTTACATAATTATTCAGAAGTGTCGTTAGGTTAATTGTTAAGTTATGATTAGGCAGTGGCCATCAGGTACTCCCATTAGTCAATAAAGCAGTGCCTAAGTGTTATATTAGGCACCTGCTGCCACTGTTCAAATGTAGCAACATTAGTTAGCTATAGATGCATTTTCTTGTGATCTTCTGACTTTCGGATTTGTATTTTGGCTTAATCCGTTTAAGTTTTGGTGTTAAATTTTAGGATTTTGACTAATTTTTATTTTCTTAAAATTCTGGATTTTGTTATTGAATATTGTATTTGAACACATAACTCCACTTCTTTAAATCTTTACACTGGCTCCCAGTTAAGTTTAGGGCAGATTTCAAAATCCTCCTTTTAACATATAAAGCATTAAATGGCCAAGGTCCGGCTTACTTGTCTGAACTTATGACTTACAAACCTGAGCGCACATTAAGATCTCAAGATGCCGGTCTGCTTAGGATTCCAAGGATTAATAAAATAACAGTGGGAGGTCGAGCTTTTAGTTACAGGGCCCCTAAACTGTGGAATGGTCTTCCTGCTTCCATAAGAGATGCCCCTTCGGTCTCAGCTTTTAAATCTCGGCTGAAGACTCACTACTTCAGTTTAGCATATCCTGACTAGAGCTGCTGATTAACTGTACATACTGCATCTCTGTTGTTAGTCATTAGCACTAAAACATAAGTAACATGATAATTATATTTAAATACTAACCCTCACCTATTCTGTTTCTTTTCTCGGTAGCCAAATGTGGCAATTGGTGCCACGGCCCACCTGCCAAGTTGTTTGCCTGCCTATGGTAAAGTCATCCCTGATGGAGGATCACAGGAATCATGGGAAAGAGGGGTCCTTTCATCGGAGCAACGTTTTAGCCGTGGCATGGCCAAATGGGGAGGCAGCTAGATGGATGAGGTCTCCAGGACTCTAAAAATATCCAAACCTAATTATGTCATATCATCTACTGTTAAACCGTACTTCTAAAATTTTTATTATTATGCTGTATTAAGAATTTGTTCTGTTCTGTGTATTGTATTGTATTGACCCCCTACTTTTGACACCCACTGCACGCCCAACCTACCTGGAAAGGGGTCACTCTTTGAACTGCCTTTTCCGAGGTTTCTTCCATTTTTCCCTACAAGGTTTTTATTGGGAGTTTTTCCTTGTCTTCTCAGAGAGTCAAGGCTGGGGGGCTGTCAAAAGGCAGGGCCTGTTAAAGCCCATTGCGGCACTTCCTGTGTGATTTTGGGCTATACAAAAATAAACTGTATTGTATTGTATTGTATATAATGTGTTATATTATATCTTATACAATACGCTACTGTGGCTGTCCATTTGTTCGTCAAGGATTTTAAATCACCTGTAGCTCGCAAACTGTTTGAACTATTGACCTGATATTTGGTACACATATACTACGTGACGTCTACTATTCGCTTTCGGGGTGACCTCCATGGTTATTCCTCTTTTCTTTTTTTTTTTTTATTTTATTGTAGAATCAAAACTCGGCAGTGGCCTGCAGGGCAGCCGTGCAGCGTATGCGCACAGGCGCCTTTCTCAACCCTACCACCTTCGCCTTCACTTCCCCTACCTCTTCATATCTTAAATCATTCTTGAGGCAGATTGAAGACTTAAGCGCCAGCTTAAGTGAAAAATTAAGGAAAACGTACTAAGTAATTGCAACAAAAACACTGACTTAATTAGTTTTAACGCAAAAAGATGCAGACAAAAGAAGAGAAAAAGTGGGCCACTAGGGTGGAGAAAAGAAGAGCTGCTCAGGAAGCAGCAAGCATATCAACCTCTGAGCAAACAAATGCTAAACGTACAGAGAAAGAGTATGAAAACTATGAACACTCAAGTCAAATGTATTCACTGCATTATCGTACAGTGTGCCATTACTGGTATTTATATATTGAATTTATCTGTAAAATACACTTCTTTAATTATTATAATCCTGTCTCCTTGTGTGGCTTTTCACAACATTTTTAGAAAAACCTCATCATATAGTTTTACAGTGATCATCTTCATAGAAATAAATTAAGTAGCTTTTCAGGATTTGCAGGTTACCTTAATTTTGCAATATTCCCAAAATGGAGAAAGCAGGTTTTAGAAAGCTCCAAAATCAATATCAGTCAGTCAGTCTCTGTGATTAAATATAAAGAAAGGCATGCTAACATTAATTGCTAAAGTTTTTAAAGATTGCCATAAGATTTGAAATATTGTCATTTGACAGAAGGGGAGAGGAGAATGAAACCTCTACTTGAAAGCCTTGCTTGATAAAATAAACCTCTGGGGTATTTGTTAACAGCTAGCAAAGTCACAGTTCTGCTGACCTCTTGGCCTTCTTTTCATCTCTGTAATTTCATATGCATGTGGTGAAGTCTACCACTTTATAAAATGAAGATGGTCTAGTGTTCTAACAATGACTGTTAAATCCTAAGCTTCCCAAGCATGTGGATTCCAATTCCATGGATAGGAGTAGTAACATCAGTCTGATTATGTGTGACCCCTTTTGTAGGTCTCTTTGTGTCTGCCAAGTAAATTAATTTAAATGCAGTGGCCGGTCAAAGCAGTAGAGTGCTACAGAGGATACCAGAAACAGAAGAGGAGAACGTTAATAAAGGTTCCTAATGATTGCCAAGCTGTGAGTGAACAATTAGCGGCCATATAGGTAAAGGCTTAGTACATATATCATTCTTTGAACATTTAACTGGCATCTTGTAAAAAAAATGACATTTCTATTCTGTCTCTTGTTAGTCCTGATAAATCTTAAATATGTAATACAACCGCCTGTGAAACGCAGTGATTTTTTGTCTAAGTTCATTTTATAATAGCACATGCAGTCATTTTCAGATCCAGTTCAGGATTGCTGGTGCCTAAATTCATAGCTGTGGGAACAAGGTAGGAAGCAACAGGGTGCCAGTTTGTCCAGTATCAACATTCCTACTCACGTTCATTTGTGGCAAGTTTAGACTCCCCATAACCTAATCTCCAAGTCTTTGAGGATGTGCAAGAAAAACTGGAGCATACGAGGAAAAATCCATGCAGACAGTGGATTCAAACTCCAGATGCTTTAGTAACTTGTAGTAATTGGTAGTACTGTATTTGTACCACCTTGCTTGCGGTAAATGAACCTGCAAAAACAATGCATTAAAGAATTGTATTCTTTGATATGCAGTAGCTTCAGGACACTTTCTGAATATCCTTAATTCCCTGCCTTAGCTTTCCTTCCTCATCTGACTGTGGACTGACAATTTCTCATCATGGGAATATTTCATGTAACTGTTTCCCTAGTGCAGTGGTTAAAATGTGTACCTGGAAACTACAGTAGTTTCTAATCCCTCATAAAAAATTCTGCTTTAAACTTTTATTCAATTACTTTTGGCTACACTGTAAGTTTCTAACACTGGTTTTAAGCTTTGCACCTGGAGGCTACCATATTCTGTGATATTGTTGAGTTTCTTTCCTGAAGCAACACAGAGATGTCTTTGCAGGACAGTCAATCACCTTCAACCATTCAGCTTTAAACTGAGCTTCTGGCACCATAAAGAAGGGACTTTACACTCAAAGATGCACAGTTTTACATTTATGAGTATCATATTATGAAAACCTTACTACCATCGGAATCAAAAAGTAAGTGTATTCCCACATTTCTCATCTCTTTTCGATAATTGAACTTATAAAGGCAAGAAACCAAGTGTTTCAACCTTCTATATATTATAACAAGTTAGAAAATGTTCACATTACATAATATTCAAGTGAATCCAATAACTTAGCAAACTGTATTTTAAAGTTGGATAAACAAAGAGAGAAATTAATATTTTGTTTATTAATTAAAAACAATAAGTCTATTAAATAATAATGATAGAATGCAATAGCATATACAGTGGTGTGAAAAACTATTTGCCCCCTTCCTAATTTCTTATTCTTTTGCATGTTTGTCACACAAAATGTTTCTGATCATCAAACACATTTAACCATTAGTTAAATATAACACAAGTAAACACAAAATGCAGTTTTTAAATGATGGTTTTTATTATTTGGGGAGAAAAAAAAATCAAAACCTACATGGCCCTGTGTGAAAAAGTAATTGCCCCCTTGTTAAAAATAACCTAACTGTGGTGTATCACACCTGAGTTCAATTTCCGTAGCCACCCCCAGGCCTGATTACTGCCACACCTGTTTCAATCAAGAAATCACTTAAATAGGAGCTGCCTGACACAGAGAAGTAGACCAAAAGCACCTCAAAAGCTAGACATCATGCCAAGATCCAAAGAAATTCAGGAACAAATGAGAACAGAAGTAATTGAGATCTATCAGTCTGGTAAAGGTTATAAAGCCATTTCTAAAGCTTTGGGACTCCAGCGAACCACAGTGAGAGCCATTATCCACAAATGGCAAAAACATGGAACAGTGGTGAACCTTCCCAGGAGTGGCCGGCCGACCAAAATTACCCCAAGAGCGCAGAGACGACTCATCCAAGAGGTCACAAAAGACCCCGGGACAACTAAAGAACTGCAGGCCTCACTTGCCTCAATTAAGGTCAGTGTTCACGACTCCACCATAAGAAAGAGACTGGGCAAAACGGCCTGCATGGCAGATTTCCAAGGCGCAAACCACTGTTAAGCAAAAGAACATTAGGGCTCGTCTCAATTTTGCTAAGAAACATCTCAAGGATTGCCAAGACTTTTGGGAAAATACCTTGTGGACTGATGAGACAAAAGTTGAACTTTTTGGAAGGCAAATGTCCCATTACATCTGGCGTAAAAGGAACACAGCATTTCAGAAAAAGAACATCATACCAACAGTAAAAAATGGTGGTGGTAGTGTGATGGTCTGGGGTTGTTTTGCTGCTTCAGGACCTGGAAGGCTTGCTGTGATAGATGGAACCATGAATTCTAGTGTCTACCAAAAAATCCTGAAGGAGAATGTCCGGCCATCTGTTTGTCAACTCAAGCTGAAGCGATCTTGGGTGCTGCAACAGGACAATGACCCAAAACACACCAGCAAATCCATCTCTGAATGGCTGAAGAAAAACAAAATGAAGACTTTGGAGTGGCCTAGTCAAAGTCCTGACCTGAATTCAATTGAGATGCTATGGCATGACCTTAAAAAGGCGGTTCATGCTAGAAAACCCTCAAATAAAGCTGAATTACAACAATTCTGCAAAGACGAGTGGGCCAAAATTCCTCCAGAGCGCTGTAAAAGACTCATTGCAAGTTATCGCAAACGCTTGATTGCAGTTATTGCTGCTAAGTAAGGGCGGCCCAACCAGTTATTAGGTTCAGGGGGCAATTACTTTTTCACACAGGGCCATGTAGGTTTGGATTTTTTCTCCCTAAATAATAAAAACCATCATTTAAAAACTGCATTTTGTGTTTACTTGTGTTATATTTAACTAATGGTTAAATGTGTTTGATGATCAGAAACATTTTGTGTGACAAACATGCAAAAGAATAAGAAATCAGGAAGGGGGCAAATAGTTTTTCACACCACTGTATTAGTAGACCCCATAAAATAAATGCTTTTGAATGACATTGTTAAATCATGTAATTCAAAACTGAGCCCAAACAGAGTATTAGTATAATGTAATTTGAAGCTTTGGATGTAGAGGAAAATGATCTGTTTTCTGTATTTTTGTACTTATGTTATTAAATTAAATATTGCCATGTATTTCTTTCTCATTGTAAAAGGATCTTTTTCACATTATTTAATTATTTATTGCCACTAACCAATGCCTCCTATTAATCCAAATTCTCAAGGGGAAATACTGCAGTACTTACTTGTGCCCCCTTAAACATCTCCGAGATGTGGACTGCAGTTTCTCTCTCTGTAGGCACGGGTTTTCCTCGGGGCACTCCGGGATTTCTCAAATTAAAGGCATACATATGTAATTCAGATGACTGATCACTACAGATCATGCTGACACACTGTTGTTGTGTGAGTACGGTCCTGTCTTCGGTTTTGATCCTTGCTTTTCACCTAATTCTGCTGGAATAGACAAAGGCTTTCTGTAATTTTAGTTCTGAGTTAAGCAAGTCCAGTAAATGGACAGAAGAATAAATATTTCATTTCAAATCTTTACACATATGATTTTATTCATGTGTCATATTCACATGATGCAGTTTTTCCAAATTATCTAGAAATAGAAGAAATGTTCTTTATGACAACAGTTGAGTGTTAGGTATAAGTATCTGGGAAAAAAAAAACAGTAATTCCAGTCTAGCATATTTTGTAACAGTTGAACTTGCATCTTACTTCTTACATTTTTCAGTTCTAGATATTTTATATCATACCAACAGAATTAAACAAAAAGCGTGGGGCATTTAACATGCCAGCCATACGAGTGATGGGCCACTATTTGTGAGTGAGCAAAATTACATTCTTTGGAAATTAAAACATAATAATAAATCTTTAAAATCAATAGAAAATAGGAAATTAGTAAAAATCAGTATAGTTAGTTAAATTGCTGAATACCAGAAGAACAGGGCACAAGAAAGAGACAGATGCTAACAATTCCAAAAACTCAGAAAGAATCAAACTTAATAAATCTGTTATTAAACCGACTCCATTCTAACTTCCAAACTGAAACAAAATCTTCACACAAAAATCTGCTTGGTAGTTTAAATGCTGTATTATTTCTAAGAATGGCATATTCATTACATTCAATGTTAAAACTTGTCATGAATAATTCTTCCAAGGCTTAAATATCATTAACAATTTTAAATTGCAGACTTTTTTTTTTTAATTTGGAGCAGAATTGGAAGAAATATGTTTTTACTTTTCTGAACATAGCTGCATTCATATGACCAATTTGAAGATGAGTCACTCTGGCCAGTGAAACAGATCTGAATAGCACTGTCCTCCTTTCCTTCATAGGTCCCCCTGAGAATATAAAAGGTGAGGTATGAATCAAAAACATTTATTTATTTCATTTATATCATTTTCATACAAATGATGTAGCTCAAAGTGCTTTACAGGATGAAGAAAGAGAAAAAAGACTAAATAAAAAATAATATTAGGCAATACTAATAAACATAGAATATAAGTAAGGTCTGATGACCAGGGAGGACAGAAAAAACAAAAACTCAAGACAGCTGGAGAGAAAAAAAAATCTGCAGGGGTTCCAAGGCCACGAGACTGCTTAGCCCCTACTGGGCATTCTACCTAACATGGTTGTCAGGCTTCACGTGAAAGAATCAGATGATGATGGTCATGCAGACCTATGGCCTACAATCCATCAATGTAAGAACATCACGGTGCTTTGATCAGGTGGTGATGGTGCAGATCGCCACCACAGAAAACCAGAAAAAGAATAGAAGAGAAAGTAGGGTTTAGTACGCATTACGGAGCCACCAGGAATAATAATGATAATTAAGCGCATATACAGTATCAGGATTAAACTAAAATGAAGCTATGAGATAGCCATGTTAAAGTAATGTGTTTTAAAATGCTTCACTGTATTAGCCTGGCGAATTTCCATCGGTAAGCTATTCCAGATTTTAGGTGCATAACAGTAGAAGGCCGCCTCATCACTTCTTTTAAGTTCAGCTCTTGAAATAATAAGCAGCCACTCATTTGAAGATCTAAGGTTACAATTTGTATTGTAAGGTGTAAGGCATTTCGAAATATAAGATGGAGCGAGATTATTTAAGGCTTTGTAAACCATAAGCAGTATTTTAAAGTCAACTCTAAATGACACAGGTAACGAATGTAGTGACATCAAAGCTGGAGAGATGTATTTGGATTTTCTTTTCCTAGTTAAGATTCTAGCAGCTGCATTCATGTCCAATATGATTGTATCAATGATTCTGTCTTAGAATTTAATTCTTCTTGTAAAACGGTATTAGAATCAATTGCTCTGCGCAAGATACGCTGTAATAAGGGAAGACCTGCTCCCTGGTTAAATTAAAACTACGGAATGGAGTTGGAAAAAAGATCTTCTCTATTCAACTTCCAGGTTGCAGTTAAGAAAGCAAAACATGATTTCTTCTCTGATTTAGTTTCCCATCATTCTAAGAATCCTAGGGTCTTATTTAATTCAATTAATGCAGCCATTCACCCTCATTCTGTGATGGGATTAAATAGCACTGTTCTTTCATGTGAGCAATTTCTTTCTTTCTTTGTTAGTAAAACTGATACAATCCGCTGTGGTATTGTTCCAACTGACTATGAACTTCCTACTGTTAATCATGGTATTATCATGGAATCTTTTGATCCTGTCTCACTTTCACGGTTAAAAAGAACTATTGACACCCTTAAACCAGCTCTCAGTCCTCTTGAAATTGTACCACCATGCCTCTTAGTGGAAGCCTTTGATGTTTTGGGCCAATCTTTACTAGCCATTATCAATGATTCTATTAGTGCCGGGGTTGTGCCCTCATTTTATAAAAATGCTGCGGTGCGTCCCTGTCTAAAAAAGGCAGAATTAGATCCTGGAGATTTATTCAATTTTCACCCGATTTCCCAATTGCCATTTCTGCCTAAAATATTAGAAAGAATTATTTATAATCAATTGGTCGATCACCTTAACTGCAATAATTTATTTGAGATCTGCCAATCTGGCTTTAGGCGTTATCATGCTGTTGAGACAGCCCTCCTGAAAATATTCAATGACATCTATTATTACTGACTCAGGTTGCACTGCAGTCCTTGTCCTTCTGGACCTGACTGCTGCCTTTGACACTATTTACCATGAGATATTGCTGTTGCGGCTTGAACATCTTGTTGGGCTTAAAGGTGCTGCTCTTTACTGGTTCAGATCATATCTAACTGGTATACACAGTTTTCAGTGACTTTAAATTCCTCTTTTTCATGTACTGCTCCTCGTAAATGTGGTGTTCCTCAGGGATCCATTTTGGGTCCAATCTTATTCTCTATATACCTTCACCCTATTGGAGCTATTTTTAGGAAATTTATAGGTTTATATTCCTGTCTGCAACTCTGCAATAAATCAACTGCACAACTGTCTGTCTGAACTAAGATCCTGGATGGCTAATAATTTTCTTGATCTGAATCAAAATAAAATGGAGCTGTTTATAGAGGGTCCATCAGCTAAAGCCCAAATTGGTCTTGGACTTCTCTGCTGTTCCTCTGTCTTTTGCAAACCTCAAGTCCGCCATCTAGGTGTATTCTTTGACAGTAACCTCTGTTTTGAGAAACAAGTTAATTCTGTAGTCAAGAGTTGCTTTTTCCAGCTTCGTCTATTAGGTAAGATCTTTTATCTTCTAGGGATCTTGAGAAAGCTACTCATGCTTTTATTTTTTCTTGCCTTGATTACTGCAACTCGCTGTATTCTGGGATTAGTAAATCCCTGATACACAGGTTACTGTTGGCCCAGAATGCTGCCACTCGCTTTATGGTTGGGGCAAGAAAGTATGATTCTGTTTCTCCAATATTAGTTCCTTTACACCGGCTGCCTGTCAGTTTTCAAATTGATTTTAAAATCTTGTTGCTAGTTTTTAAATCTTTACATGGGCTTGCTCCTGCCTGTTTATCTGAATTGTGTGCTTTACACCAGCCGCCTAGAGTGCTTAGATCTTCTGGTCAGTTGTCTCTTGTCCCTCGTACCAAGTGTAAAACTAAGGGGGACAGGGCTTTTGCAGCTGCTGCATAAAGGAGTCGTCTACAATTTAATCTTGTTTTGAACAGTTCAAGACTCATTTCTAATCACTTGCATTCCGTGACCTTCAGGAATACTGATGGTTTCCTCATTGTGATTATGTAACATTACTTCTATTTATTTTAATTGTGTTCATTTGTTTTATTTCTATTCATGTTAATTGTATGTTTTTCTTTTATTCTATTATTGTAAAGCACTTTGGGCAAAGCATTCCTATGTTGTTTTAAATGTGCTATATAAATAAAGTTGACATTGACATTCTGCACTCGCAATTGATTGATGTCTTTTTTGGGTAGTCCTGAGAGGACTGCGTTACAGTAATCTAGCCGATTGAAAACAAAAGTGTGAACTAATTTCTCAGCATCTGCCAATGTTATAAGAGGTCTAACTTTTGCTCTATTTCTTAAGTGGAAAAAATGCTGTCCTAGTAATCTGATTAATATCTGATTTAAAATTCAGGTTAGAGTCAATAGTAACCCCTAAATTCTTTACCTAAGTCTTGACTTTTAATCCTAACTAGGCTGACCCGCCTTTTAAGGCGACCTACTTTTAAGTTGACCACTTCTTAAGGAAATTCAATATGTAGATCAATTTGATATTTTATACAAACTCATTAATTTGGTTATATTGCATTTGAGCGGTATTACTTTAATACTCGTTTCTGTTATTTTTGTGATGAAATTTAACCTTTTTTTCTATATTGAGGTTGCCCTTTTGAACCCCCCTGATATTTACTACGCGGTGAGGCATTTGTACTCCATCAACATTAATTATTTCCAGAGACATAATTTTGTCTATTTTTCCAGTGCATTGCGCACAAAAGCAAGGGAACGATGGGAGCACCAGAACTCTGCTCACATCATGTCGCTTCGTACCGCAACCTGCAAGTAGTAAATCTGTGATAAGCGGAATACCGCTACACTTTCCACTCACGGGATGGAAGGACAATCCCGACCGCTTTTATATAGTAAGAAAGAAGAAGAAGATATCGCACAGCCTGGAGTAGAAAATCATCTGTTACCTGGAAAAACGAAACTACAAATCCCATCGTGCATTGCAAAATGGACAGGGCGTTGTGTGAAACTCTGCGCCTGTGTAGCAATCACGGGACGGAAGGACAATCCCGACCGCTTTTATATAGAAGGATGCAACAAGTTTATTTCTAATAACTTCATTATATCCATTTTTGCCAATCACTAAAATTTCTGTTTTCTCCTTATTAAGTTTGAGAAAATTAGTACTCATCCATTCAGAAACACAAGTAAGACTTTGTGTCAGTGAATCAAGAGAGTCGGGGTCGTCAGGCGCTATTGATAAATACAGTTGTGTGTCATCAGCATAGCTGTGGTAGCTCACATTATGCCCCAAGATAATCTGACCTAACGGAAGCATGTAAATCGAAAAGAGCAGCAGACCCAGGATAGAGCCTTATGGAACACCATATAGAATATCATGTGTCTTTGAAGTATAATTAACACAACTAACAAAGAAATTTTTACCTGCCAGGTAGGATTCAAACCAATTTAAGACACTGCCAGAGAGGCCCACCCACTGACTAAGATGATTTCTAAGAATATTGTGATCAATGGCATCAAATGTGGCACTCAAATCTAAAGAGAATGACCTCTGTCTGCATTTACTTGCAAATCATTTACTACTTTAACGAGTGCAGTTTCTGTACTGTGATTTGTTCTGAAAACCTAACTGAAACTTATCAAGAATAGCATGTTTACTGAGGTGATAATTTAGTTGCATAATGACTGCCTTCTCTAGGATTTTACTTAAAGTTAGGATAGAAATAGGTTTAAAATTTTCAAAAGCAGAGGAGTCAAGATTATTTTTCTTGATCAGGGGTTTAACTACAGCAGTCTTAAGACAGTCTGGGAAGAGCTCTGTATCTAATGACGAGTTTACTATGTCAAGAATACTATCAGTTAGCATGCCAGATACTTCTTTGAAAAAAGTTGTTGGTATTGGTTCAAGGACGCAAGTGGATGGTCTCAGTTGAGAAATTATTTTATATAAATCAGGTAAATCTATCTGGGTGAAAGAATTTAATTTGTTTATAGTGTACTGGGGTTTAAGAGGATCAGTACTGGGGAGATATACTATATTATTTCTAATATCATTAATTTTTTGATTAAAAAATACAGCAAAAGCCTTACAAGTTCCATTGGAAGTTTTTTGGAGGCGTTCCATTGAGTGACCTGGGTTTAGTAGATGATCACTTGTAGAGAGGAAGACTCTGGGATTACTAGCATTGTTATTTGTAATTCTAGAGAAATAACACCACCTCTCAAGACAGACTATGTTGTTGTGTTCTATTATTTTAACCTTCAATATCTCATAGTGGATAATCACTTTAGTTTTTTCCCATTTACGCTCAGCTCTCTGGCATGTTCTCTTTAGATCAGACACTCTTTTGAGTCTTCCATGGTGTAACAGAGCAGCAGCTCTCACTTTAGTATTAAAATTTTCCACCTTACTATTTACATTATCCTCGCTATTGGAGTAAGCACTACAAACAGACTAGTTGCTTAGAATGTTTGTAAACTTTGAGGCTGCAGATTAATCAAAGAAGCGTTTTTTAACAATATACTTCTCATGAAATTTTTTCTATCATTATTTCTATATTAAATAGTTAGAGAAAATGGTCTGACAGACCAATATAAATGATCTGCTTCAATGATCTGATCAAGAGTCCCTACTTATGACTAAAGCGGCCACAGCTTTTAAAATCATAGTGTGTGTATTTGATTGCTGTCAGTTTGAAACAAAGAGCGCAATGCAGTTGCATGACAAAAGAACTATCAAGAAAGAATGTTCTTTAAGCTGAGATATTAAAGCACTAACCTTCAGCATTACAGATCATCTTTCACACATCTCTCAGCTGGTAACAGTAAATTAATAAACTATTTTCAGGTTTCTATGTGATTAACCTATTCACATCATATCATCATTTTATGATGTACCAGCTGTGCTACCCATCTAAGATGGGTTGAAATCTAAGTAATCAATGTAAACCCCAGCTTTTATATTTGCTGTGCACCATCTTTTGGAATGTATTTTGTATTGCATGTAGTAAAAAAATTTATTGCATTTGTGATTCCAACAGATGGTGCATCATAAACATTTGTAGAAATTAAATACACTAGCTGTGCTAAGACAGGCTAAGATCTAAGTAATCAACATAAACCGTAGACTTAACATTTGCAGTGCACCATGGAATGCATATGTCTGTTATATGGCATTTGGTGTGGGATTCGTAAAGGCAGTGTTAATGTTTGTGATGCACCATCCATAGGAATGACAGAGACTGGACAGACTCACAGATACTAAACTTTTTATTAAGGTGGATTTTTCGTTACTTTGTAACAATACAAGTTAGAAACAGATAAAAAAGAAATAAATGGAAAAAAAATGAGTGATTACATGAACATTACAATTGTGTTTTTAATATCCTTACACA
The DNA here is from genome assembly GCF_016835505.1 of Polypterus senegalus. NCBI lineage: Eukaryota > Metazoa > Chordata > Cladistia > Polypteriformes > Polypteridae > Polypterus > Polypterus senegalus. The sequence goes on from NC_053154.1 coordinate 273,789,749, forward strand.
ACCATTTTCTGTGCTTTTTTTTTATATTGTGCAACACCACTTTGTGTGGTTTTCTTCATGTGTGTCCATCTTGCTTACGAGTACTACACAGGTATCTACCACATCATTCACATCACATAATATCTTATGTCAGCTCTTGGATTATATTTAAGATAGTGGAGCAATACAGTAGACTTCCTATTACTGACTAGCAAAATACCCGCGCTTCGCAGAGGAGTAGTTTGTTAAAGAAGTTATGAAAAAGAAAAGGAAACATTTTAAAAATAACGTAACATGATTGTCAATGTAATTATTTTGTGACTGTTATGAGTGTTGCTGTCATAAAGGATTTGATTATCATTATTTCTTTGAATCAGGTTCGTATTTGGAAGATGTGTTGTGTTCAAGTTACATTCCGTGTTTGTCAACCGTTGTAAAGATACCAGGTTTCATTCATCGAAGTGTTCACTACCCAAATCGGTACTCGTGAATCTAAGATGTTTAACAGACATTCCCGGTATTAAGTTGTGGATTTGCCTGCGAATATTTAGTGGCAGCGTGTCTATGAACTTAATTTAAACTTAAGCTTTACACCTTGATTTCCTATTGATATGTCTACAAAGGCTTGTTCAGCTTCAGAGGGTTGTTCCTTTCTTACTGCATCAATAAACAGCTCGTCTTCCTCTTTATCTGAGACATCACACACTGCATGCACGGGTTTACCTTTCCTAGTCCTGCAAACTTTAGCGAAGTGGTTCAATTTACCACATTTTTTACACTGTCTTCCTTTAGCTGGACATTGACTTTTTCCACCGTGTGCTTTGTTTGTGCAGTAGCTGCACTTATGAATATGCTTGTATGCGTCACTCGCTTCATATTCTTTTGCTGCCTTCTTAATTGTGTAATGTGTTTTTTGTTCAGCGCTCTTTGGATCTCTTGCCTGTTGTCTGTGTACTGCGTTCACAGTCAGTTCACGTGAGCCGCTCGGAGTACATGCATTGAAGATTCTCAGCTGTGCTTGTGCCATCTCGTGCAATCTTGCGATGTCCACGGCTTTATTTAATGTTAGCTCAGACCCGGCACTTAAAAGTTTCTCTCGCACATTCGCTGAGTTTGTGCCAAACACTATTCTATCCCTGACCATCTCATCTTCGTTTGCATAAGGACAGTCCTTCACCAGCCATTTTAACTCTGTTTCAAAGTGATCAAAAGTCTCGTTTATACCCTGCGTCTTCTCATTGAACTTGTATCTCGTGAATATCGTATTCGTCTTAGGCATGACAAACGCCTCAAAGCGGTCATAGTAAGTGTATAGTACCTTGGCTTCCTCCTGGGTGAGAGTCCATGTGTTAAAAATGTCTCTTCCTTTTTCCCCTGTCCACAGAAGCAGGTAGCTGCATTTCTCACTCTCGTCTTTGCCTTTTAGTGGGCCAGAAAACATCAGCTCCACGTGCTGTCGGAACTTTTTCCATTCTCCCGGCAGGTTAAGAGAATCCCAGTCAATTAGTGGTGAGGGAACAAAATCCATGACTGTCCTCTATTCTGACACCATGTCTTGTTTTCACAAATTGTGAAAAATTAAATGATGGCGAGACTTTCTTTTAAGGTGTGCAGGGTACTTTATTTATTACAGCTCTTTTTTTGTTGATTTATGTAGAAACTATTGTTTTGTGTTATTTTCAGAAAACTCTCAAAAATAAAATCAGACCTGAAAGAGTAAAAGGCAGAAAATTCAAAGTGGCATGTCATGATTGAAGCTCCTGGCTCGTTTTGTTTTATGAAGTTGTGCTGAAGGCTCTCCAAACTGTCTGTGCTGATGCTTTGTACTCTTATTCTTCTTTCTTCTTCTTTCAACTGCTCCCGTTAGGGGTTGCCACAGCGGATCATCTGCATGTCTACTCTCACCACATCCATAAACCTTCTCTTAGGCTTTCCTCTTTTTCTCTTACCTGGCAGCTCTATACTTAGTATCCTTTTCCTAATACACTCAGCATATCTCCTCTGCACATGTCCAAACCAGCACAATCTCGCCTCTCTGACTTTGTCTCCCAACCGTCCAACTTGAGCTGACCCACTTATGTACTCATTTCTAATCCTATCCATCCTCGTCACACCCAATGCAAATCTTAGCATTTTTAGCTCTTCTTTTTAGCTCTTCTACCTCTAGTTCTGTCCCCTGTTTTCTGGTCAGTGCCACTGTTTCCAACCCATATAACAAAGCTGGTCTCACTACCGTTCCGTGGGCCTTCCCTTTCACTCTTGCTGATATCCATCTGTCACAAATCACTCCTGACACTCCTCTCCACCCATTCCACCCTGCCTGCAATCTCTTTTTCACCTCTCTTCCACAATCCCCATTACTCTGTACTGTTGATCCCAAGTATTTAAAACTCATCCACCTTTGCCTACTCTACTCCTTGCATCCTCACCATTCCACTGACCTCCCTCTCATTTACACACATGTATTCTGCCTTGTTCCTATTGACCTTCATTCCTCTCCTTTCCAGTGCATATCTCCAACCCTCTAGGGTCTCCTCAACCTGTTCCCTAGTATCACTACAGATCACAATGTCATCAGCAAACATCATAGTCCACGGGGACTCCTGTCTAATCTCGTCTGTCAACCTGTCCATCACCATTGCAAATAAAGAAGGGCTCAGAGCCAATCCCTGTTTTAATCACACCTCCACCTTGAATGCATCCGTCACTCCTATCGCAGACCTCACCACGGTCACACTTCCCTTGTACATATCCTGTACAACTCTTGCATACTTCTCTGCCACTCCCGACTTCCTCATACAATACCACAACTCCTCTTCAGGCACCCTGTCTTATGCTTTCTCCAGGTCCACAAAGACGCAATGCAACTCCTTCTGGCCTTCTCTATACTTCTCCATCAACACCTTCAGAGCAAACATCACATCTGTTGTGCTCTTTATTTGCACGAAACCATACTGCTGCTCAATAATCATCATCTTACTTCTTAACCTAGCTTCTGCTACTCTTTCCCATAACTTCATGCTGTGGCTCATCAATTTTATCCTCCTGTAGTTACTACAGTCCTGCACATCCCCCTTATTCTTAAATATCGGCACCAGTACACTTCTTCTCCACTACTCAGGCATTCTCTTACTTTCCAAGATTCCATTAAACAATCTGGTTAAAAACTCCACTGGCATCTCTCCTAAACACCTCCATGTTTCCACAGGTATTTCATATGGACCAACAGCTTTTCCATTCTTCATCCTATTCATAGCTGTCCTCACTTCCTCTTTGCTAATCCATTGCACTTCCTGATTCACTATGTCCACATCATCCAACCTCTTCTCTCTTGTTCTCTCCATTCATCAGCTACTCAAAGTACACTTTCCATCTGCCCAACACACTCTCCTTGCCTGTGAGTATGTTTCCATCTTTATCCTTTATCACCTTAACCTGCTGCACATCTTTCCCAAATCGCTCCCTCTGTCTAGCTAATCGATATAGGTCCTTTTCTTCCTCCTTAGTGTCCAACTCTCATACAACTCATGATATGCCTTTACTTTAGCCTTTGCCACCTACCTCTTCACCTTGCACTTTATCTCCTTGTACTCTTGTTTACTTTCTGCATCTCTCTGACTATCCCACTTCTTCTTTGCCATCCTCTTCCTCTGTATACTCTCCTGTACTTCCCAATTCCACCACCAGGTTTCCTTTTCCTCCTTCCTCTGTCCAGATGTCACGCCAAGCCGCCTTGTTGCCGTCACCCTTACTACATCTGCTGTAGTTTTCCAACTGTCTGGTAATTCTTCACTACCACCCAGTGCCCGTCTCACCTTCTCCCAAACCTCAACCTTGCAGTCTTCCTTTTTCAACTTCCACCATTTGATCCTTGGCTCTGCCCTCACTCTCTTCCTCTTCTTGATCTACAATGTTATCCTATAGACCACCATCCTATGTTACTTAGCTACACTTTCCCCTGCCACCACTTTGCAGTCTTCAATTTCCTTCAGATAGACCCTTCTGCATAGGATGTAATCTACCTGTGTGCATCTTCCTCCACTCTTGTACGTAAGCCTACGTTCCTCCCACTTCTTAAAATACGTATTGACCACAGCCATGTCCATCCTTTTGGCAAAAACCACTATCCTCTGACCTTCTTCATTCCTCTCCTTGACACCATACCTACCCATCACCTCCTCTTCTCCACTGTTCCCTTCACCAACATCCGCTCCAATCATCACTTTCTGTCCCTTGGGTACACTGTTCATCACTTCATCCAACTCACTCCAAAAATCTTTTTTCTCATCCATTGCACACCCAACGTGCAGGGCATATACACTAACAACATTCATTTTCGTGCCTCCAATTTCCAGCTTCATAATCATTACTCTGTCTGACACTCTTTTCATCTCCAAAGCACTCTTGACATACTGTTCCTTCAGAATAACACCTTCTGCATTTCTCCTCCTATCCACACCATGATAGGACAATTTGAATCCAACTCCGATTCACCTGGCCTTACTCCCCTTCCATTTAGTCTCTTGCATGCACAATTTATCAACTTTCTTTCTCTCCATCATATCTGCTAACTCTCTCCCCTTACCAGTCATACTGCCAACATTCAATCAATCAATCAATCAACATTTATTTATATAGCACATATTCATACAAAAAAAATGTAGCTCAAAGTGCTTTACAAAATGAATAGAAAAATAGAAGACACAATAAAAAATAAACATAAGTCAACATTAATTAACATAGAATAAGAGTAAGGTCCGATGGCCAGGGTGGACAGAAAAAACAAAAAAAAACTCCAAAGGCTGGAGAAAAATAAAATCTGTAGGGGTTCCAGACCAAGAGACCGCCCAGTCCCCTCTGCAATCTACCTAACATTAGTCAAACAGTCCTCTGTCAAACATTCAAAGTTCCTACCCTCAGTTCCACTGTCTTTACCTTCCTCCTCTCCTCTTGCCTCCGGACACATCTCCCCCCTCTTCTTTTTCTTATTCTTCGGCCAACAGTTGCCCAATTTCCTCCAGCACCCTGTTGGCTAACAGTACTGGTGGTGGTCGTTGTTAACCCGGGGTTTGACCGATCCGTATGGAAATTTGTATTGTTGTCCACATATTGATTTGGCAAAATGTTACACTGGATGCCCTTCCTAATGTAACCCTCCCCATCTATCCGAGGCTTAGGACCGGCACAAAGAAACACACTGGTTTGTGCATCCCCTGTGGCTGGGTTGCATTGTACTCTTCTTCTATCAAAAAGATAAAAAAACTTCTTGTAAATAGTAATAAATCTTTCGTTATTATTATTACTTCATAGAGTCTCCTGGGTTTGGGGTTGGAGGTGACATCAGGCTTTTTCAGGGTTGGTTTTCATTCTCCATGTGGTCAATTATGCATTGTCAGAAAAATGACACAAAGTCATCAAAAGGTTTGGGGCAGCCACTCTTATAATGTGCCTTGCTGAAATAGGATTAAGTAACTGTGAGATGTCTACAAGTCTGAGTCCAAAACAGAACTGACTTTGGTTGCCAAAGCTTTATATGTCAAGAATAAAAGTGACATCATCAAAGGCGCCAGAACCGGAAGGTGGCATCATCAGTGGCACCAGGACCAGAAAGTGACGTCATCAGTGGCACCATAACAGAAGTGACTATATCAGTGGTGCCAGAACCATACTGGTTTTCCCATGGATGGTCTGCGAGGGTTTGAGAAAGAAAGTCAGGTGTGGAATTACTATAATTCAAGTCCTTTAGCTGTCTCCCAATTGCACGTGTGTGACAGCATGCATAGGGCACACGCCTCCTTTTCTTATAATTACAATACAAACAAAAACTAAAGGAAAAAATGTTTCTGTTAATTAAAAAAAAATTAACAGTGCTTGTGTACTTTTTTCGAATTTAAAATTTTTAAATGTGTTAATGTCAGTGAGATTTTATTTGTTGTAACTCAAACATCACATGCAATTTGTGACAGTGTCTTTGGACATGATGTAAATATTTTGCAGCAGAGTAGTGACTCTAAAAAAATTATTTTATGGTTCATCTGATTGGGATCACATAAAGACGAACTATAATAACATGCGAGCTATAGCATGTCTTTATGTGATCCAAATAAATAACATTCGAGCTATTGCGCATCTTTATGAGATTCAAATAAATAACATGTGAGCTATAGCACGTCTTTATGTGATCCAAATAATTAACATTCGAGCTATAGTGCATGATAACCGCAGTGTCAAGGTGGGGGAATAAAGGATCGTGAATGCGAATGAGAGAATGAAACTGAATAAAAAAAAAAAAGCTAACCTTTACAAGTATCATACATTTTCACCGGCTGTTACAGACTGACTGAAATCAAATGTATGTTTTTATTCTAAAATAGTAAGAATAAGAGCAGTTCAGTTCTCAAAACAGATTGTGCAGGATTGAACTCATGACCTTTTGATTACCAGTCAGTAGTTGATACCATTGCACCACCGAGTCTTAGTAAATGTGTGTCAATGTTGCACGCTAACGTGGCTTTTTTTCCTGCAGTTATATTTTTGAATAAAAGCGCACTTGTTCTGTTATATTTGTACCTTTTGTGAAAGTGTTTCTTTGATATTTGGACTTCTGGCTTTACACATTATACACTTCATGTCTACATTTTGTCAATTATTACTAAAAAATGATGTGTTTACTGTTCATAGAGTGTTGTAGACATGGTAACGATAGTATTTCTAAAAGGTGTCATTTTGCTTGACTTCTCACTCTATACAACTCTACTGTAAGCAACTGACATGCAGGTAAACAGACTTGAGCTGAGAAAACTGTGCAGGGTGGGGGGATGTGATAGCAGGCTGCTTGCTGTTTGGTGCTTATCCACACATTTACAGGACAAAGGACGCTGACGAAGAGGTGAGAAGCGATTTAAGGTGGAACAGATTTTTGAGTTTTTTCGTAGACTCTGGTACTTCTAGTGTTAAATGTCAAACTCCACCCATGCTTGTCAGTAGGCAGAATGATTTTTTCTCTATATAAAACTTAGCCATAATAAGGAGGAGGATTCTTTTCACCTCTTTCCCAACCACAATCAGCACATGTCAGCAAAAAGTCCAAGCTGCTAGCAAACTCTCCAACATCTCCTCTCAGATGCAAGTCCTCTGTTGTTTAAGGGTTCCATTTAGGTTAGCTAATTGACAAAATGTCAGACTTTCTACTTTAAGGTGGTTTCAAGTAGATAAACTCTTATTTCTGGTTTCAATCAATATGTTGTTGTAATTTTTGGATTTATATTTTTCCTAATAAGTCTTAGTTTCATTGAGTGTCAGATATTTTCCTATATTTACAAAATTGTAGTCAATTATAGCCAAAGTCAAAACATAGAAGTCAAAAACAAACCCAAGTCGAAAGCAGAATTTTTCTACCAAGAAATGTACTAAAAACTTTTTTTTTCCACAAAAGTCTGTTCTATATATTAGTATAAAATTAAGAAGTTGTTCATTGCGTATGGCATTTTTTTATAACTTTGCTGCCATAATGTCATAGGTCATATGGGAAGTGCATCATATGCCTAGCAACCATGTAGCATCTTAACAACCCAAAGCTGTAAAATTGTTGCATCATAAAAAAAAAACAAAAAATGGCAGCACAAGTGAAGAAATAAATGGACAAAAAGGGAACTGTATGACATCAGCATAATAACCATTAACACACTAACTCAAAATAATTATACAAGACTAAGGAAAAAATTCCTGGACCTACCCTTATTGCTCTATTCTACGTGTTATGTTTTATATCTTTTTTTTCACCTGAGTATAAATTAATTGTGAAGAGTATAGAACAATAAAGTTATTATCACACATGTCAAAGGTAGTGTAAAAGTTGAATGCAAAAAGATCAGAAACTAAGGCAGAAAAGTGTTTGGCAAAATATCAGTTTGGATTCAGGAAAGAGAGAGCAATGAGATGCCGCCAGAGTGCTGAAGACACTGAGTGAAAGAAGAGTATAATAGAGAAGTATATGTCTGTTTTTTGTACTGGAGAAAACATTTAACTGAGAAAACTGGGTTAAATTCTAGGGATAGTGAGAGATATAGGAGTAGATTGGTGGGACAGAAGACTTATAATAAAGAATTATAATAAAATAAGCAGAGACAATGAGAGTATTGGGCACCCATGGGCAAACCCCATATAATTGGAATTGACTTTAAATAATAAAAAGGTACATGTAAATGCAAAATCGAGTCTTCTGAGACTGCACAAGAAGCCGGGTCTTCCAGTCATATGGCAGCCAGGCAGGAAGAGGCGGGTCTAAGTGGACAAACACCAGAAGTGACGTTGTTGTTGGAGGAGAACTGTCAATCGTTCAGTCTGCAGAGGGTGAAAAAAGTGAACATTATAACATAGTGCCTCTCCCTGTATTGGTGGAGAATTAACATCACATGCATGACAGAATCTATACATGACCAAGGTGGCAAAAGTAAGAACCATATATAAACTAACAGAGGCTGTCAAATAGGAAAAGGCAATAGACAGGGATGCTCTTTATCATCACCCCTGTTTAACATCCATGCGGAGAGAGTAATTAAACAAGCACTAACAAACAGTAGTTGAGGTGAAAGTTGGAGAAAGATGAATTGCATCTGTAAGATTTGCAGATGGTAAAGAAATAACATCAAACAATGACTACAAAAACTAATGAACGACTTAGAATACACATGTAAGAAGTGTGGAGTGAAAATCAATATAAAGAAAAAAGTGAAATGTTAATAAAAAAAAGACATAGACAGCTTCAAGCATTTGGAAAGTATGCTGTCAAGGGATGGAAGAAGTGAAAAAGAAGAAATATGTACAGCAATTGCAAAAGCATAAAGTTGCTAACAAACAGAATAGAAAGGACACTGAAGTAAAGAACTATAAAAACAGTAATCTACAGTTTTACATTATATGGTCCAGAGACATGGACAGTGAGGATAGGAGAGATAAGTAGATTGGAAGCATTTGAACTGTGCAAGTGGAGAAGGATGGAAATAATCAGTTGAATGGATAAACCATCATGTGAAAAAGTGCTGGAAAGGAATGGCAAAGAAACGTGCACATTGAAAACAGTGAGAAGAAGGCAAAAATAAAACTGTCTGGAACAGGAAAGAAGAGAAGGATTGCTGAAAATAGTGCTGGAGGGTAAACTGAGGGGAAAGAAGTTTAGAGGAAGGCCAAGGTTGAGCATTTCATAATCTATGAAAGAAGGTAAATCATAGCAAAGAAATTAAAAGAAGAGCAGAAGACTGAATGCAATGGAGGAATCAGCAGTTGAAAGACCTGCCCTGCGGTAGACATCTAAAGAAGAAGAAGATTATGATAAATTAAAATGGTTTACAGTTCACATTGATATTCAGACTTGTGTAGCCAGGCTTTAGTCAGAAGTTTAATGAAGAGAAAGAACGATGATTTTCATAACAAAATTCAAGATGTAAAGACATCTAAGTTAAGCAACAAACCACATAATATTTTCAAATAACCTCACATATGGGGCTGATCCATTGATTCTCTGAGAAACAGAAAAAGTTACCAAATTAAGAGATGATATCAATTTAATGGTTGATTCAGTCTCTGGAAACTTGGCTGGAACAAAAGCCTGCAGCTACTGTGATCCAGCATAAAGGGAGTTTCAGATCATTCATTTAGTACAACATACAGTATTACCAGGAAAAACTCGGACAAAAATATTAAAATGTTTTTTATGTGCTAATAATTGCTCAATGTTATCTTAAAAAGCCTTTATCCAAGTGCCAGGCCAATAAGCATTTTCTACATGTGGTACAATGGAATGTCAGATTTTCATTTTGTTCAGGATTGTTCCATCCATTCATTGTGAACAGTGTTCTTTCCCACTTCTGTTTAGCTTTATTGACCAGCTGCTAGTTTGTATAAAAAAAGAAAATTATAAAATTCACTTGTTCATGTGCCAAAGGTTGAAGAATATTGTAACTGAATCTCATAAATGTTACTGAATTAGTTAAAGCTGAAGAGTCTGGAAAGATTTGTGAAGAGCTAAATGTTGCAAAGAATGAAAAATAAATCTTCTATTTCCCCCACATTATGCTAAATTGAAAAATACATTTCATAAAATGAAATTTTTTTTCCATGTCCTTTTTTACGACTTCTTCAGGGAGATCTTTTTATCCTTCAGTTTCCTGCATTTTAAGTGCATCTAACATTTCATTTTTAGATCAGAAGGTCAGTCGGATTCTACATTTGTTCAGCATACCAAAGTGCTTCCTGGTAAGGTTTTATTGGTTTTCCCCCAGCAAAGGAAGTTTTTCAACCAATGCTGTAAATTCTAATCATGTGACCCCAGATGTTTCTATCATATCCTATTTACCATGAAAACATGAAAGTTTTTCATTCCTTTTTTGGCATATTTTCCACCTGACTTTCCAATCTGTTCTTCACACTTACTGTATGTAGTGGGAATACGGATATGAATGAAGATTTAAAAGGGATCTCAAAACGTCAGTAGAATCTGTTGAGGAAGGAAATTGGAAAAAAAAAGTATTATATTAAAAAGCACCGTAGTTTGATGATCTCATCAAAAGGAATTTAGTGCATGTGATCCACCTTAGAGAACAGAGTGAGCCATTGACTGGCTTTGGATCTGGAAGAACATTTTTGGACCTTTTGCTAGCTAACCTGACAAAGTTGTATTTGTCTTCTGAAGCAAGTAAACCTCCTGACACCTTAAACTTTGACTTCGTTCCTCCTGGCTTGTTGAGCGCATTGGGCAATAAGCTTTCTCCATTTTTGTTGATCATTTGCAACTGTATCCATATCTTCCTACATAAATTTCAGGTCTTCTTGGAATGTTCTGCACCATGTCTTTACTGGTCTTCCCTGTTTTCTCTTCCCCTTTTGTGGTGTCCATGCCATTACTGTCCTGGGATGTCGATGGTCAGGTAGGTGAAGGATATGTCCTGCTTATCATAAGTGATGTTTTTTCAAGCCACTACACTGCAGGATTTCTTAATTTCTGATTTGATCACAATAAGTTATGCCCAGGATTCTTCTTAGGCAGCGCTGTTGGAGAATATTCATTTTTTGCAACCTTTTCTGTGATTGTACATGTCTCACTGGCATAAATTGCAATTGGAATGGCAATGGTGTTGAAGAGAATAATTTTTGTCTGCATGATAGTTGTTTATGCTGACCAGAAGGAGCGCGTCTTTTGATACTCTGCTGATGCTTTACCGATTCTGCAGTGCCTGACACCTACTTAAGTGTAAATTGAGTGTTTATATAGTGTCTCCCATGGTGAAAAAGAAGAATCATTGAATACAGTGCAGTTTTTCAAGACAGGAAAAGTACCTGAAATTGACTGTTGTTGGGATACGGTAATAACAGTTGAATGGTCAAATCCAACGCAATAATAACAGCATATCCAGTTAGCAGAGGAGTGAAAATCCTGAAATGTGTTTCAGTAAGTTTAATTTTTTTTTGTGCTTTTCATGTTCTTTAACATTTTAATGCCGTGCTACTCTATATCCTAGGTAATGAATGCAGTAATATGTTACCATGGTGGGTGTGACGGTGCATTTAAATAATCAGTGGCAGTTATATCAGTGGAAGTACCAGGTAATGTGTACATCATGTAGCCAAGGATAAAGAAAAAAGAATAATTAGGTGCAATGATGTGAATTAATAAAACAGGATCAACAGGGGGTCAGTGAGCTCATATCAAAGGCAGTTTGTGAGCATGCAATTTTAAGACTGAAATTGGAGGCTTTATGATCCGTCTGTCTTTACAACCTGGCTGGCACAGTAAGTGCTTCACACCTTAATTAGGAACACTGAGATAAAGGAATGAAAGAGTGCATTAACTACACTTAGACAATGAGTGTACAGTGTTTGGAGATGACGTTTGTAAAATAGATAAAAAGCAAAGAAAAGAGTGACTAGAAAAGGAAACTGGAAAATTAGGTGCCTTACAGTAAGGATGAAAATTTAAGTCATTTTAAAAAACAGAGGGTTCCTCTTTTTGTATTTTAAGAGAGTTGTAGTGAACAGGTACCAGAAGACATATTTAATATTAGTCTAGAATAAATTTAGCGTCACTAAAAATACAGAATTAAAGAAAGCAGATATAAAGAGTGTCACTGAAAGAATAGAGTATAAGTGACACCCAACAAATATGCATGATGGTTCAGTAGCATAAACAGACAGACAAATATGCTTCATAGGTTAGTGGACAGTAGTGGGTCATCCATAGGGTGGTCTTAAAGAAAAACACGAAAATCACAACCACAAGTTCTTTTAAAAATCAATTTAATTTCCTTACAACATAGTGAGGGTATATTGTAACGTCCACAACATGATACAGAAAGGATGAACTGGTGCAGGGCACAACCTTGTCCCCATAATAAATGGGCTTTCAGGAAACTAACAGGAAAATGATAACATCACTTGAGCAGGATCTCTTTAGAATTAGTGTGAGTGACTTCACAGTATGACAGAAGGAGTTATTAGAGTCTGTAAAGGGAACAGAAATGGAACACAGTGAAGAGTTGGGATTTCATTGAGATCCCTTTTAATAGCTAAGGGGTGGACTGCCAGGGCCCTTACCCAACCGGGACGCCCCAAGCATGGAAGGACCAGGGGAGAGAGTATTTTCAAGACCATTTCTCTCCCTGATTGGCTGAGGGCAGCCCCCTTGGCTTCGAATAGGGCCACGGGTCATAAGCATGGTAACTCAACCCTTTTGGGGCTCGAGGCCACCGCCTTGAGGCTTACAGGGCCCAATTTGGCAGCACTTCCACCACACCCAGAAGTGCTGCTGGAAGAAGCTCGTTAGGCACCTGGACGAAGCTCGTGTGGAGGAGTGGAGGCGGAAGGACTGGCTGGGAGAAGGGACTGTATTGAAGATTTGTGCTGGACTGTGTTGCAGTAGGGGGCGCTAGTGCTCCCTTGAACCCTCAGGTACCACGCCAAACACCTGGTAAAAGTGCCACAATTATTCTTTTTATTATAATAATAACGTGCACCAAGCACCCTCCACTCCACACTACTCATAAATTAATCACAATACTACAATAAACACAATCAATAATCCAATCCTCCAGCTCCCAGACGCGTTGCTCTCCTACCACCCAGTTTAGTTCATTGTCTGGGAGTTCCCATGGTCCTTTAATACTCCCTGACCTGGAGGTATTCCTGCCCAACAGTCCACAAGTCCTTATTTCTTCCAGGTCAGGGTAAATAGTCCTTTTCTTCAACCCCGGAGGATGTCATTTCTTCCTGTCACGTGACCGTGACGCACTCCTGGGTCATAGGGCACATAAGAGCCTACGAGTCCCCCTACAGCGACGCCTGGTGGCCCCCAAGGTATCCAGCAGGGCTGTGTATAAACACAATAGTCTGTCATCACGCCCCACTCTCTTGTCAGGCACACTGTGCTTTGACACCCGCTACTTATTAACCGCCGTCGCTCCCAACTCTTCCACCTGTTTTTTAATGTTTGTTAAAGTCTGTAACAAAGCATATACGGGCTCGAGCAGTTTCTCGAGATCCCGCAGTTCTATTATGTTATGTAATTCGGCCGGAGGTAATTTTGCTTCCGCCTTCTCCTTACCTGCCGGCCGGGAGCCAATAAGCATGTCCTCTCCGCGCACGTGTTCTGCTGGGTCTTGCAAAGGCTCTTGGGATTTGGAGTTTCTTTGTTTAGAGGGCCGGGGTGGCGCCACTGGCCGACTGCGATCTGCCTTTTCTATTTTATCAGCTGATCGTTCAGTCACGTCCCGTCCCTCATTACCTTTAATTATTGCTGGCGTTGCTTCGCCTGCCTCCCCCTTCCCCTTCAGGGAGCTTGATTCCATCGAGGAAATGCTTACCTCACCTCCGGACTGTTGTCAACCTTCTCTTTCCCATAGTCCATTTGTCGAAACCACGTGCCCACTTTCGGCAAATGGAAGGTGACCCTCATGGTCATATAATCGACTGTAGTCCTTTAAAAGTTCCCAGCTTGCTCCGGGATAGGTCACATGACTCTTTTTGTCGAATAGGATCCCCCGTTTTTGACTCCTAGATGGGCTAGCCTCTTTGTCATCGCGGCCATCTTGCCTAGGTGGGAAGTACTTCTCAGATTCGTCGTCAGAAACGAAAAGACAGGCCTCTGAAAAATAGGAATAATAATTGCCTGGCGCATTGGCCGTTTTTCCGGTACATACCTCTCTATTTAAAGGACGTTTTCCCAGTCCATTTAGGCAATCCGGCGTGTCCGATGTCTGGCGGCCTTCCTGCTGCCGTAACGCAAGGGCCCTTTCAGCTTCAATCAATGCCTGGTCTTCCTCACTTCCTGTCAGGTCGGTCCACATAATTGCGGCATCATCTAGGGCCTGTTTCCTTGGGCGATCCTCATTCTTCCTTCCAGATTTTTTCCCCATGGTGTACCGAGGTATAGACAGGCTTTCAGTTGTAGCGCTCTTTGTAGAGGGTAGCGTTTTTACCTCCGTGCGTTCGAGCGGGACCTTCTTAGGGTCGTCTGCGTACACAAATTTTGTTTTGAATTCAGATTCTCTGCCAACAGACGGCCAGAGAATCCAATCTACGCCAGTGTCGCAGTAGGGGGCGCTAGTGCTCCCTTAAACCCTCAGGTACCACGCCAAACACCTGTTAAAAGTGCCACAATTATTCTTTTTATTATAATAATAACGTGCACCAAGCACCCTCCACTCCACACTAACAATACTACAATAAACACAATCAATAATCCAATCTTCCAGCTCCCAGACGCGTTGCCCTCCTACCACCCAGCTGGGAGTTCCCATGGTCCTTTTGTACTCCCTGACCCGGAGGTATTCCTGCCCAACAGTCCACAAGTCCTTATTCCTTCCGGGTCAGGGTAAATAGTCCTTTTCTTCAACCCGGGAGCACGTTGTTTCTTCCTGTCACGTGACCGTGACGCACTCCCGGGTCATAGGGCACATAAGAGCCTACGAGCCCCCCTACAGTGACGCCTGGTGGCCCCCAAGGTATCCAGCAGGGCTGTGTATAAACACTACATAGTCCATGATGCCCTGCTGGAACTCGGGGCATGTTCATGCTGTCGGGAGAGCTCCTCCTGGTGGCCTGGGGGTGAGGGCCGGAGTAAAATGCCGGCAATCCACCACAACTGTCTCTGCTATGTGGCAATTGGTGTCCTGCCTGTCTGTGTCAGGGTTAGGGCAGCTGTACATGCCCCGGGCATCACAGAAACAATTCTAAGTTCAGTATGCAAAACAAGTAAGAAGGGAGATGATATCTTTTTGTGCAGTCTCCAAATGGTAACTAGCATGGCACCAGCAGATGCTGCTCCAAAAATGAATGGCAACTTACCGGTCTTCCTGTTTCGTATAAAGGGTTAAGACCGGAAAGGGCAATGCTCTTCTGTGAGCTTCCTTTACTGTCTGGATGGAAGAAGAAGAGAGGTTAGTAACTGAGTCTCAGCCATTTCATCTCCTGAGCAGAGCCTCCAACCCACTACTGTAATGCACGTGTGTGGCAAGACACATAGTGGACATTTGCACATTAAGACAAGAGAGGACTTGGTTCTGCCACATACATACTGTAGATTCTTTTTTCTTGTTGTTTTTGGTGGTTTCTCTGTGGGAGAATCAAACTCACTTTAGAACTGTATTTGTCAGTTCTTTCATTCTTGTTCTTGTGTAAATGTCAATTTTTAGAGTTGAACTTATATAGTGTTTTTATATTTTAGTTAGTTTCACTTAGAGATTGTAATTTTCATTTGTCTTTCTAGAAAAATTCAGCAAAAAAAACAAAATTTATATAAAAATAGAGCTTTAGAAAAAACACAACACACACTGAAGTCCACAAGCAACTACATAATTAGCTGTGAGCAGTGGCAGGCCAATAATAACTTTATTCAAGTCATTTTTAAAGTTTTAGAATCTTATTTAGCCGGTACCCACAAACAAATTGACATCAGCAACCAAAGTTTAGAAATTTATAGGGATTTTATTGTTACAGTGAAATTCTTACTTGCATGTGCTAATCAACCTGCTACAAGCACCATGATCAGTGAGTATAACTACCTTACCTCAAAACATGTTATCAAGTCAAGTCAAGTTGGGGAGCATGCACTGGTACAGTGCGTTGCCGCACCCACTACACAACAAAACAACTCGGGATCCCAGTTTACAACCTCTAAGGCAGAAGCAAGATCCAGTCCCACCCTCTGGAAATGACCCTCTATCTGCCACAGCCAGGTGTTTTGTAGGTGAACCCTTGGACTGGTCCAGCCACTCGGGTCCCCAACAATGAGGATCTTACAAGCTGGATCACCCTCAGGGAAACACATCACATGTCCATAGTGTCGTAACTGATGCTCCCTCACAATGCAGGTAATAGCCTTATTTGGGTCTCCATGAGTAACCGCTCATTCGACACAAAGTCAAACCAATGGAACCCAAGGATTTTCCACACACTACCAAAGGAGTTCAGTCTTCGTCATATAGCAAGACAGGAAGCACCAGGACTCTTAAAGACTTGGACCTTCGTCCTTTTGCATAGATAGCGGGAGCGCCACACACCCCTTTCCAGCGACCTCATGACCCCCCCATGCTCTCCCAATCCGTCTACTGACTTCACAGGAAGAGTCACCAGGGACATAAATGTCACTGCCAAGGTAAGTAAACCCCTCAAAAAGGTTGACACTCTCTTCGCAAACAGACACACTGCTGATGGCTGTGCCCAAGAGGTCATTAAAGGCCTGGATCTTGGTTTTTATCCAGGACACTCACAAGCCCAGACACTCAGACTCCTCACTAAGTCTCTCGAGTGCCCCGATCAGAGCCTCCCTTGACTCCGTGAAGATCACAGCATCGTCAGCAAAGTCAAGATCCGTGAATCTATCTGTTTTCCATACCTCAGAAATTTCAGAAGACATTTGTCAATAACAAAGAAATGGAATAGTGAAATTTACACTCACCTAAAGGATTATTAGGAACACCTGTTCAGTTTCTCATTAATGCAATTATCTAATCAACCAATCACATGGCAGTTGCTTCAATGCATTTAGGGGTGTGGTCCTGGTCAAGACAATCTCCTGAACTCCAAACTGAATGTCAGAATGGGAAAGAAAGGTGATTTAAGCAATTTTGAGCGTGCCATGGTTGTTGGTGCCAGACGGGCCGGTCTGAGTATTTCACAATCTGCTCAGTTACTGGGATTTTCACACACAGCCATTTCTAGGGTTTACATAGAATGGTGTGGAAAGGGAAAAACATCCAGTATGCGGTAGTCCTGTTGATGCTAGAGGTCAGACTAGAATGGGCCAACTGATTCAAGCTGATAGAAGAGCAACTTTGACTGAAATAACCACTCGTTACAACCGAGGTATGCAGCAAAGCATTTGTGAAGCCACAACACGCACAACCTTGAGGCGGACGGGCTACAACAGCAGAAGACCCCACCAGGTACCACTCATCTCCACTACAAATAGGAAAAAGAGGCTACAATTTGCACGAGCTCACCAAAATTGGACAGTTGAAAACTGGAAAAATGTTGCCTGGTCTGATGAGTCTCGATTTCTGTTGAGACATTCAAATGGTAGAGTCAGAATTTGGCGTAAACAGAATGAGAACATGGATCCATCATGCCTTGTTACCACTGTGCAGGCTGGTGGTGGAAGTGTAATGGTGTGGGGGATGTTTTCTTGGCACACTTTAGGCCCCTTAGTGCCAATTGGGTATCGTTTAAATGCCACATGCTACCTGAGCATTGTTTCTGACCATGTCCATCCCTTCATGACCACCATGTACCCATCCTCTGATGGCTACTTCCAGCAGGATAATGCACCATGTCACAAAGCTCGAATCATTTCAAATTGGTTTCTTGAACATGACAATGAGTTCACTGCACTAAAATGGCCCCCACAGTTACCAGATCTCAACCCAATAGAGCATCTTTGGGATGTGGTGGAACGGGAGCTTCTGGCCCTGGATGAGCATCCCACAAATCTCCATCAACTGCAAGATGCTATCCTATCAATATGGGCCAACATTTCTAAAGAATGCTTTCAGCACCTTGTTGAATCAATGCCACATAGAATTAAGGCAGTTCTGAAGGCGAAAGGGGGTGAAACACCGTATTAGTATGGTGTTCCTAATAATCCTTTAGGTGAGTGTATATTATATATATTGTGGCATACTTCTCTTGAAACAGCAGTGTATTTCAGTGACACAGCATTTATGTCAGCTTTATAAATACAATTATCTTATAGAAAAACGTCTATGCATGGAAGTGTCTGTGTCTGTCTGTCCAGCCCAGAAGTGCGAAGCTACAGCATGAAGCTCAAAGAAAGTGACTCTTTCACCAAAGTGAAACTGCCAAGGAAAGAAAGAAATTCGCTTAGCTGTTAATACACAAACGAGGCAAGCACATCAGCAAAATGAAACCTCCAAGAAGAGAGAAACTCGCTTAGCCACTGATAGACAATGGAGGTGAGTACATCGGCAAAACAAAACCTCAGAGAAAAGAGAACCTCACTTAACCGCTAGTGCACAACCGATGCAATTGATTGATTGAAGTGCCAGAATCCATGGTTTCTAGGGCTTTATACAGCACAGGCTGACACAACTAGTCATTAATAAATACTTTATCATTAAAGTATCCCCAGGTGGACTTATCACATTTCGGTGGTGATTGGCAATATTTTTGGTTGTGTGTGCTCTATTTTATTTATTTTATGTACTTGTTGAATGTTGTGTTATTCATTTATTTTACTCAATAACATTCTGGCACAAAATTTTTCATCATTTAGCAATGCATTTTTATTACAGTTTTATTAGTCAACATTCAGTTCTGGCAAGCACCTTCAGGAAGGTTCAGTTTATAGTACAATTTATTTAGCATTTAGACAACCTGTTTCCTGTACTGAATGCTATTCTCAGTGCATACGCACAACTAACATCTTCTGAGAGAAGCTGGAAAACTGGGATTTACTAAATCTCCAATACTTGAGCACTTTTCTATAGGAAAATAAATTAGTTGTACAGCCCTATTGATGTACAAAAATGCCCAAAATGTGTGATACCTGGCAGCTGTACAGTTGAAGATCAGCATTCAGACATTTGGGGTGCCCCAGCTATTCATGACACATACCGCTCACGCGTACTGATTTTTTAACCTTCTGGTCTGCACTCGGATGCTGTGGTATCACCTGCTGGGCCAAAGAAGGAGGTGAAAACAGCTTGAGCACTGGGTGCTTGGAATTCTGTAGTGTGGCACAGGCTCTTTTTCAGTAGCATTTGGTATAGTTTTCTACAGAAGAGAGAACAGTTTTTTTATTATTATTTTGCACAGCTTTCACAATGTTTGTGTATTATTTCTGATTTTTGAGTTTTGTAGTTCCATTGAACACAGTGATACCAGTAGTCAAGTCACTTCCAGTATTAAGCTGAAAAAGTGCCCTTTTGCTTATGGAAATCAAACTGGCTATTTATTTTAAACTAGTCATCTGCCAATATGCTGCAGGCTCTCTGTATCACAAACCTCCCTCCTTTAAGTTACCAGTTCCACGGGAGGGCTCCATAGTACCACCAACCCATTGGAACTGGTGGCATAAGTCTGCAGTGTGGCCTTGTCACTGCAATTGATTAATGAAAAGCAGAAATAAAAATCAAATAAATACCCCACACTAACACCAAAATCCGATGCCCAATTCTAAAAACAGGACATTAATTTAATAAGAACTAAAATAGACATCAAAATATGCACTAAATAATGAGTCCATTAAAAAGCTCAATGTCCTTAAAAGTCCATCCAGGCTAGGGTACATGGGCTCTTGTTTTGATCACACACCCATCCACTTGCTATTGATCTTTGTCCCTCTCTGCCTTTGGCCCACCACTGCCACCTAATGTGATGGTGTTGTGTCCAAGGAGCCTCTTGAACTCGGGTCATTGATAGTCATAAGCAAGATGAGCTGGGCAAATGAGGACACATATATCTAGACAAGGAGTAGGTGCAAAGTGCCAAGTTCTTCCCCAAAAACAACCAGTGATCCAAACATTGAAGGCAACAGTTCAATAAATAAATAACCCATAACAACAAGTGCTCGTGCAGGTTAAAATCCCATAAATGAAGAATCCATTAAAAACAAGGTTAAAACCATAGGCAGGAATTTATGCATATCTTGCACGGGGCCTTGTAGCAGAGGAGATGCACAACCATCAGGCATTGCAAACCTATCTTTATAGGCTTGGTTCCATACTGTCCATGGCTCACCAGCAGGGTGCCGCACGTCTTCTCACTTTGCTCCTTTAGCTCCTGCTGCCAGCCTTGGGTCCCTGTGATCCATGGCTCCCTGCAGTGGTGTGACCCTCAGCAACCCCACGTGTTGGCTTCACCCACTGGAGGTAGTAGCAAAGTAGAGAATGAAAACAAAAGTGAGTGCCATTATGAACAATGAGGCACATCTCCTCTCTGACACAGTAACACTGAGAACTTTCAGCAAATGACTCATACTGGGACTCCTTTATACCAACAGCAATACACCTGTATAATGTCTCACTGGGACTGCCAAGTCAGAAGTTCTCTTTCTTTTTAATTTTCTACTTTTTTCAGACCAAAGTGTGTGTGTTTATTTATTTATTGAGCTTCTGTAAAAAGCTCCTTCTGGGGATAAATTAAATATCTATCTATCTATCTATCTATCTATCTATCTATCTATCTATCTATCTATCTATTGTGGTCCCCGGCCGACGCCCAGGAGGACCGGAGGAGGGCTTGTGCCTCCTCCAGACCGCAAGGGGGCGATTGCCCTGGTTGTATTGGGGGCCACGGGTAGAGGGCTTGGAAACCCAACCCTGTAGGGGCCCGTGGCCACCGCCAGGCAGTGCCTGAGGAACCCTGGAGCCCAGCACTTCCGCCACACAGGGGTGTGTCAAAAGGGGAGTGCCGGGAAGCAGCTGGAGTCCATCCGGGTTCCTACTTAAGGGGCCGCCTCCCTCCAGTCATCGGCAGAAGCCGGGTGGAAGAGGACGGAGCTGGAGGGAGGACTAGAGGCGACCAGGAGAAAGGCACAAGGACTGTGAGGCCTGGACATTGGGGGAATCGGTGCTGGAGGCACTAGGGTTTGAGAGTGAACGGTAGATTGTAAATATTTGTAAAATAAACAGTGTGTTGGGTGTAACAACGATATCCGTCTGTCTGTGTCCGGGCCAGCGTCCACACTATCTATCTATCTATCTGTCTATCTAGTATACAAACATAATGATATGTATATAAGATGTAGTTTAAGGTCATGGATTCTCAGCCCTATCATATCAACATCAGATGAACAGTGGGAAACACTTCTGGATTAGGTACACTTGATCATTAATGTAAAACAGCATGATCTTCCAGATATCCAGTTATGTGGCTGCTGCACAATGTATAGTACTGTAAACAGCATGCAGACATGGTCAAGAGATTAATAGTTTGTTGAACAACAACTAACAATAGGCAAGATGCTTGGTCTGAATAACTTTGACTATAACATGATCACTGGGTCAAGACATGACTGTTTTAGCGTCTCAGGAACAGGCAACCCCATGGGATATACCATAGTATTTAGTGTTTACAGAGAATGATCTGATAAAAAAGACAAATCAAAAGAGAGATCAAAAAACGAATGGGCAGGCTGGTTAAGTTCAAGCTAAAGAAAGGCTTCAAATACTCAAATAGCAGCTCTTTTACAACAGTGCTGTGCAGAAGGGCATTTCTGAAAGGACAACATGTACAGACTTGCCGTAGTAGACCACACCAGATTCATCTCCTGTCAGTTAAGAAAGTAAAGATGAGACTACAGTGGTCATATGATCATAAAAACTGGATCATCCAGAAGTGTTATGAATCCTGGCCACTTTGGTATTTTCTTCTCTAAATTTTTCTGTGGCACTTTACATTTTTTTTTTCCCTTAGGCTTTAAAATATGCGGATTCCAGTTTCACTTTTACTTTGGTTGTCAGTCTTCAGCAGTCCCAGAAATTGTGTCAATAGAGCAGAATTATTTTAACCAGCTTTGCCAGTCAGTCATTGTGCAAAGTTGTTGATAACAAAACAAATCCTTTTACTATTGTTTCTTTATAGATTCTTGAGTTTATAGAATTCTGGCTGGGTTCTTGAGACTTTGTTTTTTTTTTTGGTTATGTGTTGGGTTTAGCCACACAATCATTAGTCTTTCTGGTTATGATCTGCAGCAGTTATTTTACAATTATCTCCCGGTCCTGTTATCCTTGCTCTTGTGAGCCTGCCTGTTCCTTAACAAAGCTGGCTATATAGAAAAAAAAATCAAAGAATCATAAACAATGTGAACTCTTGGATCCTTATTGCCCTGTCCAAGTGTTCAGGCTGCTGACTGTAGTGTAATGGGGTGGGGAAACATTTTCTAAATCAGTGACTCTCAATTTCAGTCTTGGAGACCCTCTGTGGCAGGTTATGGTTTAACTAGTTTTATAATCAGTGGGTCCTTTCACCTCTTACTGAACAGATTGTTCAGTTAGCTCATCTTTTTCTTCTCTTATTCTTAATTCAAAAAGTGCCATAGATTTATATTTATATAGCCTTACTGTGAATGCTTAATTGTCTTTGTGATTTCTTATTAATGTATGCTTTTCCATAGAGTTACCTTAATTGTACCAAACTAATGACAATCACAGACACACAGAACAGAACTGGGGCAAACAACCCTGAGAAAGGCTGCAGCTACTTTAGCATCAAAATCAATAACGTGCTCATTAGTAAATAATGGATAAAATAACCAGAGCCCTTGGAAAAATGGAATGAAAATCAAGATGATGATATTGAAAATCTGAATTGATACCCAAAGCAAGGAAACATTGAACTAACAGCTAACTTCATTAAGGTAGGAGTCTAATTAAAACAAGAAGTAGATGAAAGAATTCGGCACGGCCACTCTGGGGGAAGCAGTGACTAAAGGTGTCAAGGGTTTAGAATGCTGTATGATCACACAAACGACAACTCTAAAGAGTAAAGCCAAACATATACAGCCTTTAAATCCACTCCTATAATAAGGTTCTTCATTACTTGTGCACTTTAAACAACACTTGCTGTTGGGGGTATTGCTATGCTAACATGCTATCTACAACCACGTTCACGCTGCTTGCACATACAATAACTTATTTGAACTAGAAAGCCCTATATGGCCACTCAGACTGTATTTTATTTATGTTGCGGAATAATATATGAAAAGCCCTACTCTCACATAAATTGTGTCTTCCACAAGTCCTTTCCTTGCCTGCTCGGCACACTTACTCTTTTTGGCATCTTTATGTTTTTTGGTATTTTGGGAAATAGAACATCTACTTTCCATGTTTGGCATATCAATTTGCTGTTCTTGAACCCAAATACATCTTTTTTCAGAAATGTAAAGTTCTACATTAAGCGAGCACAAACACATAGTTAATTTTATAGAGACTTAGGGGCACACCTGCCACCCCAACCCAACATAGACAGGCAGAAACACAGGTTTCATCCAAAAAAATACTTTTTTTTTTTTTGGAGAAAATGTTCCCTTGACCCAGAGAAATTTCCAAGGATTGATACTAACAGTCACAACAGTCCCTTTCCACCAGACTCTTGTTGCCACCTTCTCCACTCATCCTGGAAAGCTTCATCCACCTCCTCTCAACTCGGGCTCCCCGGAGTAGTGACAGCTGACTCCCTTTATTCAAGTACCTGGGAGTGCTTCCAGTGTAACATCTCCATGACCTGGAAACACTTCCTGGTAATCAGGAGCCTAATATAAAAGGTCCCAACAACCCCTGCAACCCAATAGGACTGAGACGACGAATACCAACTCCCATACAGCTCTGTGGGAACTTGAGGTGCTGTGCCAACCCAGGGGGGGCTGCCATCTAGCGGTTTGGGGGAGGAAGTGTCCTTCATGAGCTATTTCCCCCTGTCGTTCCAATCAGGAGGTGTTCCTGGCTGCTTCTTACAATGTATATAGACGGATGAAGCATGAGGCTAAAGCAAGCCGTCTCAGAAGTAACCACCTATATATCACACTTGCGTAGTTCCCAGTTTGTAAGCTTCATTTCATAAATATAGAATGTTTGATTGGTCTGAAATTGCCTGTTTTGAATATAATTGATGATTTTAATGCCTTGAAGGATGTCTGCTCCAAAGTGCTCTTTCTACAACAATTTCCATACTGCTTAATCATGTGAGGATTTGTAAAATATAAATCATGACACCAGAAATCGTGAAAGAAATAGTAGACCCCAAGAACCAGTGTTCTAGGCTCATGTTAGGCCCCTTATTGCCAATGGAGTATAATTTTGCACAGCTTACTTAGGCATTGCTGCCTTCATGGTCATATCCTTTTCCAAATTACATCCAGCAATATAATTAGCCATATTACAACGCGAACCTCATCTCAATTTTATTTCATGAATAACAGAGACTCTGGTTTATTCCAATGATCAAGTAGTTTCCAGATTTAAATCTAACTGAGACAATTTGAGATTGAGTGAAATGAAAGGTTCACAACATGAATGTAATGGCAAGTGTTTTGCAGGAACTGCATGAAGCTATCAAGTCAGTATTGCTCAAAATATGCAACACTTTGCTGAATCCACATGTCAAAGAACACCGGATGTTCTGGCCACAAACATGGGTCCATTCTTATAGCAGACAAATAGTGGCACTGGTTGCACTGTTACTTGTGTGACTAATACTCGTAATAGTAAAAAAAGGGGCAAAAAATAGATGTTTGTGCTTTTTATTAAGGACAGACAAATATCATATACAACAGTTTGACATTTGACAAGTTGAAACTCTCTCCTCCCTATAATGTAATGTTTAAAAAATGAAAATTGTTATTGGTTATAATAAGACTTGTGTGGCTTGCAGACCTGAACCGGATGTACAGTGCTTATTTAATACACCACTAAGAAGCCTTAAACAGTATATTTATCTACCCATCAGTTATCAAATTATCTTAATTCTGCTTGAATGGAGTGCCAGTCCATCACAGAGCCCATTGAAACACAAGAACTCCCAAACTCAATTTAGAACCTCCAATTAACCTCATATGTAATCAATTTCATGTGGTTTTGAGATATGCAATACTTGGCCATATTTCTCAAAACAATTATTGTGAAAATTAATGTTCTTTTTTATTATCCATATTAAAAAGGTTCTTAATCCAAATAATTAAATGCATGAATTCAGCTTAGGCAGATACTGTATATGGAAACAATTAAAAAAACGTATCTGAGTGCAATAGGGATATTTGTAGCATGAAAAAGGAAATGTCTCTTATAAATAAATTAACTATGGTGTTCCCTTTTGAGGCGTCTGTTTGGTAAACATATATGTTTTACAAGAAACATGTAAAAAACAAAGTGATATCCAAGATCTAGTGCTGTTTCTTCCTCTTGGTCAAAACTGGAATTGAAGATGATGTGTGAAATTTTAGCCAATTGTTTTATAACAGATTACTTTCAAGGAAATAAAAGACTATATTACATATTCTGAAGCTTGGATGCCTAATTCCTGAATTTGTGTCCACTGTCTGTGTGTGTGTGTGTGTGTGTGTGAGCAGTTCAAAATCCTGAACCTTTTTTATTGTAAAACAGAAGCAGCTGCCTGAAAAGTTTTGCATCTTAGGTTAAACACTTAAGCATGACATGGGTCATAATAGGATTACTTACAGTATGCAATTTAACTTCATGTCTCCACCAGGTACATCAAGGACATTATTAGGACAAATAGTGAGGGCAGGAAATGAGAACACCATTGCTTGCCTAGCAATCATTAATTTAAAAAAAATATATTAGATGCACTCATACATATACTGTATAACAATATTAGCAATAAATATTACACCTTGGGTAGTGTGTGCATGCATATGTTTAAAATCCAGCTGTTCAGCTTTGTGAGAAAACCACAGAAGGAATCGATTTACAATTCATATTGAAATGCACCCAAAAAGAGTCTGAATACTGAATTTAAAAAAAAGCAACAGCTTGGCTCATTCCATTACCAGATGAAATAAATCTTAAGACGCTGGGCTCAGTCATTTGTCTTTGTCGCAGTTCAGACCAGGCACAGGTAAAAAGGGTCCTGATCTCTTTTACAATGAAAGAAAAAGGCCCTGGACAAAGCTAGCCCTGCTCGGCTGAAGGAAAGCAGAAATAAAGACATTTCCTTTTGGAATAAGGCAAGACTGATTGGAACTGCTTCTTTGGCAGTCATGGGACAGCTAAGTTTCTCTGTAATGTTAGATGTGAACACAAACCAGAGCATGAGTTCACTATGATATTAAACAGAGAAATCTTTTTTAAATATAATCTCTGTTGTCAATGCCAAAGAGTTGCCAGTGACAGTAAAATACTGCTGAGCTTCAATTTTTCACCTTCTTGGATGCTTTAATGATTATCTGTTGGCTTCATCCCACAGAGATTTGGAAGATGTGTCTGCTGTCTTCGGAGTAAATGAACAGATTGTTGAATGATGAAACGGTATGTCACTTTTACATTTCTCCATTTCATTCCAATACATCAAGCCATTAAATCAGGCAGCGGGGTTTCATTCCAGTCTAATTAAAAAGCCCCAAAACATCTGAGCTGCAAGTATCTGCTTGTATGTAGTCTGACTTAGCGAAATCCACCATCACTTCGTTTACTGTATTTATATTTTTAACCACTTTTTCTGTAAAGAGGTTGTGGCTTGTCATTCTTGTTGTTCTTATACTACTGTTATATTGGCACTAAATTAATCTTACCATAAATTTGTCTAACTAATACACAAATGTATAGTTTGAGGTTTCTTTAATGACTAATAGTAAATAGTTCTGAATTGTTGGATAGAGTGAGCAGCTTTCCTGATATGCAATGATTCCAATGTAATGAGACAGACACCTTTCTTTACTGTGGAAAAGTTAGAATTAGCTATTAAATTATTTTCTGGATGTATTAACATTCAATTTATCTTTGGTATTCTTTGGTTAAAAAAACCTTTTGTTTAAAAGACTGAATGTATTTAAGATTTAATATTATACTGTACTCAAAAACAACATGGAGGTATAGTAGTAAGCATTGCTGCCACACACATTCGCCCTGAGTTTGAACTCTGTACCTGGATGATATCTGTGTGGAGTCTGACCACTAACCCAGACACACAAACCCCCACAAATTATCTACGGGGGCTTTTTCCTCTCACAATTTCATTTGTGTTTATCTTCTGTAGGTGATTCTTAACTGCCCCAGTGTATGTGTTCATGCTGATGAATTGTCTAAAGTGAGTTCCTGCGTAGTGTCTATGCTGCAGTGGTTGGCTCTAACCTCTTTGACCGTAAACTGGATTAAGCAGGTTCAGCAATGTATAAATGTTTAGAATCTGATAAAAAAACGAAATAAATCATGTAATAATGAACTTTTTAGAATTTCATATTCTTGGGTAGTTCTAAAAATCAAGTAGTTGGAGAGGCACTCTGTCTGCAATGCACTGCAGTCTTGTTAGGTTAGAAGATGAAAGACAAATCCTGATAAGTGAACGATTTTGGCCAATTATGTTGTTTTTAATATTTTTGCCGGTACAGTGATGTGATTTGGGATCGTTGTGTGGTTGGTACAAACATTTTTATATATTTTGAGCACAGATGTGGTTTGGAAATCATGAATAATATGACATAAGTGGTAAATTGGGTTTGAAAAGACTGCCTGGGGAGTTTTTAAGTTAATTAATTTGTACCTTAGTTTCAGAATTGGATTTAGAGAAAGCCAAGCAAAATGACACCTTTTATTGGCTAACTACAAAGATTACAATATGCAAACTTTGAAAGCGTGCATATTGTAATCTTTTTAGTTAGCCAATAAAAGGTGTCATTTTGCTTGGCTTTTCTCTACATTCATAATGGCTAACACGGTACAACACCCTAGTACTACAGAATTTAATTTATAAGTTCATAACACTCTTAGCACTGCATAATGGCACAGTACAGTAGTTGCTTAGCACTATTTCCTCATAAAGCTATCATCCTGGGGTTGAATCCTGTGTCTGGTCATTGAGTCCAGTGTCTTGAGCTTGAATCCTACAATGGGCTGTTGTCTGATTATGTTTATCTCCAGATACTCTGGTTGTGCTCCCACATCCTAAAGAACTGTATTTTAGGTGAATCGGTTATTAGAGATTATCCCAGTGCCGCTTTCTGCAGAATATTTTCCTTATGACAGACTTGCATCCTGTCCAGGTTTGAGTCCTGCCATGTGTGATGATGACTGTGTAGTCTCCAATTTTCATAACTTCTATATTAACTGGGATTAAGAAGTATAAAAAACAGAGGTAATTTAAAAGAGTAAAGGTCACATTGTAGAATTTCTGGTCAGAGGTTTCGAATAAACACAGTGCCAGCGATAACTATTGGACTTTCCAACAAGGCACAATTGAGGACTAACTGTCATCTTATCATAAGACAGTGGTGAAATAAACTAGAGGAACATTGATAGACAGGTGGTCTTAAGCAATTGATCATGCAAGGGCATTTAAGATAGACTCTCCTCTGATAACAGTCCTTTATTACTTTTTAAACTATTTTTTTAAACTACAGGTAAAATTCTGTTACAACAAAATTTTTATTACAACAAAGTATTTTTATGGTCCTGGCAGTTTCCCCATATGACGTGAGTCTATAGAAATGTTATTACTATGAAGTACATTCAGCAGATACTTTGATTACAACAAAGTGCCCAAAAGACCTTGAAATGCCAGAATTACTCATCCGCAGAGCAGTTAGTTCTGTGGTCGCAGCTCGGTTGTGCACAACAATTCCCCAGACAGAAACATTGTAATTTTTTTCTTTCTTCGTACTTTCCTCATACTGTTTTTCTTTTTTAGCTTTTTTGTTTCCTGCAGTTTTCAGTGATACCTTTTGCTTATTGCTCGTCAACATTTGAAAAACATCCATTGGAAGTTAACTCATTGTCACCCTCCTATAGAAACGGCAGATATGAAAAAATAACTTCATATTAGAAAAAAAAAACTTTACATTTTTGCAGCTCTCCATTGCGGCAAAAAGAAAAAAGAAGTTATCAGTGAATTCGGAATTTTGGCATCAACGCTGTCAACATTCTTGAAAGCCTGAGCAAAAAAAGAAGAAAAATGTCGGGATGCAAACATATGTGAATTGCTGCATTTGAAGACGTCGAAAAATCAGTTTTTATGTGGTTCAGTGATGTTCGTTCAAGAAACATTCCTATTAATGCGGCACTCATTCAAGAAAATGTGAGGTTTGTAAACTCTCTTGGGACCTCCCCCAACTAGACAGCACACTGAAGAGCGTCCCGAAGTCTGATCTCCGCGTCTATGGAAGACTGTTTTGTCTGTTGCCAGTTCAAAAGCAGGCTTAAAGCTATGCTGCGTCTTTACGCCAAAGCAAACAGAAAAGATATCGATGGGTGATGCATGGGACATTGTAAATGCAGATAACAGGATTACTTGATCCCTGATCTGGCCACGACCCTGCCTGAATGCTGTGTCTGTGTATAGCAAAGTGGCAGAATAAATAAGTGTGCCATTCCTGTTTCAGGCTGAATAAAGCTGGTTTTGCTAAAGTACTGAGACTAAGCCTCGTGTTTTTGGGTGCAAGACAGGGAGTTATAGTGCAACCCCTGTCTTTTATGATTTGCTTCCGTGTCGCTTCACTGCAGTGCTATGAGCCTGTTTTTGCCCTGCCCCAGCAGCGGACAAACAATCTTCTACAGACACTGCAATTGCGCTTCGGGAGGCACTTCAATGTGTCATTCCCGTTGGGTGGGAAATGGGGGGTCTCAAAAGAGTTCAGAAACCACACAATATGAAGAAGAAAAGGATGATTCAGCTTCTGATTGATAACTGTGCTACCCACAACATGCTTCCACATTTAGATAATGTTCACATTGAATTCCTCCCACCCAATTGCACAGCAGTGCTTCAGCCATTGGATTTGGGCATCATTTGCACCCTGAAAGTGTATTATCACAAGGAAATGCTGAGAAAAATTCTCATCAGCATAACTTGTAGGCAGGAGGAGATTAAAATTAACGTGAAAGAAGCTATTGAAATGATTGCAAACGCCTGGGCGCAAGTTAAAGAAAGCACTATAGTAGTAAATACAGAATATCGCTACAAAGAAATATTTTTAGGTCCCTGGTAGATCATTGTAATGGAATTTTACCTGTATTTTAAAGTATTTTAGATAGTCATCAAAATAGTCATTTAAATGCACCTGGTAGGGATTCTTACAGCACAACACACATTATAATATGTCTGAAACACATTTTCTCTAAAGAGAATAAAGAGTCACCAAAGCCAAAATGGATAACATGATATGATTCAATACTGACAAATGTGACTGAAGAAGACAGAGGTACAGAGTCCATCATTTCCCTGGTACTTCACTGGCAGAAGGACACCCCATATCCAACTGTGGCTGAGTTCCTATTCTAGTTAATATGGAGGTCAAGGCTGGAAATAAAGATTCTTCATACATTCTACAGCATAAAAACAGTTGTAAGTCATCCTCTGCAACACAGTAAAAACACTGACTGGCTTCCCGATGGTGCCTGAGCATTATGAGAAAGAATATGTAGAAAATGTTCATAAATAATGAAGAATGTATATTAGAAGAAACTGAGAGCAAAACAGGGAATAACAAGTTAGAAAATGTACTCATGGAGTAACGTTCACGTGCGTTCAAAAGCTGTTCAGGCACTGTAGCCTTCAATTGACTGAACTCAGTAGGTGGGTTCTAGAACCATCTAAATCCATTTCAGGGTTGTTGGGGCCAAAGGCTACCTCAGTAAAAATGGGCAAAAGGCTGAAAACAGGCCTGGACGGTGTTTTAGCCCATCACAGAGACCAAAAATATTTACAGACTGTGAAAACTCGTAATTGCCAATTGATATAACCTATATTAAAAAAAATTAAGTAAAACCTATGTAATTAATACCTTCTTTGCTTGAGGATCTCTGGTCATAGTCACTTTCATGCATTTCAGTTATGACAAATGTTCAAGTACAAGATAAGTAAAAGGCAATCTTTATTACAGCAACTAACCATTATGAATATCAGGTGAATGTGCCACTTCGATGATAAATTTCTATTGTCCGCAGAACAGTGAATCATCATAATCTGCAGGTAATAAAGCGGTGTGTTTAGTTTAGTGTGAAGTAAATACTGAGTAAATGTTTATTTACTCTGTGCATAACAGCTTACATGCTACTGTGTACCCAGAACACAGAGGGTTTCTTTCCTCTCTTTCAGGCCACACCTCTTCATAGCAGAAAGCGGAAGCACAGAGCAGCGGCGTCTCCCACAGGCATGTAGCATTCGCAAACACCCGAGTAAGTTCAACTGAAGTAAAGCCAGCAGCTGACCAGGAGAAGTAACCGGCAGTGAGAAAGCAGTCAATCGCTCAGCGGGTGGTGGAAACTTAAAACCGTCGGTCACTTAGTGATTCAACTGAATGTACTACAAAAACGGAGAAGATGATATAAACACTACATGTAAGTTCTATCTGCTCTCTGCCCATTGAGGGCCCGTTTATATGTTGTGTGTCTTGCAGCATGTACAGTTCAGGTTTTCCAGCTGACAGTGTAGGCAGCTTCAACTGCCAAAAGTGTTTAGTTAATTTAGAGTTGGTCGGGAAAATATGCGAATTGGAGGACCACATTAGGAACCTGATAGCAATTAGGCAAACCGAAAATTGGATCGACTTGGTTTGTTTAGACAATTTGGCTACTTCTGATTCGGCTTCAATCTCTCCAGGTCCCACTGTAGTCAGAGTGCGGCCGTAGTCAGCAGCACCAATTCAGCTACAGGGCGAGTGGGTAACAGTAAGACGGGGGTCTAAGAATCCAAAATTTAGTCCCTCAGCACCCAGGTCACCAATTCGACCCAGAACAGGTTCTCAGCTCTCCAGCGCCTGTGGAAACTGAGAATAATAAAGTGCTCATAATTGGCGATTCCATAGTGCGGAATGTTAGAATTCCAAACTATGTTAAACCAGCAGTTAAATGTTAAATGCCTTGCAGGGGCCAAGATTTCTGGCATAAAGGCCATTGGACTGTGTTGCCGACGATAAAGTATCTACCTTATTGCTGCATGATATTTATTTACAACAATCTGAGGTATTAAAGAGGAACTTCATCTCTATGCACCAAAGCTAAAACAAAATGTCGGAATTTAATTGTATCTGGTCCCTTACCAAGATTATATAGAGGGATGTGATTTATAGCAGATTGCATTCCTTTCACTGCTGGCTAGAAACCTGGTGTGCAAATAAAAGCATAGCATTTGTGAACAATTGTGATGATTTTTGGGAAAGGCCTGGATTTTTCAAAAGAGATGGTCTTCATCCTAACTGGGGGGATCTTATGTATTATCCCAAAATATGGCAGCAAAACTGCCTGGTTGACTGATTAGAGCACCATCCAGGCCGCAGTCATGTGATCTTAAATCACAGGCTGTTGTTTATCCCACCTGTTATTTTCCTGAAGCTGTTACCCATAATCCCTGTTGTGGGGCATCCAGTAAATTTAGTCTTGATACAAACCATAAATTAATTGATAACCAAAAATAAGGTGTATAATTAGACCAAGGGATAAAACCAGACCTCCACCAGGGCATCTGTAATAGAAATTTAATTCAAATTAAAACAAAAATATATCAGCAGTTCAGAAAGAACCATGCAGTTTTAAATGCTGTTTATTGAACATTGCTCTCTTGGCACTAAAGCTGTTTTGGTAAATGATATATATTAAGTACAAAATCTGATCTGTGTCTTCTTACTGAAACCTGGCTTAGTAAATGTGACACTGTTCCCTAGCTGAGGCGTCACCAGATGGATACTCGTTCCTTCATAAGTCTAGAGATTCTGGTCGAGGAGGAGGCCTTGGAATAATTCATTGTAACAAAATGCAAATCACTCTAAAAATTTAGGCAACTTTACATCCTTTGAGGCATTCATTTTAAATATTAAAACAGATTCCAACACAATTATAGTGCTAGTCTACAGACCACCAGGGCCATATTCATTGTTCATGACTGAATTTAGCAACCTTCTGTCTGATTTGGCTATAAATTATGATCACGTAGTTCTGATGGGGATTTTAATGTACACATTGATGTGGAAACTGACACTTTTAGCAAATGTTTTACTTATTTGTTAAATTCAGTAGGATTTTGTCAGATTGTCAAAGGTCCAACTCATAATCATAACCACACATTAGATTTAATTATAACTTACAAAGTTGAAATTCAAAATTTAAATATTACTCCATTAAATGTAGTTATTTCCGATCACTTCTTAATTACATTTGATTTAGTTCTGCCCATGCCAACACACTCACAGATTAAAACAAAGACAGTGCGACATCTAGATTGTAATTCTGCTTCAAAATTTATAGATACCTTGAGTAAGTCGAGTGTAATTGTGGAAAACCATTTAGATCAGTTAACATCAAATGTAAACGTGGAAAACAATTTAGATCAGCTAACATCACATTATAATGTGACCTTGAGAGATGCTCTGGACACAGTGGCTCCCCTAAAAACAAAAGTGATCAAAGCACATAGAAACTCTCCCTGGTTTAATGAAAACACTAGCTCTTAAATTAGAGTGTCGAAAACTGGAGGCAGATGGAGAACAACAAAGCTACATGTCTTTCAAATTGCATGGACAGAGAGTGTTAATAAATATAAAAAAGCCCTCTTTAAAGCTCGCTCAGAATACTATTCTACATTAATAGATAGCAATAATAAAAATCCTCGGGTAGTTTAGAACAGTGGCTAAATTAACAAATGGAATTCAGATCAACAGTGCAAAATACCAACAGATATTATGAACTTCTTCAATGAGAAAATTAAAAATATAAGATCCCAGATTTCAGCATCACAGTACAAACCAAATACTAGCTTAGCAGACCCTGTCTCACATTGCATTCAGCACTTTAGTAATTTTAATCCTGTAACTGAGCAGGAAGTCTTAACTTTAATTTCTAAAATGAAGCCCACTACTTGTTCCCTAGATCCAGTGCCAACAAAACTAGTAAAAGTGCAATGGATGTTCTTGCAGCCTATTCTAAACATTATCAATAGTTTATTATTGCATGGCACAGTACCTGATGCACTAAAAGTGTCAGTCATTAAGCCATTACTTAAAAAGTCAGACCTAGGCCCACACATACTAAATAATTATAGGCCTATTTCAAATTTACCCTTTCTCTCTAAAATACTAGAAAAGTAGTGCCAGTCAGCTTCAGTCACACCTTACGCATTACAATTTATTTGAGAAATTCCAGTCTGGTTTCGACTGGTCATAGTACAGAAACGGCACTAACGCGGGTTGTAAACAACATTCTGATATCCTCTGATGAAGGAAACCATTGACCATTCTATTTTACTGCACAGGATAGAAAATGATGTTGGACTTACAGGCACTGTGCTTGCTTGGTTTAGTTTTTATTTATCAAATCGATTCCAATATGTACAGAAATGTGTTGACAGTACTCCATCATTATACACAGAAGTCAGATATGGTGTCCAGTAGGGCTTAGTACTGGGACGTTTACTGTTTTCACTTTACATGCTTCCACTGGGATCTATCAATAGGAAACATAATGTTAATTTTCACTTGTATGCAGATGACACCCAGTTATACCTTTCATTTAGATCAAATGAAGTTTCTCGTTTAATTAGTTGTGTTAGTGAATTAAAGGATGGATGAATGAGAACTACTTGTCTTTAAACACAGATAAAACAGAGATGTTAATTGTTGGAGGGAATGACGCTGATCACAACAATATTTTGTCATCATTTAACTCAGTTGGAATCACCATTAATTTTACTGAATCGGCCGGCAATCTAGGAGTTATCTTTGACTCTAGCATGTCATTTAAAGCGCATATTAAAAAGTTGTCCAAATCATGTTTCTTCCATCTTAAAAATGTTAGGAAATTAAGGTGCTTTCTAAATAAACAGGATTCTGAGAAATTAATTCATGCATTTATTTCTAGTAGGATTGACTACTGCAATGTGGTGTTCACTGGCTGTTCAAACTGTTCTTTATACAGCCTCCAGTTAATCCAAAATGCTGCTGCAAGACTTATTACAAGAACAAGAAAATATGAACACATAACTCCAGTTCTTAAATCCTTACACTGGCTCCCAGTTAAGTTTAGGGCAGATTTCAAAATCCTCCTTTTAACATATAAAGCATTAAATGGCCAAGGTCCAGCTTACTTGTCTGAACTTATCATGACTTACAAACCAGAGCACATTAAGATCTCAAGATGCCGGTCTGCTTATGATTCCAAGGATTAATAAAATAACAGTGGGAGGTTGAGCTTTTAGTTACAGGGCCCCTAAACTGTGGAATGGTCTGCCTGCTACTATAAGAGATGCCCCTTCGGTCTCAGCTTTTAAATCCTGGCTGAAGACTCACTACTTCAGTTTAGCATATCCTGACTAGAGCTGCTGATTAACTGTACATACTGCATCTCTGTTGTTAGTCATTAGCACTAAAACATAAGTAACATGATAGTTATAATTTGATACTAACCCTCACCTATTCTGTTTCTCTTCTCAGTACTCAAATGTGGCACTTGGTGCCACAGCCCTCCTGCCAAGTTGTTTTGTCTGCCTAAAGTAAAGTCATCCCTAATGGAGGATCACAGGAATCGTGGGATAGAGGGTTCCTTTCGTCGGATTAGTGCAATTTCAGCTGTGGAATGGCCAAATATGGGAGGCAGCTTGATGGATGAGGTCTCCAGGACTCTAAACAAATCCAAATTATATTATGTGATATCATCTACTGTTAAATTCTACTCCATACTTCTAAAATTTTTATTTTTATACTGTATTGAGGATTTGTTCTGTTCTGTGTATTGTATTGTATTGATCCCCTTCTCTTTGATACCCACTGCAGCCCAACCTACCTGGAAAGGGGTCTCTCTTTGTACTGCCTTTCCTAAGGTTTCTTCCATTTTTTCCCTACAGGGTTTTTTTTTGGGAGTTTTTTCTTGTCTTCTGAGAGAGTCAAGGCTGGGGGGCTGTCAAGAGGCAGGGTCTGTTAAATCCCATTGCAGCACTTCTTGTGTGATTCTGGGCTATACAAAAAATAAATTGTGTTGTGTTGTATTGTATTTGCATTGTCACAAGAATGACACAAAAACATCGTAAAGGTTTGGGGCAACCACCCGTATAATGTTCCTTGGTTGCAAATAGGAATAATTGTGAGATGATCACATGACTGAGTCTAAAACCGAACTGATGATGTGGTGATAAGATGGCGGCTTTAATGGCCAGTGGAGGAAGTGACTTCATTGGGGCCGGATCCAGAAGTGACGTCATCAGAACTGGAAGTGACATCGTCTGGACTGGATGTTGCTTCATCAATAGACCCCGGACCAGAAGTGATGTCATCAGATTCACTGGAACAGGGCGGGATTTCCTGAGAATGGTCTACGAGGGATTGAGAAACACAGTTAGTTCACCTCGCTGCCCCCTGGTCTGGCATGGAATTACTATTATTCAGGCCCTTTAGCTGGCTCCTATTTGCACATGTGTGACAGCATCTAGATAACCTTTTATTTTCATTGCTTGCATTTTATATTTTAACTGTTAGCAAGATCATTTTGATTACTTATTATGACTTAAGGCAAAGGGAGTTGTGAGATGCTGATGGACTGGTTCTCTTCCAATGACATTCAAGCAGCTGGACAGAGGGAAGCCTAAATAAAATTTGAAGTTCCTTGGTCCTGAAGGAGTAGAACATTGGCATGACTGGCTACCACTGCACTCCTCATATTTTTTTGGACATTTTTATCTCCAGAAAAAGATTGTAGTTCACTTTTTAAATTAATATAGGACGATTTAGCTTGGGCTATCTGGACTACCTGTGGGCATATCTGGCTGCTGGATTTCTTAGCACTTCAAAATCCTTTGTTTCTGGATTATTATTGCCTGTATTATTTTTTCTCCGTTACTCCATTCTGTTACAACTTTACTCCAGTGCACGGCAGATGAACTTTTGCAGCTGCGCTTTTACTCCGCTGATCCACCCCGGGAATTGTACTATCACTTGGACATTATCTGATATTCAGTTCCATTGCTGCACTGATGACACTGAGGTATTTCTATCTACCAAGCCTAATTCTTTCCTTTCTCCCTTCATCCTCTCTGAATGTCTTGCCAAAATAAAAGTGTGGTTCTCCTCCAATTTTCTCAGACTTAATAATGATAAAACAGAGGTTTTCCTCAATGGCAACAACTGAGATCTTGCTAGACTTGACAGTTTTTCTTTGAAAATTGATGAATCTACAGGTTTTCTTTCTCCTCAGGTTAAGAGCATGGGTGCCAAAATTGCCAGCAGTCTAACTTTCAAAGCACACATTAATAAAATTGCCCGGTCTGCATATATAAACTGTCTTCGTCCATGTCTTAAATTTAATATTACTGCTATACCTGTACATGTTTTGGTAACAGGTGTATAAGTCAGGGTCTGATTTTCTGATCGACTGTTTGGGTTTCAAGACCCGACTTATGCACGAGTATATACGGTAAATTTAATCTGAGTTGTTGTCTTCTGGGGCCTCATGCATAACACCGTGCGTAGAATTCACACTATAACATGATGTAAGCACAAAAGCGGAAATGTACTTAGGCACAAAAAAATACAGATGTATAGATCTGTGCGTTCGCCAACTTCCACGTTCTTCCGCTACATAAATCCCGGTCAGCATGGAAATTAACGCACGTGCATACGCCCCGTCTCCTCCTAGAATTACACCTCTTTGAATATGTAAATCATTATAAATAGACCTTAAACTCAGTGTTCTGTGAAAAGACAATGGCATAACCACGAGGAAAAATAGAACAATTTCAGCGAATACCAAGTGGAGGCAAGAAAAAACATTTTTGTTGGTTTAAACAATGGTATAAACAAAAAAAGGAAGTTGATCAATTGACATAGTGTGTTGGAGAAACTTGAAAGCTCAAGTTCACAAAGTCGCACAGTGCCCGAAATAAAAAAAGAAGTTGTCAGAGTCGTAGGCCACCGTCTGAGTTTCATATGAAAGCTTATTAGGGTACAGAGAAAAAAAATAGGCACACAGTGAGGAAAAAAGCACGAAATGTCAATTTAATCTCGAAATTTCCACTTTAATCACGTAGTTTATTTTGTCATTAAAGTAGAACATCATAGACTTCATCTTAAAATCATTTAATTTACTAGTTTCTCAAATCTCATCATAACTAAAGTAGCACGTTAAATGCTTTGTTTTGCACTACGTGCTTCTGTGCTTTGTTTCCTCCAACAGGACATAGAATCCATTACATTCGTAATATTACAGCTTTCTGAATAATTAACATACTGAGATGTATACTTGATATAATTTTCATAATGATAGGAGTTAAAGCATGTTATTAAACATGGGAACACGGTGGCGCAGTGATTGTGCACAACCTTTGATGAAATAATTTATTGCAGCAGTACTGTCTCCTTAAAACATACTAACCCCCAATTCCTGTCCTTACTTTTCTTTCTCCAAGTAACCAATCGCCACACAATCAGCTCTGTAATAGACGTTAAGCCATCTGTAAGCTTATAACGCAGATTCCTCAGAACTTTTAAGGAACATTGAAATATGTTTGTAGTACATGTTTAATTATTCTATCCTTCATGCCAGTCCCAGTGAAGCATACAGTGCGAGTCAGGAACAATCTGTAAACTGAGCATCAGATCCTTGCTAGCTTAGCGACACCATGTCCTTTAATTATTAACAATATAGATTATTTAAATGAAGTTAAAGTTTTATCTGTATAATATAATAAACATATTTTGCTGCATATCTTAAAAATGATATCGTCATCATATGTAAATATGTGCTTTATAAAGTGGCTCAGGTTGTGCCATATTATAACAGTAGTGCAAGTTTACAGTGAGGTGATTGTGCAAATAAGTACAAACATGGAGCACTTGATGGAGTGATTGATTGCGTTTAAAGCTCTTGGGATGAAACTCCTTCTGAACCACGAGGTCCGTACAGGAAAGGTTTTGAAGCATTTGCCGTGTGAGAAGCAGTTCAAATAGGAAGCATGGCTGAGGCAGCGTGTGCTTGATACTGTATACCGATAATTCTCTTTCCGATCAGCTGCTCCGAGTGGTGCAGTGAGAGTAATATGAAAAAGATGATCCACTGAGGCAACCCCTAATGGGAGCAGCTGTAAGAAGAAAAAGAAGGTGCAGTGAGAGTAACAACGCTAAAGCAGCTATGGTATTTGGAATAGTTTGACCATTCTGTGGACCATTATATTATTACAGGTTAATTACAATCAGATGCATTAAACTAATAAACAATATGCAGTTAATTTCAGTGTATTTATAAAGCTGCGTCAGTAAAGTGGATCTGAAAAAGAAAGATAAACCACACAGGAACAGTAGCACTGCTTTGACGCTGGGTGCCGCTAGTCTGCAAAACCGAGCGGAGAACGCGTACAACAGGGTATGAGCTACCGTGGAAATGTGCGTGGCCTTATGCCAAGTTTAGGATTTATACATCGTGATTTCAACGTGCAAACGTTCTTAAGCAACATTTCTGCGTGTACGCACCGTTTATACATGAGGCCCCTGGACTGTGGAGGGAACAAACAATTACATCATTCTACGTCTCATTTGACTTGTATCAAAACCAAGCCGAATGGTTGCATGTATGACAGCCTGTCTGAGGATGCTATGTTAT
Source organism: Polypterus senegalus (assembly GCF_016835505.1). Taxonomy (NCBI): domain Eukaryota; kingdom Metazoa; phylum Chordata; class Cladistia; order Polypteriformes; family Polypteridae; genus Polypterus; species Polypterus senegalus. The sequence goes on from NC_053154.1 coordinate 273,829,477, forward strand.
AAAGCTCATTTTTACTCATTAGTCATATCATTAAATGTGTTCCCTTTCATAGGATTCATTTGGTTGAGTATTAGGTATATTAAAATGAACTTGTCTCCATGAGAGTTATCTTTAAGTTTTCTAATCAGTGTGCCTAAATGTTGTTCATGTGTGATTTATAACACAACCTCCAGTGATGAAGGTAAAATAAAACATCTGAAGACTGTCATCTGGACATACGTGCAGTATATCAAACAAACTTGCCGCTTTTGGCCATCTGTCAAGACTGGATGTAATAATATTAGAAGCTCATTTTTTCTGTTGTATTTTCATGATGACTATTATAGTAATTCCTTCTGCAACTCATTTTTATGGGGAAATTAATGACAGAAAACTTTAAATATAAATCATTCATTTAGCAATCTTGATCAATCCTGTTCCAGGTCACTGAAATTCCAAAACCTAAATGAAAAGGATTGGGCCTGACAAGGTCAGAAAAGCACAGTTAAAACAAATAATGTTTAACGGAGTAAATAAGGGCACATACTCAACCTGATTACTTGACAGATGTTCATAAAAGAGAAAAAGCTAAACAATGTTTTGTCCACTTGCCTATTGCAATTTTATTGTTTTATTTGTGAAGGATTTTTTTCCAAAGTGAATGAAGGTTATGGTGTTTGTTTTCCATTTATTTCAAGAGGAGTTTCTGGCTTATAGTCTCATAGCATTATGAATTGTTTCTGTTCTGTCTAAGTTAAAATAAACAGTGGAATGCAGATGGAATGATCTGACCCAACAACTTTGCATCCAAACCCCAAATTCATACTTATGTTCTTTAACCACATTAACATAGATTACAGTGCAGTTCCTCATCAGTAAATGGGACAAAAAAAACTGAGTTACAGTATAGCAGAGGAAACACAGAGCTGAGCTTCCCAGCTAGGAATAGATAAATAAACATAAAACAGATTTTGTGGATTAATTTAATATGCAAATGTTTAATTTAATTTGCAAAGATTTTGTGTATTAATTTAATTTGTAATTAATACACTGCATACTATATAGTATTTGTTTAGTTAGTGTCTTCTTGTCTAAATTATAACTGCAGTACATTGGCTAGTACAGAAAAGTTATGGAATGGGTGAAAATGTTGTTCGGCAAGGAGGTAATTCTTTATTATAATCAGTGCCATGAAGTTCATGCCATTACACGGTTCTTCAACAAGCAAATAAGATCATAGTGTAATTTCAAACCGAACAGCGGCTGCACATGATTCTTGGGGGTACTTATGAAACTGAAATGTAAGCGTTGCCCTGTCCAGCACGTGTCTACTGTTTAAGAGGATGCCCAGTTTTGGAGGGCCTCTTAGATTTCACTTTAAATGAAATAACCATTCTGCATGACAGAGCCTCAGCAATTTGTATTGCTTTTCCCAGTTGTGGTATGGCTTTCCGGCTCTTCTTATTTCCTCTGTGGTAACTCCATTTTTAAAACAATTTTATGCATTTTATAAAAGGTCATGAAATATAATGTGTAGTTTTGTTGTGCTGATTTTCAATCTGAGACCACAAGTTGTGGACTGAATTGCCAGATTTCCCATACTCTCAAATTCCTCATAAAAACAGTTTCACTTTATTGTGGTAGGATGAACGTAATGGAATAGTGAAAGTGGGGTAGTATATATGTATGGATTCTTTCTTTTTGTCTGATTTTTAAATTTTATAATACAGGAGGTATGCAAATTAACAATATTTTTATAGTCCATATCAACAGGTGAAATTGGCCTGTTTTTGTTTGGAATTCTGTACAGCTGTTAATTATACTTGAAGATATATGTTTCAATAGTGTCAGTTATTTTTTTAAGTACTCCACAGGTAGCACAGAATATTAGCTAATATGTAGCAGTATTTCAAAACATTATTTGTATTACCATAGTGAGTTGCTTCTGCTGGTCAGCACTTAGTGTAATGAAATAAAGACCAGTTTTATTTTTTAATAGAAAAATATATTAACATTCTCGTATGGCATGGGGGCACATTGATTATCATTGCTGCCTCATGGATCCAGTGTTTCTGGTATTGTTTTAATCAAGCTCTTTTCTCTAGTTCAAGTATATTCCTTGTTTATTTAATCCTTCTGTTATTATTTAAACATTATTTTGCATATGATATATTAATTCTATTTTCAGTTAAGTTCTGTCTCTATATTACATTTTAATATGATATTTATTATTTATCAATTTTGAAAAATAATAAGATTGTATGCATTAATTTTATTTGTTTTCTGTTGTGTCCCCTTTTTGTAGAGCTTAGGTGGGCAATGCCACATAATGGTGCAGCTTCAGCACTTTGATTGATTCCTGATTATTGGTTTGTGTGTTTATTTTTTATTGCATTTGCTCATTCTAACACCACTATAATTTAAGGTAGTGAAGAATTTCTGCTTTTTGATTCTTAGGTTTTGTTTGTTTTTTGGTTTTGCTCTTATGTTTGCTTTTTGTAGAATCCTTTTTTACTCGCTTAATACAAGAGCATTTTTTACAGTTTTCCTCTCCCCCATTTGTGGAAATTATCTTATTTGAACCTTTATCCATTTATTTACTGCTTGTGCGTGCAGTAAGACTGCCTTTAGAGTTTGGGACTAAATTGCCTGAGATGTTGAGACCTGGGGCTTCATGCATAACACCGCATGTTGCACTCACAGTAAAAAATGGTGTATGGACAAAAGTGGAAATGTCTGTACGCACAAAAAAATTCAGATGCATGAAACCGTGCATAAGCCAACTTCCACACACTTCTGCTCCATAAATCCTGGTCAGTGTGAAATGTTGCACCACTCCGACTCCTCCCAGAATTATACTCCGTCGAAGAGGGGCAAATGAATCTAAATAAATCCTTAAGTTCATCATTTTCTGAAAAGACATGGCAAAAGCACATGAAAAAAAGAATTTCAGCAAATGCAAAGTTGAGGCAAGGAAAAACTTACTATTTGTTGGCTTAAGCAGTAGTATAAACAACAAAAGGAAGTTGATCTAGAGATAAAGAGTGGTGGAGACACTCCAGAGGTCAAGTTCAGAAAGTTGCCAGTGCCTGAAATAAAAAAGAAGTGGTCAGGTATCAAAGTTGACATGAAAAGTCTGCTGAGGACGTGACTCCATATGTTAATGGTGCTGCTGCAACAACAACAACAACATTTATTTATATAGCACATTTTCATACAAACAGTAGCTCAAAGTGCTTTACATAATAAAGAATAGAAAAATAAAAGACACAATAAGAAAACAAAATAAGTCAACATTAATTAGCATAGAATAAGTAAGGTCCAATGGCCAGGGGGGACAGAAAAAACAAAAAATACTCCAGACGGCTGGAGAAAAAATAAAATCTGTAGGGATTCCAGACCATGAGACCGCCCAGTCCCCTCTGGGCATTCTACCTAACATAAATGAAACAGTCCTCTTTGGATTTAGGGTTCTCACGGAAGGACTTGATGATGATGGTCACGTAGACTTCTGCCTTTTAATCCATCCATCATTGTTGGAGCATCATGAAGCTTTGAGTAGGTGGAGGTGGCGCAGGCCACCACCACAAAGAAACCGGAAAAAGAAACAGAAGAGAGAGTAGGGGTCAGTACGGATTTTAGAGCCACCATGAATAGTTATTATGAAGAATTGAACATACAGAGTGTCAGGATTAAGTTAAATTAAGTTATATTAAAGTTATAAAAAGGCCATGTTAAAGTAATGTGTTTTCAGCAGTGTTTTAAAGTGCTCTACTGTATCAGCCTGGCGAATTCCTATTGGCAGGCTATTCCAGATTTTAGGTGCATAACAGCAGAAGGCCGCCTCACCACTTCTTTTAAGCTTTGTTCTTAGAATTGTGTCTTAGAAGGAGACCTTCATTTGAGGATCTAAGGTTACGATTTGGAATATAAGGTGTCAGACATTCCGATATATAAGATGGGGCGAGATTATTTATAAACCATAAGCAGAATTTTAAAGTCAATCCTGAATGACACAGGTAACCAGTGTAGTGACATCAAAACTAGAGAAATGTGTTCGGATTTTCTTTTCCTAGTTAGGATTCTAGCAGCTGCATTCTGCACTCGTTGCAAGTGATTTATGTCTTTTTTGGGTAGTCCTGAGAGGAGTGCGTTACAGTAATCTAGTCTACTGAAAACAAACGCGTGAACTAATTTCTCAGCATCTTTCAAGGATATACGAGGTCTAACTTTTGCTATGTTTCTTAGGTGATAAAATGCTGTTTTAGCGATCTGATTAATATGCGATTTAAAATTCAGAGTACAGTCAACAAAAACGCCTAACTGATTTCTCTAAGAATAACTAAAATACTCCTAAACTCCTACATAACCACTAAAATTTTGATATATCAATAATATTAAACAGTTCATTTATGCATCATCAAAAAATGTTAATAACCTCATTAATAGGAGGTCTGTACTTACTTCTGCACATTTGTCTTCATTTGGGATACGAGACAGAAACAGAGTATTCACTGATGGTGTAGGGCAAAGGTTCACCTCTCAAGTAGTTATGAAACTTACAATAAAAAAGAAATTGCACTACTTTTTTTCTACCTTTTAGGAGCCATTTTTCAAGATCACACAGATATTTACTGATGAATGTAGATGTGCATTACAGGGTTAATTGGTTATAGTGTAGAGCCATTTTTAATTTTTTTAAGCATTATAGTGAGAAAACCATCTGGATAATTCAGATAAAGAAAACTGTAACACTTTAGTTTAGATACGGCAACAATGCATCTATTACAATTATGTAAGGAGACCTTAGCATACACTTCTTTGGGTTTTCATAACACTTGCAAAACATCAGTGTTTCTTCATCTCTGCAATGGGGCTGACCAACAAAACTTCACTTTGGAGGGGTCAGAGGTGGCTTAGCTGAGACAAATTTCTCTTGATATTACATTTTTAGTACAAGACCCGTGAATCCTTCATATTAACCAGTAATATTACCATCATGTTGACATGCCGCACACATGCTACTGATGGTTTTAAATGTTATGAAGGCCAAAAGAGGCCTTTGTTAAAGTCTTGTTACATAACAGTAAATGAGTATTAATAGAGGCATTTTTGCTGTACCTAAACTAAAGTGTTACCAAGGAAGGTTGGATGAAGAAAGATGGCAGTATACAGTACTGTGTGTGTTTACACATGTTTTTAAAATGGCTAAATTAATATAAACATAGTTGTATAAACTTACACAGTAGAATATCCATCTCTACATTATCTAAACTTCTTTAATCCGTTGCAGGGATTTCAGAACTTTGTCAAAACTTTTCATTTTCCATTATAGTTTTTTTTGGGGAAATGGCACAGATTGTGATATTCGTTTTTTGTTTTGTAGTTGTTTTAAGTTAGCTGCAAAGGCCTCACCATTTTTGTTTTCCAAGGGTGCCGTCAGTTAATGGACTCCCTGTATGCTGTACCACAGTAAGAAGGTCAATTGTCATTTGAGATTGCAGACTTCACTCCACTCTTTTGTGTGTTACTTTGCATACGTTTGCCAGTTTATATCATTTTGCTTTGTTTCTTCTACTCCATTTTGGTTTTCTTATTTGTTTTATTTGACTTCCTGTAATTGACTTTGGCCTGTTTCTTGACCGAGCCTATTGTAACTTGTTGATTCTAAACATCATGCCGGAACTGAAAAGAAATCGTAATGGGACAACTTTCATGGATGGTAGAAACTTTAACTACAGTTAAGAAATGTCAAAATTCAGGCTGGTTAAATAGAAAACTTGGAAGATGCAAAACTAAGTGAAGAACTGTCAAGCGTCTTTGAATGAGGTTGAATTCCCATATAAGCAATTTGATTTTGTTAATGGAAACTGAGCCCCAGTTTCTCACTAAGGTTACAACCAGCTGGCTGTTTTTGGCTTCACTCTTTTCAGCACATTTTATTCTAAATAGAAACCCCACAGAGCAACTAACCGCATGAACATATGGCTTCAGGTTCAACTCCTTAGTTACTCCTGTGGTTAAGTGACCATGTTCTTGTTTTATTGGGTTCTCATGTATGTAAACTGGGAGCGGATAGGATAGGGAAACAAACACTATATTTTGAAACCCACTTAATCCAGACCAGGGTTTGCTGGAGTCTCTCCCAGCTCGCACAGGGCACAAGGCAGGAGCAAACCCTGGAGAGGGTGCCAGTCCATCTCAGGGTGAACACACACTCACGCACCAAACACACATTAGGCCCAATTTAATGGTGCCAATTCAAGTAACCTGCATGTCTTTGGACAATGGGAGGAAACTGGAGCACATTGGACACGAACTATGGTGTCCTTACTACAAGACAGGATCTCTACCACTGTGCTGCCATGCTGCCCTCTAAACTACTATATAGAGAATATTTGTTATAAAAGAAAATCAACCAGCGGAGTTTATTTTGTCACCCATGGGAGTGACAAATGAAATACACTTAAGGTAATTTTGAATATTTCACTTTATTCAAGTCAATGTTAATTTCATAAAGCAGTACAGTTTTCTATTCATGTACCCCAGTTGTAGTCCTATCTGTCTTCATTTTAGAAGGTAATTAAATTTTTCTTTGTATTTTCACATGGGCTTTCTATACAGCATCCACCTTTTTTAATTGATCATTTACTGTGCTTTGTAATCAGTAAATTTTAAATCCAGGACTTATTTCTGTAGTGTGCTTATATCTATGTACAGCTCACAGAAGACACGTTAGATTTCACAACTTTAAATCTTGCACATATATTCCCAAGCAATGTATAACTGAAGCTAAGCAGCATCCAGAAATGAATGAAGTGAATCTCTCTCTATATAAAATGCAATGTCTGTCTGTCTGTATGTTTGTCCGCTTTTCACAAGAGAACTACTTAACGGATTTAGATCGGTTTTTTTTCTAGAATTTGCTTGAACATTTTGATTGATGTTTCGACTACACTCAGCTCACTAAGAATCATAGCTCACTAGCAGGAGTGATATATTCACGCTAATCCAAGACAGAGGCTGCGGGTGTGAGGGGAGGAGGAAGCGTGATGTCAGGAGTAGGGAGCCAGGCAGGGCCCTCCTCACTGATCTGTTTCACTACTACGCGGGTGGAGCTGCAGGGAACAGCTGGTATACAGATAATAACAAACATACACCAAAAACTCCGAATGGACATCCCACATAATGCATACAAATTTTAAGGCTGATGCAGAAGTGTGTGTTTATAACCGTTTTGGCATTCAAGCATGTAATCCATTCCCTTCATCTTCATCGCTCGGCAAACCTTACATATTTTTCGTATTTATTAATCTTTCCCAGTTTTTATACATGGCCAAGCTTATGCTACTTAGACTAGAGCAGTGGTTCCCAACCTTTTTTTGGCCATGCCCCACCTAGGCCTCTCAAAAATCATCATGTCCCCCACTGTAACATATACCTTATTCTTATTATTACCTATTCAAAAAGTGAACTCCTACTCTTATGAAGGAAGCCCATAATGTCATTCATTTGGTCTAAACAAGCTTCCAAACAACATGGAAACGAAACAGGGAAAGAATAGTTGAAGTACTGACAAAGAAATCAATAAGGAAAAGAAAAAAATATATAATATGGAGTTAGAGGAAAGTACAGTTTTGAAAACATATAATAAGAGACATGATATTCATAAATATAAAATAACTTTAATGATAGCTTTTCCTGTAATATTTTGATCATTTTATATTTTTGTTATATTGCAACATTTTATAATTATTGTGACAATTCATATTATTTTAATGGTAAAAACAAAGTAGAAAAACCCAAGCCGGTTGTAAAATCATAAATTAAAGGGTTCTTCACCAACCCTTCTATGTTTATATAAATATATAAATGTCTCTGTAAAAAATAAAAAAAAATCATTTTTAACAGACAATTTCTGTTTTTTCATTTTATAAATTAATGTACCTAAATTCTGAAATTGCCCCCCTAAAAAGTCTAATTGCCCCCCCAGTGGGATGTGCACCTCACATTGGGAATCACCAGTCTAGAGCAACTTCAGCAGCAAAAAAGAAAGCAAGGAAAAAAACAAGGAAAGTAATTCCCTATAAAGACTATTGTGTTTAAGGAAGTATTTTTGGTTATTTAATTCAACATGGAGTTATGTAAGAACACCAGTATTTAAGCACACAAGTTATATATATATATATATATATATATATATATATATATATGTGTGTGTACACATGTAGATTATCCATTTTCTCATCCTACGTCTTTGTTTACAGCTGTAAGTGCTGTGCACCCATCCAATATCACTGCCTTATTTCCATGGACGACAGGATGTGCTGTTACAGCTAATTTTGATGATAAGCTCTATTTCCCTACAGTACTTGTAATGGAGAAACAAATTGAGAAAATGGTTGATATTTTTCCAGGCTTGATGCATTCAAAGAAAGCCTTTTTTCTAAATAGTGATGGGATAAAATAACAGGACCAGATCTTGTCTTTGTAAATTTCTTCTTTTATTTAAGATGAGACACAGTATTGGCATGATACCACACCACAGTGGAAATTTTGATAGCTGGATGAAAATTAAGAAGAGCGTGAGTACATTTGGACTCCACGTAACACATAACTTTTCACACAACCTGACAGCTGGACCAGATAAAAGTTCATCTATTAAACCAGGAAATTACAAATGTGATGAACCATTATACACCTTGTGCGGTCTGAAAAGAAATAAAGTTAACAAATTAACTTAAAAAGAGTAATTCTTAACAAATTTCAGTAAAACATTTGCAGGTGCACCACTCTGGCAAACACTAGATTGGACAATGACTTGTCAATTCAACTGAGATACTAAATTAAATCATTTGCTTTTTTTTTTTTTTAACTTTGGCTAATTCATCTGTTGCCCTGCACTCACATCTGGATCAGATGGAACTTTGCATTATGTGCCGAGATGGGATGCAGATGTTCTTTGCGCTGACTGCTCAATGTCTCGCTTGTAAAACTCTCCTCTGTGTGCTTTGTTGTCAGTTGTGTCCCGGGGGATGGGCTGATGGGATTAGAAAAAGGCTAAAAGGCCATTGAGGTTGACTTCACTTGAGGGCCTTGAGACAACCCTGAGAAAAAGCAGATTTTTGGGGTAGCAAAACTACAGCTCTGTCCAAGAATAATTTGGAAATGCCTAGTGCTAGGCTGTCAAGTAGTAAATTAAATTGTTCAAATACAGATGAGCATTGATGTCTTTGGGGATCAGGTCTCCAAAGTGGAGTCAACTTGCAGCTGATATTTCATGCTATTGTCAAAAAAAATACATTTTTGTTAAATGATCATAATGATCATCCAACATAATACAGTTTCCAGGGCTGACCAAAGTTCCCGCTTTGATCAGGTAACAGTGTAGATCCCTAGTAGCTGTACCAGGAATTGTAGACATATGAGGGTGTACACCTCCTGACCTGTGATACCTAACATGAGGAACTGGGATTATTAGGAATTACAAAATATTTATAGGAAATCCTGAGGTGAGTAACACACACTGGTGGACAGGCCTGTTGATTACAGCCTACCACGGGGATACTCCTCAATGGGTACACTTAATAATGGTTCAGTCAAGTAGATACACTGCTGTTTTTTGATGAATGAACAGAAAATGGTACTTTGGTCATGTTGATCTGATAATGGTTAGGATGATGTCATACAAGATAACTTTATGAAATACTAGGTGGCTTTGCCCCCTGCTCACTTCGCTCACCACCCCCCGTGTTTGGTTTTCCAGATACACATATTTAAGATTTTTTTTTTTTTTGAATTGTTGCTATTTCATTAGTTTCACTTTTATTTCAGAATTTCTGTAAAAACAATACTTGGAATCTTTGGAGTCCCAATATGCTGAATCTTTTAAAAGAGGTCAGTGAGACATGTGTTTAATGACTTTGTACCATAATTCACGGATAGGTTTCTCTGTTTGGAATTTTAGCACAGGCAAAACGATCCACATCATCAGCAGTTAATCATTTTTTTGCTACCAGTTTATATATTTTTATTGAAAACTATAGTTAAAATTCCACTCATGCTTGTGTATAAATAATGTATAGTTTGGCCAAAAAATGAAATCCCAGTACACATATGCAGGCACAGTGGTCTAGTGTCTGACACTTCAATTTCCACCTCCAAATCTGTGTGCAAGTTATCATGACTGAATCTATCTATCCTTAAAGATGACTGAATGTGTCAAAATTGTTACATCAGTGAGACTAACTTCTTATTTTGGGGGAAATTCAAGAGGTTTCTTATAAACAGAACACGAGTCAATTCTATAAAATGTAAGAAATCCTTATAGAAAAAGAAGGACTAAACAAACTTGAATGTGAAATTAAAAAACTGGGTCAAAACCAAAAAGAATTAAAAACAACTTGCCAAAGAAACTAGCTTTGTAAAGCTAACAAAAGGTCTTTCTGCCGTAAACAAATTTCAAAGAAAGATACAGCACACACTCAGATTTAAGTAAGACGGCTGCCAAAAACAAGTGACTACACTATGAGAAGTTGCATACGTGCACACAGCTACACCTCCATGTTTGTTATGCAAGATTCAAAAGGCAAAAGTAAACAAAAGAGGGCAGTTTATTTTTATTTTTGTAACTGCAAGCTTAACCCTTTTCACTGTGCAAGGCAAAATAACACATCTATAAGCAATTCTGGATCTGTAGCTCTAGGCATCTTGAGCCATTTGCCAGAGGCTGCACCTTTCCTTAAAACTAAGTCCATGCATCTCTTCTCTCTTTCTTGAGAGCAAGAGAGAACTTTCTTTGGAACTGGAAGACGCTCATCCTCAGGAATTTCAGCTAGACACCCTGAAGCAGCTCAAATATCCTCTCTTCTAAGCTTAAGCTCTGTGCCAGTGACTGAGTGCAGTTTGGGAGAAGACCCCACACTTCAAGAAGGGAATTTCAGTATCAACTGTCAGAAAGAGTCTCATTTTTCCTTGACATGACAGAAGACACGCCAGAGTCTAATATCAAGGTGAGGAAAGTAATCAAACTTCCCCACTCTTAGCCTCATTCCTTTAACCGTTAGGTCAGATGTCCTGGTAATCTTCTGTTATTCCTTTCCTCTGCCCTCTGTGAGCTGCAGAAAGACAATCAGTCCATTTCTGCCTGCCTGCCTCTTTTTCTTCCTCCTGGCCCTGTGCCCTGTGTCCTGTAAGATGTTTGCAATTGATCTAGCAAAGTGCCCACATCATTTCCCCTTCTTTACAACAGTTAACAGCCCTACAAATGGTCTGCTGGCTGCTTGAATCCTTCTACACACTTCTACATTAGTGATATGGTCCTTGTAGGAGATGCGTAGGATCTTAAAATAACATATTACTCCACTCTAACTCGGCATGAAACACCACACAGCACTGGACATCATCATTAAAGGCTTAGAGTTGTAACACTTTATCAACGCCAAGATAAATTATAGCTCAGCTAAAGACTTTACTTTTGGTTATTGTTTGATTGTTACTTTGACAAAATTAGATACAAAGTCCTTGTGTCACAGCCTTATGCTTTAGCTCTCTCCCCACCATCATTGGAGCAAAACCAAGCTAACTGTGATGTGACACGGAAATCCCAAAAATGACACACGAAATGAAAGAAAATTCAGAAAAATTATAAATGAAAATAGAGCTACCAGCAGCTTCTGTGTTAGCATGTCAGTCTGTGTCATCTGTGTTTCATCCTGTCTTTCATACTAATGTACAGTATAAGAAAGGATATTTCTGTAATCATTGCGTGTGTCCATAAAATGTATTATTCTGTTTCCTATAAGAAGTCTCAGTTCATCATTGTACCCTATGATCCTAATGGATCATGGGGTGAATAGTGCAAATATTTTTTCTCTTGAGCCATGTGGACTTCTTTTTGAACATTTAATTCAGTTTATTCCCAGATGCTATATAACTGTCTTTTTTGCTGTCATCCACTTTTCCTCACTCCCTAGGCTCTTCCTAACGTTTCTGTATTTATTAATCCATTTTCATCTCTCCTGCATACATGGCCAGATATTTGGTAGAAAGTGCATATGGTTTAAATGCTTTATTACCTTCATATTAAACTAATGGCTGGGAATCTCATCCACAGAGAAAAGTAAGGAAAATAAAATATGAGGCAAATGGTTTAATTAATCATTGGCATTGCCTAAGTCAAAGCTAAAATTATTTAAAAGACTGGAAACCTCAAGCAATTCATTCTTTTCACTCACATTTTTTTTTTTTTTTTGCATTGGCTTACACTTTTGCACTATGTGGTTACGCTTCTTTTGCACTATGTCTATGCACAATATGTTCTTTATTGTGTTGAAAAGCAAGTGGACTTATTCCAGGGCTGAAGGTAATGGATTATGAGGAAATACAAAAGTGTCTGAATTTTTTTAGCCAAACTAAATTAAAAATAAAGTCCCCACATCTCTGTTTTAATTTGTCTTAAATGTGGAATATGTGTGGTTTGATGCAGTTGAAAATGTAGTGAGGAATTTATAAAAATGTCTGCAACGAAAAAAAAAGATATCCCAATATTTTTTAAACAATGCTGTTCCAACAAAAATTTGTGCTGTGCATGAATGATAAATGATAATGATACCTAATCCTGTTGAAATAGGAATGATAAATTCATTTTTAAACCTTTAATAGCTGTATTGGGCTGAAATATAAATGTAACATTGTAATTACAATATGTGAACAGAGAAATAATAATGAAAAGGCTGTAGTGTTCTAGTAACCAAGAAGTTCACTTAAAAGTAGAAAGAAATTTTTTAATTTCTCACATCTGATAACCTCTATGTTTCTTAGGATGTTAATTCACCTGTTAATGGTCAAATTTTAAGAAATATAAGGAGCGTGAAAGGATCTTTGTGATAGCATTCGCCAGGAAAGTCATTACATAATGTAACGAAACACAGAAGATTTTGTTTAAATTAAAAATATACTAATATGTTGGCACAAGTGTGGAATGCTCGGCAGATAGATAGATAGATAGATAGATAGATAGATAGATAGATAGATAGATAGATAGATAGATAGATAGATAGATAGATAGATAGATAGATAGATAGAAAACAGGTACTACAATACATGATAGATAGGTACTCGATTTGCTTTATTGCTCTCTAAGGGGAAATCCAATGATGTTTCTCCATGCTTGGCTGTTATGTCCTACTGATAATGGAAAGATCACATTTCCACAGAGTGTTTAAGATGTGACCTCACATGTACAACTATAGCATAACTTGCACCTTTCCATAAATTTAAATGTCCTTTGAGCCTTTTTATTCACTTCTAACACTCTAAGGCTGTACACAGTGGTGATTACACCAGCACACCTTTATTTTCTGATGAGACATATTGTCTTGTGAATACCTGTGTGTAACAACATCTGACATTTCCCTTCCTTCAAAATGGCGTAGCAGTGGTGAGCCTTGTTGTTTCACAACTCTGGAATCATGCTTTTTCTGGAGGTTGCAGGCTTAACCTCAAGGATGCTAATTTTGATCCCACATCCCCTAGACTTGACAGTTAGATTATTTGCCAGCTATAAATCAGCCCTGTTTGATTGTACCCTGTGATAGACTGGTACTTAGCCTTGTACCTGATCAACCCAAATAACTCATAGCACCTTACATTCCTCACCTGGATCAGGTAGGTTCAAAAGTGGATGGATTTTCCTTTCTGTTTATACACTCTTGCTATGAAATGTTTTTGTCAAATATCAGTGTAATGCTCTCCTCATCCATCTGTGCTGAATTAACCCACCCTTCTTAGTTTAATACGATCTGAAAATGTAAATAACCAGATTATTTTCTGTAAATAAATTTAAATGAGGAGCCCTGCTTTGTTTATATCGTCTCTTCACTTAAAAAGATACATCCTCATAAACCACTGATTTCTGAAAGTGCAGCTTGAACATACCAGTGACTAGTGACTATTCAATTGGGAAAATGGTGGGGATGACACCCCAGCCACTTAGTGCTGACACTGTGTGCCTCATACAGAGCCATTCCCAGAAGGTTGCAGCTTACAGCTGAACTCAACAAATTTTCATGCACCTTGCTGTAGCACAATTTAATTCCATCATGTAGCAGTTTCTTGGCCTACCAAATGCACTTTGGGATTCAGTCCCATCTCAACAGATAAATATATTGATGGAGATTTTACTTCTTCCTTAAGTTGGTTATAATCTCGGTTGAAAAGGAAAGATCCTTAAAAAAAAGTGTCAGCTTTTCATGAATGTTCATTATTAATAATTTGCAGATCAGAAATATACAACCATTTGAGCAAAAAGTTAAAAAGAAGCAGATTCAACAGTTCGGGAGAAACAGGCCAGTGCTGAAGTATAATAGTTCCTGGGTGTTTTGGGTAATTACACATGAAAAAGAAAACTAGCACAAAGGTGGTTTGGTTTATAGTTTGCTTTCTTCTAGTGGTAGTACAGCTCTGCTGTTACATGGGCAGTTTAATGATGGATTGTATTACCAACTATGGTGACTCACTGTATGCCCCATTATTCTAGTGTCATTCTTTGTCATGACCTTCATACTTTGATCAAAAGGTTATTTTTACCTTTGTCTCCCTTTTCAAGCTGATTGTATTAAAAGTGGTAAAGTTAAAGCCTGAGTTTGCACATTTAATTATTTGCAAATGAGTGATCTGAAATGAATTTCTAGTTATTTTATATGCATTTCCCCCCCATTCTACTGATTAACCTGCTGAAACTTGAAATTATTATTTTATTAATGATGCACTTTCTCTTAATTCATCAGTTAAACAATGATTTAGTTAATTAATAATATTTCAATTAATTTTATGAATCCATTTTATTCAGCTATTGAATATCAAACCATCACAGGCACACCCACCCATGAGGTCACCTACACTTATTCACTTTCATGGACCAGCATGCCACTTAACTTGAACTCTTTAAACTATGGGAGCAAAGCTAGAAGGACATGCAAATTCTACCCACAGTGCTCCCCTATCTAAATATTTATTTTATATCATTCTTGTAATCTCATGCACCATTATAAGGAGCTTTGCAAACAATGCATCAGTCAACTGTACATAGGTACCTGCTCAATGCAACCTTCTGTCATTTATTCCATAGTGTGTAATTCCAAAAGAATAAGTCATTCAAAAGCAAAAGACAATGGCAGAGTCGTAAAAGAAAGACAAAACTTCAGAGTACCAAACTCTAGATGAAGAAAAGCACTCGAAGAAATGGCATCCACACAGATTAATTTCTTTAATGTGGACCGCACTCCACTTCTGTTTCTCCAGCTCATCCCCTCATATGATTGACACGTGCTAAGATTTACCTGGTATCACATCCAGATGGGCGAAATCCAGGACAAACAGCAACTTAAAGAAATAATAATAATAATAAAACTGCTCAGTGACTAGTCCAGAACCTTCAATGTCATTATTGAAAACCTAAAATCTTAAATTATATATATATGGAAGCTAGTAAATCACATAAATTACTTTTTTACTGAATATATACAGTATGTATATATGGCACTCTGTCTGCTGCTTTGTACCCACTACTGGCTGATATTCTTCAGATTCCATAAGGCTGAACTGGAATAAGCAGATCTGAGAATGTTATAAATTTATGTTTTATAAAGACATCATTACATTTCCAGTGGTCAAAAAGAACTCAAAATAAAGTGAGATGGTTGGAACTCTATGCGGAATTCCATTCTACATTAGGTGATTGATTTTTGTTGGTGTGCCAGTCTACTGCCAACACTAACAGTAAGCACAAAATTAGCGTTGGTTTTCAGTAATATGTTGTCATCAGGGTCTCAAAGGTTATTGTGAAAGTGTTTTTATGTATGTTGCTGGAATGTGGAAACAGCAAGTGGCTACAATTCCTTGTCAGGGATGTTTATCTCCTGGCTACAAGTGGAAAAGTAAGATTTGTCATTTCTAGTCCTGACCACACTTTAATTTTTTTTTGTTTCATTCAAACAAGTCCCTGTAAACTTGGCTGATTGATGACATCTTTGAAAAAATCTGGAAACTCTTTCCTAGAGATAAGAGGTAAGTTTAGTTGAGTTGGTTGGTAGAGAAGATCTAGTCTATGTTTTAGTTTTAGTAGAAAATGGCTAGAAAATGCTTCCAAACTATGACTTCAGCAGCAGAATAGAAGGCT
Organism: Polypterus senegalus; assembly: GCF_016835505.1. Taxonomy (NCBI): domain Eukaryota; kingdom Metazoa; phylum Chordata; class Cladistia; order Polypteriformes; family Polypteridae; genus Polypterus; species Polypterus senegalus. Next base: position 273,845,636 of record NC_053154.1, read on the forward strand.
TTTGCTATTCAGGAACATTAGGGGAGGTTTTGGTGCTACAGAAAGATAATTTATTTATTAATTGATCAATTTTACCACTTAATTCATTTTATAGTTTTGAGGAGAGGATGTCTGTCCTAGCAGTATGTTGTGTGGTGATTGGAGCAGGTTTCAATGGACATGTTGGTCAAGAGAACAGAGGGGATAAGGGGGTGATTGGTAGGCATGATGTCAAGGAGAGGAATGCAGAAGGTCAGATTTTGGTGGATTTTGTGAAAAGGATGGGAATGGCTGTGGTGAATATGTATTTTAAGAAGAGGGAGGAACATAGGGTGAAGTACAAGAGTGGAAGAGGATGCGCACAGGTAGATTATATCCTATGCAGGAGTGTCAGTCTAAAGGAGATTGTGGACTGCAAAGTGGTGGCGGGGGAGAGTGTAGTTAGGCAGCATAGGATGGTGGTCTGTAGGATGATGTTGGAGATTAAGAAGAGGAGGAGAGTGAGGGAGGAGTCAAGGATCAAATGATGGAAGTTGAAAAAGTATGATTGCAAGGTTGAGTTCAGGGATGAGGTAGGACAGGCACTGGGTGGTAGTGAAGAGATACCAGACAGCTGGGCAACTACAGCAGAAGCAGTAAGGGTGACAGCAAAAAGGGTGCCTGGCGTGACATCTGGACAGAGGAAAGAGGAAAAGGAAACCTGGAGGTGGAATGGCGAAGTACAGGAGAGTATACAAAGGAAGAGTTTGGTCGAAGAAAAAGAGGGATAGTCAGAGAGATGCAGAAAGACAGGAATACATGGAGATAAGGCAAAGAAAGAGGTGCAAAGGCTAAAGAAAGGCATATGATGAGCTGTATGAGAGGGTGGACACTAAGGAGGGAGAAAAGGACCTTTACCGATTGGCTAGACAGTTGGAATTCAGGCCTGTATTTCCATTACATAAATCTGGAGGAATCCACCAGGAGGCAGTGTGAGATATTATTATGGTGAGAACAGGATTAGCTTCACTGTGTTGTGAATTGCCAGGAACATCCATTAAATTCCGAGGACACCTCAATATTTCTGAAAAGGATGTTTAATGATTAAATCCATTAGTCCAGGGATTTGTCCATTTCAGTTAGCATTGGGCACGAGGCTGAAACAATCCCTGGATGAGGCATCAGCTCATCGCAAAGTGAATACAAGCACTTACATACACTAGTGTAATTTTAGTGTAACCAAATCTGCGTATCTTTGGGAGGAAACCGGAGCACACTGAGCAAACCCAGCAGGAAAACATGTAAACTCCAGGCCAGGAATATCAGCAACGTGACTCCCTTCAAGACAGCAGCGCTATCGCTCCACCACCGTGCCACCCCCATGTGTGTAATTATTAACAGTATTCATTATTTAAATGAAATTACCAATTTATGTGTAAAATGTAACATACATAATTTAATGCATTTCATCCTGAAAGTGATATCAAGTATAAATCTAAGGATTCTAAATGTGCCGAGAGTTGAAATATCATACATTTAATGTGCTCAGTGTGGCGATCTATTGCTATTTGCAGCTGCTGTCAGGACCGGAGGAAGCCCTAGAAAAAAAGACGGCAGAGAAGACGGTATGTGAGACTTTAAAAATGTATCGTGTCATTATGATTAGGAATATGCGACGCTTGAATATAAAAGCACCACGAATGCATCTGTATGTCGGCATTTTGCTTCACCACATCGAACCATTCATCAAACATTGAAGCGCGCACACCGATCTTGTAGGATTCGCAAAGTGGCTTTCTGTCACTTGTAGACAGTAACCAGAGACTCTGATGTCACATTCTGACTTTTAGCACACTACGCCCCCCGACTTTTTGCTGGTATTGCAACTTGTGCACACGTCGCGTTAATTTCTGAGGACATGCTCAGAGGACGCATCAAATGAACGCTGGGACTGCGTGGCAGCCATGATGCAGGTGCGTACGCGTTCTGAGTGTGAAGTATAAACGAGCCCTAACCTGTTCTGCTGTGCTAAACAACCGACTGGTACCCTGGCCTTTGCTGCTTCCAGAATTTATACAAATATCTTTGAAACACTAAAGACTGGATTAGGTGGGTTCAGATAAAATTATGATCTTACAATTTTAGAGTATATTCATAGGGTCGCTTTATTTAGGCAATAAACTAATAGCATCTAAATACAAATATTCTTGTCAGTCCTATACACATGATTCTTCCAATTGTGGTGGATTGCCGGCATTTTACTCCGGCCTTCACCCCCTGGCCGCTAGGAGGAGCTCTCCCGAGAGCATATACGGGCCCCAAATTCCAGCAGGGCCTCATGGACTATGTAGTTTTTATACACAGCCCTGCTGGATACCTTGGGGGCCACTGGGAGTCGCTGTCGGGAGGCCAATGGACTCATTTGGGCACCATGACCCGGAAGTTCGTCACAGGAAGAGCGACGGGCTTCTGGGGTGAAGAAAAGTACTGTTTACCCTGACCCGGAAGGAATAAGGACTTTTGGAGCTCATGGGCAGAAACACTTCTGGGTCAGGAAGAATAAAAGGACTCTGGGAACTCCCAGACAACGAGCTGAGCTGGGTGGTAGGAGGGCAACGCGTCTGGGAGTGGAGGATTGTTGATTATTGATTTATTATTGTGGTTATTGTGATTTATGAATAGTGTGGAGTGGAGGGTGCTTAGTGCACATTGTTATAATAAAAAGAATAATTGTAGCACTTTTACCAGGTGTTTGGCGTGGTACCTGAGGGTTCAAGGGAGCACTACTGCCCCCTACTGCGACACAATATAACAAGTTTAGTTTGGAAAGTCCCTAAAGTCTTACTGTCTACTACACTACGTGATGTCTTATCCCAAGTGTTTATGGTTCTCCGTGTAAAGAAACGCATCCTCACGTTTGTGTGAAATTTACCCTTAACAAGTTTCCATCTATATCTCGGTGTTCTTTAAAAGTAATGGTCTTGGTCCACTGTACTAATTCCCTTCATAATTTTAAACAATTACTTATGTCATGTCTCCTTTTCTTTTGCTTAAACTGAAAAGGCTTTAATCCTTCCTCAAAATGCATCCCCTGTAGCCCTAGAATTAGCCTAGTTGCTCCTCTATGGACTTTTGTCCAGCACTGCTATGTCATTTTTGAAGCCTGGAGACCAGTACTCCAGATAAGGCCTCATCATTGTGTTATAAAGCTTGAGCATAACCTCCTTGGACTTGTACTCCACACATCGTGTTATATAACCTAACATTCTGTTAACCTTCTTAATGGCTTCTGAACACTGTCTGGCAGTTGATAGTGACAGGTCCACTACGACTCCTAAATCCTTCTCATGAAGTGTACTTTCAATTTCAGTTTTCAAATCTCCCATTGTGTATTTACACCTATTATTTGTACTTCCAACATGTACTAGTTTACATTTAGTTGACATTAAATTTCATCTACCACAAATCTGACCAAGCCTGTATGCTGTCCAAGACCCCCTGTAATGATTCAACAGATTATCTGTTAATACACCTAGCTTTGTTTAATCTGTAAAATTAACCAGCTTGTTACTTATATTTTCTTTTAAATTATTTACATATAAATTTATATGTATATATATATTAAAAATAGTAGTGGCCCTATCACTGCCCCCGTGGAACACCACACTTAACATCAGCCTATTTTTATAGAATACCTTGCACCATAACCATAACCATAATCTTGTGTCTAAGCCAATTTTACCCCCATGTACTCACTATCTGGTACACCTTAAATTCTCGCTTCTTTTAGTTTGATGCCCATCCTGTCATGTGTTTCTTTATCAAATGCTTTCTGAAAGTGAAGATAAATAATATTATATGCTCCACTTTGATCATATCCTTTTGTTGCTTCCTCATAGAATTTCAGCATGTTGATAACACATAGCCCCACTCTTTTGAAGCCATGCTCTTAAGTAAAACTCCTGTTCTTGCCATATGATGCTCATTCTTTTCCGCCAGTAAATCCTACCATTAATTTACCTATGGTGTACGTTAAGCTTACTGACCTATAGTTGCTAGGATCTGCCTGGTCACCCTTTTTATAATGGAATAATATTTGCCATTTTCCAGTCCTTAGGAATTTCCTTAGTGCACTGAGTCTTCCTAAAATATATGTCAATAGTTTATATATGTACTCGCTAAACTCCTTAAGATACTCCTCAAGTATAAATATCATCTGGTCCTGTGATTTTTTTTAATTTCAGCCTACAGTATTTAATCTAAGCAGTACTTCTCCCTCAGCAATTTCCAAATCACTCAGTGCCTCCTAAGTAATCCCTGTTACCGCTGGGAGGTTATCTACTTTCTCACTTGTAAAGAACTCAGAAAAATGCAAGTTTACATCATCTACCTTTTCACTCTCTTAATTTTAATTCCTCTTTTGTGTTCCTGAAGCATGGCAACTCCTCCTTGACTCTTCTTTTACTGTACTACTAAAATACTGAATGAATCTCTTTGGGTTGTCTTTCACTTTATCTGCAGATGCTATTTGTGAATACTTACCTCAAAATTGTCACGTGAATGCTTCAGATTCAAGGGTTTGTGACAGACATAGACCAGACCAGGATTTAAACACAAACCCCTAGAGCTGTGAAGCAGCAGTGCCAACAACTGACACAGAAAGGATGAGAACCCAACTGATGTCATTAATTTCATACTTAAAAAGCTGCTAAAGTTAATCAGTGTCCTCAACACAGTCTTGCCTTTTTTCATTTTCCTGTATCTTTGCTTGCAACACTGTAGTTTCACCAGTAAGTTCAATAAACATAGATCATAGATATATGGTGTTAAAATTTGAAACACAAGATATTCTAGCTTTCTCTCCTCATTATACTGTAAGGTCACATATACAACCATGCGTCATTCTCATTTCCAGTTCCAGAAAGACAGAGAAAGGGGTGCTTTCACAGCAAAATGGCCTCTACCTCACAATGTTCTCTGAAATTTTAGCATTCCCCTCAACTTCTCACTTTTATTTTTTTGGCAAAGTTTAACATCTTGCTGGATTTGCATCTTACAGACAGTGGATGAAAACAGAATCAACCATAGAGTGGTATGAGTTAGCAGAGTGATTAGTGGTGGTGCTTCAGAACTAAAGAGAGTTAAGCACAATTGGCCACCCAATCACTGTTTGGACTTTGCACATTCTCTCCATGTTCTTCTCATCTCAGAGACATACATAGCATTTACCCTAAGCAGTACTTCTCCCTCTACAATTTCCAAATCACTCAGTACCTCCTAAGTAGTCCCTGTTACTGCTGGGAGGTTATGTACTTTCTCACGTGCAAAGGCCACAGAAAAATACGAATTTAGAGCATCTGCCTTTTCACTCTCTGTAATTGTAATTCCCCTTTACTATTCCTGATGCACGTCAACTCCTCCTTGACTCTTCTTTTACTACTAAAAAACTCCTTTTATCTGCTATATTCCTCTCTTAACTGCCTTTTAGCCTCTCTACTATCCTTCTTAACGGTTGCCCTCATGTTCTCACATACCCTACAATTCACACTGGAGTCATTCATCTTATACACATTATACAGTTGTTTTTTCCTTTCCAGCTAACGTAAATACATAATATTTTATTTCATTCTGATCATATTTTAGGCGTTTGCTGTTTACTTCTGTTCTTCTTGGAACGTTTGCTATTGCAAGGCCAGTTTTGTGGAATCTGCTTTCTATCAATTCTGTTGTACTAGCAATGCCAACTGTGGTGTTCTTTTCCATTGTCCATATTTTTCCACTTGCACAACTGGGCAACATTTTGTGATTTCTAATTTCCAACACACCAAAATATTTTTCAAATGACTTTTAATGAGCTCAGGCAGCATTAAAGAGTCAAGCGTTCATGAGGCGATGTGCACTACAAGTGCAGCACAGCTATAAATCCCTGCTGCTCAATTAAGTCACAAAGCTTTGAAATTGGTGAGACTTTGTGACCTCGGAAAGAGACTGCAGACAGAGGGATCCAGATGAGGTTAAATATTCAAGTGTTTTTCTTGCGTGATTTAGTGAAGGTTAAACGGGAATGTGGTCTGTTTTCCAATCAGATGATGAAAAACAAAAAGACAAATACAGACTGTTCATTTTAAGGGGAACAGTTGAAAAAAATCACGTGTAGGTCGCTCTGTAAGCCTGCAGAGCTTTGAATAAGTTTGAAGAATTTATTGAAGAAACATCTCCTGTTAATTGTTAATTGCTTTCAGAGATCAGAATCACTTCTCATTGTTTGTGTAAGACCTAAATAATTTTCTATGATTTCCCGTCATTTTTTTCTTTTTTGACACACTTGTTATTCTTTCTTTCTGTGTGTGGTACAAATGGTACATAATAATACTACTATATAGTAATGCCAAGCACTTTGCCAAATTGTCTCCAAGTTTTTTTTTTTTGTTTTTTTTTCTGAATTTCTACCCTCCATTTTAAAGTCCGAATGTCTTTTATTCAAATGATTTGTGTTCACTTTGCTCTGACCCCTCCGCCCCTGTGCCTACTGGCTCTCAGCTTTCCCAGCTTCTTGTTAAAACACACTCATTTATTAAAGGAGTCACTACTTTAGTCTTCCACCAAGGCTCTGTTAGCAGATTTTTTAACATGGAATTCTTAGTCTTGTCAGCCTTTAGAAGATTAAGGCTAAATGACCAAAAGGAGGTGAAGCAGCCCCTGCCAAAACCAATTAAAAACAAGTTAACTTGACTTTAAAGGCCTGAGACTTGGACGTGGGGATGTGTGTATGTTTGCATTTTCCAGATTCCACTTAATATATACTATTTTTTTAACATTCTGTGATTCTCATTTCCTCCCCTGAAGAACAGAACATAATCTGAAGAGATGCCAGTCATTCCCCACATGAGTAAGTAAGCAAGAAGACTGGAGATGTTTGTGGTGGCAGGCCGCCCCTGGCCTTGCCTAACCTGGGAATGTATATTTTCTTATACAGACAGGCGAGAAAAATGTCTTTTTTTCCTTTAAAATGTGAAAAAGAAAAAGTATATTCCAAAATTAACAAATACATAGACTATGAACACCATAGATTAAATGAGCTTTCAAAGAATTAGAGAAATAGTCTAACAACTTCAGCTTTCCCTGTGACGGGTTAGCATCCTATTGAGGTTTGCGTTCTGTATTGTGCCTAATGCTGAAGGAAAAGGCTTCAGCTCTCTCCAACCTATAACAAAAAATGGTTTTAGTGCAAGGGGTTCTCAACGTCGGTCCTGGGGACCCCCTGATGCTGCAGGTTTTTGTTCCAACCAACTTCTGTTTTTAATTGAACTCCTGGGCTAATTAAGTGAACTGATATTTCCCAAATTCTGTGTTTAGGGAACAATATATTAATTAGAAAACAAAGTTTGCTAAAAATAAATATATATTAAAATGTACCAAGCAGTTCTATAGGAATAATGTGTTTTTTTCTTTTTAACAGTATTTTCATCTTGATTTTCATTATACTTTTCAAGGTGTTCAATTAATCCATTATTTACTAATTAGTGGGTCTGATGCTAAAGTAGTTGCAGCGTTTGATAATTTAGTGTTGTTTGCCAGCGTGCCTGATCTGCTTGTTTTAAATTGTCATTATTAAGATACAACGAAGAGGAAAAACTGCACAGAGAAAGGGCAAAGTATAATGAAATCAACAGAAGAAAGTTAAGCATTTAAATCTATAGCAAAAGCAGAAATATTTATAAATGTCTTATAAATGTAAAAATCATGCTGCTATGCTTTTCTGAATGTTGAATAAAAGAAAAAAAAACAGCTAATTAAATGAGATCAGTGCTATAAGGTGTTGTCACTGATTAGGAATCTGGTTGGAACAAAAACCTGCAGCCACAGGGGGTCCCCAGGACCGAGTTTGGTTTAGAAGATAGATAGATAGATAGATAGATAGATAGATAGATAGATAGATAGATAGATAGATAGATAGATGGAGATTGCATACATTCAACTAAAACAAGGTGAAAAAGTTGCACTGAAATGTGCATCACATCCAAGAATGAACATATTGTGTTTGGATTTTTCTCCTCCTGAAAGCAGACAGGAGAGAGATATGGACTTCTAGTAAGTGGCCTGTGAAGTGGAGTGAGGGCAATAAGACTAGAAGAAGCTCACTTACCTAAGTGATCAGTCTTAACGAGGCGTTGGCATCTGAATGAGCTACACAGTGAGTGGTGGCATTGAAGTGTAGACAGAATTAGGGCTGGCGTGACTGTGTTGTGTGGTGGTCACATAACTTTACGAGTGAGCTATGACTTTGTAAGTAATACAGAATGGAGGATACATCAAGACAGGGAAGGTGTGAGAAATTAGCTTACAGTCTCTGTTTAGCTGAGAGACTAGACTAACAACTAATTGTTATTTTTTCAGGGGTGAATGCTCCCTATTGGTAAAATCAAAGCCCTTATTGTAATATTTTCTGTGGTCTGGTTGTTATTATACTTTGGATTTTGGTACAATACCATGTTGTGGAACCTTGTACTCTATGTACTATAATGATACCCAGAGCCATCCATCCATTTAGTGAACTCACTTGATTGAGTTTTACAATAATGGGCAGCTAGAGCCTATTACAGCTTTTGATATAAGGCAGAAGTCATCCCTAGGTGCCTGCCTTGTCCTTCAAAGAACACATTCACTCACACGTCAGCACTCATTCAGGTCAGGTTTTGAGCCACCGACTTACCTAAAATGCACAAATAAATAAACTCACAAACACAATGAGAGAAACACAGACACACAAAGAGAGAGTAATAACAAGAAAACAAGTGGGAAATGATGAAGGTTTGGGGACCAGTTGGTGCCCCATTTAATGTGGCAAAGTATATGAAAACAAAGAGTCCAAACAACAAAAAAGAACTGCAGACATTGCTCATCCAATGCTGCCTTTCTTCATAGGTAGTTCTGTTTGAAACTCTTGGAGCTCTGTGCTCTTTTCAATCTGGTTCACAAACAAAAGCCAACTTCCAACACTTCAGGGTCCCCATATATTAAAATTTGATTATGTTCCATACAAAAATTTTGTATGGAATTTTGATTGAAAGGCAAAAACAACATACATAAAGAAAAAATCAGATTTGTAAAACCGTACATTCACCATGAGCCATGGCAAGTTCCTTAATAAATCTCAAATTATCTTAAGATTTTGCACATGTGCACACACTTTTAGTCACACACCATCACCACCTATCTGTAACTATTGTCAGATATTTGTATCGGAGGACCTCCTCTGTCAAGGTATGTAATAAGCTACTATGACAAAAAGGGGGTGTTATTGCCAACAGTGCTGAGAAACCACTCAGTGAGGGGAACGGACTCCGCTCCTTCTGGTTCACTTTCCATAAAAGCCCTAGTGTTCCATAGGGAAGTATCATTTCTGGCAAGAGCAACACACCGGACAGAGCTCTGCTATTGAAGTGACCTTGCTTCTGGCTAACCCATCCATCCATCCATTATCCAACCTGCTATATCACAGGGGTCTGCTGGAGCCAATCCCAGCCAACATAGGGCGCAAGGCAGGAAACAAACCCTGGGCAAGGCACCAGACCACCGCAGTACTGGCTAACCATTCTAACTATTTTGTTTTGAGTTTAATTCCTGCTTTGTGGGACATGTGGGACATGTTCCTGAGCAACATCTTTACTACAAACCATTGAAGAACAGAGCAAAGAAAGGCAAAAAAAGCTAAACTTAAGTAAATGTGAATTTGAGATATTACTGACTGAAGTGGAGAATCATAAAAATATTATTTTTGCTGATTTTTCTGTGGGTGTCACAAAGAAAAGAAAAAAAACAAGACTGGGAGCAGCTGAGTGCAGAGAGCAATAGCAATGAGCCATCATGCAATACCCAGACAGTAACCAGTGCAGAGTGTGAATTGATGTTGGCTGTATCAGCAGAACGGCAAGAACATTTTAATGAACTTATAAAAAAAAATTTGCTTTGCTAAGTAAATGTCAGCGTTGAAATAATTACAAGTCTTTTTACATTCCACATACAACATCCAACTGTCTTTGAATTACCATTGCGTTGAAATCCTGAGGTTGTCCAATACTGCACTGGTGATTAGAATGCAGCAAACAGTTGTGGGACAGTACAGCAGTGTACCACTCAACAAGTCAGAACACCGTCATCTACATTTTAATGAACCAGAGGTTCATCCTATTAACAACTGTGTGTAACAATGACTTTCATTATACCTCCTCTCTTGTGGTGTATTCATTATCACCAAAAAGAAATACTATACTAATCTAAACTTAACTGAAATGTTATCAATTACTCAAGAAGTCAACCATCACACACAGCATGAATCCGAAGTCTGCTTCCCACACTGCCATTGGCAAATTGCCTTTTGATCTTGGCTTGATCATTCTGACAGTAGGGATATTGAATTTATCCGGGTTGCATCTTAATTTTACCATACAGATGGCATGAGGAAGCTTAGGGATGCCTGCGAGATTCCTGACCAGTGCCTGTCGCTAAATACTTTACATTTGTTAAAACCTGTACCCCTCCCGGACCCCGTGGTTATCAGAGGTGACTGAGTGTAGACCTATAAATACCTGTGAGTGCAGCTGGATGATAAATTGGACTGGACTGCCAATACTGAGGCTCTGTGCAAAAGAGGACAGAGCCGACTATACTTCCTTAGAAGGTTGGCGTCCTTCAACATCTGCAATAAGATGTTGCAGATTTTCTATCAGACGGTTGTGGAGAGCGCCCTCTTCTATGCAGTGGTGTGCTGGGGAGGCAGCATGAAGAAGAGGGACACCTCACGCCTGGACAAACTGGTGAGGAAGGCAGGCTGTATTGTAGGCATAGAGCTGGACAGTTTGACATCTGTGGCAGAGCGACGGGCGTTGAGAAGGCTCCTGTCAATCATGAAGAATCCACTGCATCCATTGAACAGTATCATCTCCAGATAGAGGAGCAGCTTCAGCGACAGACTGCTGTCACTGTCCTGCTCCACTAACAGACTGAGGAGATCGTTGCTCCCCCACACTATGTGACTCTTCATTTCCACTCGGGGGGGTGGATAAATGTTAATATTATACAATGTTATTGTCTGTTATACCTGCCTCACACTCTCCCCCCTGCATTTTTATCACTCTTTAATTAATATTGTTTTTATCAGTATGCTGCTGTTGGAGTATGTGAATTTCCCCTTGGGGATTAATAAAGTATCTATCTATCTATCTATCTATCTATCTATCTATCTATCTATCTATCTATCTATCTATCTATCTATCAGGGATCAAATAATTTCTGCATAATTGTCTCTGTAATGTAGGCTCCAGTTCGGCACACAACTGGATGGCTCTAGGAAGTCTAAATCGGCTTATAAGGCAGCCATCATCAGCAGCCAAAAAAAATAATTGCTTCTTCAGAAGGTTTGCTTTAGCCTGTCATTGATGACATCCTCCAACAGAGATAATGCTGCCATTGCCATTGTACAACAAACAGCACACCCTTTTTATAGACAAAATAGACAGGTTACACACTAAAAGCAATTGACTTTAATTGTATGCATTAGGCATTATTACCAAGGCTAAAGACAGCTGTATTGAGAGAACATGTCAGCTAACTGTAATATAATTAGTTTGATTTTGATTTCAGCCTATGTAACCTAAGCTGTACTTCTCCCTCAGCAATTTCCAAATCACTCAGTACCTCCTAAGTACCGCTGGGAGGTTATCTACTTTCTCACATGTAAAGAACAAGAAAAATGCAAGTTTAGGACTGAAAAGCAGTTTGATTGGTAACCTGAAATTTGCCTGCCATGAGTCAGGTCCAATAGGGGAGCATGCATGAGCAGTGCATTGCCACACCCACCACACGACGAAACAGCTCTGGATTCTGGTTGGCAACCCCCCAGGCAGACACACGGTCCAGTTCCACCCTCCAGAAATGACCCTCTATCTGCCACAGCCAGGTGTTACGTGGGCGACCTCTTAGCCTGGTTGAGCCACTCGGGTCCTAAATAATGAGGATCCTGCAAGCCAGATCACCCTCGGGGAATCACGTCACACGGCCGTAGTGCCGTAACTGATGCACCCTCACAATGCAGGTAAATGTGCCTCATTTGGGACTCCATGAGCAATCGCTCATTCGACACAAAGTCAAACCAGTGGTATTCAAGGATTCTCCGAACAGACACAGTACCAAAGGAGTCCAGTCTTCATCACTGGTCACTATATAGTGTCCATGTCTTTAAATTATATAGCAAGACAGGAAGCAACAGGACTCTAAAGACTTGGACATTTGTCCTTTTGCATTGATATTGAGAGCATCACGTGCCCCTTCTCAGTGACCTCATGACCCCCCCATGCTCTCCCAATCCATCTGCTGACTTCATAGGAAGAGTCACCAGAGACATGAATATCACTGCCAAGGTAAGTAAACCTCTTGATAAGGTCGACACTCTCACCACAGACAGACACACTGCTGATCGCTGTGCCTAAGAGATCATTAAAGGCCTGGATCTGCCAAGAGTGACTATGAAAATATAAGTGAACATGTCCTATGATGTACTGGCACTCCATCTTATTTTCTTTTCTACCTTTGCCACTGTAACTTGCTCGCTGAGTCCTGAATGAAGCACATTACCTGCATTGTGAGGGAGCATCAGTTATGGCACTACGGCAATGTGGCACAATTCCCTAAAGGCGATCCAACTCGCAGGATCCTCATAGGTTGGACCAGGCCAAAGGGATGAGGACTGGACCATGTGTGTAGCGGGGAGGTGGCCAAACTGGGCTGCTCCATCGTGTGGTGGGTGTGGCAACGCGCACTACCACTGCATGCTCCCCAACCTGACCTGACTGTAACCCTAAACTCTAGTAAGCAGGTCAGATAATGAAGGGAAGGATAGGTTCCCGTCTGTTTTCATTTGTGTTAATTGTAGATTACATTTTCACAGTGGGTGTACCCACCAGTCAGAGCAGATACTTGCCCTGGATGCTTTGCTACCAGGATAATTCTAAGAAAACTGGGCATTTTAAACAGATGGGTCACACTGATCTTGATATTTATATCTAAATGTAAATTTTAGTTTTAAAATATGTATAAAAAATGTATCCTTTTTCAAAATTTTTAATTATTTTCCTTTCATAAACAGGAACAAATGAAACTTAAAACACTGAGATTTTAAGAATTTACTTATATAATTTACAAAGAGCAGCCAGGAGGCAGTTACATGACAATCATGCTTTATTTACTGCACTCTTTCTTTTTTTTTGAAGTAAAGATGGTCAGACTTAATAAACTGGAGTCCAAATCAATGAAAATGAGATGACCAAAGGAGCTGGTAAAAGTGGCTTGGTATCAGATATACACCTGCAGCAAGGCCTCAGCTAGCTGATTCATCAGCCGTCTGGTTTTCGTAATAAAGTCATTCTCAAGAAAGTGATAGCACTGAATGCCGGGCCGTACTTCAATTGGTGGCTTTGCTTTCCCACATCAAAACCCTATGGCTCTGTCGAGAGCAGAAAGAGCCATCCATCTTTTTAACGATCCACACCCCAGTGACCTGGGAGCAGTGAGGTCAGAACAGCAGATCTCTCCCAATGAACTGAGAAGGTTTGTTCTCTTATTGACTGGAAAACACAAGTCATTCTGTCTGCACGCCCTATTTTATCTCACCCCTTCCCATGGCAAAACTGTTTAATCACTGATTTATTAGATAAGTTCTTTTTTCAAAGACTTTCAGACCAAATGTCAGCTGGAGATCAATCACTTTTTTGAAAAGGGTCCTCCCTGTCTGCCTGGTCGCCCTTGACGCAAAGTTCTTATTTTCAAAATTTATAGAGAACAATACACAAAGCTGTCCCTCCACTTTATTTTTCTGTTCATTTCATGCAAGTATAAGGTAATCCATGTTGTATTCAAAAATGATTATCATAAAAGATGAAATTAAATAAGCTTTGAGCAGCCCATTTAAGAACAAAACTTACAGTGGCAGTGAAGAAGCCACTGTCAGCAAAGCAACAATATCAAGAGGACAGGACAAAGACTAAAAGAATGTGGAACTATATCAGTGGACTGTACATAAATCAAAAGAGGCCTTTGGTCAGAATGAGACGTTACATAGAATACATATGTAGTCTGGATGCTATGTTAATAATAAAAAAAGACAATGAATAACACAAAAAGGGTTTAGCAGCACGCATGATCTGAGGTCTAAAGAATATATAAGGCTGAAAAAGTTAATGTGCGTAGCCTGATTAAGAGTACATCCAAACTACCACATTTTCATTTAAAAATGAAAATTTTAAACAAAAGCGATCTCTGTCCATACTGGCATTTTTGCATCATTTACTAAAGTATCCCTGTCCATACTGAAAAGCATGAAAATACTTATGACATTGACCATCACCTACTGTACAAGCGTACATCGGTGGGAAACTCCTGGAAGTGACTGTGTAGTAAAAACTTCAATCAGTAAAAAATGAAAAAAATTCTGTACACGCTTTCAAAACTATCAGCGTGTGCTAGACTCTGAAAGTGCATTCACAGTAGAGAAAGAGAAAGAAATTCTTTAAGAACCTCCAGTGAATTGCCCCGTGTCACATTAATACGCTGATTACAGTTGAAAGTAACAGTTTTCAAGCCACTGTCATCTTGTCATTAAAATTCTATGTTCGATCACAAGATGATTGATTCTAAGTGGTCCACAGCAGTCAGAGTAGCAAACAGCATTTGTAAAACAAACTCAATAGAGAAAATAAATAAATACAGTAAGTGTAGGTATGTGCCTGTACCTTCACTTCACTACACTGTGCTTTCGTGTATCTCTCTGTTCTCTAATATTGCGAGCTCACCTGCATTCTACACCCATCTACTGTAGTTCATTAAGTGCTTCATTATTAATTTTTCTGTGGAATGAGCTCCTCCTTACTGAACAGATTAAGTTTAAGTAATAAACATTGACAAGTTGCTGTCAATTGAGTTATATGCATTCTGATTTTCACAGTGCTCTGAATTTTTTACTACAACGGTAACACGGTCATCCATGGTATTTAAACTGTAGTGACCAATAATAAGTTTGCTTTTTATGGAGGTATGCAACATTCAGACTTTATGAAACATAATTTAGATACATACAGGTAAGTAGCATAACAAATGCCATGGAAAGCAACAGGCCCACTATGTTGAAAATTGCTTCTCTTCCATTAAGGGTGACCAGTCAGGGAATGAGATGTTGTAATTGAGCAGGATCCAATCAGGAAAGGGCCATAAAATAAACACAAACCAATCAGAGTCCGAATAGAGTATCATTTTTGGAAAACTCTGCTTTTGTGCTTTTGCTCATCCACACCAAAATGCTGGCACTACTTTTTCAGAAGTTTCTGGCTCTGGAGGGCCTTTTTAAAAGTCTTTTTTTAGGGGTTGAAAGCGAAAGGATTGTAGGGATGAAAGGCAAAAATTTAGGCAAATGTATGTATTTTCAAATGAAAATGGGTTAGTGTGGACCTAATTGTTTACAATTGTAAAATGGTTTCATCAGTACCATCTGTTTTAAGTGACTTTCCTGCTTAAAGTTAACCAAAGGTTACAACAAATCAATTACACTTGCTACTGCCAGAGCCAATACAGCAAAATGAAAACCTCATCCTTTGACTGGCATGGCTACACAAGCTTCCAGTAGGGTATCATATTATTTTTATCTTTTTTCTTTCTGAGAAAAGCCAGGTTTTCTCCATTAATGTTAAAAAGCTCTATAGGTGCTCAGTGGACTTAATCCTTGGTGGCTGAATTACATTGTGGTACGACTTCTGATCAGCTCTGGACTACAAAGCACATCAGGGGGTTGTGAGGTTGGCTCAGAATATTGTAACCTCACATTTCTCTTTAGTTGAGGACAAATACAGCATATCATATGCTGGCTGGTAGAAAGACAAACAGACTGTCTCCCAAAAGGCACCACATTTTCTTTCAAAAGAAACAGGCTATAAAGCAGTATTAGCAATTTGTCCAAGATTACGGATTTGGACTGTGTATGAGTATTGGTGTAGTGCTTTAGGTTCTGATTTCCTGGTAAAGACTCAGAGCCTTACACATCTCTGTTCAATTCTGAGTCTTAGCATTTTGGCTATGGAAGAATTAAAATGGTTAAATTGGCCCTTGTCAATTTCTGTTTGACTATGATAATGACTAAGCCCTCTGGCGTTTTCATAGCAGCTCACAGTCTCCTTGTTTCAAATATCAATCATATAGCACCCCAAAAATCTTCATATCCTTATGCCGCATTTATTTTCACTAGTGCCACAGTACTTTCCACTCAGAAGGTTATATGTGTCATTCTCTTCTCTCTCCCCCTTTTCTATACCTGTCTTTCCTTTATTCTTAGTTTGATTGTTTCATTTTTTGCAAGAAAGATGGTGATGTTATGCTTTTTGTATGTGTATATTTTTGAATGCCATATATACTCGCGGATAAGTTCTCCCGCAGATAAGTTGGGACTTGATTTTCCAGTATAATTTCTGGTATTTTATAATGTCGGTCGTATTAGTCGAATGCAGAAAACTCACGCTATTGGTACAAGGGATTATGATATGCTAACGCCCACCTGAAAGAGTAACCACGGAGCACACTGCTTTTTTTTTCTATGCAGGTGCGGTAATGCGCTCTATCAGTGCATGCTCCTAACCTCTCTCTCTCTCTATTGTGCCCGAATACCAAAACTATTTCAAAGCAATGTTTGCACTGATTTTTTTTTTGTATCTCACACCCTCATACACCTTATCTGCAATGGAACGTTCGATCAGAAGAAAATAGGAAGCTGGTTTTAAATTAAATGTCATCAAAGCAGTGAAAGAAATTGGTAACTGCGCTGCTGCAACAAAATTTGATGCGCCTGAGAAATTGGTGCAAGATTGGAGGGGGCAAGAAGATGAAAAAAAAATAAATAAAATTTAAATGTCACATTTTTGAACAGGCATATATGTCAGGTTCTGATTTTATGATTGATTTATGATTTTATGATTTTTTCAAGACCTGACTTATACATGAGCATATACAGTAACAGGAACTGTGATACATCGGCAGCGTTCTGCATAGGCTGCATTTGGGATCACATATTAGAAAGCAAAATGCTCACCACATAGTTTGTGCTTGGACAAACTAGTTTTACTACACAATAATGTGGTGACCCATTACAAACATGTCTGCCACCCATAGTTTATAAAACATTGCCTTAACTAAGATATCAGATCCAATGGAAAAAACAATTCAAGACTTAGGTCTGGTCATCAATATTTGAAATGCATCCTCTGAGCAAGCTGTGAAAGTAGAAACTAGAAATCTATAAGTAGTTCTTCTTCATGTTGCTTTCCAGAAGTGGAAGATATCATAGACTTTCAATAGGCTATTTAGACTTTTCCTAGATTCTCTGATAGCTTAACTAGCCACCTCAAGCATGAATCTGACATGGCTGGAGCACAGTGCATTATGGTTGTTCCAGTGATCATGTTTTGATATTCTGGAAATGGGTTGTGTACTCTGATTTCTGGTTAGTACTATGAACTGTCTGGAAAACTAGATGCAGAGTGCAGTGTGGATGAACCAATTGGAAAAAGATAGCAAGGGTATTGTGTGATCCAAAAATTAAGCTGAAGGTTAAAGGTAAGGTTTCTAAGATAGCATTAAGACCAGCAATGATGTATGGAGTTGAGACATGTTGAGATGGATGTGTGAAGTTAAAAAAAGGACGTAATAGGAAATGAGACAATCAGAGGTACAACAAAAGTGGGAGAGATATTTAAGAGAGTACAGGAAAGTAGGGGGAAGTGGTTTGGACAGGTGATGAGGAGAGACAATGAATATGTGGGCAAAAGAATGATGGAAGTGGAAGTATAGAGGAAGAGAAAATGAGGGAGGCCAAAGTAGAGATGGAATTTTTAAAGTAAAAGGAGATCTGAAGGAAAATGTGGTGTAGGTCTGAGCTGTTTGGAGAAAGTTGATCAAGCACATCAACTCACATAGAGGTGAGAAAAGATGAAGAGGAAGAAGACTATGGACTATCTGGAATATTTTTATTATTTAGAAAGAAACACTGAAAAGTAAATATTGGTCAAATGCATTCAGAATGTTATAGAGTTTAATTGTGCTGCTTTGGTATGCTCTTGGACATTTGTGATGAGTTGCTCAAATCCCACTTTCCATTCCTTCCGGCTGTAAAAGTGTCCACTAATGATTTACAAGTTCATCATATCATAAGTAGCAATCCGGAGATGATATTGGGTTTCAAGAAAGAAGTTGCTGACATCTGTTCAGATTTTTTATAGCTATGTACACCTCCTGGAAGTTTACTGCTACAAAAGGAAACATATTTTACTTTATGTCTCTTAAAGGAATGCTCAGGTAAAGAAAATATTTCAATCCATTAATATACTGTCCATGGAAAGCTTAACCAATTCAATTAGTGTGGCTGAAAGTTGTATCTTCAATAGATACTAAATCAGTCAGAGAGAGACAACTGAGCAAAAAACATGGATGAGAATTTCCCTTATAAAATGATGTTAAGACAGAACTTGAGAATGATATGCTGCTTTGTTTTATTATTTTAAGCTGTTTTCAAAAAGCTAAGCAGAATTCGAAAAAGCCCCCCAAGCCATTTCATCTGACTGACATTTGTATTACGGAGATCCACAATGTACCTCAACTGAGGACAACATTAAAAACATAATGGTGTATACTTTTTGGAACAGTTTTCTAACAATCTGCTTATTGCCAGCTTTAATGTGTGATTACATTTTAAATCAACAACTTTTTTATTAACTTCACATATTTCCTTGATAAAGTTTGTATTATCGTTGGGTGAGTGGGATTTACCAAGTTCGTTATAGACTGGCCTACTCTCACACACACAGAAGCTATGCACACTAACACTTAGGAGCTGAATATCAATGCTGCCTGCACAACATGCCACTCCCCAGAACTTCACAAAGGGACTCTTTAGCTGTGGCTTGAGTAGATCAGATGGACATCCCCTAGACACTGGAGGCTGATACACATTATTTAATGCCACTTACCAATAGGCGTTACTCCTTCCCATGCTGCTGACATTTGAAGGCATCCCTCTTCAGCTAGCTTGTGAGAAAGAAATGGCAATCTACCCACACCAGGGGACCTGTATTTATCTCTATCACTGAAGATCTGTAAGAATAGAATAGGAATTTGAAAGCAAAGAAATATTTGCTGAAAGATTATAATAACAGCTGGAAACTATAGAAATTACAAAAATATATAAATGGATAGCAATGTCTGAATATAAAGCCAGAGCATCAGGTGGATCCTTTACATGTTCTACAACTCTGTGATGGCCAGTGCGATTCGATTTTATACAGTATAGTGTGATATGATGATAATATCACTTCAAGAAAGGACCACCAAATTAGCAAGCTAATTAAGAACGCAGGCTGAAAGAGGGTCGAACTGTCAACCCACTGGGGGTAGCAGCATAGGAAATAATGATGCTCATAATCTATCAAATTGCATTTAATGTACTGTAAATACTGAGTACACATTTAGCTGCTGTGGCATTAAGTGTCACCAAGCCATCCTTTATAAATTCCTACATCAGTTAAATCACTTTACTTTATGCTTTTATTTACATGAATATTATGGCACTTACTCGCTTTGATTTCATGGAATAGGAGAAGTGAGCTGCTGTGACTGAGGTTCACACAAGAGGCCGCATAGCCATAGAGATGAGCACGAAGTGGAGCAGAGGAAAAAGCAGACTGTTAGCCCTACCCCTTTTTAAATGATTGACACTATGTACCTTGTATGGTGATGAATAAATAAACAACATTATTACTACCGTATTGAATACAGATATCAGATTTAGCGAACTGAGTAAATAATACACATCTAACATCATACCTTTTTCATATTATATGATCTGTCATCGAACCCTGCCTACATGTGATGCCGCCCCATTCTGTGTCCAGTAGTGAGGTGCACTTACTTCAGTTACTTACTGCAGGTGTTCCACTGTTTTGCCATCAGGATAGGCTGTATGATCAAGTAAAAGAAATAAATATAAAGTAAATACTTACTGTCTGTAACAGTAAGAAATATATAGTTGAAGTCTCACAGAATGTTTCTCTGTTTTAAGACTAATGAGTTTGCAAGTTGTCAATGCTTCACACTGGGTGATTTTGAAATTTCAATAATGTGTACAGTGTACTCTAATCAAGACATCTCAATGAAAATTGAACCATCCTGGCAATTTTCCTTAAAGTATAAGTGTGGTGAGTTTGAACAATATCAGCTCACTGGGAGCCAAGTTGTTTTATGAAGACTGACAGACAAACATGGCTATCAAAGTGAGCGTTTTTCAAATTATATTCAAATGCACATAAAAATGGAGATGTAGCTCACTTTTCTGTACGCTAGTTAATCTGCTTCACCTCTCCTTAATTGTATTATTACAAATCTGTGGTGCATTGCTACTCACTATATTGTAAGAGTTCTCAGAGGTGTTTTGGAATGGAGTTGTGACTGGCACTGTATATATAAAAAGAACTGCATTTTAAGGGGAAGTACATATGTCAGTATCTAAGACATATTGGCACAACTGGTGTAATCTGTTGCGATAATTATTAAATCAAGCCAGTTTAAAATTGTGACTTTTACATATCCCTTTAGAATGCTGTCACAGTGTGGTCCATGAACAAAGGGAAATTATTTTTATGCAGTTTGGATTCTACTTTTTCTGTTCTCTGCTTACTTTTTAAAGTGCATAGTCCTGTAGAGAAGGAGTCTACAATTGTAATCAACAGAGGTAAGGAAGGACTCAAGCCTGAGCAGGATGCTATTCAAACTCAATTTATACTCTACTGGCACACACATCTACCCTCGTTCAAGACCGTTACAATTAGTTATCACACACGTAAGCTTAGGGAGTGTTTTGCAGGTACTGGACTGGGTAAATATGGGTGAAGGGAGAGGTTAGGGAAGCCCAGCCACTGTAGCCATTTCCATTTGCATTAGAAAGCAGGAGAAAACACTGGAAGACGAATGACATCACTTGTGGTTTTGCAATCCCTGCCTCTTCCTGTCACCATGGTTCTTAAACCACTGCCTCAGCAGACATCATGGTTCACTTTTGGATCTACAGCATAGAGGAACTACAAGGTAAATGACAGATATCATTTTCTTTGTTTTCTTTCAATTGTTCATTTCTTGCTCAACAAACACTAAATGTGTTACATGGAGCCCCGGCTTTTTTTCTTTTGTGGTTGTATTTTTTTTTTACAAAGTATTAATCCTACAGTAAGTTTGTGGACTGTTTCCAAATATTAATCTAATATTATAAAAATACTAATTTTGGTAGAGCAAAAAGCTGCCAGAATTGACTCCATCCCATGACTTTATAATTGATGACTCAAGTTTGAAAATTAATGGAATTGGAGACACAAATGACTAAAATACAAAATACTGTGATTACAGTTAAATGCCAGATTTATTGATTAGCACTGTCATTCTTCATTCCTATAATAAATCATACACTCCCTCCTGTATCATTAATGTACCTCTTCCAATTTCCACATTATGTTGAAAAAGTCTCAGAAATGCACACTTTTGTTACATGCAATTTAATATAGTAACAGTTATTTTGCCCCCCTTAGGAAGTCATCATTCTGTCACGTTATGTATTATCTGACCTTGATTAAACACCACTTTTACAATTCTGTGTGAAATGCAAATCACACATTGGCATATATTCAGAGTTCTGTTGACGGTGTTGTTGTATCTTTGCTTCACTACAAGAGGATTCCCCTGACAGTGAACTGAGTGAGAGACTTGAGTCGAGAGACCTTCTTTGATTTCCATACACTTGTATTACAAGCATTACTTTGAGGGCCCTGTTAATTATGCTTCAATTTACTAATGAGGTGGAAGTAGGGAGTGTTTGCTCTCACATCTCCACTACTGACTGAGAATGTTACTTGCTAGTCATTGCATGTACCAGCTTCTTGGAGAAACAATATCACATGTATGTACTATAACTAAAACAAATGTAGCCTTCCTCTTTTGATTAGATACAGTTCTGCCGGGTCAGGTAAAGTTCAAGTCTGTGTACACGTTACAATGAAACTCCCACCTTCATGGCTGCAACAGACTACTGACACAAGAACAATAAAAGAGAAGTAATAGAACAGAGAAAATGTAAACAACAAAATACATTAAATCCGTCAACCTATCCAACAAGCACACATGTGGATATCGATGTGAGGTTTTCAGTCATTACATTTTTGTTATCTAGGTGGTGTGTTGCTTTCATCATTAGAGTTTTGGACTTTAAAGATGATACCTAGGGTTATCCATCTGTGCTTATTTTAAGTGATCCTCAAGGTTCAATAAAGTGTTCTTTGGATATTACTATCACAGCATTGCACTGTAAGGTGATCACAATTCAATGATCAACATTTTCAGTACTGCTAGGCATAGGAAGGAATATTTAAATATTCAATAATTATGTTTTATTTAAAATTATGAAAAATTACTTTTCACAATTATTGTTACAATTTGAAACGTTTTATTCTAATACAGGGCTGTGGGGGAACTAGAGTTTGTTCTGGTAGCATTAACAACTACATAACATTTACTTATATAGCATGTTTTCATACAAAACATGTAGCTCAAAGTGCTTTACAAGATGAAAGGAAAGGAAAAAGAAAAACATAAAAATAAGATTAGGCAATACTAACTAACCAAGAATAGAGTAAGGTCCGATGGCCAGGAGGACAGAAAAAACAAACAAACAAAAAAAAACCAGAGGGCTGGAGAAAAAAAAAACCCAAAACAAACAAAACAAAATCTGCAGGGGTTCCAAGGCCACGAGACCACCCAGCTCCCTCTGGGCATTCTACTTAACATAAATGATCTCAATCAGTCCTCGTGGTTTTCAGACTTCACATTGAAGAATTAGATGATGATGGTCATGTGGACATCTAGCCTTCGATCCATCAATGTAAGGAGTGCACGGTGCTTTGATCAGGTGGTGGTGGTGGCGCAGATCGTCACAACAGAAATCCGGAAAAAGAACAGCAGAGAAAGTAGGAGTTAGTATGGATTATGGAGCCATGATAAAAAAAAACTATAATTAAATGATAGTTATGCTCAAAATCTAGACACATTTACTAATAAAACAGATTAAAAGGAGCACTAGAAAGTAATGGTGAAGGGGTCCTTGGGTCCACCATTGGCTCAAGTACCCTTGAGGGAGAAGAGACTGCCTCTTTGAAGACTACAGTAAGATTTTAAATGGGCTCAACTGTTTAAGATGTTTTCTTTGTGTTTTTTTTTTCTACAAGGTCAATCAGATGAATGTTCACACATTTAGGAGGTTAAAGAAAACCTAAGACATGCATATCCCAAGATGAAATTTGAACCAAGCACTCTGGAGTTATTACAAGGGTAAATCAAAAAGTAAATGCAACATGAAAATTGCATTATAACACTAGGTTTAATCCATCTGCCCAAAGAAATCCCACATGCTCAACAAAGGTGCAGTCCCACAACAGAGCCACCATGTTCATTTGACCTTAGAAGAGCTCTGTGCTGTGCATATTTGAACTACCCATAAGCCATTGTGAACATGTTGTATTGTGTTGGCTTCTATCCACTGCAGTTACTGTGCAATTTTTAAATTACCTTTACTTTCTTTTTAACCTTGTAGATAGTTCTACCACCCTTCCACCAACTGCCAACACAAGAATTCCTTTTTCTAAATGTGCTTAATGTCCTCATTCGGAAGAGTACTCCAGCAGGTATGCCATAAGAAGTAAAGTACGAGGCAGAGAGTTCAATTCAGCGACACAGTGTGACCATGACTGAGGTATTTAACATGATGATAGGCCAAATGCATTATGCACTTGTGATGGATAAGGCATGAATAAATGTAAATTTGATATTTTGTTAACATTGTCTATGCCAGTCATTTGTTTCTTTTTTTATCTGTTGAACTGTAAAGAGTTGAGAGACAATTTCTAAAGCCCATTCTTTACACTGCCTGTAGGACTCTGGGATCACAAATAAGAAAAAAACCCTCAAAAACACAGCAGATTGCAAGACACTGCAGGCACCCACCTCATGGACAAGCTTGACCCTTGCCTTTAAATTTTAAAATATGGCTATTGGCAATTAGTAGCTAATCCTCCTTTATAGATATGTAGTTGTGCAGTACTAAAGTGGGTCTGGGTTTTGCTTTCTTTTTTAAACTAACTGTTTTACTGTATCATTAGTCAAGACATACAAAACAGCAATTTGTCTTATCCTGAATGAATCCTTTGCGAGCCACAAATTGTTTTTAGCCCCTGCTATTGTTGTAGCATATCCTTGCCAAGTGAGCAACTGAAATTCAGTTTGTTTTTGACTGGCCCACTGGGACCATATGAGCTGAAGTGTTTTGGCATATTTAAGAATTTACTGTGTATATATTGGCCATGGTGGGAGCAGTTTCTACCTTTGAGAACTTTTTCTTTTCTTGTTTTATTCTTTCCGATAGACCTTTCAGAGATCCATATGGCTTCCGCTTGCTCTTTGGCTGCCTCTTAATGCAATTCTTCTTCCCAATGCTCACTTTTGTCTGCACAACCTTCATGTAAAAAGCTCCTCCCAGATGCTGTCATTTTGGTCAGAATAACAGTTGCTCCGCAGGTACATAAGGCATCTGGTGAGAAATTCCATGACAGGCCTTCCTAGTCTATAATTAGCAATATCCAGATTAGCCATTCCACACAGGAGGGTTGCACTTAATTATGCATTTGAGATTCTTAATCGCATTCACAATAAATGCTATTTAAAGAGTGTGTTCAATCGTAGCCATGTCAGACAAAAGTGCAGCTACCGACAACTGATGTTTAGAGGCATAAATGAAAGCACAGCAGTTTTTTCTTTCTACTTACAGTAGTTTGATAGTGGAAAATTTTAATTATGATGGTGCATTTGAGGTGAAAAACATAGAATTGTACAGATTGTAACAGAGCAGCCAGTTAATTAAAAATAATAAACTTAAAAATGTGCCTTACAAGCATACACATTTCTTGAATCTGACATTATCTACTGAGGAAGCTGCCAAACAGATGCCATTGATAGTTTCAATAGCAACACAGCAGATTGTCAGACAAAATTCAGAACAAAGCTTCTGTGCCAGGCCTGAATTCTGAATTTTGTGTAGTGGCTGATAACCACACAACCCAAAGATGTGTTGTCAGGTTGAAGAGCACCACTTAAACACCCTGTCGTGAATGTGTTTCAATGAATCTTATAATCATTTTAACACTGATCAAAATGGACTCAAGTGGCTCAGATGTTATGGTTGCTTTCGGATTCTGTAATGAACTTTCAGACTAAAGTTTCACTTGAATAAATGGTGCATGGTTAGAAGATTTGGGTACAATCAGAAAAGATAAACTCCTATCTGTGTTTATAGCAGCATAATCAGCTTAGGTAACCACTAGGGGCACTGTTTAGCACAGGGGGGAAAGAGGGAATCATTTAATTTTAATATAGTTTTTTTACTCATAGCATTGCAACAGTATTATTTTATAAGATATTAAAATGTCAAATGAAAGTAATTTAATATGCTAAAATATTATATAAATATAGATTTTTCCTATGCGCCTCCCCATTTTCCCATTGCTATTTGCTTGTAGGGTTTGGTCGATTACGTACAACCAGAGAGTGGAGCTGACTCACAAAAATGATAGTAAATGATTAGCATAATTTTAAAATTAAACTATAAATAACAGAAGAGCACGTCAAAAAGCCTGTGGGATGCACAAAAGCATATATAATATGTTTCTAAAAAAACACATGCAATTTTATTAATATTAATTTGATCATCCAACATTATCGTTTTCATACGTTAAAATATTTTTCCCATTTCAATCTATACTAATAAAAGGCAAAGCCCTCACTCACTCACTCACTGACTCACTGACTCACTCACTCACTGACTCATCACTAATTCTCCAACTTCCCGTGTGGGTGGAAGGCTGAAATTTGGCAGGTTCATTCCTTACAGCTTCCTTACAAAAGTTGGGCAGGTTTTATATCGAAATTCTACGCGTAATGGTCATAACTGAAAGCAGTTTTTCTCCATTTACTGTAATGGAGATGAGCTTCAACGCCGTGGGGGTGGAGTTTCGTGTGACATCATCACGCCTCTCACGTAATCACGCAGTACATAGAAAACCAGGAAGACCTCAAAAAAGCGCTGAAGAAAACATGCATTATATAATTGAGAAGGCAGCGAAACAATAAGAAGCGAGCGAGTGACATATACAACCATATTCATGAGTTCTGCTACTTCGGAAACAAAGCACGACGTAAACCTACACTTTAAATTAAGTTCATAGACAGGCTGCCGCTGGCTTTTGTAATTTAGTGCCTGCCCATATAAGGCCGTCCGTCAGCGGCAATCCAATAGCAAACTGCCACAACAACAACATTTATTTATATAGCACATTTTCATACAAACAGTAGCTCAAAGTGCTTTACATATTAAAGAATAGAAAAATGAAAGACATAATTATAAAAAATAAATCAACATTAACATCGAATAAGAGTAAGGTTCAATGGCCAGGGGGGACAGAAAAACAAAAAAACTCCTGGCGGCTGGAGAAAAAATAAAATCTGTAGGGATTCCAGTCCATGATACCGCCCAGTCCCTCTGGGCATTCTACCTAACATAAATGAAACAGTCCTCTTTGGATTTAGGATTCTCACGGAAGGGCTTGATGATGATGATGGTCACGTAGACTTCTTCCTTTTAATCCGTCCATCATTGTTGGAGCATCATGAAGCTTTGAGTAGGTGGAGGTGGCGCAGGCCACCACCACAAAGAAACCGGAAAAAGAAACAGAAAATAGAGTAGGGGTCAGTACCGATTTTAGAGCCACCATGAATAGTTATTATGATGAATTGAACATACAGAGTATCAGGATTAAGTTAAATTACGATTAAAATGAAGTTATAAAAGGCCATGTTAAAGTAATGTGTTTTCAGCAGTGTTTTAAAGTGCTCTACTGTATCAGCCTGGCGAATTCCTATTGGCAGGCTATTCCAGATTTTAGGTGCATAACAGCAGAAGGCCGCCTCACCACTTCTTTTAAGTTTTGTTCTTGGAATTCTAAGGAGACACTCATTTGAGGATCTGAGGTTACGATTTGGAATATAAGGTGTCAGACATTCCGATATATAAGATGGGGCGAGATTATTTAAGGCTTTATAAACCATAAGCAGAATTTTAAAGTCAATTCTGAATGACACAGGTAACCAGTGTAGTGACGCGCTAAGACTGGTGTGATGTGTTCTGATTTTCTTTTCCTAGTTAGGATTCTAGCAGCTGCATTCTGCACTAGTTGCAAACGATTTATATCTTTTTTGGGTAGTCCAGAGAGGAGTGCATTACAGTAATCTAGTCGACTGAAAACAAACACGTGAACTAATTTCTCAGCATCTTTCAGTGATATAAGAGGTCTAACTTTACTTATGTTTCTTAAGTGAAAAAATGCTGTCCTAATGATCTGATTAATATGTGATTTAACGGGTAAATATTCACGGGTGAAGGACTGTGCTTATGGAGAGGAAGATGAGATGGTCAGGGTGGTGTTTGACACAAACTCAGCGAAACTGCGAGAGAAAGTTTTAAGTGCCAGGACTAAGGTAACATTAAATAAAGCTATGGACATAGCACGAGATGGCACCAGCACAGCTGGGAACCTTCGATGCAAGTACACCGAGTGGCTCACGTGAACTGGCGCGTGCACAGATAAAAGCAACAGTTCCAAAGAGCTGAACAAAACCGAATTACACAATTGAAAAGGCAGCAAAAATATGAAGCGTCTGATAAGCATATTCATAAATGCAGCTACTGTGGAAACAAAGCACACGGTGGAAAAAGTCAATGTCCCGCTAAAGGAAGACAGTGTAAAAAAAACCCGTGCATGCAGTGTGTCAGGTCTCAGATAAAGAAGAAGACGAGCTGTTTATTGATGCAGTAAGAAACGAATCGATGAATGAAACCTGTCATCTTTACAGCGATTGACAAACACGGAATGTAACTTGAACACAACACATCCTACAAATACGAACCTGATTGAAAGAAATAATGATAATCAAATCCTTGATGACAGCAATACTCAGTAACACTCACAAAACAAATACTGTATATTGACAGTCATGTTACGTTATTTTTAAAATGTTCCCTTTTCTTTTTCTACCTTTTTTAACACACTACTTCTCCACTGCGATCGCGGGTATATATATATGTATATATATATATATACCGCTCTACATACTCGAATAATGGA
This sequence comes from Polypterus senegalus, assembly GCF_016835505.1. Classification (NCBI taxonomy): domain Eukaryota; kingdom Metazoa; phylum Chordata; class Cladistia; order Polypteriformes; family Polypteridae; genus Polypterus; species Polypterus senegalus. The sequence goes on from NC_053154.1 coordinate 273,873,949, forward strand.
TACTTTATTCGCCATCAATGATTGTTTTGGTAAAGCCATACTCAGTGTATTCATTAGATGAGCGGTAAAAAAGTAAGAGCGAGGAGAGGATGACTCATTGAGGCATGCAGGCTGTAGTGCGCATCAACTCTATCTGAATTGCGCGATCACATTTGAAAAAATATATCTTTTCAAGTTCTATTTAGTCCATATGTGTCAAACTCAAGGGCCGGGCCACATCCGCCCGGCGTAATTATATCCGCCCGAGATCATTTTATATACTGTATTATTGTTATTAAAGCCGGGTATATGAAGCGCTGGTAACACAATAAACTACAGATCCCATAATGCAGCGCTTCAGCTGCCTTGCGAACACTTACCGCTTACTAGAGTTATTGCGCACTGAGTTTGCACGGCGCTTTGGTGACTTTGAAGAACAAAAAAAGTCCGTCTACATGCGGCTCGAACCTTGTGCATGTTTGGTAGCACATATCTGTGTGAGAAGCTCTTCTCAGTGATAAAGACTAACAAAACAGCACACAGGAGTCGCCTCACTGATGAGCACCTGCAATCCATCCTGAGAATCTCCACAACACAGAACCTCACACCAAACAGAAACGAACTTGTTGCCAAAAAAGATGCCAGGCGTCCAGCTCTAAAATGACATAAGAGCAAAGACAACTGAATGATTTGATTTTTATTGCACGTAAGAGCGGGAGTCAACCGTTTTAACAAACAGCGTATTGCACTGATACGAAATAGCTGTGTGTGTATATATGTAGATATGTATATATATGTTTATATATGTGTGTGTGTATGTATGTATATATATATATATGTATTTGTGTGTATATATGTGTGTGTATGTATGTATATGTGTGTATATATGTGTGTGTATATATGTAGATATATATGTATGTATATATGTGTATATGTATAGATATGTATATATATATATGTATATATATATATATATATATATATATATATATATATATATATATATGACAACAACACTCATCACTCACAACAGTGACAAAAGACATTGACAATCAGGTTACGTTATTTTCAAAATGTTTCCTTTTCTTTTCATTGCTTCTTTAACACACTACTTCTCCGCTGCGAAGTGCGGGTATTTTGCTAGTAACTTAATAAAAGTCGTAAGACATTTTTTTTTAATTTTGTTTTGGCATTCCCCTTATGTGAAAGGTGTAATTTATATGAGTTGATTATTATTCCATATTTTTTTAAACCTTGTCAAATTTTTGGTTTCAAACACATGTGACTCAGTTTTGTAGTGTCGAGGCTGTGTGTTGTGTTCACATTATACTGCATGAGAGTGAGAGAAGGAATATAGTACAATAAAAAATACCATTCTTGTTGCAGATGGTGCATTTGTGAGATAATACTTAATTTTTAATGTTAGGCCTTTCTCACGAATAACCTACCAAAACTTGCCTATTAGGTTAGTTTTTTCATATTTTTATCGTACTATACTTATAAATTCCATTTTTCAGTTTGCACAGTCATATGGTATGACATCCTCACCAAGATTCATCACGTAAGTAAACTCATGCAGTATGCAATTAGATGTGGCTGTTGATTTGCTTTTACAAACAATAGATTCCTTCACATCCTACAGAAACACTGGATAACTACAAAGGAGATGAACTTGGAGGCTGCACTAAAACAAAAGCGGCTAAGAACCACAAAAAGGTACTCTGATTATGAGGCTCCAGGAGATGAGCCTATCGGTGATGCATGTAATAAAATGAAAGCCATGTTTTTTCATGTGGTTGTGGATACAGCTCTGTCTTGACTTCCAATAGTGATTTCAAAACCTGGGTGAAGTGAAAGACACATTTGCAGCGCTCCTCAACTTCTCCAGCTAGTCAACAGAAGACTTGCTGGAGCACTGTCAAACCCTGAGCACTGCTCTAACCCATGACAAGCAGCCAGATACTGATGGCAGGCAACTTGTAACTGAAATGCAAAATTTGCCATCAAAAATATAACAAATATGGAGTTTTTAAACTTTCGGCATGGAAAAAAACTAACAGAAATCTACCCTAATTATGTGGGTTGCTCTAAGAGTCTCTGCCACTATTCCAGTTACAGTGGCTTCTGCTGAAGGGATTTTTTTTAAGCTCAAAATCATTTAAACTTACTTAAGGTCTTCAATGGCACAGGACAGGACTTTCCATCATTAGCATTAATCATGCTGTCTCACAGCAGCTTTCTTATGATGATGTTATTGATGACTTTGTTGGAAGAAAGTCAAGGCGGGTAAAACTATAGAACAATGCTTCAACTACTTATTCATATTGCTCTCTGGTTTACATTTTATACGTTTATGCAATGCCCTTATTTCTATTACATTTTTGCACTGATTTTTCATTATTGTATTTTGTGAACTATCCTATTTATATTCTATTTATTTAATATAGGTTTTTGTGTGTTTTTTTGTTGTTGTTTTTAAAATAAAAAAATAATAATAAAAAAAAAAACCTATGCAGTTTCAATCTGAATGAATGAGTACAATTATTTCTGGTGAAATTGACCGTGATGTAAGGGGCACCAAATTGGTCAGGACTGGATCTGTATGTATTATAAGGGTAGTGAGGTAAGGAGGGGGACTGAAGACTGGAAGGGATGTTACCTAACAAGAGGAAGGCTCAGCAACATTCTACCATAAAGAGGAAATTGGCCACCGGCTGGGACACATTATGTTGCCTGACAGGAAAAGAGACATGTATATCTTCAATAAAATTTGTGGTTAAACTGGGAGGCCCAGTGGCACTTTCTGTCGCCTTTGGGACAAACTGAACAGGTGATACTACAAAGTTGGCCAGCCTGAGGACTGACTCCATCTGGTCATAAACGTGTTTCTTTCCATTGTGTGTGAAAACAGGACATATTTTTTTTTGTTGCCAAAAAGAACATGGGGTAAGTAACATTTTTTAAAAAAATGTCATTTTGGGATGGATTATTCCTTTCAGAGAGATGATTTCAAAAAATGTGCCCATTTCGTTTTGAGCTGTATTTTTCAAAATGTGTACAGCACATCAGATATCTCAAAGGAAAATAAACTTTCCTGTAAGTCTGACAAATTCAAAAATCTTTACAGTGCACTCTATTCAGATTTCTCTCCAAATAATGGTAGTTTTCCAGACTAAACTGGTCCACCAGGAGCTATGTAAGCAGACTTGTGGACATGACTGATATAGCAAAGACAAAAAGAACAAGGCATCATTTCTTGGTACAGATGATAGCATCTTTTTAGCTATTCGCTGGATAATGTGCCACCTATTCTGTCAGACAGGAACTAAAACCCCTAGAGAAATGCCCAGGGGTGTTGTTATTTACCCTTTTTTTTTATTCTCTACTAAAGTTTTACTCCCTTTTTTATCCTTCCCTTGGGTTACATAAATAGGTTTACTTTTGTGTATTTCAGCCACTGTTAATATTATTTAGACACACTGCTGCTATAATAATTCCCACCAGTATTTACAGTGGAATATAGTATTATCAATTACATTTTTGGACTTTCTGTCTACGACAACGTGAACAGCTTAACATTCCAGGAAGACCTTGGATTTGAGCCTCCCTTCATGAGGAGCCAGGAGAGACGGTCTTGACTATTTGTAATGGAAGTATTGCATACAAGGATGGGCAAACTCAGAGGTGACCCTATGGAAAACTAAGATTTAGAAAACATAAGCTTTTTACAGAACAGAAGAGTGAATATTGTAGGTATACCATATGATGATCTTGGGTTCCACTCGGACTTTTGTCATGCTTTGTCCATATACACATCAAAATGAGTGCCATCTTCAACTCCCTTTGGTCCCTAAAGACTCTCACTAGGCAGAAAGAATGCCTTGGGAAAGCTGCTTTCACTCTCAGTCTGAGAAGCCTTTAAAGACTGACTTTTCAGAAAGGTATAATAGTCAGCTTTCTATCACCACAAGCTTTAGAACAGCTGCTCTTAAGCAGCGGGAGATGAGAGAAAGAAATATCCGTTTTGTGGTGGCAGACTCAGATTCAGGAATACAGCTAGACGACTCGGGTCACCGAGTTTCAGATTCTGACGGAGAGGGAGTGCGGTCAGACAGAGACAACATAAAAATCACTCATTCTGAACGGCTTCACTTGACTTCAAAGGCGGGAGAGCCGTGCCACAGACAGCTTGTTCATAAGGGCCAAAACAAGCGATCCAGCAACGTGCAAGAATCTATAAAATGAACTTCTTGGGTAATGACCAAGCAGAGTACACCACACTTGACATGAGAAATTTTGGCTGATGTTGTGTTTCTCTTTCTAGCAATGAAGGCTTCATGTTTAAGAATTTCCATTCACATTTTCATAAAGCATGCTGACTATTTTTATGACATGCAATGTGAGACGGGATGGAAGAGAATGCAAGGAAAGGTGATACAAGGAAAGGGGTGGACCCAACAAAATCTTAAGGAAGATGGGTAAATATGCTCTGGCAGGGGCAAAACATCATCATGTCAATAGCGAGGAAAGTGCATTGGAATGTGAAAGGCAGCAGCAAATAGGAAAACATTTGAGAGAAAGAGAACCTAGGAGGAAACAGGCAGAGGGTAGGCAATCAGGCATGTGAGACCACAACGGACTGAAAGAAAGGTTTAAAAATTTCAAAGGCAGATAGAAGGCAACTCGTTGTCCCAAGCTGGAAGAGCAGGGGCCACATTGGCTCGTTGAAAGGTCAGATAGTGAAAGGACTGCCTTAGAGATGTGCTCTCCTCTAAATTCAGTTTAAGGATATGGAGGGGCAAGAAAATCATGGGACACCAGAAACAGCTCTAGTCTGGTATTCTTATGATAGTAACTCCAGTTACTGGAAGTGACTGCAAGCTATCTCTAGAGATGATCCTTGAATGGGATTTAACACAGTCTCAAGTCCAAAAGCCCATGTAGAACAGAGAGAGGGGAGTGGGGGACAAGATGGAGGAGAGGCCAGGAGAGAGAGAAAGAGAGAGTGACAGTGAATGGAGATGAAGCAGGGCATGATTTAACAATATTTCAAGAATGACAAATGGATGAATCACGCCATCTGTTACATATGGATGCAGACAGTCAAGTCCAGAGGGGGCAGCAGGTTTTCTTCTTTTTTAACATTCTACGTATTTGCTATTTTATCTTCACTCCTAACTGTGTGGTTAATTCTTTAATAAATGTACTGTTTTTTTAAAATATTTTAACCTCCTTCTCCATATTGTGGACATGAGGGTTTCTATGATACTACTACCTTCCAAGTGACTGAATATTGAGATCATGCCTGTGGCCTTTCCAATCGACTAAGATAAACTGCTTTCAAATTTATGCAGACATTTCTTTTTGCAAATGGATTTTTCCCCTCATTGTTTTCACTGAGTTGCTTTGTTTCTCATTTGTCTATGTTACATGTTTGTCCGTGCTCCTGTCGTCACTCATCCTGCTAGAGATGGATTTGACATAAATGGACTCCATTCCACCCATCAGCTGTTTTAGCCTAAAATGCCAACAGAGCATTTTCCATTGTTCTGCTGGAACACTTGTCACTGTGATTACTGAGCCATCTCTGAAATGGTGGCAGCATCCATATCATTATAGTGAAGCAGGAAGAATGGAAATGGAAGCAGAATGCATGTGTAATCTGTTTGGCAGCTGCTTCTTTGTAGTTTAATTATCCAAATTGCAACGTATAAGTGAAGTTAATACAGTTAGGTCAAATAAGTTGAAGTTTTTATGAGGTCAAGATATGGGCAGAATAGGAATAATATTGAAGCAGATTTAATATACTGTGTATACTATGTGTATAAATCTGATATGAACCTCACAGAACTGGAAATTCTCTCTGATTTTCAGCATGGTTGCCTTCTGTGTACAGTTTGCTTACTCTCCCTGTTTCCTTAAGACATGCTGTTATGATGAAGTGTGGATACAATGGTGTATGTCCCTTATAACAGACTAGTGACCCATCTTGGGCTGCAGCTTTGTCTGCAATGCCACAATGTATTGGCTCCAGCTTATGAAGACACTTACCAAGGTGCTCCACCTAGTGGTTACTCCTTTGTTCTGGCAATATGTGGTATATCTTCTTTTGCTGGCTATAAGCACACTATATGTAAGCATTTTCATGTATTTAATCAGTTCTACAAAACTGGAACTCTCGAGCATGGGAACAGGCTGAGTGACCTGCGAAATTATTTGCTCCCTGCAGTCCATAATGAAATAGGCAAATGGAGGTGGCATCTGCTCTCTGCATTTGGCCTTTTAATTTCTTTCATTTATGCCATCTTGTACCCCATTTCATTCAGCCTTTATTGATTTTCACATTTTTTGTCACGTCTAATTATTAACATTTCTCTGCTTTGCTTTTAATAATGCATTGATTGCTTGAATGAAACATTAAATGGTTTATTTCTTTGATATGAAAATTTATATATAAATATAGTAATGTGCTGCTCATTTGGCAACAGGTAAGCAGGGCTAAATGTTTCAATAGGACAAGGGAACGACTAAACACGTGTCTAAAAGTGTGAGAGAGAAACAAACAATCACACCGCGGGATAAAAAACTGCATTTATATTACTAGACCTTAGGGTTTCAGAATAAGAAATAATGCATACCTGAGGAGAAGTCAGAGTATACCAGCAGGCATTCAACTTATCATGGGCAAAACATGCTTGACCATTCACTTTAGGAGAGAGTAAAACTAAAGAAGGCAGACAAACGTCCAGGACACTTCATGACCAATAGGGAGAAGCACATAGTTCTCTGACAAGTAAACTGGGATCATGTCACCATTTTAGAATGTGGATGTGCTGGCCAATGTGATCAATCCACAAAGAGCACCAAGAAGTTCAGAATGGTTGTTGTTAGGAGCACTTTGTGAAAGAAAGAGTGCCCTGAGGGAAAATGCCAAAAGACTGAGAGATGAAAGAAGCAAGTGAGATCAGGAAAACTCAAAATGATGAGCCGGGATAGAAAGATAAAACATGGGAGAATACAGAGAACCAAAGATAGCCAGATAAAATGACAAGTAATAGTCGGAAAGCAGAAAGTAATTTATAACCAAGAATTAAACAGAAGCACTCATTAACGCTATGCTTTAATTCTTTCAACAAATCCACAAACTTTGAAATCATTCTGACCTTTATACCATCATGTCACTTTGGCACACTCTGCACAAACTGACAACCATCCATCACGAAAAGAAAACAATGGTGGCATCCATAATAAAAACAAAAGTAAAGTCCTGAATCAAAAAAATGGTCTGACCATTAAATTCCTTGATTTCTAAAATCCCCACAATGATATCTCCATTATTTTTAGAGGCCAAGGAAAATTTTAGAGAATTTAAATCCAGGTCCAGATCATAATAATAGTAAAAAAAAACCCATGTGAGATAAAAAGTCACAAAAGACAACTCACAACAAGTCATTTTGAAACAATTCAAAAAACCATCTGGACAGAACAGGAATCAGTTCACTAAGAAATGAGCTCCCAAATTAAGAGGACTAAATGAGCTAAAAGCTGAACGAAAAATCAGGTTGAAACCAAAGTTCAAAAAGCCACAAAAAGAACTTACTAGTTTTCTAAAGCTAAGAAAAGTCTTTCCGTCTTATACAAAGTTGGTAGAATGATCAAGCATGTACCTTAGCCTTAATTAAGATGGCTGCCAAATCTCTGATGGCTGCCACATGCTACGTGCAAACACACACTTATCCATAGGTACAGTATATGGTGTCATAGTGAGTAAAATTTAAATTGGACAAATGATGTCATTGTTATCACATGATTGAATTAACTAAAAAGTAAAAGCAGAAACAAAATAAATTAATAAAAATACAACATTACACCATAAGAGAAGACTGTTCTTGAATATAGACTTGGGCACCACTCTTGCCCCACTTGCTATTTCTTTTTGTCTCAATCCATCTGGCTGTGTTGTCAGACACCATTAATTGTGCAAGATTATGTGATGGAAGATTTATGGGAAATAAAAATGCAGCACTGTTATTCATGGGTGCACTAGCATTGTGCCGCTGTAGCCATTGTGAAAGTCTGTTATTAATATATTAAGTCTGTAATGTTTTGGCTGTTTGTCTGGCCTTTGGATTTTTTTTCCATTTATTGAAGTCCTAATTACAGTAATTTTTCTTGTTTTTTTAGCTTCTTGAATTTTCTCCACATCTTTGGTTTATTCCTTTAAAGTGTGGAAATTCATGTGTATATATATATATATTATTGTCTATTCCTAGAATTACAGAGCAGAGCTAGTTAAACCTATTGTGAAAATTCAAAGGACATGATTATTTCCTAGGCAAAAGATCGGGAGTCAAACACAAGACTAAAATATATTGTGGCACTGGAAAGTCTGAAAGGATAATCATGATTAAAATAGATGACGTTCTGATTAGTATTATGGGAAGGGTGGTGGGGACAGGGGAGTTGACAATGAGCTAAGACAGGAAGCCTCTACATTCGTCATGCTAAGACAGTGTTACATTGTTCTGGTCACTGTGCTATAGGCCAGGAGTACAGTACAGTGTTGATGATGGCCATGATTCATCTGATCAGGCTGTGTTATCCACTGTATGTAGTGCAGGCATGGGTATCAACTTATCATAAACACTGGAGGTGGGAAGAGGTGCACAAAAATATAGGGTACAATAAAAATAATAATAATTCGGTTTGGCAGGATTCTGATATGCCAGTGACACACCTATTCCTTGAGTTTAAAAATTCAACATGGGTAATAAAAGGTTCAGCAAAACAGGACCACAATAACGCTTTGTTATGCTGTTGAGCAGAGGTTTTTGAGTACTTGTTGAAAGGCTACTTTTTAGGAGGGTACTTTGGAGTTTTTCTTTTTTAACAGGAAACACTAATGGCGTATCTAGTGATGCTAAGGGTGTCATAAAGTGCAAGTAGAGTCACTAAATTAATTATCCAGGGGGAAATTTTGGCCCCAAACCAAACTTTTACAGAGTAAAATGATATTACACTGGAAGTAATACTAGTATTAGTGTGCAATGGAAACATGGCTGATGACAGCACTGAATTGCCACACTGATAATTGTCTACTAGCTATTTCTTCTGACAGGGATGTAGAATGAAGAATACCAGTGTGAGAACAGAGTAGGGAGTGTCCGGGGTGAAATGACTGACAACCACAGCCTCCTCCAAAAACCTCTTCCATGCTAACACAAGGAAAACCGAGGATGTGCTTTACTTAGTGGAGAGTGACCACTGGACCATAAGATAGTTCAGGTAAATTTAGAGATGACGAAGAGACTGAATGCATGCCTCAGGATTATGTGTAATATAAAGAAACATAAGATTATGAGGCACTGAGATTATTTTGGGAACTGGAGCTGTATGATGGACGGGCACCTGGCCCAGGGTTGGTTCCTGCCTTTTCTCCGATATCCTGGTTGGGTTCTAGCCTCTTACTACCAATGAATAAGTGGGTTCAAAACTAGATGGATGGATTGAATCAGATCATGATGGATGATTGCTATAACCCTTACAGAAACCTGTCACAGCTTCACAGAGGAAAATTAGTGTAAGTGACCTATGCTCAAGTCCCCATCATACAAACTAGTAACAAAAACATTGGCATGTCAAATTTGAGTCACTTTAGTGCCAATCCAAAGTATAAGTATGATAAAGTTTACCCCAGATGCACTATACAGTAGACACCTCTAGATATCAATTTGCATTGATGTGTTCTTTTTAGATGAGATTCATATTTCATGCAGAAATTTTTAAATACTTTGCATAATGTGTAAACAGCACACAGTATTAAACATTTTTGAACATTTTTTAAAAAGTGGCCATCTGATTCACATATATAGTGAGATATCAATTAATAATAATAATAATAATAATAATAATAATAAAATCAATGAGACTTAGTAATGCCTCTACTTAAATTACTGTCACTATTCTTCCAAGATGCACTTTTCTTGTTTCTATGGAAATCCATATTAATAGAGCAAAAATGCAACAGTTTAACTGTAAATGAGATTGAAAGCTAAATTTAGAACAAAATCTAACAGTGAGAATATTTAAAATCATGCATTGCATAGATGGACAGAGTAAGGAAGTGAACATAAAACATTTAAAATGCCTTTCAGAATATTGATAAGATTGCAGTCAGCGCAGCGGCTAGTGCTGCTGACACACGGATCCTGCATACTGAGTTTGAATCCCATGCCCAGTCTCTGTCTGTATGGATATTGCACACTATCCCGGTGTCTGTGATATTCTGGTTTTCTCTCCACATCATAAAGATTTGTCTGTTACTTTATTTGGAGACTTTAAACTAACCCCTTGTGTACGTATGGATACTGTAATCAATTATTTCCCATTCAAGGTTGTCAACACTATTTGCCCCCTGCACCCCTGAAATGGAATAAAAAGGTTTGAATGTTTTGCTATAATTATATTGGTCATATTTTTTGTATCTGATAGGCACCTTAATGTTAAATAAATCTCAATACCTAAAAAAAGCATTCTCTGTTTATTTCAAGCCTCAATCTTGAAATTTGGTGCTCAGATACTTAACATCTTAAGTCAGGTATGACATATAACCTTTTGACTTCCTTCACAAAGGGGGCAACAGTAGAGGATGGACTCAGGTGGGATCTATCCATAGAGAAACAGCACCACATGTCGTGTTATGGTCTGGTCACTTGTGTTTCAACCACAAAATCTGGGTTTGGTTCTCACCCATTACATTTAACATTATCTGTAATTAAACATTCATCTCACTCTTTTTGTTAGACATCCCAAGCAACCCCAGGTAGGGCCATATTTTCTCTTGAGTTATTTACTGCAGTGCAAAGTTTCAGGTGTGATCTCTCTATTATGTCACCATCCAGTCTGCCTGGTGTCAGGGATGCCAGGGGCAACGACCTGGCCGGGACGCCGTGAGGGACCGGAAGAGGGTCAGAGCCCACCCTGGATCACATGGGGGGCCGCCTTCCTGGTTGTTCTGGGGGCCACGGGTACAGGGCATGGAAGCTCCACCCTGTAGGGGCCTGTGGTCACCGCCAGGAGGTGCCCCAATGCCTTGCTTCCTGGTGTGGCGGAAGTGCTGGGGGGAAGATTTAGGACGGCACCCGGAGAGCTGCCGGGAGGACAGCCGGCACTTCCGCCACGGTGGGGCGTGGCAAGAGGAGGAATGCCGGGAACACCTGGGGCTCATCCGGGGACTGTTTAAAAGGGGCCGTCTCCATTTATTCAAGGCTAGAGTCGGGTGGAAGGAGGACAAGGCAGAAGAGAGTGGAGGCGGCCCAAAGAAAGGCATTTGAGTGGCCAGGACTGTGTTGGGGTTTGTGCACTACTTTGGACTGGGTCTGAGTGACCATTTATTTGTAAATATTTGTGTAAATAAACGTGTGGTGGTTTGATGAACAACATGTCCGCCTGTCTGTGTCCGGGCCGCGTCCACACTGGCAATATTTCTCTGTCATACATGAAACTCTATAAGTCAGGTGTTTGCCATATAACATTTGGCCTTGTTGCCCTCGTGGGATGGCTTTAGCTTTACTTAAGTAAATGGTTGTAATCCCAAAGCATCTGAAATGGTGTAGTGAATTGAATCAATGATCATATGTATTTGAAACACACATAAAATAAATTTTCAGCTAAGTTTGGACATACAAAATGACCCTGTAGTCCTAATATATCCGAGCAAAACCCGAACAAAACAGCTAGAGTTTCAAACTAGAAAGTTACATGAAATACTTCACTATGATTTATTGACTGATGAACAGCACCATGCAGGTTATGACAGAAGTGTGATGGTTAACTCATTTACCTATCAACTGAGAAGCTTTGCTTTGATTCCTATCAACTATGTTTAAGAATTTTCCTATTAGAGCATTTAAAATTGTGACAAGAACAGAACCATCCTACTCATCTAGATTGTCCAACCTAACATCAAGTTGAAATCTGAAGGTCCCTAAAGTCTTATTGTTCACCACATTACTTGGTAATTTACTATGGTTCTTTGTGTGAAGAAAATCGTAACATTTGTGCAAAATATGCTCTTGACAAGTTTCTGTGTCCTTGTGTTCTTGTTGAAGAATTGACCTTAAAGCAACAATCTTGAGTCACTGTACTAATTTCTCTTATAACCTGAAACACTTTGTGTCTCCTCTTCATCTCCAATAAATTAAATCACCCTGTTTTGTTATGTCCCAAAACCTCCTCAGGTTTGACCATATTTTCTTGTGAGTTATTTATTGAAAGTTGAGGTTCTTTGTAACCCAACAGCAAACCAAGAATAATAAATACAAAGAAGCTTTCACAATTCTAAATATTTATATACAAAATGTAGCAAGTTCAAGGGTAATAAAGTTTAGCAATGTGCTTACTTAATTATCTTTTCAAATTTCCCCTTACCCACCCAGGCAAAGCCATGTAACTCTGTTAGTATAAATATAGAAACAGATAAGCCATCTTTTATCAAGCTACTTTAAAATTAAATCTGTCATGCTGCATCTATGGAAAATATGAAAATATTTTGATGTTAGTAATTCACCTCACAGCCATATACTGTATGGAATGACAGCAAAACATAACATCTGTGTGTGTCCTTTTTTTAAACAACACAGCACTATATCTTTGTCGAAGAACTCATAGCTAATGCATTCTCACAGCTATCACAACTCCAGACAGAAGATGGCAGAAAAACAAGTAAACATTCAGAAACTACCATAAACAAGCTTCTTGCTACAACCTAAAAGCTTGTTCACTCATATGACACTGTAAAAATGTTTTCACTGCCATTGTTTTTGTCTTCTATTTCAGAATACAGCAAGAGGTCCATTCCCAAGAGAGCCAAGTCTGAGTTCATGAAGAAATTGGAAAGGGACAACAACAAAAACTTGACTTCATTCTTCTGACTGCTCTCCTTGTGAAGTGACTGTTCTTCTATAAAGAGATTTGCTCTGCAAATGAGTTGCAGCTTCTCTTTCCAAATCCAAACCATAACTATGGATGTAGTTACATTAAAAATACAAACCACTGGGATCCATCTCTAGAGTCCAGCCTGATGATGCTGTTTATGGATGAATGGCTGAAGTAGCCACTGCTGAGGAAATATTAGTTTAGAATTTAAAAGGAAGACTCTGAGGTGCTCCTTAACCTGACCCAGGTTTTTTCTATGCTTGGAGATCACTACAGTGTTTAAAGAACTCCACAGTATGAATGATAAGATAGTGTCTTTGTTTTGTTATCATTTCTGTTCTTTGTACTTTTTGTAATTTTACCTGCTTCAATGTTTATTCACTGTTTATAGTTTTGGTACTATTTCTAATTTTTCCCTCAGTCTCTCAATTAGGGTCTTCTGTCTTTCAGTACAGGGCCTTCAGATCTGAAGAACCTTGTATATCACATATCATGTATTATCTGACTGGTTTGCTGCACTAAAACAGAGGTTGGGTTTTGGGAATGACAGGTCATGGCTGCAGCATAAAATTTTAGGGTGCCAAACAGATCATCCCTTTTATTCATCCAGAGACAAAAAAAACCTGAAACAACACTCAATGTCGTATCTCCCTTCAATTGGAAATCAAAGAAGGTAGAACAAGGTTCATTGTTCTAGGTGGAGCTCTGCCTTGAGGGTTGCCCTGGACAGTAATGACGCCTCCTTCTCGGATGTCTGGGGCTTTATGGCTGCTGGACCAAAAGTAGCGGGGCTACATACTTTCCCCAAGGAACTTCTCAGCACTGTAGGGAAAGGAGATGGCAGCATTAGCTTCAGCACCCTCTCTCAGCAGGTTATTACATACCTCGACTTAGCATGCAAGGAGGTCTTCCACAGAGTGACAGAGCATTATCTTAAAGTTATAAAATAAGAGTTACCGCACCCTGGCATTTAAGATTCCACACCTGCTGAACCTCAGAAATGCTGGAACAGCACAGTTGTTCAATAATGTAACTTTTGAATTGATAAAACTTCCACCATCCCAACTTCTGCACACTTTGGTGGTATCAGGTGAAGATAACAGCTTGAGGTTATGTCACCTTAGATGACTTTTCCAGCGATTTTCACTCATCTTAGTCAGTCAGAGGCAACCAGTGTCAAACCGTGAAGAGCAGTCATATAATCTAACATACCCAGTGAGTTATCCAATTAGTCTGCGACTTGCCCCAAAAAAATCAAATGTCGCAAGGGTAGACTCTGCATACATGAGAGCTGACCATCAATGAATGCTCATCTCAAGTACATAGAATGTAGTGATGAGGAATAAGAAACATGGGTGTTTTTGAACTCACAAACAAAAAAAATGTTCATCTGTCTGATACCTCGTGTTTTACACACCATGACAGAATGGAAAAAGTAAAAAGAATACGGGCAGAGATAGCAGCAGAACTCTTTGTACCCATTAATCCTTTAAAAAGCATTGACTCTTTTAGGTAGAATACTATTAGCTGTCGGTAAAAGAGGTGAGCATGACTGTTTTGGAAGATTGCCATGCAGTTGGTAAATGTGACATGCCTGGTGTATTTCTATAATGTCAACTGATGTGATCCAGTGAAGAGATCAGCCACTTCTGTCAGCAAATCACGCCCAATGATTAGAAGTCATGTAATGTGACATTGGCTTAAAGCACTTGAAGCACCTCAGCTCGCCAATGCATTCATCTTTGTGAACTTTTATCAGGGGTCTCATGGCAGAGTGTGATTGTATATTTGCTTTGTGATTGTATTATTTTGCTGCCACTGTGGCTTTGAGACAGTACTGTAAGCAGAATTCATTTTTAACAGTGCATTTCCCAACTTTGAAACCAGTCCATTTGTGATGCTGACAGAAAAGCTCTACTAATTCCAAGAACAGAGCTGTCAATTTCCTGGTCAGTTGACATCTCTGGCCTTATTATTGTGATTTCCACTTAGTTACTTGATAAAGTAACATTCCAGGTACAAAATGGTAAAATTAGGTTTCACTGTTGACTCACTCTCTGCTGCTAACAGCATGAAAAATTGAGGTTATCGTTCAGCATGTCTGCTGCTGTGGACTGAGAGTAGCCACTTGAGATGGTTTGGGCATCTAGTGGGAGTTCCCCAGAATTACCTCCTGGGGAAAGCATACTGTGGTTGACTGGAGACAGACCCATGGCATATTGGGTAGAATATAAAACTCAGCTAATCTGGGAGTACCTTGCAATTCCCAGACTGGAGCCAGCAATAGTGATGTTTGATCTGGCTTGCTCAGACTGTAATCACCCTTGAATCTCACTGGACCAAAGGGAAATTAGATTAGCATTCAGCTATAAAAATAAGGCTAGGAGCTGATACTGCATGCTTTTATATGCAATTACAATTAAGAGAGAAAATGTGCAAATTCAAAATTAGCAATTAAATAAGTCAAGTTGTCATTGTGTTGAAATGTTCTTGTGAAAGCACAAGTGCATGTTGGATGATTCTGTTAATGATGTGCAACAAAATTGACCTGCAAAGTTTTGAAATGTGATCAGGAAAAATCCTTGTACAGTTTATACATCTATTCATTTGCTGTGTTTTTGTACATTGTAAGATTTCAATGAACTGGATACTAACAGACTTGAGAATAATGCAAAGGACCATCATGGAGTATGCTCACATACAATCTCATAACACATCATTCTCACACCTGCTTAATTCATTTTAACGTCATGGAATACTTAAGCCAATTTTGGGCAGTAGAAGGTTAAGGGCAGGATTTCAGTCCGTTTCTACACACCACCACAGTTTAGAATCGACAATCAACGCGATGTTCACATCTTTAAAAGCATGCAGGAAAACCCAAGCGGATCTTTAAAATTTCATATGAAGATTTGAAGCCAGGCTTCATTGTATCAGTGAGGCAGCATGTTGGCCACTGCGCTACGCATAACAGACATAGAAAGCAAGAAAGAAAATGCTAAAACGAGCATCGCAGTAATGTCTCCTGTGGCATAAATCCCAAGTGAGCAATTGTTTTCTCTTGCATATCTTGGCGACCAGCTTTGGAAAATCGAAATGTTTTTGTAAACGGTGGAGGATTTGCAAATAACATCTGATGGATGACTACTCCTTTAGCCGTATTTATTTTGTTACTGTTTATTTTCTGTGATCCACGCTCATTAAACTGTTGCTGTAAACGACGTGTAAGCACATACAGTAATTTTGTTTGCAAATATAAAGAGTTTTTTTACGAGTAGATCACTTTCAAGGTTTACACTACTTTAAAATGATAACGCTCGGTAAGTCTGGGGGTGCAGACGCAGCTCCCCCTGCAGCTTCACAACGTCCATCAACTCGTTGTGCCTGTTTCTGTCATTCCGGGTGAGCTCGTGGCGCTCACAAAGTGAAAGTGTGACGAGATACCTGAGACTTGAGAACTGATGCGCAACCTTTTTTTAAAACTGCACACAGTTGAAGCTATAACTGGTTCACTCGCGTGTGACCGCCGAGTTCTCCGCAGGCAGCATCTGTCGGCACCACAACCACTCCCCCCTTCCCCTGCAGCTCCTCCCTCTCATCGTGTCAAACTCCAGCACCCCGTCCCAGTGTAGCGAGCAGAAGCAGTTTCAGCACCGGGACAGATCCTGCAGCTGCTCATGGCAACATGGCGACAGAGGTAGGCGACAATCGGAAACAAAATCAATCAAATCGGGCATCTTATCGGACCAGGCTGCGGCGCAGTAATGTTTGAGTCGCTTATCGTTTCCGTACATACCGAAATGAGCATGCTTTCCGAGCAAGCTTCCTGTGAAGCTGGAGGGATGAACGTCTCCCGCAGCTCCACCGGAACAAAGGAGACAGTAGCCGCGGATGCAACTGCTGCCAGCCTGGAGCGGCATGTATCTACGTGCCCGAAAGGCCGGAATGAGCTGTGCTTTAGGGCAATAATTAGACGACTGTCTGTATACTTATTCGGTACCAGTAAGTTGTGTTTTTGCGATTATATTATGTGTAATACAGGACGTAGGCACGATCTGAGAAGAGTCATTCATTGAAAGTCTAGTCATGTGTAGAATCTATAAGCTTGTTTCAAGATGTTTGGCGATTTAAATAAAAAAAGAAGTTGATTACGTGAAGTTGATTTTAGTATTATTTTAATAAATATAATGAGAAATGGACTTCTACATTAATGACAACACGTGTAGAGAATGCAATATGAAACGTTCTCATTAAGTCAAATTAAACAAAACAGCGAGCCGGAAATAGCAGTAGCATGCGTCTGTTATATATAGACATATAGCTATCTATGTATTTGTTCTTTTTTTATTCTACAGTAAAAGGACCAAATGCTCAGTTTGCAGATTGACTAGGACATACTGTGTTTTATTAGTCGTAAAGAAATGGGCGCAGTCAGCACCTTGGACAGAAGCTCATGTGTATGTGAGGAAGTCGAACGAATCTTGATTAAGGGATTGGTGCATGAAATAAAGATTAGTTTTTATTTTAGTTATATGTTTTATATTTCATTCATATTTTTATATACTAGATCACATTATCTTTATGTTTAATGCAATAGTACAATAATGTTATAATGTGAAAATATGGGGCATACATAAAAACTAGCTGTACAGTATACTGTGTATGTGTCTGGGTTCAAATGACTTATTTTCCGTGTGCAGTTTGTACATTCCTGAAGAAGTGGGGATTAGCTTAACTGGTGATTCTGAATAGGACCTGTTTGAGTGTAAGTGTGGCTATGAGTGAAACTTGCAATGAATTGATGCCCATACCAGGGCTGTTACCTTCATTACGCCCTAAATGGCCCCATGAATGGCCCCTGCTGTCCTAAATTTAATTATGTGATTTTGGGATTGCTATGTTATAATGCATGGAGAGAGAGACTTGTTCTAAAATCTTTTCTCATACAACTGAAGAGTTAAAGAGTGCATTATAAAGTAAAGAGATTCTTGCGTTTGTGGAGTTCAAATTTGTAATTAGCACAAGCCATTAAATGTTATTCTGAAGAAGCTATGGGTTTTTAATCCATTATGGCTCATTCATATATAGCTTTCCTTTCATTATTATTATTATTATTATTATTATTATTACTATTATCTTGGTGCCAGTTGTGTTACCAGGATCATCTTTAAAGTGAAAAAAAGGCTTGCAACTTTAGATTTTTTATGTTATTCTTTTCAAAAAAGGTGTTAAACTTTCTCAAATATGTACCCATTGCCTAGTAACGTCATTGAATAAATGTAGACTGTAACGTTTTCTGCATTTTATGATACCTAACGATTAGTCTTTGTGGTTTGCTACCTTCCAAGTATTGATGTATTGCCATTCTGAGATTCAGAACACTGGGTACAATAACAAATATCTCCTTTTTGATCTCGCCCAAAAATATTTGTGACTACAGCTGCACTGGCATGTTCAACACTCTCGTGGGAACTGATTTTCTAACTGCCCATTTTGTCCTTTTTATCATTTTGACTTTTAGGATGACTGACAGCTGAAGGTAAATGCTTTCTGAATATTTGTCTTTTTTTTGTTAGGGTGCTTAAATTGTATTACTTTGCTTTTGAATTGTCCTTTATCCTCTATGCCATTTGAACTTGTAGATGCCCACTACTAGGTCAATTTTAAGTGCTTTTGACATAAAGGCTATGCAATTCTGAACATAGGCAACTGAATTTAATAAGAGCAATGTGGCTATTGCCACACTCCCTTTTCCAGAGTGGTTTGCCCATGTTGGTTCGCCATTGGAATATAATACATGTAAAATGTCTTCATTCCTTGCGAAGAAGACAGAAAGTCTGACCTCTGCCACCCTGATGACCTGCCATTAGAGCAACCAATGTCTCCACTTGACTTTGTCTAAAGTATAACGCCCTCTGCTGGTTAGCAATGGTTTGCATTCATTTTAGAGGGTGTAAGGACATAAAACAAATCAATATAAACATTTATATAATAACAATAATAAAAAAGAAAAGAATATTTTACTCTGCCATGTAGTTTTTTGTAGCTTTTAATTTGAACTCTCTCATTGTATATGTATGTTTTTTATTTGTTTATTGCTATTAGATGACAAGGCACACCATAGTATGTGAGCAGTTCTTGGCTGAATTATTTTTTTAATCAGTGCAGAGGTTGATTTATAGAGTTCATTAATGTGTATTTGACACCCATTGTTCCTTCACACTACCTCAGAAGATACAAGTATTGCTTTTTTGTTGTTGTTGCATGTTAGAAACACTATTTGTTTGCCAAAGTATGACATAAAAACATAAAGTAAAATCATAGTGATTAGTCATCTTATATGGCCATACATATACTTTGGAAATCCAGGTATCTATATTTTGCACAATGTGTGTGCCTGATCACCATAAACCTTTTTATAGGCTGATTAAGCCTCTGAGATTGTCACATAAATCTCATATGTGTCTTGAAGGTCTCAACAGATGGTGTACCATTTTAATTTCTTTTGAATATCAGTCTTATAGGCTCACCTGGACTTAAAATGAATGATCCTACATATAGCTAGACACTCTCCAGGAGACTGAATCAGAAAATAGCAGCTGTTGAATATGGATGGATAAACAGATGGATGGATTAATGAAACAACTAAAATTGAGGATGAATTCACCCATGGATGTCATGGTGGTGCAGCATGACTGTGTTATGGGTGTAGTGTCCTTGGCTTCAATCTCCTGCTTGCTGTTTGTGTCTTCAGTGTTTTTTTGTTTTGTTTTTTTCCACATCCCAAAGACATTCATATTAGGCTAATTGGTACTTCTGGTACCTTTTCCAAGGTTGGTTTGAGTTCTTTCACCCCAGTGCTAGGCTTGGAATTAAGCAGATCATAGTAAGTTATTTAATGTACAATAGAAGAAGAAAGTATTTTGGATTAAACGTATAATAATGTGTTTCTTAAAAGGAAGCATAAAATACAAGCACATAAGTGTGTTGTTTTTCTTTAAATGATTAATTGTGGCACATAAGACAGCAGTGTTGCCTTACAACACTTGAAGCTCAATTTTGATTTTGGCTAGAATGCCTTTTACAGACAGTATGCATACTCTCCTGGTGGCTTTTCTTTTGGTATTTCCATTTTCTCTTCCAACCTCTTTGTAATGCTGTTGGGGTGACTGGGAATGATAAACAGCACATATGAGTGAGGGTGCCATTTAATTAACTGGAATCTCCTGCCTTGCACCTAGCAGGAATAGGTTTCCATTCCCTGTACCTTAAAGTAGACAAAAGCATATCTGAACAATGAATGGACTTAAGTGGTTCCTACTGTTGAAATTCTCTTGGTTTGTTGAGATTTATATTGACTTATTTTTTCACATAAATAACCTATTAAGTCAGGTGTTTTTATTTGACTCATACTATGAACCTCAAAAATATACCAAGTTTAAAACCTCATTGAAGCTGTCATCTGTTTTTATAATTTTAATAAATTGTATGTGTTTGGTATGTTTTCACATTTTCTTATTTAATCAAATACAACTGCTTTTTTAATTAAGTTCTTTCTTGATTAAATTTTCTATAAAAATTAATTTACTCCATGTATATTAAGAGTTCTTGTCCAAATATTAATTAGACTTAAAATTAAACTTCTTTTAAAAATCATAAATTTTTGAAATAAGGAACATCAGAGAACATCAGAAACAGCAATGTATAATGCAGAGAAGTAGATTATACTGTGCTATTCACACCTCTGCTTCTAAACCTGCTTTAGCAAAACTGTTTCGAAAAAATAAACAAGGTCAAATCAAAAACAAGCAAATTAGAGTCTAAAAATGCTCCTGTACAAGTCACGTTGGTAAAATTTTCTCTCCTAAATTTCACACTTTAGTTAATCATAAGCCTAAGAATGGAATAAAGTAAAAAAACGGTTGAAGAATTCAAGCAAATGCACAGTGATCAGCCATAGAGGACTCCAGGTCCATAGCTGAGGAGGCCTTCTCAATATTTAGTTTTAGTGGAGTTTGGTAGCTGTGGCTTTGCATTTCTTTCTTTTTTTTTTTTTTAAATCCATCCATTTTTTGAACTTAACTTTAACCAATTTCTAGGGTAGGAAGCCACACTGTAGTGTATCTCGGTAGCATAAGTTGCAAGGTAGGATAAAATCTTGCCCATCACAGGCCACACTCATGTACACAACCTCATAATGGATCAGTCATCAATCAGCCTCATCTTCATGAGTTTAGGTCTGAGGAGGGAAATGCACAGAATAAGACAATGACCGGATCAGGGTTAGAACTTATTTTTCTGGTATTTGTGTGGCAGTAGCATACTTTTCTATGCTATTTTAATTGGTGCATGGTTGAATTTCAAGAGATCAGACAAAGCTGAATGTGAAAGTAAAAAGAATGGCCAAAATAATAAAGATAGTTAGATAGATAGATAGATAGATAGATAGATAGATAGATAGATAGATAGATAGATAGATAGATAGATAGATATTTTATTAATCCCAAGGGATAATTAACATACTCCAGAAGCAGCATACTGATAAAAAAAAAACAATATTAAATTAAAGAGTGATATAAATGATGCAGGTAAAACAGACAATAACTTTGTATAATGTTAAAGTTTACCCCCCATGGGTGGAATTGAAGAGTCGCATAGTGTGGGGGAGGAATGATCTACTCAGTCTGTCAGTGGAGCAGGACGGTGACAGCAGTCTGTCGCTGAAGCTGCTCCTCTGTCTGGAGATGATCCTGTTCAGTGGATGCAGTGGATTCTCCATGATTGGCAGGAGCCTGCTCAATGGCCGTCGCTCTGCCATAGATGTTAAACTGTCCAGCTCCATGCCTACAATAGAGCCTGTCTTCCTCACCAGTTTGTCCGACTGTGAGGCGTCCTTCTTCTTTATGCTGCCTCTCCAGCACACCACTGCGTAGAAGAGGGCACTTGCCACAACCGTCTGATAGAACATCTGCAGCATCTTATTGCAGATGTTGAAGGATGCCAGTCTTCTAAGGAAGTATAGTCGGCTCTGTCCTCTCTTGCACAGAGCATCAGTATTGGCATTCCAGTCCAATTTATCATCCAGCTGCACTCCCAGGTATTTATAGGTCTGTACCCTCTGCACACAGTCACCTCTGATGATCAGGGGGTCCGTGAAGGGCCTGGGTCTCTTAAAATCCACCACCAGCTCCTTGGTTTTGCTGGTGCTCAGGTGTAAGTGGTCTGAGTAACACGTTTTAACAAAGTCCTTGATTAGGTTCCTATACTCCTACTCCTGCCCACTCATGATGCAGCTCACGATAGCAGTGTCGTCCGCAAACTTTTGCACATGACAGAACTCCGAGTTTTATTGGAAGTCTGATGTATATAGGCTGAACAGGACCGGAGAAAGTACAGTCCCCGGCGGCGCTCCTGTGTGGCTGACCACAATATCAGACCTGCAGTTCCCGAGATGCACATACTGAGGTCTGTCTTTAAGATAGTCCACAATCCATGGCACCAGGTGTGAATCTACTCCCATCTCTGTCCGCTTGTCCCTAAGGAGCAGAGGTTGGATTGTGTTGAAAGCACTAGAGAAGTCCAGAAACATACTTCTTACAGCACCACTGCCTCTGTCCAAGTAGGAGAGGGATAGGTGTAGCATATAGATGATGGCATCCTCCACTCCCAACTTCTCCTGGTATGCAAACTGCAGAGGGTCGAGGGAATGGTGGACCTGTGGCCTCAGGTGGTGAAGCAGCAGCCGCTCCATGGGTCAGGTAGTAAAGCGTTAAATATACTAATGGACACAAAGGTAATTCAACACCTGCTCTTAGACCAAAATGCAACTTTTAAGGCTGAAATAACAATACAGAAATGAGAACAGAAAAAAAATAATGTACAGTACAAATTCCAAAACCACAGAAAATCATAACAATGGTGGACAATAACAGCAGTTGTGTTGCAGTTTTTCAGCATCTTTTGTCAAGCATTACTGTTTGAGACCTCTGGCATACTAAGCTAATGAGCCTCTGAATCAGCACTTGTTACTACAGAAAAGCCTAATGAAGTTACTGGTTACTTGTAGCAGAGGGGCAAGCCTCCAGGTGTTGGGCATCCTAAAGGTTTAAAATTCCAGGGAAGGCAGCATTTACATGTAATTACTAAGGACAGTTGTGACCACAGCAGGTCTATTTGGCCTGACACTGCTGATGTAAGATCAAATATATGATTGTGAGCAGAGAAACACTGACAGGTCACTCCAGTCTAAGCCCAGCAACATGTAGTCTGCTCTTCGCCACTCTTTCACTGATGCATACACTGGATCTGCTGCCAGCTTCATCAGCAGCAATGGTCTCGCTTATGGACCAGTCCGGTCTGCCACTGCCACTCTGTTAAAATCTTCCTTGCCATCTGGACGCAATGGAGTGGGTTAAATCCATAGGGTCTGCCAATGACAGCACATGACATGCCTGCCTGCAGTATGCTAATGACCATCACTCTTGCTTTTGGTGAAATTTGTCATTGTGGAATACACAGAAATCTGACCAAGTGTGGCATTTGCCCGGCTGTGTCCCAGGCTTTGGATTAAAACTGTTTCAAAGGTGACCTGATTATCATTCCATCATGGCCTGTCATGTAAAAGCACACCTAATGAGCTTTTGTTTGTTT
This sequence comes from Polypterus senegalus, assembly GCF_016835505.1. Taxonomy (NCBI): domain Eukaryota; kingdom Metazoa; phylum Chordata; class Cladistia; order Polypteriformes; family Polypteridae; genus Polypterus; species Polypterus senegalus. The sequence goes on from NC_053154.1 coordinate 273,897,514, forward strand.
TGTAAAATGCAGTGTGTCAGTGCACAAGCCAGATTGCTGGTCAGAAAAAACATGAAAATTAATTCACAACTTTTTTTTTGAAAGTATACAAGCTTGAACTGGAGTATTCTCATCTCTTAAAATGTTGTTTTTGTTTATTCCTTAAGGAAATTAATTGATTTTTAACAAAGTGTATCATATACAGAGCAATGTTTTCTGCAAATAGCTTGTAGTTTTTACTCAGGCTTCTGTTACCAATTTAGCATGATCTCAAAATTATTTTGCCATGCTAAAATTATTTCTTACTTTAAATAATGTGCTAGGAGGGTCATGAAGATTGAAAGATGTTGATTAACAAAGTCATTTTGTGTATCCTCTGACCTTAAGGCCCCCAGACCTAATTAGACCTGTACATTTGGCTGTCTACAATAGCTTTCAGAAATAATGGTGGGCATACAAAAGGTTTTAATTTCCAGTCAAGGTCAAAGTGGATAATAATTCTCCAGTAAGTGAGCAGATAAGCTATTTTTGGAAGGGATTTACAGAAGAAAAAGTAGCCACAAATGAACATTAGCAAATTATCTCTACTTGGCAATTGCACTTTGAGACACTGAGTTGAGCTACTGAAGCCGTTTACAGCGAGACTTTTCCACAGAGAGACAAATTTAACAGTGAAGTGCATGCCCTGTATTTTAATTCTAACCATTAAAGGTGTGATTACTGATCTTCAAAATCTCCAGAGACTAACATTTCAAAAGGAAATGTATATGCTTTAAAAACACAGTTGATATGGCCTATTGTATGTGTGTAATCCAGGGGGGTTTATTTATTTCGGTTTGTTTTATATGGTGGTATGGTGGTGCAGTGATGAGTGCTACTGCTCCACAGGTCCTGGTTTGTAATCCCAGAGCCCATGTATCTTGAGTTTTTTTCTCCATGCATATTGATATTAAAAAAAAAAAACCTAAAAGACATTCAAGGTTAGATTAATCAGGGACTCAAAACTGGTCATGTTTGCTTCATGACTTGTGCCCATTTCTGCAGAGATGATCTTTGGCTTTTACCAATTCTGAGAGGTTGACCCTGAGCTAAATAGTGCATGCCGAATCATCACCAGCACATTACAAACAACATGCCTTCCTGCTTCATACAGGCTGGCCAGGATCGCACCTCCACATATATGACGAGAAAGTAGTTCAAGAGTAGAAAGGTTCAAGCAACTGATGGACTCCAGAAACACACTTCACCATCACCAGGAGGTAAATCACCGACTACCTTCTCGTCAGAGCTTCGCCCTTAATCTAAAGCAGTCCACAAAACATAGGCTCAAGAGGTGGATAGAGAATGACTACAGCACTCCCAATGAAGCTCTTCCTACACCTCAAGAGCATCTATCCAATGGGACATCCCCCTCTAGGAAAGACGGTCGCGTTAAATCGAGCTAGGTCAAAGGTGGGAAAACAGGGGATAACCTAATTAGATGAGGCCTCACAACAAGCGCTAAATGTCCCTATGGTGAGCCCACGCAAACAATGGACCATATTCTCCATAAATTTTCAAGAGATCCCACATGTACCGATGAAGATCTTAAGGATGCTAGTGACGCCACTCTTACCTGGATACGGCAGTGGCGTGATAAGATATGATGATGACCAAGTCTGAGCTACATAGACAAGTTAGAGAATGGATGCCTATAGTTTGGATTTGGAATTTTATATCTCTGTACTAAATCAAATTGTTAGTTCCGGCAAAAAAAAAAAAAAATTAAAACCTTTAAAGCGAAATCTCCTTTGAAACTGGTTAAAATTTCTTTATATCCAGGATCGTCAGTTCTTGATCTACAGAGAGCCGGCCTTCTTTCATTCTAATCAATTTCTAGTCTTATATGATTCTCTGTTTTAAATGAATATACTGATATTTCCCTTTTTTCCTTTATTGCAATAGTCTGTTATGCTCCCAAAGGGTTTCTTTGCTTTTATAGGATTCTAGGAAATATGACCAAGGCTTGCTAATCTAAGGAGTTTGCTGTCTTGTTTATTTTGTAATGTTTTGTTCTGTATCTCCCATAGCTCTCCAACACACAAATACAGTAATATGTTATTGCATTGGGACCACACATAATGTAGTTCATCTGATTTATATTCCCCAGAACAAAGTCTGGGAGTAGAGTTCACACTGGGTATACACTGTGGTGCATATCTACTAAAAAAAAGGCAGATCAAACATCCTAAGATAAATATGTAGTCCAGCTGCTTCTCTGGCATTCTGGAGAATATTACAAGTTGTTGTCGACAATTGTAGGTGAATTTAAAAAAGCGATGATGCTATCTGTGCGTCTGTCCATCCTGCCTGGAAATGTGAGGCTATAGCATGGAGGCGGCTCCAAGTTAATGAGTTGGATGAAGAAAGAAGTACAAGGCTACAGCATGAAGCTGAAAAAAAGTGACTCCATCGCCAAAGTAACACCACCAAGGAAAAACAAACGAGAGAGAAACTCACTTAGCCGCTGATAGACAAGGGGGGCGAGCACATCTGCAAAACGAAACCACCAACTCTGCATTTCAATTTTTTTTCTGACAACTTCAATAGTTTCTAGGCTTACACAGCTAGTAGGGTAATAATGTTCTAGAAATTGCCTAAGCCAGCTGCTAAAAGTGGCAAAGATCATACATCTTTTGTTCATCACATAGTTGCAGCAGCGCTGCCAGCCATTGAATAATATACTGTGCACAGAAGCAGTGAGAGAAGCAGTGGTGGAGCTGCAGAGGTAGCAGTCTCTCAGCTATTTCCTTTTTTGTACTGATGCTGCATCTAATACATGACCACAAAGTAATAATAAATAAAGAAAAATATAACATCGCGCTCACAGAATTCCACTCTTCAGGGCACTGATTGGCCATGCCATGCAGCATTTTTTTGAAATTGCTCTTTATGCAGCTGACAAATCTTCTTTGTTTCTGACATGTGCAGATGGGTTTACACATTTTCCTTCCATTAAGAAGTAAGAAATACTTTGTGAATAGCAATAATGTTTTATAATCATTATTATTTCACTGGGTCTCAAATATTTTCTGACTCTTTAAGGTTTGTTTTTCTCGGCACTGCTTCATGTGGCTAATTCTTATGCATTTGGCCCACACCACCTTACCTTGCACAGACCAGGTGGAGACTTGAAGATCGGTCTGTGCTACTCCCTACCAGCTGTTACATGGGTGTGTATACATGCAGGTGACCCACACCAGACACACAGAGCCTCAATTCCAATGACATGTACACTTTGTGACCAATGTACTGCCAATTAGTCATACTGTATGGCCAAATGGTTGGCCCCAAATGAAACCATAGGTCAGAATTAATTTAAAACAGTATAGGATTAAAGAATAAGGTTAGCTCTACTTCCTCACAGCTCCTGACTCTTCTTTTTGAACAATATGCCCAGTCACTGTGTGAGGATTTTGGATTTGTTCCTCATATTTCAGTGGGTTTTCTCCAGGAATTCAGATTTTCCTCTCTTTTTACATTTGGTTTAGGCTCTTTTTCCTTAGAAAACTGCATTGCTTTAATAGTGACATCCTTCACATCTTCTATTTCTCTGTGAAGGCCAATGCGATTTCCTATGCTATGGTGTGTTGGGCTGGTTATATCAGTTCAAGAGAAGCCCACCAAATCAACAAGCTAATTAAATGGGCAACCTCAATTATGGGATTCACTCTTGACTCCCTGGCGGAAGTAGCAAAGGAGAGAGTTAAAACAAAGCTGAGTGCCATTATGAACAATGCTGCACATCTTGTCTCTGGCACACTAACATTGAGTACTTTCAGCCAACAAATCATTCAGCACAAGTGTGTCAAGAAACACAAATGGGACTCCTTTATACCCACAGCAATACGCCTGCATAACGGAACTGTGACAACTAAGTCAGATGTTTTATTTTTAATTTTCTTGCTTTATAGTCATTCTTGTATTTGTTCAGACCAAAGTGTGTGTTTATTTATTTACTTACTTATCTACCTATTTACTATATGTATTTATTTATTTAAAGAGTTCCTGCAAAAAAAAATTTCCCCAAAGAAATACAGTTCTCTCTGTCTGTGTATCTATCTAAATTATTTAATTCCACATATATGAGTTGTAGGCATGTGTGAGTGTTCCCAGATATGACCTCAAGGCCTGTTCAGGGCTATGATGTAGGAAGAGGCTCCAGCCTCCCATGAGCCTAATTTGAAATTAGCAGGTTTGATAAAGAATGAATGAATGTGTTGATGAATAATAGTGATTGAACAAAACACAAAAAAAACATCAGTGTATCATGGTAATTATGTCTGTAGTGTTCCATTTCTTTTTTCTTTCTCTCCCGCTAATAGTAGGTTGTATTAAAAAAAAATGTTTCCAGACTTTGGAACTAAACCCTTTAATTTCTTCACAATCGTTCATTATTTCACACAAAACCATTTGAAAGGTATCATATGCAAATCCAACCAGAGTAAAATTACAAATAATCAAAATACTGACTGTGCACAACAGTTATGAATGCAAAGGGCAATGTTTGTTTTGTTTCTATCACTAAATTGAAATTGTCAGCAGGGACCAGATCTTGAGATTGAAATTGGATTGGCATTCTGCAGTGAACATTGAGTCTACACAGGGAACACCCGATCCATTCAGTTGTTTTTAGAAGTGTTTGACAATAAGTGGCCACCAACTGACAATGCATGAGTAATTGCATATTGAAAACAGTGAATCATTTTCTGCATCACAGCTGCAGAACCGCTTTATTTTTAGATCATCTTATGGCAATTACTTTGTGTACATATTTTTACTTGTATTGTTTCATCTCTGTTTTTTTTTTATCAGAACAGCAGGTTTTGCTTGGAAAGAATAAAAATATACTTAAAGCTGCATGCTCCACATAAAGTAGATATACTTTCATTAAATGGAAAAGTACAGCACACTATTACAGATAGATAGATAGATAGATAGATAGATAGATAGATAGATAGATAGATAGATAGATAGATACTGTGCCCCTCAATGAAACAACTTCCCTCTATAAACACCAATTTAAAACATTTTAATAACAGTTATTTCTTTACTGCACCTACTTAATCCAATCTTTGGGTAATTGAGTGCCAGGACCTATTCCAGCATCATTTATTATCAGACAGAAATTAATCCTGGTCAGAGTGCCCAGGACACACTCACTCAGACCTGGCCTATTAATCTTTGGCTAACACGCTTATTTAGAATGACATTTTCAAATAATTCAAACATTTACATTTACTTTAATTATTTAATTAAATAATCAATCTTATTCCATTCACCTTAATTAACACCATCCATTATTCATAAAGAGACAAGGGGAAGTTTCCCAAAGAAAGTAATTTATTCCAAAGTACTATTTGTCTCAAATTGTAATGGATTACTTTACTCATTACTTCCTGGAATAATTAATCACATTACTAGTTACCTCACTTCTATGATGGGTTAACAGTGTAGCTTATTGCAGGATTATCCCCATCATTAGTTGACCATTTAGTTTCTATGTTTCTTCTGCTATATGCCATGTGTTTTCTGGGTGGTCCCCCAAAATGCAGGGATATCTGCCCATCACTTTCAAGGCACTGTAAAGGGTGTGGAAAACCCACAGTCACTTGCAGTTCATTGTTTGTGCTGGGTGAGTTCTCTTTTGTTAATTGCTATTTTTGATTATTACTAATTTTCTGGGTTTTTTTTTAACCTTTTTGGCTCTGTCTTTCTGTGTTTCTTATTGGGATTACCTATTCTGAAGTCATCACCTTCTATGCCTTTTGCGATTCTCTGTGCTCTCCTGTTACAGAGCATTTTTGTTTATAATAAATCTTTTATTTATAAAGATTCTTTGTTTGCGCTTGTGAGTTTTGAATCTTCTAGTGGGCATTCTAAGCACTTTTTGAGACATTTCGGACTCTGAGCTCCATGTCTGAGGTCATGCTTCTCTATCTCAGGAGAGTGGATTGCTCTTTCCAGGTGAATGGAAGAGTTTGGTGCTTGGGATGTTGGATGTATCCTGGGGTCTTGGGAGAAGGAAATGTGAGATTGATAAGTAGATGGGAGCAGCAGCAGCTGTTCTGCGACTACTGTACCAGTCCATGGTGGTGAAGCAGGAGCTGAGTCTAAAGATAAAACTCTTGATTTCCAATCCAATTCCAATCTATATCCAAGGTCACCTATGGTCATGACCTCTCGATAGTAAGTGAAGGAATGAGATTACAAGTACAAGCAGCAGAAATGAGGTTTCATCACAGAGTGGCTGGGCTGACACTCTATGATAGGGTGAGCAGTGTAGTGACTTGGGAGGCCTCAGAATAGTATCACTGCTTCTCCAGATGCAGCAGAACCATTTGAGGTGGTCTGGGCATGTCGTAACGATACCTCTTGGGTGGCTACCACTAGAGTTGCTCTGAGCACATAGCATTGGACAAAGGCCCAGCAACAGATATGCTAGAGGGGTTAGATCTCTTGAGTGGCTTGGGAATGCCTGGAAATTCTCCATGAAGAGCTGGAATCCGTGGCTGTGGTGACAAGGACGTCTGGGCTGACCTGCTTTGCCTGCTGCCTCTATGACCTTCACCAAGAAAAGCAGTTTCTGAAAATAAGATGAGATGTTACTCTCTAAACCTGTGTAGCTATCTATGTACAGAACTGAATGAAAAATGAAAGGCTGGCACCTGAATGTCCTTTTAGTATTTTAGTAAACAGCAAATATCCAGCAACAATGAGTGTAATTCAACAGTTAAACAAGTAAACTGCATGACTTGCTGTATATTAGTCCTATACCATTTCAAACATATTAACCAACAAGAAGAGGCTTCAGTTTATAAAAAGTAATTATTTAAAAAAAATTAACAGTTACAAACAAAACTAACCTGCAGTGGGCTGGCACCCTTCCTGGGGTTTGTTTCCTGCCTTGCACCCTGTGTTGGCTGGGATTGGCTCCAGCAGACCCCCATGAAAATGTAGTTAGGATATAGCGGGTTGGATAATGGATGGATGGATGAAACAAAACTGACTTAACTACTCAAACAATTGTTAAAATTAAGTCAGCAAATGGTAAATGTATAGCTAGTGTTAACGGCCAGCAGATGAGAGCAGTTTTTGTTAGGGTCAATCCATCAATCTTCGGTGTTTACTATGTAACAAAACAGAAAAGACACATGCTGATCAAAAAGAACTCACTTAAATTTTGTAATTAACTATCTTACATTTGCTACCAAATAAGATAACTTACTTGTACACAAGTGTCTCTGTTTTCATGGGATTATTAAAGAGATGTAACTAAAACATTGAAATGCTTGTCTGCATACAGCATTTTAATCTCATTGGATATCAAAGACTTTTTTGGCTCTGTAAATTGAATTCCTTCTGAGGCCACGCAGTAAACAAACATATATATGTAGCTTTCTGTTATGAGAGTGTTTCTTACTTGATCTTTATTAGTTTTTTCTCACCTTGTGTGAGTGCTTGTTAATAATGATCTGTTTTGATGTCTCTTTAGCGTTCTAAAGATAATATTATACATGAAAAGGCTTGGCTCCAAGTGGACTAATTTTGTTGAAATTTTGCATACTTATTCTTCAGATATATTTGTTGGGACAGTTTAATTTTTCATTGAGATGTCAAATAGAACGCTGCACACATTTTTGAAGTTTCAAAATTGCACATTGAAAAGCGGTAAATTTGTGAACTCATCTATCTTAAAACAGAGAAACATTCTGTGTGACTTCAAATACAAATTAGATTACTGTTTCACTTTTACCTACAGAGCAGTAACTTCAACTTGTATTTTTTCCCTCTTTTCCTTTTACTCTTTTGACAGCCGCTCCTGACAGCAAAACAGTAAACACACCAGTAGAGCTCACTGCTGGATATGGGAAGGGGCTGGGTCAGATGTAGGTGGGGTTGGATGACAGATCATATACAAAAGGTACAATGATAGATGTATATTTATTTATTCAATTCACTAATAATGATATCTTTATTCAATATGGTAGTAATTATATTGTGTATTTATTTATTGCCATACAAGCTATTACCCTTTACTCTTTAGTAACATAACTCAACAAATGCATCTTTTTACTTTCAATAACACTTCCGAGGCATCAGTGAAGTGGTTATTCATCTCTTCAAGGAAGTCTACTAAAATAATAACTTCACTTTGGAATGGTCAGAGGTGGCTCAGTGAAACATATTTCTCTTCATATATCATACATCAGTATACAGTAAGTAATTTTTACCAGGGTATCAAAGGCTCTTAATATGGCACACTCTACAGACCAATTTACTGATGCTTTATGTTAGTAAGACCAAAAGAAGCCTTTGTTAATGTCTTGTTGCAGTTTAATAGAAGCACTTTTGCAGTACCTAAACTTAAGTGTCACCAAATTGTGATTTCACACTCTGAAGTAAGTAAAAAATGTAAAATGCTCCAACTTTCAAACCAGGTAGCCAAGTCTTTGAAGGCACCAAATTCTTCCTGTTTTAGTACAATCAGTGCCTAATCACCAGAAGGTTTGGGGGTAGGTGCTTTGGGTGACCCTTTAGTTATCAAAACAGCACCTCTAAGGTTGCAGTGTGAACAGACACTGAATATAGCGTAAATGTATTTGAGTGAGTCGGAAAGGTCCAGAGCGTGTGCTGGTTGACTTATTGAAATGGCACCCCTTGCAGTCCGAAGTGTGTGTACACTGCGTAACTTTCACAAACACTGTCCCCTCAAGTGTTGGGCACCCTGGACGGCCGGCTATGTCACCTAATGAATTGAATCGGTTGGAGTACAAGGGGCTGATAATAGAAAATGAAGTAACAAATCTATATAAAAGTGATTCCTCCACTGTATAAGAAATTAGTGAAGTTATCAGGAAGTGGCAGACCACATAAGTAATAATATGGTGTTCTCTTCTTGGGAACAGAAAGATTTAGTTTTGCCAGTTTTTACCGTACACAGATAAGTAATACTGTTAACTGTTACTGGGAAGATCCCTTTGTGCTGTCATGGCACCTTTTCTGCACCCTTTTCTCATCCTTGCGTTTCCTTTTACATCATTGCCACCCGGTGGCTCATACTCTGCCCCTTTCGTCCACATAGAAATAGCAATTCCACAAAGATGTTTGCCTTGTAAGAATAAATTTACAGATCATCAGACTTAGAGTAATTCATATGATACAGATATCTGCTGTATTTGGTAAATTTCGTTAATGGGAATTCCTGTCCTGTTTTCATTTCTTTTAGGTTTTTGTTCTTACTTGCCTAGGCCCAGGATAAGCAAAAGAGTTATAAAAAATGGACATCTGCAAAGATTTTCATTTATTTGAAGAACAATGGTTTCAAAATAAGATATATAGCTAATTACTTGCTGGTATACAATGTTGTTTTGCTGTTCAAACCCATGTATAAATTCTTGAATTTATGAGGTATGTTTTTTTCTGGGTAATTTGAAACCAAAATCACTTTATATAATCCCTTTGTTAGTATAAACATCATGACAACCATTGTTACTGTAACTTACAGGCTGGGAGTTTTGCATTTGGATGAATCATAGATTATGCATATCTATACTGGAGTCAGGCACAATTCACTAGCTTTTTGGGCAGACATCTAAAAGGATTTTTTTTAACTCCTCTTTTTATAATTTCTGTCTGCCACTGTTTGTTTCAGATATGCTTCAGGCAGTAGCTATAAATAAATTCACAGGGGTGGGTGTAAAACCAGGAGATAATGATTGTTGTGCATTCCATAGGGGCCCTTGCGCTCTTTATTAATTTATTTACGTATTTTTAAACTTGTAATATTTTTAGAAGAAAGGAGTTACCTTTGTACTTTAATTGTGTGAAGCTGACAGTTTTTCTGTTGCACATCATGTTGGATACAAACCTCATCTTTTTTTCAGATTTTGTGACGTGATTTTAAATGAATTTTTGATGTCAGTCAAGACTTCAATATGGATACCATGTAATTTAACCGGTAGCTCTGTTTGCCATTTATATTTATTTTTATCTGTATAATAATAGAGAAAATAGTAAGAAAAAATACTGCTACCCTAAGCTTCCTCTTTTACAGCTACAGGCTTCTAAAATGTACAGTACCTGGTTTTCCCCCAACCAAAAGTCAAATAAAAGACATAACTCAATGACAGCAGAAAGAAAACACAGGAAAGGTGGTGAAATTTTTAAAAAATGAAAAGATTTCTGTCAAATTTAACAAAATGTCATCAGGAAGATTTATGAAAGATGTACAGTTTTATATTAAATGTGACAGATGACTGTCGAACCTTATAAAATTTAAATATGTTATGTATGTACTTTATGCATGTTGGTGTGTCTTCTGCATTTATAGTATGTTTATTTTACATAGCGTTCTGTGTTTTACTGGATTTGTATTTTTGGTGGTCTGTCTCAGTGTGAATGTCTATGTAGCTCTTTGAGCCAGGACCCTGACAACAGAAGACAGTTTTTAGTGTCGGATTCAGCCATTGCTCTGTATTTCTGTCTTTTTAAAGTCCTCCTTTTTAGAAATGTAACAAGGTGCCTACCAGTCAAGTTCCACTCCTGAGCTATTTCTTCTAAGGCATTGAGTCAGCGTGGCCCAAACAACTTGGGCTTCTCTTGACATTCTTGAATTAATTGACAGGGATCTCAACTAGTTGTCTGGTGCTTTCATTTTTTGGTTGTTTGTTTTCTTTATTATCCTGTAGGATTCAAAAAGGTCACAGTTTTGTAATGTCATACAGGGTATGCTTACTCAACACAGCAGCCATGACCACTTGAGCTGGTGTGTGTCACTGTGGTAGTTATTTTTTGCTTATAAAAGCAGGACTGTAAGCATACTAACATCCTCAGCTCAGAAAGAAAAGTTATTGCTGATATGATAACAACCTAGCAAAAAGGTTTGAAATAGAAACCAAGAGGAAGGATCAAGTACCAAGAATTCAACTGTACCATTGCCAAAGTCAAAACTTGAGACAAAAGATTAAAGTCTAAAATGATAAACAAGAAAACCGCAGAATTTAAGAGCATTTTAGAAAAGCACTAGGCAAAATGTTTGATTTAGAATCTTTTGGGCTTGGATAGGTAAATGACCTCTCCAAGTGACTTTTATCCCATATGTGTAATTGGATTAGGTTTATGACCTCTGAAGCCACACCCCTAGAGATGTCAGGACAGCCATAGCAACCAGAGAACAAAAGTTAACCAGACGCATACACACTATATGGTAATGATAACAGTAAAAAGGAAAATAACAAAACAAAATTAAACGCTCAATTACACAAACTGGTGGCAGGCACTTAATCTACAGACACAAGCCAATGGAACCAAAAAACAAGTTTAAGAGTTATTAATAACAGGTACAAAACAACACTTGCACTTTCATGAAATTCTTCTTCAGCTTATAACAATCTCATTTAACACTAATGTTATTCATTTTATTTACTATTTTGAATTATTACTATTATCATTTGCATTATTATTAGCCATCATTATTTTTGTGATGTTATTGCACTGCCATTTAGCTTGATTTTGCATAGATTTTTATGCAAAATGCTTGATTTTTAGAAGTTTTGTTCTTTGAGCTCTAGATTTGTTGCTTTACTTGATCATTTTTTTTAACAATTTGCTGTTTATTTTTCACTTGTTTGGAGCTAGTTTTCAGTTCAGTTTTCAGTTTCCAGTAAGTGCGGTACCTCTTTACAGACTCAGTTTAAGGCTGATATTTAACTTCTTATTCCAACCTTCTGGGGATTTTGACACTACAATGGAACCTCGGTTCACGACCATAATTCGTTCCAAAACTCTGGTCGTAAGCCGATTTGGTTGTGAACCAAAGTAATTCCCCCCATAGGATTGTATGTAAATACAATTAATCCGTTCCAGACCGTACGAACTGTATGTGAATATATATTTTAAAGATTTTTAAGCACAAATATAGTTAATTAAGCCATAGAAGGCACAGCGTAATAGTAAACTAAATGTAAAAACATTGAATAACACTGAGAAAACCTTGAACAACAGAGAAAACTAACACTGCAGGAGTTCACGCTGTAGCGCTACGAACCGTTCGCTAAAAACACTTTTTTTTAATAAGTTTTAAGCACGGGGAAAAAAACGAACATTTGAAAAATCCTTAATTTAATAAACCACCACGAAAAGTAACATTGCAACAATGCACCCTACGAACTGATCGCTGTAAACAGAAGTGGAGGTTAAAATCCAATAGAAAATAGTCTTCATTAAATACAACGAGGTTAAAACAATGCTCGGATCTGTCTCTTTAAAAACAAGCCTTATGCGTCCAGCCATCTCTCTCTCTCGTTGGTGTGTGTGTGTGTGTGTTTGTGTCTCTCTCTCTCTCTCTCTCGCTGTACAGGGAATGCACAGGGAGAGACTGAACACGTGCGGAAATCATCAGTGCACACAAACCGAAAGGGAAACTGGCTTGTTCATATACCAAGTCTGTGGTCGTGAACAGATGCAAAAGTTTGGCGAAATTTTTGGTCGTAAACCGATTTGTACATGTTCCAAGACGTACGTGAACCGAGGTTCCACTGTATTTGTTTTGTTCTCTCTATCACAATGATAATCTTGATGTTTTAGCAACATTTTACTAATTACAGAATCATTTTCTATTACTTTGGGGCCACCTGGATCATTAATGACTATTTCCTTTCCTTTCATTTGAGGAAAGAGGCCAACACATTGTAGGGTTTTTCCACTTCTTCCACACCTCAGTCGCATTCACAGTGTTTGGGGAAGCCCGACTTTGAGGAGCAATGGGGAACTATTACAGTTGTTAGAAACAGAGTTAAAACATATAAAAATGTTACACATATTTATAAAGATAAATCTTTATCTTGTTTTTGTGTAATGGCCAAGCTTTGAATCAGTCATTATATTTACTCCTTCTTCTGAACACTCTAAATGCCATAACAAAAGAGTGCCAGTGTCCTACAGCTCAATGCCAAAAACAAAATGTTGTGCAATGCAGAGTGGCTTAGGGGCCTAATGTACTTGACTGTGCCAACAATCCATACTCAGTCTGAGTACCACACAGTTTATTAATCAGGGTAACTCCTAGTAGTAATTTGACATGCTGTTAATTTCATTTTTCGATATGTATTTTTCCAATTTCAGTTTCTTTTACTTGTAGTGGATTCTAACAAAAAGTAATGGCATAGCAGTGCAAAACTTACAGCTGCAGAGTTTGTGGGTTCATATCCTAGTCACCACCAATTTGAATTCTGCTTCAAGTACTCAAATTTTCATGTCAAAGACATGCCTGCTGTGTAAGGTTGATTAGAGATTGTAAATGATTTTATACGAATGAGTGAAAATGTGCCCTATGATAGGCTGGTGCACTCACACACTGCAACTGAGATCGGAATAAGTAGGTTAAATAATGGATGGATGGAGACATTTAGCAAGGAGTTTCTATTTTAGTCACAGGAATTTATTGTTTTTTCTGGGATTATATATATATATATATATATATATTGTGGAGGATTGCCGGCTTTCCATGCCGGTCCGCACCCCCAGGCCGCCAGGAGGAGCTCTCCCGACAGCAGGATCGTGCCCCGAGGTCCAGCAGGGCCTTATGGACCTTGTAGCGTTTATACACAGCCCTGCTGGATACCTTGGGGGCCACCAGGAGTCGCTGTGGGGGTGCTTATGGGCTCTTTTGTGCCCTATGACCCGGGAGTACGTCATGGTTGCGTGATAGGAAGGAATGACGTGCTCCCAGGTTGAAGAAAAGGACTGTTTGCCCTGACCCGGAAGGAATAAGGAACTGTGGACTGTTGGGACAGGAACACCTCCGGGTCAGGGGCTATAAAAGGACAGTGCCTCAGTCCAGACGCTGAGCTGTGCTGGGAGGTAGAGGAGCAAAGTGTCTGGGTGAGGAGGAGTGGTTATTGTATTAGTTTATTGATTTATTGAATGAGTAGTGTGGAGGGTGCTTGGTGCACGGTGTTAAAAGAAAATAAAAAGTTCATGGACTTTTACCTGGTGTCTGGAGTTGTACCTGAGGGTTCAAGGGTGCACTACTGCCCCCTACTGCCACAATATATATGAAAATATAAGCAGTTTCAAGGCTGAGTTTGGATACACACTGCCATAGTCTAACATTCATTACATCCTACTCGAACATTATACAAATAGCAATGTATTCCTGTTAGGGGCTGGTGGCTCAAATCCATTTGCATCCCTATGCTTATCATAAGACATTGAAACAGACACTGTGAAAGAATTAAGAAAGTAATTTAATAAGTATATAAAACTTTTATAAAAATGTTATAAAATTTTTTATAAGTATATAAAAACTAATCAGGATATTTTCACTAAAACACAAAAATCCAAGTTCTACACAAAAGTAAAGCTAAAACCCACAAACAGATTAGATTTCTGTATTTATAAGTCAAAAGTAGAAACAAGAAGGTATGTTCAAGTTCAATTAAACAATGTGAGCCCAATTATTGGCGCACATGTATAATTTGCTTGAAATAAAAAATCAGTAGCTATAAAGGCACTTGAGTTTGGAGTCTGGGAAACGTTCTTCTAGAAAACCTCTAACATTAATTACAGTGTATTACCTTTATGTCTTTGACTTTATTCTAAGGAACTGTTTCTTTTTGAAAAATGTAACTACTGTATCTGACAATTCTTTAATATTCTAATTGCTGATCTTTTTACTTTGGCTAACCTTTTTCTTTATCCTATCCTTTTCTTTCTATACCATATTCTTTGTTCAAATTCCCAATGTCATCTATTTATTTTTCTCAGAATAGGCTCAAAGTTTAACTGCCTGTGGTCTTTCACACACTTTAATTACATAGACTGGAGGCATTGTGAGCTGCTGCCATTGCTAATAAACCAGATGTTCTGTACATCAAGAACCTGTTTATTTCCCATTATCTGTCCTTTTCAGAGCGCCGTTCTTCTATTTTAAGGAGCTTGAGGCTGTCTCATCAACTTCAATCCATCATAAGGTGCTTTCATACACACCCCGCTTGTCGATCGACAGTACCTAACATGATTGTCTTTTGGATGTGTGAAAAAAACTGAGTACTCAGAGCAAACCTGCCGAAACTAGAGGACAATGTGCAAACTTTGATAAATTTGGGGACTGATCCCTAGAGTTGTGAGACTATACTGTAACTGCTGTACTAATATGCTACAACAATTCTAACTTTAACAATCTATACTTTCAAACAGATGATTTTTTATATGGTCATTAGGAACAAAAAAATGATTTAAACAAATAGAAATTTTAACAGCCAAGACAGAACACATGCATTTTAGTTTAATGAAAATTGGACTCCCTCATGATTCATGATTCTGGGTTGAGATGTGTAGGTTTTGTGTTCAGAAATGAAGGAAACTGAATGTTGTCAAATTGAAGCATGTAGAGCTTGCTCACAAATCTATTTCCACACTATGTGAAACTTTCCTCTTTTATTATACTTCTTGGTGGCTCACCTCTCAGTTGACATTGGCTGCTAGAAAAGCACCCTGCAATGAAGCATCTGAACAATATGGTGATCCGAGTTTTGAAAGTAGAATATTTTTAGTGACCATTGAATCTCTACAATGAGAACTACTTTCACATCCTTTGGGTACCATTTTAAAAATATTTCAACCACAGTTTGCAAGGTGTTGAGTAACTAGCACTGACCTCTTACATTTCCAGAGCCCTAGGTTCAAGTCCCATGTCCATCTGTTGCATGATTTCCTAGTAGTTGCCCTCTGGGTACTCTTGTTTTTATCCCACGTCACAAAGACCAGCAGATTAGGTAAACTGACAATACTAAATTAGTTGCAGCATGCGTGTGGATGCTTGCGTGATGTAGCCCTGTAATGAACCTATTTCTTCCTTGTGCCCAGTGATGCCAGGATGTGATTTAAATGGGAATTACCAGCTTTGGGAATATTATATTATGAACCATAATGTAAATTTTCATAAAAAATACAAAAGCATATTTATATAATATAAGGACAGATGCCCCCCAGAGGCTCATTTCATATGAGAGTGGGTTCATTATTTTGTGAAGATGCATTAATTAACATAAAAAAAACTATAGGTGCTTCTTCTAATTACTGTAGTAGATGGCCAGCAGGTCAACCCGGCCAGGATGCTCACAGAGTGGAAGGATAGGGGAAGGCAGTCTCTTTGGGACACTACTTATCCTAAGATGCTAGACTGCAGCAGTGCCCTGGATTTCCGCAGGGCACTATGGGAAATGTACTTTAATACCACAGCCCTGCTGGGTACCGTGGGTGCCGCCAAGGGACACTGCAAAAGAAACTGGGGAGCCACGTCTCACCTATAGCCCAAAAATACTACCCAGTCACGGGTACGAAAGCCCAGATGTACTTCCGAGTCAAGGACTATAAAAAAGGACTGCTGAAAACCCAGCAAGGGAGCCAGAGTCAGGTGGAGGTGGACAAAGCTTGCTGGGAGGGGTGAAGGAGAGAATAGTGATTATTGTGGTGTTATTTAATTGTCTATTAGTGGCTGTGGTGCTTGAAGGGCACTGTGAAAGAAGAAATCTTTAATAAATATCTTCTTAGTGCTTTTACCTTGGGTCCTGAGTGTCTATCTGTTGGGTTAAATAGGTAACAGCAACCTCTAGCATCCACACTACCAACTACAAAAATAAGGAGAATCACTTTCTATAAATGAGTCCAAGATTAGTTTTTGCTGTCATGGCATCCCCTGCTGGCAAGATGCAGTCATTGACAAGAGTACTACCATGCTAGTGCAGTGCAGCTGTAAGTCCCACTTAATGAGCAGTGCCACCAGCAGAAAAGTGACAACCCCTATGTGTCATTGAAGTCACAGAAGGGCAATTGGCAAACCTACCAGCATAAGTGAACTGTGCAGTAGATTCTATGCTGTATATAGAGAAAGAGGACAAGGAAGGAAAACCCAAGAGTTTTTTGAAATCTCCTGAATTACGGGTACTTTAGGGACACCAAGAGAAATGAATGGGACCTTGGTGTCCCTGTAGTAGACGTGTTGATTCTGTTGGTGCACTGAAAGAGACCTCATGGTGGAGTTTAAATCCAATATGATTTGAGAGGTGAGCTGGGATGAAGCCATAGCTGTAAAGATAAATAGACAGGGAGTGAAACAGAGACCAGAGTTAAGAAGTGGTGTGCTTGGGGTTTTACTGTTTGTGGTGCCTTGAGACAAACACTATTATGTAAGTTTTCAAATGGCTATAGCCATGATGTTGCTGATGATGGTACCTCATTACTACCATGTAACAGCTGGATTTTCCATTGCATTGTGTTATTTGATGGATGCTGTTTAAGATGATGACACACTATTCCTAGTTGTATTGGTACAAATTAAACAGCTGACAGAAAAAGGAACTAGGCAGAGGTCAGGAAATAAAAATGTAAGTCAGAAGAACTTGTGAGTATCAAAACTGGGGAAACAAACTGACGCGCAACAAAGCTTAATGCTTGTTGTGAATGTGAACAGATTTTAATTTTTCTGTATGATTATTTCCTACATTCTCTGATTCATTTCTTCTTTTTAGCAGTTTCTCTATACCTGAAATTCATTTTTATTATTGTATTTTTAATTTAGGTTCATTTTCCATGTGTTAAAAATGACGCCATTTTGTTTTGTTATGGGCACTGACATTTTGAACTGCTTTGCTTCCAGTGCTATGCACAATAATTCCATGTGAAAATGTCATGTCCTGTGATGCCACTAGTGTGACATTATTAAGGTTGGTGTCTGACATCTTCTATTGTCCAAATTTCTGTATTTGTAGTAGCTTTGTAAGTGGTGAGAGAGTTAGTTTGGATTATTTAGCATCAAATTCTAGTGTTTTATTTTTCACTTTGATTTTTATTAACAAACTGGTTTAGATGCACCATCATTTTGACTTCCTGGTACTTCACCGTTGCCTGTCTCTAAGCTGAGCTTTAGTATTTTTCCATCTCAAGGTCATGGCTGTCATCCTTCCTAGATATGTGATCAAAAGATCAAAGCCTAGAATCTGAGCATTTCTGTCTGATTACCGAAGGTTCAAATGAAAACTCACTTGGAAAAAGGTTTTGATTCATATTGTGTCTTACTGATTACAGCCCTGTAGTACTCACGTCTCTTGTCATGAAGTGCTTGTAGGGGATTAATAAAGACTCAATCTGCTCTTTCCTTCCAAGGGACTTTGATCCACTCTGGTTTGCATACTGTACAAATAGGTCTACAGATGACACCATCTTGTATATTCTACATACCTCTTTGTCCCATGTAGAGAGCAACAATGGGAATTTTGTAAGATCATTGTTTATAAACTACAACTTGTCCTTTAACACCATTGTCCCACACTTAATGGCCACAAAGCATATAGACCTGGGACTGAACAACCCCTCTGTGACTGGGTGCTGAAATTTCTAACGGCAGGCCTCAGGTGATGAGAGTTTGCTTCTCCAACACTATCATTGGCAACACAGGAGTTCAACAAGGTTGTGTACTAAGTCCCCTGCTGTACTCCTTTTACACACATGATTGCATAATTGCACAACTCCAACACCATTGCTAGGTTTGCTGATGACACAGTGGTCTTAGGCCTCATTTTCAGTAACTACAAGGAGGCCTATTTGGATGAGGTAGAAAATCTGGCAGCATGGTGCCAAGCTCGTAACCTCTCACCGAATGTCAGCAAGTCCAAGAAGCTAGTGGCAGACTTCAGGCGGAAGCAGTAACAGATCTACAGCCCCATCAGCATAAATGGAGTTCCTGTTGAGAGGGTGAGTAGGTTCAAGTACCTGACATGGACCCATCACACACAAACTCAGGTCAGGATAAGACAGCACCTTATCACTTGAGATGACTCAGATAATTCAAGGCTTCGCAAATCATTTTGAAAACTTTTTTCACTGGCTCCGTAGACAGCACCCTAATACAGAGCTGCACATCATGATTTGGGAATTGCTCAGTCCAAGATCACAAAGCCATGGAGAGAGTGGTGTGTTCAGCAGAGCGCATCTTAAGGTCAGCACTGTCCTCTCTGCAGGACATCTACACCAAGCAGTGTAGGACCATGGCAATTACAATAATTATGGACTCTACCCATCCCAGCAACAGACTGTGTGGCCTGCTCAACTCAGGCAAGCAGCTACATAACCTAATGGCAAAGAGCAAGAAACTTAAGAGGAGGCCATCAAAATCCTGAACTTTGGCATGCCAAGAAGCATACAAACCTAAAACTCTTTAAACTTTAACTTACTGCACAGCCACTTTATACTTTTTGCTGTTTCAGATTTCATATCTTAAGGTAATTTTAATCTACTTTAACATAATTTAAATTAATTTAGTTAATTTTAGCTAATCTTGTTAATTTTATTATCTTTATATTCATTTTTATTATTTATTCTATTGTATGTATGCTTTTGTTTTGCACAATTTTGGAGAAAGCTTGCTTGTACATTTCACTGCACATTGTACCTGTATTACTGTGTGTGACAGTAAGTCTCTTGGTTGTTGAATCTTGAATCACAAACTTGGACCCAGATACATCCGAGGAAGTGGCTTAAGCAACACAACTCAATAGTCACATCCAGAAATTACAACCAATCTGGTGTTGAATACACAAAATGGAAGTGTCTATTAATAAAAATAAGATATGGTAATTACAAAGCAAGATAATAAAAACAATTTCAGAAACAAAAATGAAAAAAGTGAAACTAAATTCTATGGGATTGATAGCATAAGAAAAAATGTAACAAGTCAACAAGAATTTACTTAAGCTAGAATAATATATAAAGGGCTGCAATTCATGACACTAGTGTCCAATTTTTATTTTTTTTTTGTGGGAAACCTCTGTGCATTTAGTAATTTAAACCAATGTGGGAAGTTAGGAATTTGCCTGTCATTATGTCTTTGATTTCTGGTTAGCGTTTTGGGTTTTGTTTTTTTCAGAGCTGTTGTTCTTCTGGCTTTTGACGTCTGTTTGTCTATGGCTTATGGTTTTTCTCAGCTTCCTTTTTTGGTCCCAGCACCTTGTCACCCTTCTGGCTTGCCAAATAACACCCTGACAGAACAAGTATTTGTCCAAAGGGTAAGAGTGCTAACCACCCCACTAGGTGGAGAGGTCCATATAGTTATGTCCAGGGAGGCATTAGGGTTCACTATTACACTGTTCTCTTTATGTTCATCTCTCCCTTGCAGTATTTTGTAATGAAGGCACCATTTTTGTTTGCCTCTGTGTGGTTTAATTCTGGGTGTTGAGAGCTACCAAACACCCTTCTTGTATCCCACAATATCTCTACTTTTGTTATGCATTGCCCACTCTGAGTTAAGGAGTGCAGCCATCACATCATGCTGTATTATGATTTCACATGTGTCTGCTCATCTACACAGTTGGTGTTTCGTGCGTCCACCTTGTTTTCTGTTTAATGTTATTCTTCTGCAGTTCTTTTTAGCACTTAGTTGGCTTCAGGGCAGGCATTGTTAGCAAAGTCGTGCTTTTCTGGTTCTTTCCCATCGTGGCACCTACAGCACTTTGTGGCTTTCTGTCACAGAGGCCAATTGTTTTCTGATGCAGGACAGGTAATATAAATTAGTGCTTTGTTTTTTATCTTTTCCGACTTTTGGATGGTACTGTAAGCCCAGTTTCTAAATCATTTCTGCTGTGATGTGCTGCCCTACAGCTCTTTAGAGCTATTATTTTGGATTAGTCACATATTAAATGCTGACACATGTGCATTTTAATACTTAGGCACATTTGTATAATTTAATGTAGGTATTTTCTGCTGCTTCAGCTTTGTATATAATCAAAGGCACTGTTGTCTACTGTGCAGTTAAGACTGGCCCTATTCTTTCATTATAAGCCAAATGATAACTAATATTTGGTCAAGTTACCTTTTAGCTAGCCAAATGAATTTCATGGGCTTGATGGTCTCCTCCTCTCAGTTATCCGACTTTTTTCTAATACTTTTACATGTAAAACCTGCTCTTCTTGGCTTAGCTTTCCATGTGCTTTTAGTGAAGTACTGAGGCAGGAAACATTTGAAGTTAACTTGTACTTGAAGTTAATGCATAGGAGCCATTTTTAATTGCGCCTAGTAGCCCAACCCGTGTATATCTGCTTTTAACAATATGACAATGATCTTAACATCCAAAGCCTGAAGTAATAAACCTGCTAAAGGGCTTCCGTTTGCATAGACCTGAATTTGCATTCTATTAATGAAGCAACTGACATTGTAACCCAGAATAATTATATCAAAGGGAAGCTCTTCAGATAGATAGATTTTATTGATCCTCAAGGAGAAACCTACTTACTCTAGCAGCACCAGAGGTCATAAATCAAAGTTCAAACCCTGAACTATACATATATATATATACCCAGTATACATTTAATGTGTAGTGTTTCTGCTGAAATGTTGTCCCTATGCCACAGTGTCTGCATCATTGGATAGAGTAAATACGGGCATGATGAGAGGAGGCATTTTACAGAAAAGGGAGCCCCAGTAGTCACTCTTTTTTAACATACTGATTTTAATTAGATACAGATAACATTCCATACATTCAAGACAAATTTAACAATCAAAGCAAAATCTGACCCCCACCCAAGAGAAAGAGAGAGGAGCCAGCAACCAAAGTTACTGTATAAAAGGAGCAAGAAAAGGAGAAAGAAAGAAAAAATGGAAGCTTATTCTAAAATGTTATTGATTAGATCCTGAAATATTAAAAAAAAATTTTGAACAGATGATGATTTTTGTCCAAAATGTTGTTAATATGGTGCACACCCACAGATTGATTCTTGCCCTGGAAATATTTTGGACAATTTTAAAAGCGATAAAATGTGGTCAAAAAAAGATGTTAAATTGAATGACTGAACGATTTGCACATATTGAGCACGAGTATATTCTGTGCATGGCTGCCTTCCACTCCTTTTGTGAAATGTTGAGTGACAGATCCTTTCCCCAATGCACTCTGGGGTCTTTGAAAGGAAGAGACTTTAAAATATTTTTATAAATTATAGAGATGATATCTGAGTCTTCAAGACTGATCAATAATTCTTTTTTTTTTTAATTTTATTAATTGTATTGCAATCATTCCATACAAATCAATACATTTTTACAAAAAGTAGGAATGAGAAAAAGTCGACCCCCACCCCTGAGAGAGAGAGTATGACCAATGGAGTAAAACTTAAGGCTTGTAAACATACCTAAATTGATGAGTTTGAAAAGCCAATGGAGATGAATGGAGAAGAAACAGAAATGCAGAAATAATTGCTTCCTCTATGCTTTAAGAGCTTATTCTAAAATTTTACTGATTAGATCTTGCCATGTTTTCAAAAAAATCTGTACAGATCCTCTAACTGAGTATTTGATTTTTTCTAATTTCAAATAGTATAAAACATCGGTTTCCCACTGACTTAAAAGAGGAGAGTTAGGATTCTTCAAATTTAGCAAAATAAGTCTGTGTGCCAAAAGTGCAGTGAATACAATCACAGTTTGTTTGTCCTTCTCCACTTTGGAAGAACCCCAAACACAGCTGTTAATGGGTTAGGTGGGATTGTGAGACCAAGACTGTCTGAAAGGTAATTAAAAATTTTGTTCCAGAATTATGCTAATTTGGTGCAGGAGCCTGATCAATAATTCTTATGGAATAGAGCAAGGGGGAAGGTGAGGAATATTCGACAGGTTTTGTTCAGCAAAGTTTCTAGCTTGAAAGTAGTGGAGAAATTGCGTTGATGTAAGCTTGTATTTGAAGCCTAATTGTTCATAGGATGCAATGTCATTATCTATGTACAAGTCTCTAAGTGTTTTAAACCCAGACATTGAATACTATATATGTTTGAGAGGGTGGAAAAAGGTGGTTATTATGTAGAGATGCAACAGATAAAAGTTTTTCTATCTAAAAGTGCTTCCTACATTGGTTCCATAGTCTGAGAGAATGAAGGGTATTTGGATTTTAAGTGTAATATAAAGAAGTACTGCAAGATTTTATTTCTATTGCAGGCCAGGCTTGTGGATATTCATCAATTTGTGTCAATGTCCAGATTTTTATAGCTTGTATATTTGCCGTCCAGTAATAAAATTAAATGTTAGGTAGTGCCATGCCCCCTTCTGGTTTAGATTGTTGTAGAGTCACCCTTTGGATGCATTGGTGTTTTGAATTCCAAATATTAAAGTTATGATTGCGTCTAATTTCACAAGCAATGATTTGTTAATGTATATGGGGATGCTTTGAAATAGGTAGAGCAGCTTGGGAAAGATGGTCATCTTAACAATGTTGATTCTCCCTGCTAACATAAGCTGTAGGGTAGACCATCCAGTCACATCTTGTGCATTTTCTTCCAAGCAGACAGCAGAATTTTGTGGAAAAATACTTTTATTCAACTGTATCAAATCCTTCTTCTGCATCTAAAGATAATAAGATCTCTGGGGTGTTAGATATAATAGGTGAATATATTATATTAAACAAACGTCAAATATTAAAAGTTAAGTGTCTGCCTTTAATAAATCATGTTTGGTCTTGTTATATTACAAAGAGAAACACTTTCTCAACCCTTCTGACTAGAACTTTGGTGAGTATCTTAACATCATTATTCAGAAGAGAGATTGGTCTGTATGATAGATGATAATTAATGTTTGGTGAAAGGTTTGAGGTAGAATTTTTTTGTCTTTAGCTTCTATAAACTATAAAGTGCCACTTGGTAGCCATCAGGGCCAACTGCTTTTATACTTGAAAGTGAGTTTATAGCATCTAATAATTCTGAAAGTGTCAGAGCTTTATCCAGTGTGGTATCTCTAATGAATCAAGAAACTCATTAGACTGTGTCTTATCTTCTTTAAACTGAGTAGAATATAAGGACTTATAGTACTCTCTAAATGTGTCAGTTATATTTTATGGTCAATAATTTTATCACAGTCTGTGATTTCCTTCTTAAGGATTTGTTGTGCTAAGATTTTAGTTGCCTTTTCTCCATATTTATAATAATGATGTCGCAATTTAAAGATAAGCTGTTCCATTATTTTAGTAGTCAAGAGGTTAAATTGTGACTGCAAAACTTGTCTTTTCCTATAGAGTGCATCATTTGGATACCCTGGCGTATTGTAGATCTGTTCTGGTTATTTTGCTGATTAACTGAGACGCCTTCATTGTTCAAAGTTTATTTTTGTAACAAAGATTTGAAATAATCTGTCCTCTTAAAAATGCCTTCAGAGTTTCCCAGAGTATATCTGCTGAGACCTCTGAGAAATCATTTCTCTCAAGAAAATAATCAATTTGCTTAGATATGAATTCTGTACAGTTCTTATCAGCTAATGACAGGGGTTAAGACGCCAGCTACAAGATGAGAGTGTAGGACGCAGTAATTTAAGCTCCATGATCAGCGGGGGCATGGTCGGAGATATTGATAGTGTCATACTTACAAGATTTGATAGTGGGCAAAAAATAATGTATTTGAGGAAATAATCAGTTCTTGAGTAACAATGTTGTACAGATGAAATGAAGGAGTATGCTCATAGGTTAGGATTTAAGAACCTCCATGGGGCAGATAAGTTATGATCAATTGCAAACTGTGTAATTATTTTTGCAGTATTTGATGTTATCACCGTAGTATCTAAGGATCTATCCAGGTCTGTATTTAAAACGCAATTAATATCTCAGGCCATTATAATTTTGTGAATGTTCACATTACAGATAGATGCAAATGCATTTTGGAAGAATGCACATAGCATGGACCTAGTCATCAAAATCATTTTAGTATTAGATAAATTACCCTTCATCATAAGTTATCACCATTCAGAATAAGATTTTGCATCAGACACTACAAAGGAGTTAGTTCTATGTATTAAGATTCCCACACCCCTGGTTTTCTTTGTATAGCTAGAGTGAAAAATTTGGCCAGACCACTCTCTTTGCAACCAAAACAGGTCCTTGCTTAATAAGTGAGTCTCCTGTAAAAATACCATCTTGGCATTTATACTTGTTAAGTGCGAGAGAACTTTCTTTCTTTTTAATTCATGATTGAGACCCTTGACATTCCACTTCACAAAGTTCACTATTTGGTCATGGAAATATTTCTTCTGAAATTCTGTTGGCATTTTGTAGTCTTGTAAAGGTAGTACATTGTACATACATTAGCTTTGACATAGATTTCATATTCCCAAGTCATACAGCCATGAAGCATATTGTTATGAAGTCAGTAATGGTTATTGCTGTATACTGTAAGAGATAAAATAGAAATAGCATTGCTCTTGCTGTAGTAGGTAAGCAATCTGGGAAAATATGAATGCAAGTATTCTCAAAAATAATCGTGTCTTTCTGTCTGAGAAGGGACATGAGATTTTGTTTGGCCTGTAGTTTCTCAAAACGGACAATTAGGCTTTTTGGTTTGGAGGCATTTGATCCATGTGTATAGATAGATAGATACTTTATTAATCCCAAGGGGAAATTCACATAATCCAGCAGCAGCATACTGATACAAAAAAAAAATAAATAAATAAAAAGTAATATACGATATGGTAGGATACAGAGATCTTGATGTCCAATTTAAAGTCCACTCCAGTTATTTTAGAGAATAGTTCAGCTATGAATTTCGTTGGGCTTGGACTTTCCCATTTTTTTTCATTCATGCTGAAGTTGATTATTCAGATATTTCAATACAGGTGATAAACGTTTGCTTAACAAGCTGAGCAGCAAGTACTTTATTTTTACTTTCTAACTTACTTGCAGGTTAGGTGGATTGGCGATTCTAAATTGGTCCTAGTGTGTGCTTGGTGTTTGTGTGTGTCCTGCGGTGGGTTGGCACCCTGCCCAGGATTGGTTCCTGCCTTGTGCCCTGTGTTGGCTTGGATTGGTTCCAGCAGACCCCTGTGACCCTGTATTCGGATTTAGCGGGTTAGAAAATGGATGGATGGAACTTACTTGCATTTCCCTGTATTTTTTCGTCAATTTTTCATAGCATTTCTGTAAAGGTTATAGCAAACTTAGTAATTAAACATTGCTCCAGTTCTTTCCTATCCTCTAGCAGTTTCTCATTTTTCTTGTTCTTCATGTCGCATACTTGCGGGGGAATTAGCTGAAATTGAAAGTGGGGATGAAAACACCATGCTTGGCTCCAATGATCCTCCTGGAGTCGATGAATGCTTCTAGCCTGCCTCCCTCACAGTTTTGCTCCCACTAACGCTCTTGGATGGAGGCGATGCTGCTGATGCCAAGGTGTGTCAGGTCCTGGTAGGTCTGTACCTTCGCCCATCTGTTCCAGGTCAGTCTCTGGGAGGCCGTACCATGAACTTCAGGCTGGTTTAGACTTTGTTGGGGCTTTTGCTGGCTTATGCCTTTCCTTCAGAGCCCTTTGTTTGCTACTCATGCTTATTTTTACTAGCATGTAGTATTTTTAAATCCCTTCAGGATTAATAGATACAGGATATCTTGAAATAATATCTATAACAAAAAAGTTAAAATAACACAGCTGCTAGCGGAGCCCCCCCCACATGTCCATCTCCAACAACAGGCTAGACCAACTCCCCTGTCACTCTGAGAACACCTTGATGGAATGAGCCAGTATCCAAAGGTGCTCTAGAACAATCCTTCATGAAGTGTAAATGTCTCCTGGTTATGCTATCATCCTCTTTTCTCACACTCTCTGGGACAGTGACCTGATAAAGATGGTGTCACCAAATGACGCATTGCAAATGTAGGTAACGGCGCCCATTCTGAGTGTTTTGTGAGTGTGAACACAAGTCAGGACCAATTTAACACGAATTTTTAACTTTTATTTTAAAAGAAGAAAACACTGACGTGATATTAATAAAAAGTAATAACACAAGTCAGGATCAATATAATACGATTTTTTAACTTTTAGTTATTTTAAAAGATGAAAACATTGAAGTAACATTTAAAATGATGATAAAATGAATGAAAAATTGTGCAACGGACAAATCATCCCACCAAGCTTCTTTAGAAGTCTTGCTAGGTACCTAATAAATCATACAATGTGGCTTATATTAGTACTTCCATCTGTTTTATACCAGTAAACCTATTTATCTTTCAGAACATAGAGATGCATTGAACACAGTGTATTTTCATGCATTTTTTGTGTGTTGTACGGTATACACTGTGTCTGATGTTCATTTGATATTGTTATTGAGCTATTTTTGGTAAGTATTGGGTAGCATCTTTTTCAATATAAATATGGTGTGAAAGAGCTTTTCTTCTACAATTTATTCTTTGTACATGTCATACATGTTAGTGAGGGTATTCTTAAGGTTTGTTTGTTGTGTTGTGTAAAAGAACGAGTCTCAACACACTGAAAAAGGTTTGGGGCAGCCACCTGTATATTGTTCCTAGCTGCAAAGGTTTGAAGTCAAGACAAAGTTGTTGTTGGTTTGAGTTCCCAGAATGAACTGCACTAGTTTGACAAGATGGAGGATTTATATGCTGTAAACCGGAAGTTTTGTCATTTGACCAGACCAGAATATGACGTCAGTCTGGGTGCCGGAACAGGAAGTGACGTCAGTCTAGGTGCCAGAACAGGAAGTGACGTCAGTCTGGGTGCCAGAACAGGACTTGACGTCAGTCTGGGCGCCGGAACCGGAAGTGACATTAAATCAGACAGGCTTTCCCGTATTTGGTCTGCAGAGATAACAGAAATAGGTTCAGAGCACCCTGCTATCCCCTGGCCCGGCAGGTAATCATCTCCACTCAGTCCTTCCAGCTCTCTCATAGTCGCACATGTGTGACACATGATATTCAACAAATCCTATTGGGAAACTGTAGCAAAAAATAATCTGTAAGGTGAAATAACTTTTTTTTTTCCTTTAAAATGCGCTATAAAAGATTGTTGTGAACCACTACTCTTGTGTGCTTAGATAAACCCTGTAATATAACTTAGTTTGTTCAGGCAAATGGCAGCTCTTGAGCTAATGTTAAATTGGCTCCACATGGTTGAGTGAGTCTTTGGGCCATCTGATGGGGTGTAGCCCTGTTCTGGCTTGCTTTGCTTCTAGTGTATACTTCAGACCCTGTAACCCAAAGCACAATAAGCTGTTAAAAAATTGATGGACGAATACATAGATAGAGAACTGTGTTAATGCAAAGATCATCAGGCCCACCACAGAACAAAAATCAACAATTATTTAGAAAGCAACTTGTACCCCTGCTTCCAAGCTGATGGACCAACATAAAGGTCCTTGGTAAATATGTATCAAAGCTTTTGTTCCTGGGTTCTGCCTGAGGCTACCACTTATAGTTCCTCATTTTCTGGAGCTAGAATTGAAAATTGTCCGTTCTGTTTAGTGCATTATATCATTGTTGGTTCATGAGTGACAGCGGTCTTGAATGATGACGCAGAACATTATCTATTAATGTAAAAATAAAATGTTTTAAAGGGAACATCAGGTAAATTAATTTGTATTTTCTGCTAAGTGAAATTAAGTTCTATATTTTAATACATTCTTGTTGACCATGGAGCTGCAGAGTCGTGAAGTGTTACATGTTGATCAAATATGTAAGCAAGAAATTCACTATACCACTAGTACTGTTACTACGGCTGTACTTCACTCAGCAAAGCACAGTGTCAAACAGTATATCCGACATTATGGAGTGCTTGCTTGCAACTTTGTTTCTGTTGTTGATATCCATCGATTTTCCAACCCATTGAATCCGAACAAAGGGTCACGGGGGTCTGCTGGAGCCAATCCCAGCCAACACAGGACGCAAGGCAGGAACCAATCCTGGGCACGATGCCAACCCACTGCAGGACACACACAATTACACCCACACACCAAGTACAATTTAGAATCGCCAATCCACCTCCGTCTTTTGACTGTGGGAGGAAACCCACACAGACACGGGGAGAACATGCAAACTCCACGCAGGGAGGACCCGGGAAGCGAACCTGGGTCTCCTAACTGCGAGGCAGTAGCGCTAACACTGTGCCACCGTGCTGCCCCTGTTGTTGATATGATTCTGAATAATTAAACAAACCATATTATATACATGTATGCTTATCAATTTAGATTAGATTAGATAAACCTTATTAATCCCATGGGGAAATTCAGATGTATACAGCAGCAGAAACATAAACAACAAGGATACAGACTCACAGTACAGATAATTGAGCCGATCAAGCAAACAATTGATAGACAGATAAATAAATAAAATTAGCGAATACATTGGGAGGAAGCCTTGGATTGCCTGATAGCAGTGGGCAGAAAAGAACCCCAGAGATGCTTCATAGCACACTATGGTGGAATGAGTCTGTGGCTAAATGTGCTCCAAGAGAACACCTCCTGGAGGGGATAGATTGCATTTTTCATGATGGCGTCCAATTTTGACACCATCCTCTTTTCCGCAACCACTTCTAGTATGTCCAGTGTTTGCCCTGTGATTGAACAGGCTTTACCAATAAGTTTGCTCAGTGTCAAGGATGCCAAGGGCCACAACCCGGCTGGGATGCCTGGATAGTCCCCGACGTGGACACTATTACTCCTCAGCCACGAGAGGGCAGCCGCCCGGGCCTATTTGGGGTCCACAAGGAGTGACCTGGGACACTCGTGAGAGGACGTGGCCACCGCCAGGGGGCGCCCGGACAGTGAGGGAATCCTGGATGGCAGCACTTCCGCCACACCAGGAAGTGCTGCCGGAAATAATTCCAAGAAGACCCGGAGTGCTTCCAGGTGCTTTCCTGAGACTTCCGCCACACCAGGAAGTGACGTCAAGGGGAGGACCTGGGGCTCATCCGGGTCATGATAAAAGGGGCCGCCTCCTTCTAGTAGACGAGCCAGAGTTGGGAAGAAAAAGACGAAGCTTGTGAGGTGGAGGAAGGAGGTCAAAGAGAAAGAAAGAAAGAGAGAAAGAAGAGGAAGAAAGCAAGAGAGTTGGTGAGAGAAGGCATTGTGGTGCTCAAAGATAAAATAAAGGAGTGTATTTTGGACATCCTGGTGTCAGTCTGTCTGTGTTTGGGGGTACGTTTTCCACATCAGGCATTGTGCTTCTTTTAAACTCTTTTAAATTAAAGGTTGCTTCCCCAGGACAGAACAGCATAGAACACCTTAATGGCTGCTATGGACTGGTAGAACATTTCCAGCAGCTTGCTACACACATCAAAGGATGTGAGTCTCCTTAGCAAGTATGGTCTGTTCTGGCTCTTCTTTTACATAGCCACTGTGTTGTCAGACCAGTCCTGATTATTGTTCATGTAAACCACCAATTACTTGTAGCTCTGCTCCACACTTCCACATCCTCCTCCTGAATTTGAACTGGTCTCAGAGTCTCCTTGGCATGCTGGAAGTCCACCACCAGTTCTTTTGTTTTACTTAAATTTCAGGATTTTAAACTGCAACACAAGATGAACTCCTCCACAAAATTGTCTTTTCACATGACTGTTGGAGGTCATAGTGCAGGGTCAACCATTATACAGCATCTCTGGAGTTATTATCAGGCTGAGGGCCTTGGGCAAGTGCCCAACAGAGTAGGACGCCTTCTGGCAGTAAAAGGATTTGAACCAACAACATTCCAGATACTAGCGCAGATCCTTAGCCTCAGAGCCACCACTCCACTCCACTCCACTATGTTCTAGTCCTTTATAGGGTGCTCACGTGCATAAACCTGGGCTCAATCATATTGACCAGTTTACCTCAGGGCTACATCTTTAAGTTGTAGAAAGAGGACGGGAGGATCTAAAGAAAACAACATGGAAAATATGCAAAACATTTGGTAAATGCAGTGACTGGGCTAGGATTTCAAATCAAAATGGCCGTAAGTGCTCCCCAAGATGCCACCCACTCTTCTGTTATATTTTAATGTTTTCCCAAAAAAGTTACTAAAGTTCTGTTATAAAATGGCTAGTATTTAATTGGCATGACACTTCAAAATATCCAATGAGTCACAGTTGGTAGTAAGTACAGCTAGTCAGCTATTTTCTCTTTTTTATCTAAACAATATTATATTTACAAGTCATTTTTGATAAAAGCATACACTGCAGTAAATAAATAAATGCATGACTTAAAATCAGCTGTTCATCCTCAGAGATTTCATCACAGTCTTTGAAGTCCAGTATCAGGAGACTACAGGATGCATTTTTTTTTATTTTTGGCCTCACTTTTGCCTGGGCAGTCCGCTAATGATGTGTGAGCCCAGTGTGACTACTTTCAGGGCTGAGCACTGCTCGTCCGTTCCCTGCTTCATTCACCTTTCGCGAACTCCCACTTTTCCAAAGACTACAAATGAGTATGTTGTTATGATTACTGGACGTTTGACTGATGGCGCTATTCAGGGTGGCTTACAAGATCTGTATTCATTGCAATTCATTACATGTCAGATGCATTAAGTGAAGTGGAAAACTTGTGGTTTAAAGTCGATTGCCTGAGCCACTGAATCACAACGCATGTCTAAAGCATTCTGACTCACTAATGATGGGCTGCAAACCCACAGTCCCTAACTTAGGAGGCTACTTCATTTTATATCAAGCCATATCCATAAATATGTGACAGGGCAAGAACAGAAATAAGGCTGCATTTTAGGAGGTTACTGAACATTAAGAGAACAATATATTTCAGCTTCTGATAACTTACGCTTGACATCAAGATAGCCCACTCTGTGACCAACAATGATGAACACTGTGAGGTCCTGCTGTGAGATGTTCCAGAGGTACTTCTCATATAACTGGCCAGCTCTGCGTGTTCCTACAACTCTTTTAGCCATCATTAATATTATGGAACCTACAGGATAGTGTTTTTCTTTTCATTACAAAGCAAACAAGAAATTATGCCCCACTACTATGACCACAAATTGTTTAAGCAAAGCAATAAAGATCACAGAAGCACTTAGTGTGTAAACAGAAAATTCTGCTTGGGAAAAGAGGGCACTGGGAACACAAGTAAATTGGCACATACCAGTATATGTTTGAGCTGGAATAAGGAGAGAATCAAAGAAAAACAGTTTTCTGAAAATTTATCATTGACCCCACTCTTCACAATGTCAAAAATTTGCTTTGTTTCCTTTTGTTTTCATTGATTTCAGTGTTGTAAAGCTATTCAAGCTTGAAATTGCAATGAAGTTATGTGTCAGTGCTATAAACGATCTTGTTGTTCCATCAATGGCTGGCACCATATGTTGCTAGTTTGAAAATATGTTTTGCTGTGACAAAACTGCAGTTTATTTTACAATTCTTCTAAGAATGTAACATCAGATTCCCTGTAAAGCAAGGGCCAGATTCCCTTTTTTTCTTTTGTAAATTACAAGGCAAATCACAAAATATGGCATATGATAAAGTGCTATGATGTGGACATCTATTTCTGATTGACTTTTTAAGACTGTATGATGTGCAAAGAAAAAGTGACAGAAGGAGCTGGCCTTCATGTTTTTACTTCACTACAGCATATTACAGGGCAACATGTCAAGGGCACCTGTATAGAGTTTATTCTGTATGGATGCAAAAGCTGATTTTTAAAATTATAGATAAGTAATTGATTGGGGACAATTAACTGTAAAGGATTAGGAAAATACCGACAGACAATTATAGAAAAGTTCAGACTACCTTCTCTATATAAATCTCAAATGGAAATGGAAGGACAAAAATCTGTTATATATATATATTGTAAGAGGTTCATTATTGTTGTATGTACAGAGCACGATTAAATTCATATTTGTCTAATCAATATATAACACATTTCCATAATTGTTTTCTTTACCTGGAAAATGCAAAAAAGCAGCTTGCAGCACTATCTAACGTAATACATAGCTTGCAACAATTTTGTTCTTACCAGCCTACACAATCCGTGAAAGTTATCACCCAAAAATGGTAACACCTTTGAAGTGCTTAAGTAAAAAATGAAGACAGCTATTTCATGTAATTACTGCATTGCCATGATGTAACACTTTCTGCACATGACTTTCATTTCCCCTCCTCGCCTGCTTTATGCTAAGAAGTTGTCAGTAGGTTTTGTATGTTATAAATCCATTTGTCAGATTTGCTTTGTCCTACTCCAAACCAAAGTGTGGGCAAAGAATACACTTTTTAAAATAAATTAAGTAGTATAGGTTTGGGAATTACACAGGACAGACTGGGAATCAGTAAACCAGAAATCAGAAATGTTAAACTGGCAAAAGTCAATACAACAGGACAAACTTTGTAAAAAGGGCAAAGCAAAAGCGTAAGTTGGAAATTAGGAAAGTTACAATCATGAAATTCTTTATTGATTATTTTTTTTATTTTTTATGAAGAATGTCATAATTGTTTAATTCGGTAAACAGAACGAAGTGTGCCAACACAGTTTTAAATTGTAAGTTGCAAAGAGGAAAAGATGTTGAGAAATGTCAGTACAAATATAAGTCAGTTCAGTAGTGTGAAAGTAAGAACAGATTTCTGCCAAGCAGTCTAAATTACTTACGAGTAAAACACAAAACAGTTGATTGCATAAGTATTCACCCCCATTAATATGACACACCTAAACCATCTCTGGTGCAGTCGATTGATTTTAGAAGTTACTGAATTACTTCAATGGAGATTACCTGCCTTTAGTCTGTAGGGGATGGAGGCAAGAAAATTTCCAAGTCACTGAATCTCTGTTTCAATCAGTCATTAAGACATGGTAAGAGTATAGCACAGCTGTACGTCTGCCTTGAGCAGACAGTCCATAAAAACTGGGTGTTTCTGCAAGAGAAAGACTAGTGAGAGAGTCACCAAGTGACCAATGAGAACTCTGAAGGAGTTGGTGCAGCTAATTGGTTTTAAAAGTCACACAATTAGTTTAATGAGATCACCTGTCTGGAGCGTCAATTGATTGTAGTATAAATGCACCCACATGTGGATGGTCCAGTATGGTTGCCTAAACCAAAAAAGAGGACAAATAGAACACTTCAACAAATTCTGTGAAAAGGTGACCCCAAAAGCATAAGTCAAGAGATGGAGATAAGACAATACACAAGTTACTGAATATCCCTTGGAGTCCAGTTAAATCAATCATGAAGAAATAAAAAGAGTATGGCATAGCAGTAAATCTGCCTAGAGCAGGACATCCACAAAAACTGAGAGATAATATGAGAGAAGAAAAAGAGTGAGGGAGCCACCAAAAATCCTGTGAGATATCCGAAGGAGTTACAAACTCCAGTGACTGAGATTGGAGAGACTGTGCAGATAATAAGTGTTAAATAGATGCTTCTTTATAAATGTGCAGCTTTATGGGAGAGTGGCAAAGAGAAAGCTAAATTAAAAAAAAACACACACACACACATATATGAGAGGGGACCCAAAAATAACGAGATTTTTTTTCTGGAGGAGCATTAGTTCTGACGTTTGCCACTAGGTGCATGTACTAGACTGCTCTCTGCATCATTTGGGCAAGTGGCGCCCTTGGGGAAAGGTCTGTAAGGTCAGTGTAATTTATTTCTTGAGCCTCTGTTACCATCTTTGTTGATTTTGTGATGGCAGAATGAATAACATGTTTGCATCACCTTCTGTTTCCTTTTGGGGGAAAACAGTAGCAGAAGCTGTCACAATGCTCCGAGAGGCTTTCAAAGAAGAAGCTTTGAGCCAGGCAAGGGTTTTTACCTAAAAGTATTTAAGCAATTGCGTGATGCAGTGCAGAGAAAACGACCCAACAACGCATTGAGTGTGTGACAGGTTCTCAGGAAAAACGCATTGACAATGGTCCAATCAGACCTTGCATCCTGCGATTTTATTCTTATTTCCAAGAATTAAAAGGGACCTTAAAGGAAAGCGTTTTCAGGATGTAGAGGAGGTCAAGAAGCAAACAATGGAGGCACTGAAGGCTATCATTTTGCAAGGGTTTCAGAACAGTTTTGAACAATGGAAAAAGCAGTGGGACAAGTGTATTGCGTCACAGGGAGAGTATTTTGAGGGTGATTAAATTTTGGAAATGTTCAAAGAAATATACTTTTTTTTTTGTAATTCTTGTTATTTTTGGGTCCCCCCTCATATGACATACAAGCTAGAGTTTATCAGAAGGCACATAGGAGAATCTGAAGTTTCTCTGGTCTGTTGAGATCAAAATTAAGCATTTTGGTGATCAGATTAAATCACATGCCTGACATAAGGATAATGCACATTATCTAATACATACCACCCCCTCCATGAAGTGTGGTGGTGGTGTAGGTAGCATTATATTGTGGGAGTGCTTCTCTGCAGCAGACCCTGGAAGGCTTGTGAGGTTAAAATTAATGCAGCAAAACATTGGGACATCCAGGAGGAAAGTTAGTCAGCATGAAACCTGCACCTTGAGAGAAGATTTGTTTTCCAACAAGACAACGAACCCCAAGCATTAAGCCAAAGCTCCACAGGAATGGCCTTAAAAACAACAATGTTATTGTCCTGGAGTGGCCAAGTCAGAGGCCAGATCTCAATCCAGTTGAGAATTGGTGGCTGGACTTGGAAAAAGGCTGTTCACTTATTTTTCTCACGTAACCTGACCAAGAAGAATTGAGACAAATTGCAGTGTCTTGATGTTCAAACGTGGTAGATACCTGGGCACACAAATTCAATGCCATCATTTATACTGTTGTGGTGTGAAATAGTCCATATAATAAGTATATAAATATTAGGTATCTCTTTATTTGTAACTTAGGCAAAGCAAATGTAATATTAGTATTTCATTAGTGAGAAGCATTCATGTTTACCCTCCACTCCCCTAGACTAAGTCAGGATAGTGAATTTTATGACAGGGCTGGGGGAAGCGCCTCAAACAAGTCTGGTAAATGTTTTTCTGTAGGACTCTCTCAGTCAACCCCACAGGAAAGCCAGACTGCTTAGCTGGCAAGCTTCAAGTTAACAAATGGTTTTGGGGACAGGTGTGAAGGTATTCTGTGCCCCATTCATCTGAAGTATGGCTGTTTGGGATTGGCATGTATCAGAAGCCTTTAAGTACCATGACACCCTATTGGCTGTATGGTGTGGACAGAGAATCTATAAATTTGCTTGCTTTACCACTCTCTAGTGCTCTCTCTCTATCTCTCTCTCTCTCTCTTGCAAACATCTGATGAAAGACCATTTCACACACCATGAACTGAAAAGGAGAGCACAATGAAGAACACAGCTCGGCAGCCGTATTGAGACAGGCATGCAGCCTGTTCTGAAGAAAGCTGACCACAAATGATGACTTAACTAGAGTCATTTTAAGTAACTAACAAGTCTGTGTGCCACCTAAACTACACATCACCATTTATCAGGTTGTATGGATGCCAGTGTTCACTTGTACTTTGCCCTTTGTTATTATTTATGAATATTATACATTATTTAAACTGTACCTTCTGCTTGTCTTTTACTACACCTAATTTTCTTAGGTTATAAATGTAGAATGGAAGGTGAGAAGAAATTATATGGTACAATACCTTATAAACCGTGGTAAATCTCTGAGATTTGAGCTATTCTGACAAAGGCTATATATTAATAATACAAAAGTGGAAAGTAGAGTAATATATTACTCTACCAAGACAAAACAGGTGACAAAGGTGCATGATTACCCAGTGGCTTTGCTCACTGAATGCAAGGGAAAAAAATAAAATGTAGTATATAAATTATTAAACAGTAAAACATTAATATGTAAGAAGTAAAGATACATTGAACAGTACTGGAATGCTTTCAGGTAAAGTACATTTTAAAGGCGCTATAATACAACAGGTAAGTAGCACTAACAGCAGCTTAAATGTATTTGGATCATCTCTCGGTAGCAGATCCCTTGTGAAAGGTGCTACACGACCGCTGTGGTATAGGAATTACATTTTCTATGCGATCCTGCAAATTTCTGCCTGACAACCTTGCGCTACGTGCCTATGATTTAAGAGAAAAATTATTCTGAGAAATGTGGACGCTGCCCTTCCGTGCTTAACGGGCAGAAGGTCCAAACAATTCCCAGGTCCAAAAGTTAACATGAAGAGGTCGGTACATCTTCTTAGATGTAAAACTTCCATCTTCTTAAAAGAATTTATCACAAAAGCAACCTTGAATGTTGTGGGGTTTTAGTGACCTGAACTCACTTTAAGGGACAGTAAGTAGTCGTGAAGCGCAATTTACAAAGAGAGTTTTGCTTCAATGGCGCCGATCACACTCATTCGCAATGATTTCCACCATCCCAGGAGCCGACGGGGCACTTGAAGTGTCACAGTGTGAGAAGAGAGGACGCTGCCCGAAACCACGAAGCCCTCGACCCAGTAGAGCAGCCCGACATTCCGCGCCTCCGAGCGTCCACTTTGTTCTCATGACCCCTCGCCGCTGAAGGCAGTGTTGCCTTCACATTGTTTACAGCTCGGCGCAGTTAAAAAGTACAAAGATGCAAAGCTGTTTTCCTCATCTCTTCTACTATCAAGTACTGGCAATTAAAAAAAAGTTATAATGTGGCAGTTTCCGCAATGGCCACGTGGACGAATAAATAAAACTTCTCTGTCAGAACGTGCTTGGCGGCAAACGGCTCAGCGCTGGAGTCCAGAGAGGAGGGCTGGGAGAGGGCGACATGGAGCGCACTTCTATGGGATAGATCGGCGTGTTTGTATTTACTTCTTTTCAATATCAGTAAAGTAACTTTCACACAAATAATAATTCACAAAGACGATATAAAAAAGGTGTCCACAAACAAAGTGATTAGTTCCTGTATTATAATATGTTCTGTGGTTATATGTAATTTCCATTTCTCATGGTCATACTGTACGTAATTTCCATTTCAAACGCGAAAAGAATTTTATATATATAGATTTCTAATTAATTTTAATCACTTTAAAGAGATCAGTTCCTACTTAGATGTTTAAGAGTCTTTTTCTATTAATCAATGTGAAAAAACATAAATGTATTTTACTATGATTCTAAGTTGTATAACAATAAAATCTGAAAACTTCCAAGAGGGTGCATACTTTTTTACGGGCATTGCATAAGGAGAGCCACAATGGCGTCACATACTACCTCACGCACTATATAAGTGTACCCTGGAAATAATACAACATCATAGCAGAAGTAACAACAAAGGGAAAGATCTTTGATAAAAAATACAGTACATGTGACATTCAATAAAACAAATGTTAGCAAGTAACTGTAAAAGTGAACTTCTTTATAACAAATTTCGTACATATGATTCAAAGAAAGTGTGTTCAGTAAGAAAATTGAGATATTCTATTGAGCAGTTGCTATACCTAGCCACAGAAATTTTTTACAGTTTTTCTTTTCACAAAAAGCAGAAGTGTTGTCAAGATTTTTAGCAGCATTGTTGTACTGAATACATATTTACAGTATATTTCACCGTGTTAATAGGACAAAACCAGACTTGGAGTTAAAAGAAAAAAGTAGTTTGCACTTTTATCTAAATGTATCACAATATTCTGACAAAACAAACTCAAATCACAACAAAACAAAATTTAAAGCAAGTAAACTAGTTTTCTTCCTTTGACACTGAATCTCTTATGAAGGTCTTTGCTTAATCTAGTTTAAGCTCAGACACCATACAAAGCACACATCATGCTGAACTGTGTTGGTCTGCAGCAGTCTGTCAAAAAATGCAAACAATTTTTAAAAACTGTCAGATGGATCAAAATTTCAACAGATCACTTACTAACAGGTCCTGACAATGCCAGACTGTAAGATCAGTAATTGCAAACCAATCTGGACAGCAAGGTTTTCCATACTGAAATTAAAGTTTTTTAACTTTTTCTTCAATAAGATGGTGGCTGCCATATCACAAATTACCACCTGCACGGTGAACTGACACAGTGATGAGGCAGAGCAAAGGAAAAAAAGTAAGGAAAGGAAAAAATTAAGCAAAGATCAAAGACAATAGATCAAAAACAACAAAATTATTAACCCCGATACATAAAGCAAAAAATATGTGCAAAAATGTTCCCTTTTGAAATCTAAAATTCTGGACACCTAAGACAGCATCCTGCCATCTTAAATGTATTCAGGGTGGTAACATCATGCAGTACTACTTCTGGAAATCATGTAGTAGTGCAGTGGCAGTGGAGACTTGTTGCTCACACCTGAGTGGCTGTCCACATTGAAAGAATGTTAAGATGGTAGTGTTTTTGATAAACAAATGGCAGTGGAAACTAAATATAAAGTTAGAAATGTATAACATCTGGAAAATCACAAAAACTTGAACAAAAAGTACAAACATCATAACACATAGCTGCATCAGCATTAATGGCGGGAGGGTGGAGACAGTCCAGAGTTTCAGATTCTTTGGAGTCCACATCAACCAGGACCTGTCATGGACAACAAACACGACAACACTGGCCAAGAAAGGTCTTTAGAGACTTCTGTTTCTGAGGAACCTGAAGAAAGCACAACTCCCACAACAGCTGCTGGTTAACTTCTACAGGTGCACCATGGGGTCTGTCATCACATACTGCATTACAGCGTGGTACTCAGGTTGCACTTCTGAGAAAAGGAAGACCCTTCAGTGCATCATCAAAACGGCTCAGAAAATTACTGGCGCTCAGCTACCTTGACTGTTAGACATCTTCTCTACCCGCTGCAGCAGAAAAGGCGAAGAACATTTGTAGAAATCCAACCCACCCCGGCCATAGCATTTTTATTCCTCTGCCCTCTCGCAGGTGCTTCAGTGTCCTGCATGCTCGCACTACCAGGATGAAGAACAGCTTTTACCCCAAAGCAATCAGCCTATTAAATGCACAGCGATCGCTGGCCCTTATACAGAACCACCACTGATTGAACTGAATTCCTGGATCAATGACGCATAGTTACACACTTATACATGACCCATGTGGAACTCATGACTATTGCCTTGACTGAAATCTTCACTGTGACTTCATTTACTTGTGACTTCATTTATTATTTCTCTATTTATGCTTACAATGTTACCTTTACTTTTTATATTTAGAAGTTTTAAAAGTAACTGTGCTTCTCATAATTTAATGTTTACTTTCTTCTTGTCTACTCTTTTATACTTTTTTCTAAGGAAGTAATAGGCTTACTCCAAATGATACTTTATTGTACTGTACCCCATTCGTCTGCCTAGCTTTTTCATTAATGCAACTGGTAAGCATCCTTAGAAATAAGTGCAATGCTAATGTGAATGAGATTATCAAAAATGCCATGGAAAATAATATAAAATCATTAAATATTAAAATGGAGAAATGAACAATAGGAGAATTGAAGTCTCCCAGTAGACAAGAACCCAACAGGGCTGTGCTGACAAATAGTAATTCCCATACAGCCCTGTGGGAATCCAAGGCGCTGTTGTAACCCAGGGGAGCTACCAAATAGCAGTTTGGGGGAAATGGCGCCCTTAAAAGGAATCGCCCCCTGTCCTTTCTTTAAGGAGGCATCCCGGCCGGGCAAAAACAGCGGCCATCCCTCACAATACTGTATGTGCGTGTATTGTGGCATTAGGGGGCGCTAGTGCTCCCTTGAACCCTCAGGTACCACGCTAGACACTGGATAAAAGTCCCAGACTTTTTATTAAGTAATAACACTGTGCACAAAGCACCCTCCACACTACTCCTAAAGTTCACAACAAATTTCCAAACAATACTATTCCTCCTCGCCCAGACACTTTGCCCTCCTACCTCCCAGCTCAGCTCTGTGGCTGGACTGGCCCATAGTCCT
Organism: Polypterus senegalus; assembly: GCF_016835505.1. Classification (NCBI taxonomy): domain Eukaryota; kingdom Metazoa; phylum Chordata; class Cladistia; order Polypteriformes; family Polypteridae; genus Polypterus; species Polypterus senegalus. The sequence continues at coordinate 273,938,064 of NC_053154.1, forward strand.
TTTATACACCCTGACCCGGAGGTGTTCCTGCCCAATCAGTCTACAGTTCCTTATTCCTTCCGGGTCAGGGTAAACAGTCCTTTTCTTCATTCCGGGAGCACATCGTTCCTTCCTGTCACGTGACCGTGACGTACTCCCGGGTTATAGGGCACACAAGAGCCCATGAGCCCCCCTACAGCGACTCCCGGTGGCCCCCAAGGTATCCAGCAGGGCTGTGTATAAATACTACATAGTCCATAAGGCCCTGCTGGAACTCGATGGACGATCCTGAGCTCCTCTTGGCGGGCTGGGGGTGAGGGCCGGAGCACGAAGCCGGCAGTCCTCCACAGTATATATATATGTATGTATATATATGTATATATATATATGTATATATATATATATGTAAAATCCAACGTTTGTAGGTCTGTCTATATATCTGTCCACTTTTCATGAGAGAACTGATTTAGATCTGTTTTTTTTTCTATAATTTGTTTGAACATTATAGTTGACTTTGCGCTTCGTATCATAGTTTGCTTACAGTACTGATTTATTTGCGCAAATCCGATAGTCGTAGTGGGCCGAGGGAAGGGAGGGTGAGACCCTCCTCATATGCCTGCCTCGGGGAGTACCTTACCTTTGCTGGTTTCCATATCTGCGGGAGAAGAAGAGGAGTAGCATTATAAGGCAGTGTCAGCTCAGGGTTCAAGGTGAAATTGCAAGTCGACAAGCCCTGAAATTGTCTGCCGGGCACATGTGTGGCTATATATATATATATATAGTATATATAGGGTGGTCCAGATCTAATCTTCATTACGCTATAACTTATTAAGTTTATTACATAGAAAATCACCCGAAAAATCCCCGACCATCAAGAAGTGTGTGAACTGACATGAAGAATTATCTTTGCGCCAAACTGAAATCATCCCCACATAAATCAAAGTCATCTAGATGATCTGGATCTGCATAATTAGATCTGGACCACCCTATATATCTGGTTATCATCATTGCTGTCAAGAATATGGATTTGCTAATTACATGTCATTTAATTAGATTGGGCCTCTAAAAAGCAATTATAGATGAAAACTTTAACATATCACAGCATTAAAAATTCACTTAATTCCACTGAGTGTTGCTGTCCTAGGTGCAATGCATGAAGCAACCACGTACAGGTATCTGGTTTATCATTAGCCCACTGAAGCACAAAGGTGTAGTTAAACACACTGGCAGTGCAGTTTTACCAATTCACCAGTCATCACGTTTCTGGGGATATGGAAGGAAAACCTGTACAAACACTACATAGCACACATCTGAGTGTGTGAGTTGAACCAAGGGAGCAGGATCCTTGGGACAAAATAATTAGACAGCCTAGGACACTTTTTATTTTTGTTTTTTTTTTGGTGTAATTTTAGCCATCTGCATTCTTTCATTTTGAAGGGGTTATGGTTAAATGAAGAACAAATCTGAAAAAATATACAATACAGAAGCAAAAGCAACACTTGCATTATATTTTCTTTGAATTAAATTTTGTACTTTCCTCTCTTACCTCCCTTGATCATTGATAGCAAAGCCATTTACTGGATACTGTCCACGCATCCATTTCCAAACCCATTTATTCTGGGGAGGGTCACAGGGAGGTTGGAGTCTATCCCAGCAAGCATGACGCACAAGGCAGGAATAATCCCTGGACAGGGTACCAGTCCTCTAGATACCAGGGACAGAAACTTAAATCCATATTCTGCCACTGAGTACACCCATACTCACATAAACTAAGAAAAACTTAGAGCTGAAAGTCGGCCTGCATTTTTGGCTGGGGGAGGTCACCTGAAGACCCCCATACATTCATGCAGAAAATATTTATCACAATGCAGGAGGCACCCTAGCCAGGATTTGAACCGGTGGTCAAGCTGTGTCTCTATGTGATCTTATTTATACAAGTGGCTGTTTCTATGATTTGGTGCTTTCTTCTTTTCCATTAGTGTTTCATGAACTGTTTGCTTGTTTCGTTCAGAAAATGCAAAATTAAAGCAGACAGGGCAGTAGGATAAAGATTAATACTACTGCCTCTCAGCTGCACAGTCTTGAATTTGACTTTAAGCTTAGTCAGAGCCTGTGAGGTGTCTGAACTTTCTTTCCATGTTCAGCTGGGATTTCTCTATGTGCACTTGTTGTTAGGTTATTTGGCAATTCAAAATTCTCACTGTATTAGTGAATGTGTGTGTGACTGAACATACCCAATAGCACATTGGTGTTTCATTTATTGTTGTCATCTGCCTGTAACAGTTGTGAGGTCATAATAGAATAGATAGCATCAAACACAGTAATAAATATTTGATACATCGTAAGTACAGGACCAAATGTGGTGTTCCTCTTATAACAGGTTCACAAGAGCGGTACATTACGAATAGCAGAGTTTGCACGAGAAAGTAAATCATGATTTAGAGAGAAGCATTGATAAGATTAAACTTTAGGTTGTTCCACATTCTAGTTGTTTATGGCCATAATATGGCATATGATGACTGTGAGTAGTAGGTCCATAGTATGATGAGCTCACGAGATAGTGAGCCATATCTATGAACTTGTGACTACAAATAACTAAATGATATTCATAGGATAATAAGATGTGAGCATGATGTACATAATCGGATCAACTAAAGAAAGTTTACAGGTAAGATTAGGACATTTACTTCATTTACTTACATTGTATTTAATCGTTCAGTTTTTCATGAATCTCTTACACTGACTTAGTAGCATCAAAATGTTTGTGCACAAGATGGCAAAATAGGTTGATAAAATAGTAATCCATGTCTTTGAAAGAGTACCAGATGACCATAAGATAGTAAATCTCATATACAGGGTGGTACAGTAAGTACTGTTACTCATTCCTGATAACACTTCATGTCTGTGGGAAAATAAAACACAAATTAAAGAGTTCACTGCTAGTCCATTTGTAAGCATATCTTCTTACATGTTAATGATGTTATGTGGAAACTAATGACATGGTAGGCAATTGTCGTGACTGGAATTCATTTTGGGCCGAGGCTAGAAATGTTGTACTAAAGGAGGCTGACAAATCCCCATATAGCAGCACTAATAGAATTGTTCTAAAGCTTTCTAGCCACAAGTATGTCTGATCTGCAATGTATTATTTTATCATAAAGCATATTCCTTTGGCAAAGTTGGTGTTACTCACAAATGAAGAAACAGAGCTACTATAAATGGAGAAAGTAATATGTACTGTATGTAAATGATCTGAATTTGACTTACCCGAGTATTTCACAAATTTCAGAGATTTCAAAGGCTGTCTTTGTATTGTATTGTATTGCCTTCACCATTATCACTGCATTCAGGGTGTTTTAATATAACTTTTTCATATCAGTTGTTATAACTTTCTCATTTTTCTGTTGTTTTCACATGATTGGAATACTGGCTTGTCCAAGGTGACCCTGAAGGATTCATGCTTTTTCTTTATAACAGAGGAGTCTGGCTACTTGGACTGCTTAGTCTGCTCAGCTTCATTAAATATCCACGCCTTTACTCCTCTTTACTGACCAATATTGTTTGCTTTGCAGTTCCATAATCTTCAGGAGCTGAGACGGAGTGCCTCATTGGCCACAAAAGTGTTCATTCAGAGGGACTACTCCGATGGTACCGTTTGTCAATTTCAGACCAAGTTTCCCGCCGAACTGGACAGCAGGGTAAGCATTCACACCGAGACTTTAGTGAAGTGTTTATCTGTTTTTCTTTTTCTTGATGCATATTCTTAAAATAGTTAAGTTTCTTCATTATCAGCTTTAAAATGGGTATTGTGCATATTTTTTAACATTTTGCTTTCCTGTATGTGTTGGAAGGGGAAAATTATAGCGTTTTTACATATACCGCTACATATAAAAAGTCTGAATTCCCAGGAAACTAGCTCCCCCTACTGGATTCTACTAAAAGGGTGTTGTATGCCAAATTCAGTGTTTGAACATCTGGCAGTATAGACATCTCTGGATGGGACACTAGTCTGGCACAGGGCCCATCGTATACAATGCCAGTCCACACTCGTTCCCTCATTAGGGAACAATTAGCTAATCACAACAGGAGAACATGCAGACACCACACTGACTGTGACTGGGATCATCAATTCATAATTAGCTAATTATGAAGTACAGCCGTTCTATCACTGCATGTGAAGTACTAGGAGATCTAAATTGAAATGATGAAAGCCTTCAGACTAGCAAGGGATTAGCATCTCATTAAGTAAAAAACAAACCTGTACATTTTGCTTCTGGATGGAGAGCATTCCTCTTTTTCATGAGTGTTCTTTCCTATAATTACGTAAAGCAAAGTGCCTCTTCTCCGTGGCACTATCTGCAGTCCCATGGAGGACTGCAGCGGCTGCAGGTTGTTATTGCTACTTGTCTCATTTTCTCAGTTCACACAGAGGAGTTTGACTGATCTTGCAATTAGTTTTGTTTTCCTAGGGCATTATGTTAAACTGACTTCTGCTCAATAATGTTACATCACAGACTCCAACACCGTCTCTTTGATGTGTCTACTGTGTATAATGTTTAAAAGAGGCCAATCAGTTTTGGCATTCAGGTACCAATAATTTATTTTTATTCATTTCCCAACCTATACAGTATATAAAAAAATACAAAATAACAATGAAGCAGCTACTGAGCATAGGTTCCTTTTATGGACTAATGTACTACAAAATTAATACATGGTTATGTCAAGTTCCACTTAGAAGACAGGACAGGACCTCATGTATACTTAGAAATTAGTCTTTTGCTATTGATAACAATGAGAGCCTGCGGCTACTCCAAGGACTAAGCTGTGTGGCATTAGCTTAAGTACATCATAAAAATTGAAAGTAGAAATTTGCTTGTGAGAATGTGAGAAAGTTAAAGTAAAAAAGTAAATTCATTCATTTTCTGAGCCTGCATTTACAAAAACAGATTTAAGGGAAGCTCCAGGCAAAAGATAGGAAACAGCCCTGGATGGGATGATATACTTGTGCATCATAGAATGTTTAGAATAAATAGGGGATGTACAAGACATACGGGATGGACTGGCATCCTGGCAGGACGTTGGGAAGATGCCTAACCTGGATGGGAGGCCCAAAGAATACAGAAAGGCATCTTGGTGAAGAGAATGAAGGAGGTCTTACCCAGACAAGGCTGCCCTCGGGGATGGATGGACATCCCAGCCATACGTGGTTCCAGTACCGTCCCAGGATAGGTGAAAAGGGAAACACAGCGAAAGAATATTGCAGAGGGATACTTAGATCCCCCAGGCGTTAGATGGGAGCAACCCTCCATGACGGTGCCCATTCGGGAAGCAGCAGGTAATGCTGGAGATGTAGTCTGACAATACAGCCCTGCTGGGGACCATGGGTGCAACAAGGGCACACTGTAGGGAGACGTCCATGTGACCCAGAAGTACTTTAATTAGGCAGTGCCAGAAGTAATCCTGGGTCCTCAATAAAAGGTACCACACTCTCTTATCCAGGTGAGATGGAGCTGGGAGGACGTGGAGCAACACTCGATTGGAGGAGGGCAGTGTGGTGGTGAAAGGAGAGGAGAACTGAATTGTGAGAAGATTGTGAGAAAGAAATTACTTGAATCTGTGCTTTGTGCTACTTTTGAGGTATTTTGGTTAACAAACCACTCTTTATTTTAACCCAGGACTCACTGTGTACTCGTGTTTTGGGTTTGGGGCTCGCTGATGCCCCGGTTCCATCACAGGGGAAACTTAAAATACTTAAATACTGACATGGTGTCTGAGTCCTGAGTATCTGCAGGAAGGCTAAAAAACATCAGTCCACCAAAGAGCAGATTCATCCACTCGTTCATACTGAGCCAATTCAGATTTGCTTAATGATCCAACATTCACATTATTGGGATGAAGGGAACAATTAGAGTACCTGGAGAAGATAAAATGTTTGAAGTATCTGTGAACAACTAAAATAGATTGTTACCGTCACAGTTGCGCAGGAGGCTTACCTGGTAAAACATCTGCACCCCGGTCTCACACTCAAACGCTGCTATGTTTCCAACACAAATCATCCTCTTCACTTCAGGAAACTGTCATCACTTTGCAATTTTATTTGAATCACTTCTTAGAAACTCTTCGGCTCTTTTCAAATGCCACTTTTCCTTCGGTGATGATGGTCATTTAGGTCTCAATGCCCGGCATGTTGTCAGCACTTCCTAAGGAGTCTTACAGATGTGCTTAAGGCTGTCAAGACAAAGAACTTTCCCTAATTTTCCGCATTAATCACAACACAGAGATGCCGTCTGGTATGAGTTTTATCTCATGAGTTAAGGGTAGATAGGTCAGACAAGGCAATGTTTTGGAGGCTGGATAGCTAATTTATTATCTTGATTCTACATCCCTGTTTTCAGTCTTTGTGTTTCAGGACTTGTTTGGGGAGGCTTAAGCTTACAGATTATTTGGCCATCAGCAGTGCTATTTTTGTTCGGGAAGCCCAAGTCATTTTAATATTTCTGTTACCACCAATAAAACAAAGTAATTTTGTGTTTCTTTATTAATAAATGGCAATTGAGCTTATACAGTGTGTCTTTGTGTTGTTTTACTGTAAGTGGCTCCATGGTGTTATGGAGGGTAGGAGTGAGATAGACTCCGTTTCATTAACTGAGATATGCTCGGTTTCATTAATACTGTATATTGTTTAAAACAATGCCTTAAAAGAAAGAACAACTTTCCCAAAATGCACATAACTGAAAGATTTAATATTAAATAATAAAGTTAATACCAAAATAACAACTTTTTGTGTTTAAAATGTTTTTTATCTACTGGGGGCTCTGCCCCCTGCTGGCTTCACTCGCCAACCCCCGGGTTTGGTCTTGTGGAAATACAATTTAAATTTTTTTTTTTCATGGGAATTGTTACATATGCATTATGTTCACTTCATATTTTAAAACTTCAGTAAAAACAATATTTGGAACAAACTGTTCTTCAAGATCACATTGAATTTTGGTTCCTTGTTTGGTCTTACAGTGATAATGCAATGTATAACTGGCCGTGAGTGAATATTGTTTTTTATCTCTTATAAATGAACTGACTTTTTCAAATGTTTGTCCTTGTGATTTGTTAATTGTCATTGCATAAGTTATTCTCAAGGGAAATTGTAAATGGTTTAATACGAATGGCATTTATCCCCATTTCGAGTTAATTCAATAAAAATAAGACTTTCTGATAAAACAATCTACTTACGAAAGTGGGAATATCCAGAGCTGATGTAGCCAGTGGCATTGCATCCTGCTGGTTTAAGCTAAACAGGCTTCAAAAATAGGGAGCTGGCAAAACAACACAAAATGTCCACAATTATATCAAAACCCCCACAAGAGGGAAGATAACTGTCACCCACAGCTTATGAACAAAAAAGAAAACACAGAATCTGCATAAATTGAAGATTTATTTACAAAAAGCAGAAAAATACAGGGAAATGCTCAACAGAGCAAAAAGAGAGAAAAGCAGTTGCCTATAAAGGCAATTCAGAAATCAGAATCCTTAATCAGAAAATCAAAAAATCTAGTAAACCCAAATTAAAACAGCTTCACTTACAGAACTCCACAATAATTAAATTTCTCCATCTTCTGAGCCTGCTTAGCTGACTTAAATAGCCAAAGTGAGAGTTCAGGAGTGGAGACAGAACACAATAAACCAATATTAATAAATGTTATCATCATCACTATCATTTCCTAACCTGCTCAGTCCCAAACAGGGTTAAGAGGGGTACAGGTGCCTATCCCAGCTAGCACAGGGTGCAAGGCAAATCCTGGACAGGACACCAATCCATCACAGTAAAAATACACATATACAAACCACACCAACCACACACTGGGGCTGATTTAGCATCATCAATCCACCTAACCTGCCTGTCTTTGGACCGTGGGAGGAAACCCATGCAGTTACAGCAAGAACTTGCAAATTCCGCACAGGAAGGACCTGGGACATGAACTGCGAGTCCACTGTACCACCATGCAGCCGTCAGTAATAAACAAAATTGACAAAATAACAGAAAACTATGAAAAATAATTATATGAAAATACATAAACATGTAATACATAACAACAAAACAATAACTGCCAGCCAGATAAGAGAATAGAAAAAAAGAAATAAATTGTAAAAAGAAAAATAAGCTTGTGCAATTGGCCTTGAAATATGATACCTGCATTTAGATTTCTTATTATTATTGTGTTTTTAAATCTTTTTCTTATTGACTAATAAATTGTAAATTCTCATAATTACACAGCAAATAACAACTAAAATTTTTTTTAAAGTTTCAAGGAAAGGACCAGGGGCCTCATGCATAACGGCGTGCGTAAAATTCGCACTAAAACATGATGTAAGCACAAAAGCCGAAATGTGCTTACGCACAGAAAAATCCAGATGCATAAATCTGTGCATTCGCCAACTTCCAGATTCTTCCGCTACATAAATCCCGGTCAGTGTGAAAATTAACACTCGTGCACGTGCCTGCTGTACCCCCAACTCCTCCCAGAATTACGCCTCTTTGAATATGTAAATCTATGTAAATAGCCCTTAGGCTCAGCATTCTGTGAAAAGACAATGGGAAAAGCATGGGGGAAAATAGAAGAAATTCAGCGAATACCAAGTGGAGGCAAAGGAAAAACGTACTATTTGTTGATTTAAACAGTGGTATAAACAACAAAAGGAAGTCGATCGAGTGACATAGCGTGTCGGAGAAACTCAAAAGCTCAAGTTCACAAAGCCACACAGTTCCCGAAATAAAAAAGAATTTGTCACATATCAAAGTCGCTGTGAAAAGGCGAGTCGTAGCCCACCGTCTGAATGTCATATGAAAGCTTATTAGGGTACAGAGAATAAAAAAGGCACACAGTGGAGAAAAAGCAATGCTCCCCCATCTGACCGGCACCCCAGCGCTTGCCACTTTGGCCCCCCTCCGAGACCTCTGTGCCACCCGTGTTGGGACATCTGACGGGGCCGCTCGCACCCCTGTCACCTCAGCCGGCTTTGGGGTTTCCCTCTGCCTCCGCAGATGGGTGGCCCTTCTCTGGACATCAGCATCCTGCCTCACGTGCTCCCTTATTGGAGGAACCGGCTCTCTTCCTTCGATTCCTCCTCTTTCCCTGGAATGCTGTGATGGTTTGGGATTCCCTATGGGAAAGGTATAGATGGGACACTGTAGAGCGTCCCTGTAGAGCGGTGTGAGACCGACGCTGACTCAGGGCATAGGGCACTAGGATCTGCGGCACTCATCAGCCGGCGTCCTGCCTACCCTCTCGCTCTCCCCCCTCACCACGTGATTGGCTCCCACTGCTGCATCCACTATCATAGACCCCCACTTGAATCCGATCACTTTCGTCATGGTTCTTTTCGGTGGGGCCTCCCCTTTTCTTTACGGTGCCAGTATTACTTACCCGCTCCGCTGCGCCCACTCCAGCCGAAGATTCCAGCATCGAGCAGATCTGCCCACTGTCTCAGCGTCGTCACGGATGCGGCCACCTTCATCTCCAGCTCCTTTAATCCTTTTTGGAGAGCGCGTATCACCGGAAAAAGTGACTCTGCAGGCTGAAGGCACTCCTGCAGCTGACGCAGAGCCGCCAGCAAGAACAGTTCGTCAGCCAGCGGTGGACTTACCTGTCGATCAGCCACACCCACCGACTGTGTGTTGTGTGGCCTCCTCTGCAGCCTAATCGGGTCCTTCCCTTGCTCAAGATGGACATTCCTTGGTCCCGCCTTTGACCAATCATCAACGGGCATGCAACACACACCGTCCAATCCCTTGCCTGCCTCAGGGAGGGACTTCCGATTTTCTGCCATCTTGCTTCCCATGCTCCCGGTGCAATGACTCCACCCGACTCTAGCTATCGAATGGAGGGAGGCGGCCCCTTTTAAACCCACCCAGACGTGCTCCAGATGCCTTACAATGAGCTCCTGCTGGCACTCCCTGGTGTAGCGGAAGTGCAGGCTGTGAACCTAGAAGCACTCCGGGTGTCCCTGGTCTTCTTCTCCCCAGCACTTCTGGGTGTGATGGAAGTGCTGAGGGACAGGGCTCCTCAGGCATCTGGGCAACCCCTGTCAGTAACCACGGCCCCTATAAGGTTGAGCTTCCATGCTCCTTTCCTGTGGTCCCCAAAGCCACCAGGGCAGTCACCCCCTCGTGGTCTGGAGGAGACGTAGTCCCTCCTCCAGTCCTTCCGGGTGTCCCGGCTGGGTACCACTCCCAGCCGCTTGCCACACAAGATACTGTGAGATCCTTTTGTTATGCTGTGTTGTCAGCCATTGAGGTGACTGTCAAAGCTTGATGCCCAAGATAGAGAGGTAATGTGAGACTTTAATTAATGTGTTGTCGGTATTGGAAAAGCTGCTAACATTTAACAGTTTTTAAAAAGCATCAGGACAACACAGCAATCAGTTAAGCAAACAAACATAAAGAAGTAACAGATGCTGTTATTGTGTGCCAGCTTAGAGGGCAATAGTGACTCAAAACACTTCTTAGTAAATGGCATTTCTTTTCATTTGTTTAGTATTAGGTGACATTGCAAATCAAATGTTACCTGGGTTTCTAGTTCTTGAAGCAGGTACACATTACTGCTTATTGATAAAAAAAAGAAGTCTGCAAAATGTCTGGGCTTTGTTAACTGATAGACGTAGAGGAGTTGGCTATGCTGACACAGGAATTGTAATTACATTTCAGTCTACTGTGAGGCATACAGTGTTGGTAGTGAATGCAACTGAAGTTTGTCATTATTTTGTTCAGTGTTTAAAAAGCGATGAACCAAAATGCACATGAGATTTTAATGAAGTTTGTGGCATGGAGGTATATGGTGTGCAATAACTTATGGCAGGCATTTCTGGTACCCATCTGTCTAGTGAAATTTTAAGCTAGTGTGATCATATTTTTCTCTCCAACAGATATTACAGTTACAATAGCATATTGATACATATGACATTTATTCCATGACTAGTAAAATACCCATCAAAAACAACTGACGAAGCATCCTGAGATGAGTGGCTACTTAAAGCCAATGTTGTAGCATCTTATTTGGGCCTATTCCTCTTAACGATGCATTCCTCTCATTATCTGAGCTTTGGACTTCCAACATAATGGGCCAGGATGCCAGTCTGCACTCATTTTGATTGACCCTACATCTGTGTGTAGAAAGAAAAAGAAGTTACATTTATAAGGGCTGGTAACACACAGACAGACACTTGGAATCTTTTGTCCCATTAATAGAAAACGTTTCAGGTGCTCACAGGTACTGTCTAACCCTTAATTCCTGTTAAAGTCATTCTGCAAAGGTTTACAGATTTTCCTCTGTGAAGAGGAGAAAAGAAAAACATTTTTTGTGTTGTGCTTTCACTAATCTTCAAGTGGAATAAGATGTTTTTTTTTTTCCAAGTCTATATCACGGCTTTCTAGATTTCCTGTTATTTTTAGAAAACAACACAGAGACACATTTCATTTGAAATAATAATACCAATAACACAGGAATGCATAATAAAGCAAAGTAATACAAGTTGATAAGCTCAGAAAGAAACATAAAACAACTGTCAAACAACAATTTTGCAACAAAGCAGCACTGTGAGTGTGATTCACCCAGTATTTTAATGAATTACTGAATGAATGAATGGAGCCTTACTTTTGCCTGGCAACATAGTTGCTATGAATTTGTCTTTGCATCACAGCCATTGATTCAGCAACATTAACATGAGTAGACAGCATAATATGTAATATCACAGCAACATAGTATGAAACCACAGCAAACGAAAATAAAATGCACTTTACACAATCAAAAACTGAAAAACATTCAGACATAGTATATATGTAATGCACAGTTCTAGTAAATGCACAGTTCCAGTAAAAGAACACACAAGAAATGATAAAGATTTGGGGTTTCTCAGAAATTATGGTCAGTTTGCACATTTGACAATCGACAACATTCACATAACAGTCGGGCAATTTATGGGGTGGGAAGGGAAGTGGACATGGATTGCTGGGAAGGGGCTGCGGTGGTAGATGGATGGTAGTGACGTCATCAGATGGGGACTAGGGGAAAACAAAGGGAACCCAGAAGTGTCTTGTGGTTTAGCGAGTCCGGGTGTATTGATTCTTCCTGGGGGAACACAGAAAGAGAGATTAGTACCCTATCGTTGTCTCCTGGCACGAAGTTTCACGGTACATGCCGGGTCCTTAAGCTGCTCCCCATGCGCTTGTGCGTCACAATATATATATATTGTGGCCCACCAGGCTTGCACCACCAGCTTATCCTGACACAGACAAGCTTGGGACACAAGTTAAAGGCATACAGGTTTTATTGTTTCTTTTTCTCATGGGAAATGCCTTCCCCGTTTCCCACAGGCACAACACAGTCCAAAGCACAGCACACAAACAATACTTCTTCTCCACTCTTTTCCTTCTCCTCCACTCCTCTGGTCAAGCTTCGTCTTCCTCCCGACTCTGGCTCTCAGAGTAGTGGCTGCTGGCTCCTTTTATAATGCACCTGGAAGTGCTCCAGGTGCTTGATTACTCGTTTCCGGCAGCACTTCCGGGTGTGACGGAAGAACTGCCTGAAAGGGCTCAGCAGCTCCACACTCCAACTCTCATAATACCCTGTGGGAGTCTGAGGCACCGCTGCAACCCAAGAGGTTGCTGTCTAGCATCCCTGGGGAGGTAATGCTCTGGCCACGCTTACTCCCCTGGTCTTTCCAGTGTGGAGGCAGCCCGGCTGGGCAAGAGCCCCAGCTGCATGGTTTTTTTCTATATATATATATATATATATATATATATATATATATATATATATATATATATATATATATATATACTGCTCAAAAGAATTAAAGGAACACTTTTTAATCAGAGTATAGCATAAAGTCAATGAAACTTATGGGATATTAATCTGGTCAGTTAAGTAGCAGAGGGGTTGTTAATCAGTTTCAGCTGCTGTGGTGTTAATGAAATTAACAACAGATGCACTAGAGGGGCAACAATGAGATGACCCCCAAAACAGGAATGGTTTAACAGGTGGAGGCCAGTGACATTTTTCCCTCCTCATCTTTTCTGACTGTTTCTTCACTAGTTTTGCATTTGGCTACAGTCAGTGTCACTACTGGTAGCATGAGGCGATACCTGGACCCTACAGAGGTTGCACAGGTAGTCCAACTTCTCCAGGATGGCACATCAATACGTGTCATTGCCAGAAGGTTTGCTGTGTCTCCCTGCACAGTCTCAAGGGCATGGAGGAGATTCTAGGAGACAAGCAGTTACTCTAGGAGAGCTGGAGAGGGCCATAGAAGGTCCATAACCCATCAGCAGGACCAGTATCTGCTCCTTTGGGCAAGGAGGAACAGGATGAGCACTGCCAGAGCCCTACAAAATGACCTCCAGCAGGCCACTGGTGTGAATGTCTCTGACCAAACAACCAGAAAGACTTCATGAGGGTGACCCAAGGGCCCCATGTCCTCTAATGGGCCCTGAGCTCACTGCCCAGCAGCATGCAGCTCGATTGGCATTCGCCATAGAATACCAGAATTGGCAGATGCACCACTGGTGCCCTGTGCTTTTTACAGATGAGAGCAGGTTCACCCTGAACACGTGACAGAAGTGAAAGGGTCTGGAGAAGCCATGGAGAACATTATGCTGCCTGTAACATCATTCAGCATGAGCAGTTTGGTGGTGGGTTAATGATTGTCTGGGGAGGCATATCCATGGAGGGTCACACAGACCGCTACAGGCTTGACAAAGGCACCTTGGCTGCCATTAGGTATCAGGATAAAATCCTTGGACCCATTGTCAGACCCTATGCTGGTACAGTGGCTCCTGGTGCATGACAATTCCTGGCCTCATGTGGTGAGAGTATGCAGGCAGTTCCTGGAGGAAGAAGGAATTGATACCATTGACTGGCCACCACACTTTCCTGACCTAAATCCAATAGAACACCTTTGGGACATTATGTTTTGGTCCATCCAATGCCACCAGGTTGCACCTCAGACTGTCCAGGAGCTCAGCGATGCCCTGGTCCAGATCTGGGAGGAGATCCCCCACAACACCATCTGTCAACTCATTAGAAGCATGCACCGATGTTGTCAGGCATGTATACAAGAACACAGTGGCCATACAAAGTGCTGCGTACAATTTTGAGTTGCTGCAATAAAATTTTGGCAAAATGGACTAGCCTGCCACAAAATTTTTTCGCTCTGATTTTTGGGGCGTCTTTGAATTCAGGGCTCTGTAGGTTGATCATTTTCATTTCCATCAAACGATGTGGCATCCTTTCGTTCCTAACACATTACCCAGTCTATATCAGTATAGATATCCAGGAGGATTTCTTTTTCCCATTGAGATCTGATGTGTTTTCAAAGTGTTCCTTTAATTTTTTGAGCAGTTTATATACTGTGTATATATATATATATATATATATATATATATATATATATATATATATATATATATATATATATATATATATACACACCGTGCATTATATATATACTTTAAATAAATTGCAAAAGATTATTTTGTATAACTAAAAATTCCATAAGCTTAGCCAGTAGTAATTTATCATTGATAAATAAACAGTATTTGCAACAGTCAAAAACTATTCATATTAAGACTTATATACTTTCAGTTCACTGCAAGTTAGGAGTGGCATGAGGATGCCATGATTAGAACTACAGGATCACAGGTCCAGAATCCTCAATCGTTTCTCACCATTCTTGTCAAGTTTTTGTCTCTATCCCAGTTTTCATCTCATATCCTCTAATTTCTTTGGATTAATTTTCTTCTGAATTATGAATTTGTCTATCAATAGGTTATTCAAAATCAAATATAAATCTATGATATTTTCCAGCTGAAAAAAAAACATTTTTATATAATTTTCACCAACTAGATAGTGATATTTCAGCATACACGCCAATGATATCTCTCAAAAAACCCATGACACTGAGTTAAAACACATACCCCTGCACCGTCTGTATGTTATGCCCAAGTCTAGTTATTCTTTCTCTGTGCTAATAAGACACATCTCTGCCAAAGATGTGCTTTATTTGTGGCTCAAAATTGTCCCCTTCTGAGTAAGTGTGTGCATGAGGGCCCTGCACCTCATGCTGCCAGGATAGACACAAGCCCTCTGCAGCTCTGAACTAAAAACGCTGGTTAGAAAATTGATGGATGGTTGGATGGATAGATGGATGAATGGACTATAAATTAGATGTCTGAAATGAATGTACATTATGGCTACAGAAAATAAAAAAATAGCAAGATCCTTGCACATACCTTGAATGCTACTGAGCACATGTGCAACTTAGGAAAAACACTTCAGACTTTGCCTAGGTATCGAGTCAAAATTTGACACATTTCACAGATGGAGAAGGGAAAAGTAAGCATACTGAAAAATGTGGGGACATAAACAGAAAAGGAAATGACAAAAATTGATCTCACATGACGGACCTGGATCTTTGTTTCTGTCGAGAATCTGCTTTTCTTCAGTTAGTTCATTATGTCTTGTTTTGCGATATCCGTTTTTTCAGTTCAAGGTGATTAGAAACTGGTGCCTAGCTTAGCGGCACTTGGTGCAATGTGGATCCAACTCTAAATGTGGTGCTGATTCTTCACAGGAGACTCTCACACACACCCTCAAATGCTCAATTTATAGTCACCTAAACATGTCTTTGAGATATTATAGAAAACTCAGAGATTTGTTTAAATTTCTCAATATCACATCCTGTCAAGGTTTCTTCTACAACTACATGCATTGTAGCTTCCTCTAAGCTAGAGAAATGGCCACAAATGTAACATAGAACGTAGATGTATGAACATAAAACATAATAAATGTGACAAAGGAAAGGAAACTATTCTGTTTCCTAGCTTTAGTCCTAAATGCACCTACTGCATGTTAATTTCCACTGGTGTCCTCGAGTATGTGATTCCCTGTTTAGCTGAAAGAATTCTCCTGGATCTGATTCATCAATGCCTTTGAGAATTTTGAAGTCCATGCAGTCCATGAACAAGTTTAATTCTCTGAGTCTGTCAGATTAGGACTAACTCCTTAAGTCCTGCGATGTACTTGGTTGCTCTCCACCTCACAGGTGCTGCTATGTCTTTCTTGTAGTGTTGTGACCAGAACTGCACACAATACATCAGGTATGGTGTCACCAGTGTATTAAATAGTCTGAACATAGTATACCTTGACTAATATTAAACTATTTTTACAGTGTAACTTTTTACAATGTTCCTTTTGTCCACATCCAGTTCCTTTTTCTACATTAAACTACATTTTCTAAGTGTTCTGCCAGCTCTGAAGCTTGTCCAAGTGTTTTTGGACTGTTTTTGCTACCTTCTTGGCGTCTGCAATTCCTCCAAGTTAAGTGTCATCTGTGAATTTCACAAGTTTACTAACAATACCAGAATTAATGTAATTAATATAAATCAGAAAAAGCAATGGTCCAAGGACAGACCCTGGAGGTGCTTCACTGATGACCAAACCCTACATGGAGCATTCTGCTCTTATCTGTACACTTTGTTTAACCAACTTGACGACTCATGTGGAAAAACGTGTTTTTTCTTTTTATAAGTGTATAGTGTGACCTTACTGGTCAATCCAATGCTCGTTTCGTTAACATTAATAAAGTGATAAGGAAAATTTTTCAGATATGGAGACGTTTATCAGAAGCAAATCTCCTTTTGTGTGTCCATGCCAAAGTAAACTTTAATGTTTAAACATTTGTTGTGTAGATTGTGGTAGTAGGTAGATTGAATTTTGATTCAGAGGTGAATAAAAATTAATATGTATGTGACATCTGACATTTCAAAGCTTTGGGGAACACCCTTCAATAGCCTTTATATCACAGTATTAAAAATACTTATCTCATAACTTGTTTGACTGTAGAATCTTCTTTATAATCAAGACTGAATCATTACCTATTTCTGGCAGATTGAGCGGCAGCTCTTTGAGGACACAGTGAAAACGCTGAATGGTTTCTATGCTGAGGCGGAGAAGATCGGCGGGCAGTCATACCTGGAGGGCTGTTTGGCTTGCACTACAGCGTACATCATTTTTCTGTGCATGGAGACACGCTATGAGAAGGTAAATTGACAAGGTTTTCATAGATTAAGAAGCTTTTTCATTAATGAGACAGTTTTCAAATTATAGATTTTGCTTTTTGGGAATTTGCACTTTAATTTTAACAGATATGAATTGAATCTGTGGGATGGGTCATGGTGGCATAGTGGTTAGTGCTGGTGCCTTATAATTCCAGTCTTTTAGGTTTGAATGCTGCACCTGTTTGCTGTCCATGTACAGTTTGCTTGTTATCTTCGTGTGGGTGTTCTCCACCCTTTCCTTTACCAAAAACCCATGAGTGGACTAGTGGTATGCATCACTTTATTATAATGTACTAGCTGTGCCACCCAAGACGAGCTAAAGTCTAAATAATCAAAGTGGACCTCAGTGTTAACATTTGCCGTGCACCATGAAATGCATGTGTCTCTGTTATATGCTATTTCGTATGGGATTCGTAAAGGCAGCGTTAATGTTTGTGATGCACCATCTATTGGAATGACAAATGCAATGAATTTTATTACAAAAAATTATTTGTGTTGCGCTCTCTTTATGAAGGGAAGAGTCATAGCATTCGGATGGACACACAGACACACACAGACAGTTATCCTTTTAGTAAGGAGGATTGGACTGTGAAGTGAGCTGTGAAAACTGATGACCTAATGGATATCCATTTAAAAATAATGTGTTTTTCTTCTCCAGCTTCTTAAGCTGTTTTTTTTTTTTCATTTCCACAAGGTATGCAGGTTACGTTATTTGTCAGCTTAGTTTGAGTGACTGAATAAATGTGTCCTGCAATGGGCTGGCATCCTGTCTAGGTTTGGGTGTTGAGATCTGATTCTTGCATCCTTAAGTTGGATGGATGTATGATTAGTGAACACTAATGACCTGCTATACTGTCCTGTGTAGCTCCTTTCTTCTTTCCTCTGTTTTCTCCCAGCCATTTTCTCCTTAGTTTGCCAACAAGTTTCACAACATTGAAATTGAAATGTTGCCGTTTTAAATATTAATTAAAAATTATATTGTGTGTTGGACAGTAGAACTGTGCAGCAATGTATGTATGTAGATTTTATTTTGCTATACTTTTAGTTTTATACTTAAGAATTATACCTTTCTTTTTCCCATTTACTATTTTATAAAGCTGGAATATCCAATCATCCATTTATTTTTGGAACCCAGTTATTGCCATTATGAGTATGAGAGGTGTGTGGTTGCCTGTGCTGTCAGGGCCCTGAATTATATCAAGATGATTCATAATAATTCATTTTTGTGGAAGAATAGATATGTCAGCATTTTAAAATCATATCCTTGAATCAGTTTCAGAGTCATAGGCAAGGCTTTAAAGACTTGGGACATCATGTCATCTCCTCAGAGTGTTGCACTTTGATTCCTGCGCTACCTTAAAGCTGAAGGCTTTGGTGTATAAGTAATAATTGCAGTGTACAGTCGCTAAGTAAATTATTAGGAGCATTATCCATGCAGTTATCTAATCAGCCAATCATGTGGAAGCAGTGTAATGCGTACAATCTTGAAAATATGGGTCAATGGTTTCACTTAATGTTCACATCAAACACCAGAATAAGGAAAAAATGTGAACAGTAGAGACACAATATGAATGTGCAGCTGACAAACTGCGTATAGCACTCACGTCAACGTGGACCAGAATCACAAAGGAATGTTTCCAACATATTGTGGACTCCATGCCATGAGGAATTGAGGCTGCTTTAATAGAAAAATACCTAGTATTACTACGTATAGTGGCCCTAATACTTAGGTAAATGAGTGGAAATAAACAGTAATCTATAAAATAAATAAGATGGGCTTCCTAATAACTTATTTCAAGCAAGTTACAATATTTGCAAATTTCTATCCCAATTTCCTCATAATAAACACGTTCATGAAATCAATGATTTAATGTGACAAGGAAATCTGCTAAATCTCTTTGACTTGTGAATGGGTTTCCAGAGAGCACATGTTTCTGCTTCCCACTTGGAGCTGGGATAGGATTTTTTTTAGCTCTACATCGTTCTCTGTGGGAATATTTTCTGTGACTGGACCTTCTGTTTTACTCTTCATGCCTAGGCTCTCAGAGCCCCCGTTAAGTCATTTTTCAGTTTGCCCCCCATGTTCCCCTTTTGGCTTCTATTACCGTTCACTGCCTTCTTAAGCAGAATATTAATAGTTTCTCTCACTCATTTGGCTCCCCTGTGGCTGGCTCATTTGTAGTGCTTGCCTTCCTGGTTGTGCTCATCAATCCAATTAAGGTGTTTCAAATACCCAGTGAGTACTTGTATGCAACACCTACTTCACTAGTTAGAGAAAATGATCTTTTGCCACTTATTTCCTGTGATATGGTTTTAAAACGCCTATTAAAATCTTCTGAGACTTGCAGAGTAATGATGAACTTTAATGTTGGTTCAAGCTCCTTATATTACAGCAGGTTTCTCAAATAATTGAAAGCGATGCCCCTAATTATGAGATGCTAAAAAGAAGGATTATAAAATGTAAAAGCATAGCTGCCAATTTAATTATTTACGAGAGACGTTCAAAAAGTTTCCACACTTTGTATTTTCGTTGGGAACGCTGAAGGTTGAAGTAGTAGTTGGGCATTACAAAGTTGGTACCACGCTGGGAAAATTACATCACAAACAAAGGCGACTATGTAGAAAAGTAATGTAATTTGTTTTTGAAATTCTTAATAAACAGAGTTTAAAAAAGTGCGGAAACTTTTTGACCGTATCTGTCTTTTCAGCCAGCCAGCCAATCACTTACTGAACTTGGCATAGGATTTACCAGTAAAAGCAGAAACTAGTCCTGAGGAGGTGCCAGTTCATTGTAGGAAACACCCACACTCACTCATATGGAAGCAATGTAGTGGATTATTAATGTGACACGTCTTCTGGATGTGGAGGTATAGATGTGGGGTATTCTGAGGAAAACCACTTACAGACATGGGAGGACATGTAAACTCTACACAGAGATTGGCCAATCCCAAGATCTGGACTTAGTCTTGTGGAGCTATAAGGCAGCAGGTCTAACTACTGTGTTCCTGTGTAATTTGAAAATCAGCATAAATCAGTCATATCCATCCATTTAACACGATTCCTTGTTGATGTCTTAATAGAGAGTGGCATGCTGCTTTTGCATGAAAGCCTGAGGCAGCATGTCTTCTCTTTCTATTCCTTATGACCAGACCTAGAGTCACAGGCCGAGCAGCCGAGGCAGTCTAGGGTGAAAAGTAAGGCCCATTGTGGTGTGACAGAGGGCATGTAGCTCCATGCCTCAGTGACCACCTCCAGTCCCAAGTTCACAAAGGATTCCTTTGTTGTGGGGGCAACTCTATCTGCATGAGAAACGCAGACCAACCACTCCTTCCTCACAGGACTCCTTCTGTGGATTTTTCATTGCTGTCTTTGGATGGCTGGTTTTGCACACAATAACACCATCCAGCCCTTCCCCCCCACTAATCCACCTCACACAGACGGCCCTGGCGTTAACCTGGATCCCCAGAGCACGTCCACCCTTGGCGAGCCAAATGATTATTTAAGGATAGCTGTAAATCATTTCTCAAGTATTGAAATGGATTGTAGTTATCTGAAAAGGCACTCCCTCACCAGTGGCATAACTCGTAAAGGAAAGGCTCCTGGCCAAATGCACTATTATTGTTGGCCATTGTGGGTCTCATCTGACATGTGCTTAGTTTCATTTGAAATCAATACTCTATCCAACACTAATGAAGGACTGGAAAGTCAGCCTGAAATTAGGGAAGGAAAGAGAAATGTTTTACAATGATTTATTTTTTAAGCTTTTCAAAATTTCAGGAGCCCCAGGAGTCCAAACTGTCTCCCTAATGTTATAACATTGCTCCTCATTCACATTTCAGCTCAGCAGGCTTCAGGGTGGAGGCCCAGAATCCTGTGGTGGTCTGGCTTGTATTTCAACAGTAAAAAAATGTATATGAATCAGCAAGATAACAAGCAGACAAGGTCTAAATCGAATAATACTTTTAATTTCTAGGGTACCTTTTCTATTTCTAAAGCTCTTAATAAATATTTAAAAAGGATTAGGGGAAGGAACAATAGTTCAAAAACTGAATTCCAGCAAGTAATCCTTTTCAAAATCGAGTCTCAAAGAAGTTAAATAAAAACAAAATACATTTCTGGGCAATACCAGATTGAGACTCTCACGGGCTTCCCAGAGTATCAAAGTTCAGAAGCCCCCCCAACCTCACTTTACTATCGTACTGTGAACATCACACATGTCAATAATAAATCAGGTACACGGATTGGCAAAAAATATTTAAAGTTTATATTGTTTAAACTTCACCTTTATTTTAAGCTCATTTGTGTATTACAGTGATTGTAATAAACACATTCTTGAGTCCAACATCTCATCTGCTATCTCCTGATAGCACAGTTAACAACATTTTTAAAAGGTCTATGACACATTGCAGAAAAATGAGGTAGCATGTTTGCACAAAATAAAAGACTGGAAACAGGTTTGGTGTTGCCGTTGTTTGGTGCGTTTATCTCTTACAGTGACACACTGCTGTTAATATCTATGTTAATGTTATTGAACTCTACATTGCTGATAAAGCTACTAGAAATGGTGATATCAGGCCTTTCTTGACTGTCTTTCAGATCACATTAGTCTCAACTTCAGTATTTACAGCTTGTTCAAATCATTCGTTTGTTTTTTTGTTTTTTTTGTTTAATGGTAGGTGCCCAACCACCTAGAAGATGAGTTATTTTGAAGTAGAGTAATACGTCATATGTATGATCTCACTAAAGTGGCTTATTAGACACCTTCTAAGATCATGTCCCATACTAATTAACCAATCAGGGCTCATATTTTTCTTTTAAAAGGTCTTTATTTATGTCTGATTGGATAGGTTTGTAATCGAGAGGTTCAAAATGAGGTAAGGGCGTGTAGTGGATAGCAGATTTTTGTCGGTAAACACTGGACTTTTACTGTTATTAGGATTTTTTTCTTCTTTCCTATATGTGGAAGCCCTTCACAAGTAACCTTTAATGGTAGATCTGGCCAAGCTTTCTGGTCACCCAGTGAATACAATGATTAGAATTATGGTTGGCTAGGAGACATTCATTCCATCTATTTCAAGTTTAAATTAAATTTCAAGATTACCGTCGTATGTACAAAGTACAGTGAAATTCCTATCTGATAAATCAACCAGCTTCAGCCAAACTTGTTAGTAGCCAACACCATCACAACATCATCAGCCCTAATGTAGAAGCCAACCTTCAACAGGGCACCAGTCCACCTCAGGATAAAGCCAACCACAGTAAATCACACCCAGACAATTTAGTGTAATCAATTCACATGACACAAATTATATGGGGAATAAAACAGACTACCAGATCTATAAATCATTCAGGCACAGGAAGAACATATAAGGTCCACACAGAACACCAGAATCACAATCGCTAATAATTGCCACTGTGCTGCCTCGCTGGAAAACGGTGGACAAATTAAAATGTAATATTAAATACAGAATAAGATACTAAGAGCGTAACTGTTTTAGTTTTAGTTATCCCCTACACCATCTTAAGTCAGGGATTGTCACTCACGGTCCTGGAAGCCAGTAGTGGCTGCAGGTTTTCATTCCAACCAGTTTCCAAATTGGAAGACAGTCGTTGCTATTTAACTGTATTACTTGTCAGTGCTTTCATTTATTCAAGACAAATTTTAATTACATAGTAGAGTTGGAATCTTCACACATTGTCCTGGAAGTCAGCAGCGGCTGCAGGTTTTCACCTTAACCAATTTCTTAATTAATACCAATTTATTTTCTGCCAAAACAATATGTTTTTTCAACATAATTTAATTAACTCACTTGTTACGATTCAGGACTCTTAATTGCCTATTTTAGTTGTATTTAAGTTTTAATTGTTTCTTGATTTCCTAACCAGCCATAGTTAATAAATAAATGCAATAACAAAGAAACTACCAGCTCTCCCACTAGCTTGGTCCAATTTACAGTTCTGAATGTGAGTCATGAAGTGTCTGTGTTAATAAAATGTTTAGAAGTAAATGAAAAAAAGGGGAGAACTGTAAACTGCAAATCTCTTCAGGTCTACAAAACATATGGATAATGTTCTCAGAAAACAAAAACTCCAAAATACAATTAAAATGTGTCTTAGATGAATGAAATGCCTAACAGATAATAGAGTTGAATACCAAGTTTCTTCAGCAGCAAGGATTATCTTCTAATTAGGAAACTGATTGTAATGAAAACCTTTAGCCACTGTGGCCCTCCAGGACTGTGAGTGAAGATCCGTGTCTTTAGGTTTAAGTTTCTGTTTAATTGAATCAAAGGTGTTAACACATATAATCATTTTAGGGAGTTAATTACAAAGTCTGTATGCATTAGAATTGTACAAACTATTACCAAAGAAATACATTGAGAGCAACAAGATTACCATAATCAGTGAATGGAGTGTGTGGACAGAATAAAACTGAGGCATGAAGTTGCTGATTCAATCTGGTACAAGACCACCTTAGTGATTAACAAGTGCAATGGTGGCAGAGAAGACTAAGCATGAAAAGCATTATGTGCTCACTGCTGTGACTCCTGAGGCTCTCTGTAAAGCCACAATGCTCAGATGGAAATATAACAAGAGCAGGGGCCTCACGTATAATGTCTTGTGTAAAATTCATACTAAAACGTGGTGTACGGACAAAACTAGAAATGTGCGTACGCACAAAAAAATTCAGATGCATAAAACTGTGTGTAAGCAAAGTCCTATGTACTTTCCCTTATAAATCCCAAAACCTACAGCCCCATCCCATCTCCTCCCAGAATTTCACCTATTTGAATATGAAAATCAATATAAATAGCCTCTTCTGTTCATGCTTTGTTAAAAGACAACAATAAAAGCATGAGTAAAAAAGAATGTCAGAGAATGTGAAATGGAGGACCTGCTTAGTGATGTGGAAGCAAGGAAAAACTTAGTATTTGGTGTCTTAAGCAGTGGTATAAGCAAAAAAAATAAATTTATTGAGTGGTACAGCATGGCAGAGGCACTAAAAGGTGACGTAAAAAAGCAAGTTGCAGCCTACTGTCTGAGTGTCATACAGAAGTATATTAGCACCAAAGAAAAAATAGGGACACAGTGAAGAAAAAAAATGTCTATATCAGGATTAAAGTCGAAATGTCGTCTTTAATCTCGAAATGTCAACTTTAATCTCATAGTTTATTTTGTCATTAAAGTAGAATGTTGTAAACTACATCTTTAAATCGATGTTTAATTTACTAGAGTTTCTCAAAGCCTATTGTAACCAAAGTAGCATGTTAAATGGTTCATATTCTAAGCGTTCTTCGACTCAGTCGTTAATCGCTACGTGCTTCTTAAATGGGCTTTCTCTTACCCTGTCAGGAATGCACAGGCAGCAGTTGCCACACAGAATACATTACATTCATGATAAGATGTATACTTTTTATCTTTTTCATGAAGAAATCCATTAAGACATATATTAAACATGTGTAGGCACAGCAGTAGTGCTGCTGCTCCTCAGGTAGGGGATCACCTTCGGAGTTTTTCTTCGACGTGCTTGGGTTTTCTTCCAAAAGCATGCAGGTTAGGGGATTTGGTGATGCTAAATTGACACTAGTAATGTATATGTGTGCTCATATTCTCCTTGCGATGAGCTGCCACCCTCTCCAGAGATTGTTCTTGTCTCATGTCTGATGCTTGCTGGGACAAGTGCTTCAGATGTGCATTATATTACATAGGCATAACTTTTTTTCTTTATTTATGTGCTACATTTTTTACAACATAACCCATCATTGTACAGTATGTTTTTTGTAATTACTTCTGCATGCTACCTAGATGATGAATCTGTTTTCATGCACCTTTATAACCCAGTTATTTACAGAAAACTGGTTTTAAAAATGCTATGTATTCACTTATTCTGGTTAGAAACTGAAATATCCACCTCTGAGAAACATGCTTAACACAAATACCGTGGATTTCTCCCCAAGTAATCCTGTTATGTGACTGTGTTGACCTTTAACCAGTTTACAGTTAAGGATTTCATAGTCTGAGGATATTTTTTGCTCTCTGCTTCACACATGCACCCATCAGCCATGGATAAAAAATGATGAAAGCATCTGCACAGATCAATTTCCTGAGGCAAATGCTCAGTTGCATTATTCCTTCTCCTGGTTCTGTCTCAGTATTTCAGAAATTGCTAAATTTATGTTGATGAGCTGAAAGTACAGTGCTAAACTCAGCAACTCTTGTTAGACACAGGCTCAATGCTAGTTTTTGGATTCACATTGATGATATTTTATGTTTTTTAGCACATTTTTATGACGTTGGAGAATTTGGCCAAGAGAGTACGCTCATACATGTAAATGTTTTTTTTTTTTTTTAAAAAAAACAGGTTAATGCCTTAACTGAGTTACTTGCCTTATCCCATTTTTGTGTGTGCATGTAAATGCGCTCAATGTGGATTTTCCTCACACATTGCAGAAACATGTCTATTAAATGACACAGTGACTCTAAAGTTCAGAAAATTGAATTAGTGGTGGAAGTATTTAAATTACAGCATTACTAATCTTAAAGCACAAATGGTGGAGCCTGGGGTTGCTCAACTCACTGATTATTCTGTGTCTTACCACCAGAAGGCAGTTGGCAAAGTTTGAACACAGTCAGGATCAAAACTGGAATAGGAACAAATTAGTAAAAGTAAAAAATGTGAAATAAGAGCTAGACCATGAGAGCATCTAGCAGACCACAACAATTTAGCAGTTGGTTTTTAGTTGCAAAAGTCTGGTAATCCTACTGCATCAGAACAGATTGCATAACTGCCTGCTTTTAATGTCTAATTTTTGTTTTATAGCGTCCTTACCTACCCTACCAAATGTACTTTTTGACCACAAAGTATCCTTCCAATGGAAAAACTTGCTGTTGTACAGTATGGCATTTATCATATTTTCAATAACTAATAAAAGATAATAACAATTATAAAGTAATAAACAATTTTAAAGTCGACAAAGGCTGAGAAAAATGTCTTGTACGTGACAGTCATAAAGGAGATTCGGGTCTTTTGAGGTGTGCAGAGAACTGCTGCTGCAAATGTTCTTTCAGTACATAGTAGCCAGTGTGTTGTTCTACACTGCAGTGTCCTGGGGAAGCAACTTGAGCTCAAAAGAAGCACAATGTCCCAACAAATTTAACAGGAAAGCCTGCTGCTTCACAGGGTGAACCCTGAGCACACTGGAAGCTGTTGTGGAAAAGAGGAAGGTGGCAAAACTGAATGCCCTCATGAAAAATCCCCTCCATGAAGTGGTCTGGGGATCTTTTCTGCCTACTGCTCTCAGGCAATTGCTTCCTCCCGATGTAAATTCATTTTGAAATATCTGCACAATACTTATTTATTTATTTATTAGTTGATTGATTGATTGATTGGGTGTATTATTTGACCTGTGAGTCTGTATCTTTGTTTTTCATGTTCCGTTGCTGTAATCTGGAATTCCCTTTGAGATGAATAAGGTTTGTCTAATCTAATATAATATTTGACCTTAGTAGCTTATTCATAGATTTCATATGTGAATTAAAAAAAAATCTAGGTAAGGAGTTAACTGGGTGGCACGGTGGTGCAGTGGTTACTGCTGCTGCTTCACATCCCTGCAGATGTTGGGCTCAATTCCAGGCCTGTGTAGATTTTGGATGCACTCCGTATATCTGTTTTTTATTCCACATCCTAAAGATGTACAGGTTGATTTGATTAGTCATGCCATCTGATAGATGGGTGTCTTTTGTAGGGCTGGCTGCCACCTTGAACCTAATGTGGCTAGGGTAGACCCTGCAATGCAGTAATGGGTTCAGGAAATAGATGGAATTGAAATTTTCAGTATGGCACAACACTCAAGTGCCCTCAGTGGGCACATTTTTAAAACCTGGAGCAGAAATACAGATACCTTCCTTGTTCAGTATTCAGTTTTTAAAACATTTATGGTCTGGAATGTCTTCTGCAGATAAACAGAATGCCATTATTCTCTTTCCCTGCATCTACACTGGTTAAGTCATCTTTTTTTCCATCCTGCCAGTTTGAGAATAACAAGGAGTCTTCAAAAAACGTGTTGACAGGGCCTTGTCTTTAAGTGTAGGCTCAATGAGTTACTTGGTTTACAAGAGACTATAATAAAAGGAAAAAGTAATGATATCTTTAGATGTCGGCGTGCAGCACAAGCTGTTATTTGCCATGTACTTTCAATAGTAACTGCGGCAAAGGCTTCAGGGCAGGTCTTCAAGGCAAAGAAGTAATTTGGAGGTAGAAAATGAGCGGGTATGCTTCTAAATAGGCAGCTGCTTGGAGTTATAATAGAGGAGCTGTACGGCTTGAATAGTTAGATAGAATAGATAACATAATAACTAAGAACCTCTGAAGAACCTCTGAATAGTGTAAAAAGGCTGTTTTGCTGACACAATTTTGGTAATTCAACAAAGAAGACTTTTCCTTAGAAGAATGACATTGTCAAACCTGATTAGTCCAATTTCAGGTTGTAGGGAGTGAGAGCCTATCCCAGCAGTGTCAGGCTTAAGGCAGTAACCAAACCTGGACTCCATATCAGTCCATACTCACATCCACAAGGGGCCAAATCTTAAAAATCTCATTAACCTGATGCACCCTTCTTTGGGTGTGAGAAGAAAACTAAAAAGCTGAAGAAAAAATCCATGTTATGTAAGCTATACTAGGGGGTTCCCCCATGCTTGCTTCGCTCACCAACCCCTCCAGCCTGTGCTACACGCCAGCCACTTCATGTCTCTGACGCTCGCGTTGTGAAGACGGGGGCTGAACACACCCCAGGGAGATGCGGTCGCACCTCCAAAGCCCCCTCTTAAATGGTGATAAAATGGGAAACAAATAGTTTTTTTTTTTTTTACTTCCTCTTTGCTCGATCAGCTGCTGGCTTAATGCTGCTGCCGTGCCGCGTGATCTGCATCTCGCGCAGCCTTTCAAACATTTAAAAGCTTGTACAGCAGCAGTCCTACTCTTTGTCTTTTATTTCCTGCCCCGGGCATGGTTAAATCTTTTGGCACAAAGTTTTGTCTCACAGGACGTGAGTTCCTGATATTTTTTAGTTTATAATTTAAAAACGGGATAAGAAAATATAACAACATCAAATTAAAGTTCAATAAATTCTGAAAAGAATGATATCAAACACATGTATACGGTCTTAAAATAAGCCCGATTTAAAACGTGACATAAAAAGCCACATAAAATCGTTGCACTTTTAGCCTTAGGATTTTATATATATATAGAGTAGATTACTCACTATATAACTCAGTAATATAGTGCACTAGTTAGGCCACATCTGGAGTATTGTTAACAGCTTTGATCTCCATATTATAAAAAAAAGACTTTGCAGTGCTAGAAAAAGTCCAGAAGAGAGTGACTAGGCTGATTCTGGGATCAAGATGTATGAGCTATGAGGAGAGATGAAGGAACTGAACCTTCTTGATTTAAGCAAATCATAATTAAGATGTGACATTTTTTGTGTGAAGTGTTTCAAATTATAACATGAATCAGTATATTTGATTCTTGCTGTTACTCTTGTAAGGGATGGTTGGCAGCCCATTCTGGCCACGACACATAATAGACAGAAGGATGGGAGAAGGCAGCTTCTTTCAGGCACTGCCTTCCCCAGAATGCTAGAAGGCAGCTCCCACAGTCTGCAGCGGTGCCCCTGACTCCCATCATGGGAATTGGAATGCTTTACCTCAGCCCTGTTGGGTACCATGCGTGCCGCCAGGGGCCGCTGCAAAGACTGAGGAGCTGTATGGCATGGGGTTTCCACCTTAACCAGAAGTGCTTACAGACCATGTTGGGCAGAAGAGGAGAAGCACTTCTAGGTTGGCCCATATAAGAGGACTTGCCAGCCTCACAGAGGTGAGCCAGAGTTGCAAGGAGGTGGACAAAGCTTGTTGGAGGAGAAGTGGCGGCGAAGAGGAAGAAAAAGAGAGAGAGAGTGAGAAAAGAAAGGAGAAGAGAAGGATAGTGCAGTATGCTGTAGACTGTGCTGCTGGATGCTTTGTACTGTGCTGTTATGGGGAGCGAGGAAGAAGAGACCCCCCCAAAAATAAATGTGTGTACTGCTGAACTTGGGCTCTATGTCTGTTGTGTTCTGTTAGGTTTGGGGAGTTGTACGCCCACTGGTGGTCACACTTTAAAATAAATTATTCAAAAAGAGCATAGAGACGCAGTTGGGAACCTGTTAAAAGTGTAATTTTTTTGACACATGGAATAAATTACCAAGCAGTGTGGTAGACAATAGAAATGTAGGGACCTTCAGATCTGAACTTAATAATCAGTCTAGGTCAGGGGTCCTCAATCACGGTCCTGGAGAGCCGCAGTGGCTGCAGGTTTTTGCTCCAACCCAGTTGCTTAATAAAAAGCACTTATTGCTAAAGTAACACTTCTGCTTCACTTTACTTCACTTCACTTATTATCAATAACATGCAAATGACAAGAGAGAGCAGCATTTCTCCATTTATCTTATTTACATTTACACCTGTGTGTATTTATCTGCACTATTGGGTTTAATTAAATACTTGGAAGAAAAATGAAGAGAAAAAAGTGAAGGACTGAGAATTACTCGTTCATTTTAGCCTTCAAATCATTTGCATGATAGAAAGGGAAAGAAAATCTAGGATATGAGAATGACCTGACATAGCAGAGTTAATTTAATTTCATAGCTTGTTAGTGCTTTATTGGCAAAAATTGCTTTCTAATTAAGCAACCAGGTCAGAACAAAAACCTGCAGCCACTGCGGCTCTCCAGGACTGGGATTGAGGACCCCTGGTTTAGGTGAATAGCATGGACAAGCCTGTCAGGGTGAATGTCCTGTTCTCATCATAGTTGTTTAAATGTTCTAATTTTCAAAGAGCAACAGGATGTAGGATTTGAACCCTGGATGCTGGGTCCAGAAGGCAGCAATGCTAACCATCGTAATAGCTTCCTGCAGAATCACCTACAGCAATAATGATTGGCTTTACAGACACTGGTGAAGACTACAGAAACAGTTGAAAGGTTCTAAAGGTTTCCAGGGCACTCTTTATTTCTGCTGGTGATGTCCAGACTGGGAGGCGCAAGGAGCATTTGCCCTGATTGAATCTTTAACCATAAAATTTCTCAACACTGCTTCAAGCCTCCCTGATAGAAGGGCCGCCTCTTGAATATAATAAACTTTTTGGTGTGTGCACTCTTTTGAGTTTCAATCAGTTTTATTTTATATAGTGCTCTTCATTTAGCACATTATTGCAAGGCACTTTTAAAAGTAAACATACTGTATGTACAAATGAAAGTAACAAGATAAAATACAATTCAATATATAATAATCTATAAGGAAACAAAGATAGTTGAGTTTGGGCAAGTAAAGAGTATGCAGTATCAGATACAGCCAAGTCAATGTTTATTAAAATACACGTCTAGACAGACTAATACAATGAAATAAGAAGGGGTCAAGTTTGAAGTTCAAATTCCAGTGTGATGAGCACTGAAACTTTACACAGACCCAGGGAGGGCTTCTCAAGAAAATTAACCACACACAACCCTGATGACCCATGGCAGAGGGCATACACTACCGTGGTGTGCTTTTGCACCTTGGGTAACTCATATGAGATAATGTCCATCCCTCCATTATCCAACCCACTATATCCTAACTACAGGGTCACGGGGGTCTGCTGGAGCCAATCCCAGCCAACACAGGGCGCAAGGCAGGAAACAAACCCCAGGCAGGGTGCCAGCCCACCGCAGATGAGATAATGTTCTTTTGGGAAAATATTGCCTCTGTGGCATGCTTTGTGATCGTGCTTAATATGAAAGGTCCATTCATCCATTTTCAAGTCCACCTGATGAATTTCAGGGTCAGGGTGACTGAAGCCTATCCTGGCAGAATTGGACTTTATAAACAGCCACTTCAACCACCACCACCAATGATGATGTAAAAGGTAGCCATTCTTGTGCCAGTATACTCACAACACAGTAGCTCTTAGGTAGCGAGGAGGAGACAGAGAGAGAGACAGTTAGCCAATAAGGCACAGGGGATGATTAGCGGGTCAGAATGGACAAGGCAGTGGTGGACAATTTAGCCAGGACATCGGTTTTATCTCTCATTTGAAGGACAGCACCATGTTTTCTGCCCAGTGTCTCCGTCACTGCACTGGGGGATAGGGGTCCACACACAGACTGTAAGGTAAGCACCTCTTGTTGACCTCACCAACAAATCTTTCATGATCGGGTGAGGATTGTGACACAGAACCTGGGAGCTGTGAGGAAGCAGCACTGTGCCACCTTCCATTAAAGGTGTTGTATTAAATAATTTATTAGTATTATTTAGAATTAAATCAGCATTTTTAACAAAAAGAATATATTATTTTAGCACTGCATGGCCTGTTGCCTAAGGTGCTAGTCTAGTAGGTTGTTGATTCACTTTTCACCACTGATTTATTGTGTTATCATTAGGAAAAGACTTAAAGTGGATGTTATACTGATTAGATCTCTACATTTGAAATGGTAAGTGCATCATCTTAGTAAACATGTAATAGAATGTCAATGAAGTAATTAATCTGATTAATAAAAGTCAACGTGAGGATGAATAATGAAGCTGCCACCAAACCACCTGTTATCTCCCAATATCATTCCATTGTTTAAATTCACATAATCCAGTTATATGTTAGCAGGCTCCAGGTAAAAAGCACCGTGGGATGAGATGCTAAGCCAGTGCTGGTTATATTGTTTAAATGGGGCCAACTCAGATGCACCAACCGACCTATTATACCCTTCTTTAGATGTGTTGGTAAGAGTGAAGTATCAGCAGAAAAGCTACATGGATACTGGGGGAACTTGCAAAGTTCACAATGGCAGTGACTCACCAAGATTTAAACCTGGAGTTGACAGGCAGCAGCACCAACCACTGCTTCCACAAGACCACTCTGCATCCCAAAGATTTTAAGCAAAGCTATAGTTAAAATGCAATTAATGATAACAGTAACATACACATAAGCAAATAAATCACATTAAAATGAGTATAACTCCTTGGAATTTGACTATTGAAATCAAAAACTTGAAACATGTTTAGCTGTTTTGCTCCTTACGTTCAAATTGATGTCAAACTCACAGTGTTGGGCTTCTGCAAAACAAACAGGATTAGTTACTTATAGTTTATGTGGAGTTTGGATTTTTTGGACTAACTACCTTATTAAAAACAAGGACAGTATTGACTAAACATCTTAGATTATTTATTAACTTATTTGTGAAAACATTATATAACATAATAATAAACACATGGAAACACTGATACAGTGAAATGTGACAAGAAAACCTAAAGCAAATCATTATTTTGTGTGACCCTTTGCAGAATGCAAAAGTGGAGCAATTGTTTTGGTACAATTGTACAATTTATTTATTGCACTCCTGTTGTCATTTTTTCTAGGTTTCTTTCAGGTGTGACCAGTAGAGGCCGTTTCAGCATCCCAAATCCAAAACACACCCTTCATAGACCACAAGTCTCAGTTTTACATAAAAGGATTCATTACAAATAATTACTTTTACAAAGGATACTTTATGGTACTGGTAACAAGCACAATACAAAAAACTATTTCTCTCTTCTTTTCCTTCCTCCATTCTTCCTAGATGAGCTTTGCCCACTTCCCCCAAATTGAACTTGAGGCTGAGGCTCTTGAGGCTAGGGCACAGCCCTTTGAAAGCATCTCCAGATCAAGTGGATACCTCACAAAGTAGGGATCACAGATCCCTGCATTACCCCCTGGGGGAAAAAAGGCTGCCCCAGGGGACTACAGTTCCCAACATGCCTTGCAGGCGTTTGTACAGGTAGCATTGCTCGTCGGGGGAGGATGTAGCTATGACAATTTGTTTCTACTTGTCCTTCCATCACACTGTCCTCTCAGCTGGGTATTTTTAATTGCTGAACCAATTATTGTTAATGGCTGAGGCAGGGCCATCTTCATCTTCTATCTCGTGCCTCCAAATTATTGGTGAACCCTGACACCTGCCAATTTGCCCCATCACACAGGATTTGCCTTATTTTAACTTTGGCTCTTTTTTGTTCTTTTACTTCTCAAAGTGATTCTACACAGTTTCATTATGTGAATCCTGTGGCTCTGAAGTGGCTATTGTTAGTGTTGTATTTGTCCAAGTACGTCATAATCATGTTTACAGTGTGTTTGTGGTCATTTTCATGCTGAAAGACGAAGTGTATGTGAATAAGCCATTTTCATGAGTATACTGATGCATTAACATCTGTTTATATTTCTCACCTGTTGTCATGCCATCAGTTAGTGTTGGCTGTGATGCCGACCAAACCATTACAGAGCTCTGACTGTTCTTTGTAGAGAGCTGCTGACAGGCATCAATGCAGTGCCTTTATAAACTAAAAATATGAAATGTGGTCTTGTTAACTTCTTAAGATATTTTGTCACCAGTTGTCTCTCCATACTTTACAAAGTTTCTTGCACTGCATGTAGCTGCTCCTGAAAGTTTTCTTCTGGTACAGATGAGACCATGCGCCGACTGATGTTTGAAGAGTATTTATTTGCTCTAAAATAAAATAAAGCTAGTTAATCAAACAATAAATGAGTTACACAGGTGTAGGGATAATAAAATTAAAGCATACCGTGTGCACCATATGACCAGAAATTCAGTCTTTATTATAGTCTCTCTGATAGCACACTCATTTCCATCTTATTAAAACAAAACACCTTTCTTTAGCTTAGCGTCCATTAAGTGTCTCACTATGTGCATTTCCTCTCCACAAATGAACCTGATCACATGACCACAGCCCCCTTCCGTTCAGACCAACTTTGTATACTATTGTACAAATACATTGAGATCAAAAATAAATAAAATGAAGTTTCTCTTGATATGAAAATATTATCTACATACTCAAGTATCAAATTTACATACAGTATATATACACACATACTGTATATTTTGCAACAGCTACATTGCAATTACATGTTGTCTTTTCACCAGAATGGTTTCCTAGCTGAAAAATGCCTTATAAGAATATTTCTTTTTAGACCTCATCACAAGGTCAAAGCAAGTACTTTGGTGCCAGATGACTCTGGCATATGCTGAGCAAGTGCTTCACTGGATTTCCTTCTGTCCCTTAAGGAAATGATTTTTAAGTACTGCTCATCAGATGCAGACAGCTTTTTGGGTTTTCCAGTGCATTTTCCATCTTCAGTTTACCCGGCATTTCCAAATTTACTTAACACAGCTTGAAATTCTAGGTTGTTGTGATATTGCTCCATAATGATAGCCTTGCTGACACTAAACTATGTCTTTTGTCAAAGCGTGTTACCTTAGCCATTTCCGCACACGCCGGTACTTGTAGTTTCCATTGTGTACATTGATTTATTTGTTAAATTGCACCACTTGCCCACCTGGTGCAACTAACCACTACCTCATTCATTTGAATCAGGACTGGTGCTGTTGATGGACTTTAAAAAATTCATGGAAAGGCTGAGATGCTTCAAGGAGAGGTTTGGAAACAGGCCTCTTTTGTTCTAGCCATAATGTTTGAATAGGCCAATCTGCAAGTCAAATTTCAAGTAATAAAGGTTAAAATCAGCCACTTGATTATGGAAAAACAAAATGATAGTCATGGACATCAGCAATGGCCGAAACACATAAAACCAAACTGATCCTCCTCTATGGTGGTCTCTTCCTTAAGCTTTCTCTCTATAACCCTTTCCCAAATTTTTATTGTGTTTGACATCAGCTTTATCCCTCAATAGTTTCCACAATCTTGACTATCACCCTTCTCCTTATAAATGGGTACAATCACACGGATCCTCCATTCCTCTCCTGTTCATAGATTTTCTGCATTAGATCCGACAACACATCTGCTCCATCTTCTCCTAAGCTCTTCCACGCTTACGCTGGTATTTCATCTGGTCCTGTTGACTTTCCATTTTTCATTCTTTTCAGTGCCTCCTTTACTTCCTCCCTCTTTATTCTTGGAACTAGCCCATCATTTGTTACTCCATCCCCAAATTCCCAAAATTCAACAGCTTTTCCAAGTACCTCTTCTATCTATTCTTTGTCCTATTGTGCTCATTTAAGACCACAGCTTGGTCATATTTCATCTGCTTTATCTGACTAAAATCCTTTTCAGCCTTGTTCCTAGTCTTTGCTATTCCAAAAATCATTTTCTCTCCCTCTTTTGTCTCCAATTTTTCATACAGCTCCTCCAAAGCTTGTGCCTTGGCTCTTGCCACTGCCATCTTTGCCTTGTTCCTTGTCTCCTTTACATCTCTCTTTCTTCCTACTTCCCTAATTGGTACCATGTCTTCTTTCCCTCCTTTTTATTCTTCATCACGTCTTGTACGTCTCTGTTCCACGATCATGTCTGTTTGTCTCCAGATGGGCTCCTTTCTGTCATCCTACCCAACACCTTTTCACCCGCTCTTTGCTGTTCTTTTTCCACCAATTCTCCTCACCCTTAAATGACTGTGCTTCATTTACAATGTTCTCCCTGAACCTCTTCCTAAGCCATTCCTCTTTTAATCTCCACCAGTTTATCTTTGGTGTTACTTGCTCTGGTATTATTCTCCTGCTGATTCTGATCCCAAAGTCCATTACCAGCAGTTTATGCTGCACTGTTGTACTTTCTTTAAATCTTTCAAATGAGATCTTCTGTACATTACAAAATCTTTATGGCTTTCCCTTCCTCCACTACTGAAAGTCACAAGTTAATTTACTTTCCTTTCAAAAAATGTGTTAACTAGTGCCAAATCAGCTGCCATGGCAAAATTGATTATCCTGTCCCCTTCCCCATTTCTCTCCCCCACTCCTTCATGTCCTTCATGCTCTTCATCCATTTGTGCCCAGAAAACGGCCTTCTCCTCTTCCTCACAGCCCACTTCAGGAGCATATGCACAAATGACATTAACTACAGTTTCACCTGCGGGGTACACTCTAACATTTTTTGAAGCTTATTGGATTGATTCCATCATGAAGGTATTGGTTTTACAGCCGAATGCCCTTCCTGACACTATTTTCTCTATCTATTTGGGCTTGGGACTAGCACCAACTTGAACTGGTTTGCCCCCCAGCAGTTAGATTTCACAATGTACTTCTGCCTAGTGGCTCAAACTATGGGCAGTATGGTGGTGCAGTGGTTAGTACTGCTCTCTCCCAGTGATTGTTTAATGCATAAAATAGCTTAAAAATGCATTAATGGTTTATAACAATTACAGGTATGTTATAAGCAAGTAAGCTATGTTGGGTAGCTACTCCGAGCTTTATGTTTCCATATTTAATATTAGAATTTTGGTTTTGACAACAGAGTCATTGATTTTTTTTTATTATAAGAGCCATTTGCTAGTTATTTAAGTTATATTAAATGTTTGTCTATATATTAGTGCATAGTCTATGGGAGGTTCTTACAACCCCCACAAGTTGAATTGAATTGGTATATTCTATTTATTTCTAGGCTCTCTGACTATTATACTCAGTTAGTGACCTGCCTTGCCATGTGCAAGGCGTTGACGGCACACGGTTTTAAACCGTGCCTTATGTATCAAGTAACATGAAAGACAACGTGCTGTATTTAATGTGCAGTGCCATACATTTAAAGCATACTGAAGAAGAAGTAAAGCATCTTTAAGTATAGAAACAACTAAAGTTTGACAAGAAAAGCTAAGTTTAGAGAAGAGACATTTCTTCTGATTGTTTGCCTTTTATTCTACGTGTGTAACAACCTTTTTTCTTTATTCTTGTATGAATGATTTGCTTTGAATTTTTACTAAATCTTTTAAAACAAACTTTTTGACTGAGAGATTTCTTTCGGCACATGTTTTACCCATGCTTGATCCTGCCTTACAGCTTAAAGACTTTCATTCATCTCCTAGTCCTTCATTAAATCAGATTGTCCAGTCTGCTCGCACTTGAAGTACATTTAGTAAGTAAGTGTGAACAGCTGTGCTTAACTTAATGTGCGACTCGTAAATCATCAGTTAAATAAACACACATAAGCATGATAGTCAAAGCTCAAATAGTCTGTGGAACAGGTAACCAACATGCTTGTACAGTACAAGCATGGTGTGTATTCACCTGAAACTGTCAGAAAGCAGCTGTCTTGTCTATTGACTTCTGTGAAACAAAATGAATTAATTCCACTTCATTACGTGAGCTTCAAACCATGAGGCTTTGAAGGAATATGCCAAAAACACACCTCAGTTATTTTCAGACCTCACCCAAGGCTCCCAACGGGACAGCTGCTAATAGCATTGAAGAGGGTGCGGTGCAATAACCCCTTCTGGCTTGAGAAGAATAGCCTGGCAGCAGGACCAGGTATTTCAGCATTTATTTAAATATATTTGCCTCCTTCATTTCATGGACTTTTGAAAAGTGTGGCTGATGTATCGCTAGCAACTTCTTAGGTAAGGCTTAGCTGTAGTAAACTGTACTCTTGTACCAACACTAGCCCATCACTCCTGGTTCTGCTAGTTTAAATGGTTTTGATGCTTCCAAAAATAAGTGTGGTTTATAGCAAAAACCAATATACATTTTAAAGAATAGACGATGCTCTTTCAGGACCTGAAATCCAACCTGTAGGCTTGTGGTTTTAAATGCAGTTCCTTGTCTCCACTTTTAAGCAAAGGAGGAAACACAACAATGGATAAAAATTAAGGTGAAATCACAAGACCATAACAGAGCTAGCAACACACTA
Source organism: Polypterus senegalus (assembly GCF_016835505.1). NCBI lineage: Eukaryota > Metazoa > Chordata > Cladistia > Polypteriformes > Polypteridae > Polypterus > Polypterus senegalus. Next base: position 273,975,834 of record NC_053154.1, read on the forward strand.
GGCCATCTCAAAAAATAAGAAAATGGCTCAGGCAATATTATAGTCCATCCACTGCATCATTAGCACAAGTTCAGGAGGTCAAAATGAATCATCTTCTGTATTTTATGGTGTATGGAATATATGTTTCAGAGCCCACTGTGCCAAACAAAAGGCAGTGTAATAATTCACTGATTCATTCAGTTGTTTTGTGAACATATTTTATGTTTTTGTTGACAACTTAGGTTTATTTTCTTTTTTTGCAGTGTATACTGAAATGTAAGTTTTCATGTTTTTCTCCCTCATCACAAAGGCCTTACAGGTTAGGCAGATTGGCGATTTTAATTTGGCCAGCTAGGAACAGTTGCCCTGTGATGGACAGACGAACCAACTAGGGTTATTAACTGTCTTGCACCAAACGCTGCCAGGATAAGCTTTGGCTCCATATAATCTCAAAATTTTGTTACATGGATTCTGAAATGAACGGATGGATGGACGGACGGACGGGTAAATCCTTCTCAACAGAAATGAGAGTTGAAATGGCAGGCACTGTTGGACCACTGTATAGAGCAGGATAAAAAGAGAGTCATCCGGTAAATGATTTTGGCGAATTGCACCCTTGAGATGGTTATTTTAATTACTTTTATTCTATGTTAATTAGTGTTCTCTAATTTTCATTCTTATTTATTTTGTCTTTTTTCTCTTTTTTCATCATGTAAAGCACTTTGAGCTACATTGTTTTGTATGAAAATGTGCTATAGAAATAAACGTTGTTGTTGTTGTATTTATGCCAGCCTTTATGACTGTGCAACTTGTAGACACCATAATACGTGAAGTGGGAAGGAAGAGGCAGAGTTCTGTTAAAATACATATGTGACACTGTCTTGTAAAAATCACCGACAGGGATACTTTTGTTTTATTTTGGAGGTTGACAGTTGCCCCCATCCCTCGTTTATTTTCTCCCAGGGACTCCATAATTCTCCTCATAAATGACTGTAACCTGTGATAGACGGGTGTCCTGTTCAGGTATTTGCTACCACAAAACTGAACTGGGGAAAGTGGACTCAAAAATAGATCTTGGGATTGATAGATTTTGCACATAAAAGAGCCACAGAGAAGCAAAGGCCACCCAATGGCCAATTCATTTATAAAGCCATGCAAATCTCAGTGTCTTCATGAAGATACAGAAGTGTGTAGAGAGGAGTTACAAGGATGCAGAGAGTTTATATATGCCAGATTCTGATCAAGCCCTCTACCTGGAGCAATGGGATAGTAGTGTTGACAACTATGCCAGCATACCAAAGCTCTATATACTGTATCCATCTATCTGAATCTCTGCACTTCAGAGTTACGCAGCTCCAGTGTGAACAGGTTATGTGCTCAGAGTAAGGGAGTGTGCCAGTGGTGTATTTTAAAGACATTGCTTTGGTTTAACAAGTCCATCCCAAGAAAGAAAATGGTCAAAGATTTTCTGCTGGCTTCAGGGTGACTGCAGTGTTCTTGGGTCTACCAACAGGTGCTGAAGAAGATCTCCAGATACATTCAGGAACAAAATGAGAAGATTTATGCTCCCCGAGGCCTGCTCATCACAGACCCCATTGAGAGGGGCATGAGAGTGGTATCCTTTTCAAAGCTGGCAGATTTGAAAGTTAGGTGAATTTGTTGTCTAATTTTGTTTTTTTCTTTTGTAGGAATAATTGCATTCATTAAATCAAATATATTAATATATGAGAGAGCAGATGAATTAAGGGATTAAAGCTGTGAGGTTCAGATGCTCATGAAAATCTGGAATGGTTGTTCATCACTACAGTACGCCCAGAATAAATCTGTTTTCAAAAAATACTGTGACATTATGCAACATCCTAAAAACATACTTTGAAATTAAAAGTTGCTCATAGGTCGCATCCTGGTGTTGCTGGAATCCCTGACACATCATGAAGTCACAGGTCAGAAGGCAGATAATCACTTATGCCTCACATGCTAGAAGTAAAAAAAAAACAAAAAAAAACCTACATACTCACCTGAAATTGCACCATAAGACCTTGAATCAGGAGGCTACCACCATGTTTTTTCTCCTCTTTATTTTTTCTTTTATGCTACATCTACCCACAGTGTGCTCTCTATCTGATTTACTTTTAGTCTTTAAATCCAGATCTGGTTACTTACATTTTACATTTACATTTATTTGCTTACTAGATGCTTCTATTGAAAAGTGGTCAGAACAAAATATAAGCCAGTTACAATAGCTAGGTTACAAACCTAATAACTAATATCAGTAAGAAATTCGCCAAACAAGAGAGCCTGAAAATGCTTCTTAAACACAATGAGGGAGTCAGTATTTGAAATGGATGTGGGCAGCCTGTTCCAGTAGCTAGGAAAAAGTCTGGATTGAGATTTGATGCCATGCAGAGGTGGTATCACTAGACGCCATCCATCTACAGACCTGAGTGGTCAAGAAGGAGCACAGCACCACACAAGTGCCTCCATCAATGATTTTAATGTAGCATGTGTGACTATAGGAAGCCAATATATTGGTCTAAAATGAGAACTGACATGTGCCTGCCTTGGCCAGTTCAATGTTAGACATAGCACTACATTTTCAATCATCTGCAACATCTTGGTAACAAGAGAGATATGAAGTAATTCAGACATCACAACACCAAAACCTGGGCCAGGGTATGTGTTGAATACTCTGTCAGATACGGTCTGATCTTACAGATTTTGTATAGAGTGAATCTGCAAACAATCTGACATAGAGGCAACAGTAACATGATCCCTGAACAACAGCTAGCCATTGCTCACCACCCCAAGTTTATATACAGACTTGGCTTCTGTGTTAGTGATAATGAGCCAAGTTGAACAGAGATGTGCTGCTGAATAACAGAATATTTGGGATAACAAGGAGGGCTGTCTTTGCCAGGTTGAGCTGGAGATGGTGTTCCTTCATGATACTAAATGTTACATGTTTTTACTTTGCCTTCCACACATGTGATTTGAGTGACTAACACTCTGGCTTATCCCAAAAGGACTACAAATGACTCCTGGATCCCCAGACACCAATGAATCCTTTCTAAAAGATTAGCTTGTCCAGAAGATAAGGTCTAGGCTAACAATTTCATTGGGACTATTTCCTATGGCCCCTCTTTTTATGTACAGGTTCCATCATTTTGCAAAGATATTCTGTTCATGAAAAACCCTTTGTAAGGTGAATTTTCATGGAGCAAGCATAACAAACGATTCATTTAAGAAGAAAAAAATTTAAGCATTCCCTGGCCCCAATAAATCATCCCATTCTTGCTCAAATAATACCAAAATACATGAAAATGGACACAGTTAGATAATGTTAAGTCATCAAAACAAACCCAAATACGACAATTCGTCTTCACTAAATACAATTTAATAAAACTGTTCACCTATGCTTTATCACTTTAGGGTTCACACTGAAAGAAATGTGGCTTGGGTATTTCTTTTTTCAAACTAGTTCGTTTTCTTGGTGCCAGGATGCTCAAAATAATGCAAGAAGATATGTGAGCAACACCTATGCCAAGATGACTGAACCACTGCATGTGAACACACAGTCTGCTGTAGGACTGACTGAGGCTGTGATTGGGCATCACCAAGATGCGGCTCCGCTCTGTGCTGCAGGCTGCTGCTATGTGTGCTTGAAACAGCTGTGAAGATGATCCGATATTAGAGAAGGCCGTTCAAAGTTGAAAACTGCCCCAGATTCGATCTTTATAACAGTGAAAACTGTAATTTATTGTGGCTCATAAAACAAAAGGGGGTATTAAATGCCTTTCTTTATATACAGTAATCCCTCCTCGATCGCGGGGGTTGCGTTCCAGACCCCCCCAACCGATAGGTGAAAATCCGCGAAGTAGAAACCATATGTTTGTATGGTTATTTTTATATATTTTAAGCCCTTATAAACTCTCCCACCCTGTTAACATTATTAGAGCCCTCTAGACATGAAATAACACCCTTTAGCCAAACGTTTAAACTGTGCTCCATGACAAGACAGAGATGACAGTTCTTTCTCACAATTAAAAGAATGCAAACATATCTTATCTTCAAAAGAGCGCCGTCAGGAGCAGAGAATGTCAGAGAGAGCGCTCGCTAAGAAAAGCAAACAATCAAAAAATCAATACATGCTTTTAAGTATGCCGAAGCACCGCGATAAAGTGGCATTTTGTAGAGGAGCCTCCGTGTCCTCTGTGCAAACAGACCCTCTGCTCACACCCCCTCCGTCAGGCAGAGAGAGTGAGAAAGATAGAGAGAAGCAAACAAGCACGGCGCGGGAAGCATATCATTGAGGAGTTTTAGTTAATATGTAATACATGCTCTGATTGGGTAGCTTCTAAGCCATCCGCCAATAGCGCCCCTTGTATGAAATCAACTGGGCAATCAAACTGAGGAAGCATGTAACCTAAATTAAAAGACCCATTGTCCGCAGAAAGCGGCGAACCAGCGAAAAATCCATGATATATATTTAGATGTGCTTACATTTAAAATCCGCGATAGAGTGAAGCCGAAAGTCGAAGCGCGATATAGCGAGGGATTACTGTACACCAATTTATACTGCCAGCTGCCAGGTTGACTTCTCAGTCATTCATGCTTAGCATCTTATTTACTATATACTTGTATTTAAACAAGGCCATCCAAGAAGAACTGACATCTACAGTTGTGTTTGTTGCTGTCCGTTGGCACCATTCAGGAAACCTGTGTTTCAAAGTCCACTATTTTTGTCATTATATGAGATTACTGAAGATATGCAATGCCTCTATGGCAATGGCTTAAGCCCTAACTGGACCAGTGGCTGCAAATTTTTATTCGAACTGGTTTCACAATCAGGTGATTCCTTGCAACTCTAGTGATGTACAGAAATTACATTTCTTGGCTTATTTAGAAGTCAAATTTGATGGGCCAATTATCAAATGCAGAATCCCTTTTACATTTATTTATTTTTTTACCGTTGCAGAAGAGATCAGTTAAATCAGTTTAACTTTTGAATTATATTCTGCATATACTATCTTTACACTTGTAGGAAAGGAAAGTGAATCCAGGGACTGTCATAATAATGTGGGAAGGAGGAGAGATTTAGCTCAGTTAATCAATTATTGGTCCTTCTTTTGGTGATACTGGTAACTGGTTAAATAATTTCATTAAGGCTCCTACTTTACCTTCATTTTCTCTATTGTAGGAGGTGAATCTCTAGCCTTTAGACTTATATGAAGGTAAATGAAGCGCACTCATTTTAAGAAACAGATAATATAATTTATTGATAAACACAAGAATTATAGAAATATGATAACTGCATCTATATATTGATATATAAGACAGGAAGCAGACTAGACAGACAAGCATATAACATATCAAGGGGCTGGCTGTTTACTTGCTATTTAGAGTTGTAATTTATCTTTGTACAGATAAATACTTTTATGATACCAAGTCGTTAAAGATGATGTCTGATGTTGTGTGGAATCGCTGTTATTCGTTGCTCTGGGTTCAAGTGGAGGATTCTTCTTGTGTTGGAGTACGCTCTTTATAATTGCTGTGTGATTGTCTGTGGTGTGCAGTTAGGCCTTTGCTGTGTTATCTGCAACTTCATAGGGAAAAACATTACTCCTTCTGGCACAAGTGTTTAGATGCTGAAGTTGCGTTCTAAAAGTGATACCAGTTGCTTAGTCATCTGTCTACTGGCACAAGTTGTTGGCTTGGTAGAGTGGATCTCAGTTTTCTGGTCCATAAATAGAAGGTATTGTCTTTTTCCCTCTTCCCAAAGTGAGAGAATGTTGGTCATCAGCTTTTAGTTTCAAAGAGAGATTTTATAGAGTGACCAGAGCAGAATGCTCCCCTGAGAATTTCCTCAGAGTGCCCACAACATTCTCTGTATAACTAGTATATGAACAAATGTGGACTCAACTGGATTAAAATCACTTCCAGTTACAAAATCAGGGCCCACTCGTAGGTGAGTTATTCCGTCCATCAGACATGTCATTTCTTGAATTATAGTCCATTTTACGCCTTCTGGCTGAAAAAGGTTGCAGAAGGGCCTATGGAAAGATGTCAACTGAACTGAATCTGATTTACACCTTTATTGTTAAATCTGTTGTCTTAACAGGCCTGGTGTGCCACAAAAGCCTAGTAGAATGGGCAATGCCCATTTTGTTGTACAAAGTTGTTGAACGAATCCTTTTTATTATTGATGCCAGTGGACATATTAAATGAATAAATAAAAACAGTAAAAAGTATAGTTTCCTGATTAATAGAGGAAGATGGTTTACAGCATATAGGTCCATCAACCAATGTGCATTCTTCCCTTGTGCTGACAAATCGAATAAAAGCTTAAACGAGCATAACTATGGAAGGTGAAGAAGTACCAACAAGAAGAAGCTTGGCCAGCTTAGCGTAGTCGCAATGAGCTTGCTCCAACAATTTGCTGGCTTGTAGATTTGAAGATCTTTCTCCCTGCCATTACTAAATAGTGAACTTCCAATGATTTATAACTTTTAAACTAATACATAACCTACTATATTTCCCGAGTCTAAAAAACTTTTTTTATTTATTTTTTTATTTTTTTACCTTTTATTGAGTTTATTAAAAGCAATTTTAATGTATGTAAGCTAAGGTAGTCTATCAAATGATTTGTCCATTTCTTCACTGGCAAGTCACACATTGTTTATTGAGCTCAATTTGTTTAAACAGTCCTGCTTTGTGTCCTGATTCAATTGGCCCCCCTTTTCTTTCTCCTTTCTTTTCTTTATTTGCTTTTGCTTTTGTAAAAATGTTACAGTTTCTCATAGTGTAACACTACTAGAGACATTCTTCATAAAGAAACCAGTATAACTCTCTAAAGGCAGTGTTTAATTCAAAGCACTGTGACATACTGATCATTCCCCACAGAACAGGAGGCACGTTTTTAAAACATCATCCATTGCCAGCATGTGAATGAATATTTCACAGCATCAGATATTCAGCTAAAAAAAATTCAGTATTTTTACTTATTCAGCCAAATAAAAAACATGCCTTAAATTGATCTAATTATATTTTATTTAGCACTCCCTTTTTTTCCCGTATTCTGTATTTAGAAAAAAGCAGTAGTATGAGATTTACTGTACATTCATAGGCATTGTTTTTAGCTATTAACTTTCTTTTCTCATTTTCCTATAATTGAACTGTTTTCTGTGGCATTTGTTTACTTAATTGTTTCCTAATAATGACTATCAATGACAAGCGAAGTAGACAACAGTGTGAACATCAAAGAATGATTAAAAGATTGCAGCTAGTTCTGTGTCGGACCGAGTAGTAAGCTCATAAGGAAATAATAACAGAGCACCAAGAAATAATAAATGAGATAATAATTTCAAATGATGATAATCTTAAAAACCAAGATAAAAAAACAATACATTATTTCCATCTAACATACATAAATGTGCGCTATAATCTAGTACAGTTTGGCAAACCCAGTTATGAAATTACTGCTGTCAAGCTTTTCATCATTCTGTGTTGTTTGTCCCAGGTGTTCACTTTGAACATTGTTATTTGTCATCACTAAGATAGTAAACTCCACAGAATAAAATAGAAAAATGACAGTTAAGGACTTAAAAGTAAGGCAAAAAAATACAAAACATTTCTATGCGTGTAAATCTCTGAGTAACACTCTTCTCTAAATGTTAACCAGCTAATTAAACAATAAGATCAATTAGAGGTGAATTTGGGTGGAACAAAACCCTGCAGACACAGGGTTCCCAGCATGACTTTGAAAAACCATTAGAAAACCACCGCCCAGTGGTGTTGAGCAAATACAGTATCAAGTGACATGACTGGAATTCCATTTGAGTAAAATATAGAAAACATGAAACAACTAAGACTAATTTTCTTTATATTTTTGTAAAAGGTGATGTACAGGAGCAGACGTGCCTTAGTTTTAATGACACATATCATTCGCTGATCTATATAATGGCTGTGTCAGTAATGGTTGGTAGCTACATGGGAAAAGAATATGTGGTGTAGTAGGATCACAGTCCCATGGAGAGCCAAAGATTAGAGGAAACCCCTGAATTCTCCATTTTTTCAGACTAAATGGAATGAAGTGTACATCTCTGAGTTGGTCTTTGGATCTCCCTGCTATGTTCCATTTCCAACTCTTTTCTCTTTCTGTCTTAGGAATCCTTTCTCCCAGTAATCTGCAAAGTAATATGCAACACTGATAGAAGTGCACAGGCTCCTTTTAAGTACTGTACATACAGTAGTGTGTGGCTTCATTGAGTAGAGAAAATATGCAGAATTAGAACTTTTGTTTCAGTAACTCTGCCTCTTTTGGCGTCTCATTCAAAAAATTTCCTGCAAACTAATCAACACTTAACATTGTCTAAATTCTGATAGAAGAAAGAAAAAGTCTTAGGAGTTCAAATATTAAAATGCGTAATTTTAGCTAACGTATACTTTGAAAGTAGAACATAGCCTGACAGGGTAGAAGTATGTGCATTACAAACACATAAGTTAACTCAAAAGGATTGAGGGTCCAGGTGGGAGAGCACCATTTTATGGTTGTTGAGTATGTTAAAGGGTGCAAAGACACTGCAGGTGCTGTTGTTGTGCATACTAAATGAGAATTGAGAAGGTCATAGTTGTAATGATGATCTTTTTAATGACCCTCGATGAGGTGGTAGCTACTGAAGATGAAAGGATAGCAGACAGACATGGCTTTTTCCACAACTCTTACGCGTCCTCTGATATGGCTAGCCTTGTTGGATTCAGTAATATAATTTCACTTCTAAAGACATTCACTCATGTCAAAAAGGCACCATTTAGATTAAACTCTTGTAAATATACTGTGTTTCTTTCAGTCTCAACATTCTAGAACCAATTCTCAAATATTTCTTTCAGCCTCATTAACTATGTGTATACAATGTCATAGACAAGCATTACTCATATTTAATTTTTCTCTACTTGCTTTTTTTTTATAGTAAATGTTGTCAAATCCTCCACTGAAATGAAAATAGTGTGTAAAAAAATGTTTTATTTATTTTATTTTTGATTAGAGAAATCTCTATAGCACTCAGTGGCCCACAAAATTAATTGTCCCTTTGAAATGAATAATTGGTTACCCCAGCCTATGAAGTAATGATGGCAACAGAACATTTCATGTAGTGACAGGTCTACCTTTCACCGCAATCCTAAGGACCATTTGAATTGCTCATTTCAGGTCCTGCTGTTTTCTTTGGGTTCAATGGGGTTTGGGTTTGGACTTTGATTAGGTCATTCCAAAATGATCAATATATTTTTCTTTACACATAACTGATATTAACCTGCTTTTGTGCTATGGTTCGTTGTCTTGCTGCACCACCTGAACTTGTTTCTGCCTCCATACATAGACAAATGAATCTACATTTTTCTGAAGAAACATTGATAATAATCTTTAATAATGACAAGCCATCATTGTTTTGATACAGTAAAGAATCATGAAAGCACAAACTATTACCAGCATACTTGATTTTGGTATGAGGCTTTCTTAACGGAATGCAGCGTTAGATGTTTGTTGTCTTAAAAAGACATTTGCTTGCTAAAATATCCCACTTTTAAGGATCCATGCTGCAACACCTAAACTGAAATTCCACATTTCTCCAAGTAGCCAGTCATTCTAGTGGTCAACCTCAGTGGACCTCCAGTGACCTCCATTGAGTTGTATGTCTCAGGAGTAGTTGGTTCTGGGAGTCCCACTACCACCACCTACTGGTGATTAATTCTTGGCTTTTTCATAATGGGGTATTCCATTATTGCATTACCACAGCTCTCCTAACATAAGAGACATCTATTTTTCTATTATTACCCATTAATTCCCTCTTTTTGGTATTATATACATTTCTAATTTTCTACCTCCTGCTTGCAATTTTCACATTGTAGGCAGTGCATTGTATTTCAAAATATTAAACTCTTTGTGCTTAGATACAGTAGCTAAGTGTTCAAACAGTGATTTCTGGCTTAGGAAATACTACTTCTAGAATTACAAACTTTCACTGTATTTTTACATCTGTAACTCTCTTAGTTATTTTCAAAAGTAAATGACAGTATTTACCAGATTTTAAAATCCTGTGTATGTTATTAAAACACATTAAGCAACACCTACTTGTTCAATTTCTTCTTTAAAGTCTTTCTCTCCTAATTTTGCTCCATTTATCACACACATACACTCTTTCCCATCCAGCACAGCTCATATACTCACACTTGCTAAAGCTGCCACCAAAGTGGTACATATTTGCAATGATGAAGCTCCTGCATTCATTGTGGATGATCTCCTTCATACTGCCAGCACTTGGTCTTCTTCTGTGCTACCAGTTCTTGACCAGACTGCATTCTTGGATACTTCTGTCCAAAATCTTCCACAGCACCTAAAGAACTGTGTTGGACTTACTGAAAGGTCCTGTTCCTGAATGTGCTCCTTCCTGTTGTGGACGGGTCTCACAAACATGTCAAAAAGGGTGTGAGGCTCGCTAAAAGTCCCCTAAAGCAGGCCAGGATCTGCAGCCTGTACCCTAGACAGTCAGTCAGTCAGTCATTCTCCAACCCACTATATCCTAACACAGGATCACAGGGGTCTGGTGGAGCCAATTCCAGCCAACACAGGGTGCATGCAAGGCAGGACCAAATCCCTGGGCAGGGCACCAGCCCACCACAGGCACCCTAGACAGCCAAAACTACCTCTAATGTCCTAGATTATGCAAAAAAGCCCTACAAGAGAGAGGAACCATCAAACCACTGGCTTGATAAGTCCAAGTGTAACTCTTATAAACTGCAAATTTATTTGATATTTAAAAAAATAGAAAAAGGACAAAATAAGGGCAGAATGAACTTGCCTAAAAGGCAATACAAAGATAACATGTACAATCTGTTTTTCATGATCAAAATCTAAGAACAGAAGCAAAATATCCACAAACCATAAAATTTAAAAACAGCACTATTTACAATAGATATCCAAAAACACTCAATGATCTACTGAAGGTCCAACTCCCCAGCCTCACATACAAAGACAGGGCAGTCCTTCAGTGGTGACATCAATGTGGCTTTGCCTCTTCGGGAATTCCACTCACAAAACACAAGGAATGAAAGATCACTTTAAGACACAGTACATACATCCTTCTATATAAAAGCGGTCGGGATTGTCCTTCCGTCCCGTGAGTGCTACGCAGGCGCAGAGTTTCACACACGCCCCGTCCATTTTGCAATGCACGATGGGATTTGTAGTTTCGTTTTTCCAGGTAAAAGATGATTTTCTTCTCCAGACTGTGCGATATCTTCTTCTTCTTTCATACTATATAAAAGTGGTCGGGATTGTCCTTCCGTCCCATGAGTGGAAAGTGTAACGGTATTCCGCTTATCACAGACTTACTACTTGCAGCTTGCGGTACGAAGCGACATGATGTGAGCAGAGTTCTGGTGCTCCCATCGTTCCCTTGCTTTTGTGCGCGATGCGCTGGAAAAATAGACAAAATTATGTCTCTGGAAATAATTAATGTTGATGGAGTACAAATGCCTCACCGCGTAGTAAATATCAGGGGGGTTTAAAAGGGCGACCTCAATATAGAAAAAAAGTTTAAATTTCATCACAAAAATAACAGAAACTACGAGTATTAAAGTAATACCGCTCAAATGCAATATAACCAAATTAATGAGTTTGTATAAAATATCAAATTGATCTACATGTTGAATTGCCTTAAGAAGTGGTCAGCTTAAAAGTCAGTCACCTTAAAAGGCGGGTCAGCCTAGTACTAAATAATTAGCAAACCTAACAGTAATTACACACAAACTTAAAAAAAAATCATTCAAAAATAAGAAAAAGAACAATAAAAAAGGGGCAGCACTGTGGTGCAGTGGTAGCACCGCTGCCACGCAGTAGGAAGACCTGGGTTTGCTTCCCGGGTCCTCCCTGCATGGAGTTTGCATATTCTCCCTGTGTCTGCGTGGGTTTCCCCCGGATGCTCTGGTTTTCTCCCATAGTCCAAAGACATGCAGGTTAGGTGCATTGGCCATCCTAAAGTGTCCTTGGTGTGTGTGTGTGCCCTGCGGTGGTCTGGCGCCCTGCCCAGGACTTGTTCCTGCCTTGTGCCCTGTGTTGGCTGAAACCTAGCTGTAACATAACACTTCTTCACTGGTCACATACGGTCAGTTATTTTAAGAGGGCAGTTAGATTTCAGCTGGGTCATTCTCTGTTTAGTTTACTTGAATTTTCTATGAGTACTGTTTCCTCCAACATCTCAGTGTAGTAAAGCGAATATACTGTATGGGTCCATGGCAGTGTGCGTGTTTTCATTTAAAAAAAGGCTTGTGTGTGTATGGTGCACTGCGGTGAAGGTTCACAACCATAGCGTGTTTAATAGGAGAGCAGAGCTGATTACTTGATACATGTAAGCAATATCAGCAGATTGTGAGGTGCACCACCTTTGCCCAAAAAGTAGAAAAGGAGCCTGCGAAATGAGCGAAGGGGAGATCAAGGGAGAACGAGAGAAACTTGAAATTAAAAGGAGGAATGAAATGAAGTAAAAGAGAGACAGAGGTGTGACTTAGCTGGTGCTATAGCATGGAGACAAGCATCTAGGAAGTTGCCCCAAGAGTAGTAAGAAGATGGCACTCACACGGCAGGGTCGTTCCTGCTGAGCTTCCAAGCAGTTGATGGCAGCAGGAAAAAGGAGCAGGGCTTGCGTATTTCTCCACTGAAGGCCATGGGATGGTTGCTGGAACATGAGCCAGATTTTGAAGGATAACTGTGTTTGTCAGTGATTGTCTACACTTACTGAAGAAACCTGACAGGACAAGCAGAAAATATGTCATATTGTAGAGAAGCACAGAAACTTAAATTGGTTTTAATGAATAGATCCTCTCAGTGATTTTAACCTCGTTTTACTATTGGAATATTTTGTTAATTATTATGTGCTTTTAATCGCCACTAAACAAAGCTTTATGGTTTAATTATTTATTTGAGACTTATGACACTGCACTTTGTTTTCTTGAAATTTGTTAATAATAATACAGCACTGCTCACTTTGCACCTACCTTTGCAGTGGTATGTGTCCTCTTTGCCTCATCCATCTCAGTTCATGACTATCAATGTCCCAGATTCAAGGGAGTGATGCCATCTGCATGGTTAGGATGCCAGATGCCAGGTTAGAATAAATAGTTGCCCTAAATTGCCCTGAGTGCCAGAGTATGGCCATAACTACCTGCAAAGGATAATGTCCTGCTGTAATAGGCAGTGGCTTCTTTGACACTGTATTGAAAAATGCAGATTTAGAAAGTGAATGAATGAATTGTCCAATAAAGACCTTGCTCCAAAAGCATTTTCTTGTCAAATGTCTTGATTCGTGATGGGCAAAGTGCATGAAACATACTAATAACAATTGCAGAGAAATTCTTGGAAAGAAAAAAAAAATAAATAAAATGGATCTTCATTTCCCAGCCCCCCTTAGGTCTTATGGTGGGGGTGTAGAGATGGTATGTCTGCCTGTTTCAAAGTTGCATCACTGTCTGACTCTTTCATCTGCTGACTTAATCCTCTTACAGTATCAAGGATATCTGAGAGTATGGGACTGCCCAAAGATTCATAGCCTTTTCTAATCCCTGTGCATAGTTAAAAGAAGCATCAGGAAATTGTCATTCATTTCACATAAAAAAAACCAAAGTAAAATAAATTAGTTCATCCAATGGACCATCAAATAACTGTGGGTGGACTATTCTCATTGTGCAAATTAGGCAATATGTGTGCATTCCCATTAGCCTTTTGAAAAAGCTTTTCTTATTCTAAAGCCCCAGAAACCTTACCACTTGTGTGCAGTTTTTTCCATTATTTCGTTTTGTTCATAAAACATTTTTATATCTGTGAGCACAAACAACCCAGCTTGGTGGTATTCCCTATTCTTACATGAGGAACCAAAGAAAGAAATGAATTTTCTCAATGGTCAAGTGTATATTTTTACTGGGCCCCCTCTCAAGTCTGTAAATAATTTTATTCTCATCTGAACACACTGGCAGGAAGTTACTAAACTCTTTGCTGCCTCCCCATCTGAAACTGCCTAAAGATATTCAGCAGCACCCTATAAACTAGGTTAACCGGCCTCTGCTCTCTGCACATGATGTCACAATGCCTTTGTTCCTCCAGATGAGCATGACGGTGGATAATCCCCACGATGAGTGTGCAAAGCCTTGACACACATGATTCTTGTTACTGGCTCTTCTGCGTGGGAGCCTGATGTTGAAACTGTCCTAATAGCAGACAGACATCATCATTTTAGTCCATTCATAGACTGTTCCACTGAATGACGCTTTCAAGTGCGATAATTCTTTCTTTGCTGAGAATATCTGAAGAGTGTCTTAGTGTCTAATGCATTAAAATATGAATCAGGACTAGATTTTTCTAAAGGGCCAAGGAAATTATATATTATCTTGCCTCTAAAAAAGATTCAAAAGCTGGCAAAGTTCAAGGAAACTAGAGATGATAGTGATGATAATAATTAATGATACTAAAATAACATACTGACAACATTTCCCTAGCAACATCCAGTGTTTGTCTTCTACAGTATAAAAGAACAGGAATATTCGCCTGAGAGACATCCACTGTGGTGTAAAATGTGTAATTACCCAATGTAATTAGATTTTGCTCCTGCCATGGGATTGCTTTCATATAAAGTAATAGGATAATCCAGTTGAAAATTTATTACAAAGTGTGAATTTGCTAGGGAGATTGAATGATGAAGGTAATAGCAGATGTTTCTCTATTAGAATGCCTGCCAACTATAAACCCCAGAAAAGACATATCTTCAAGCTTTAGCACTCTGACATTTTTTTATAATTAGAATACATGCTACAATCTGGAAAATTAGCAAACAAGGACGCAGGAAAGGAGTTCTATATAGAGAACTTACTCGTGAATGGGGTCTTGTTGGGAAAAGTGATAAGGCCATCTCTGTGTGCAAATGTGACCAATAAGAAAGAGTGCCAAAGTCCAGAACACACAATGGAAGGATAATAGTACCTTTAGCAGAACCAGTATGCCTGGAAATACAGGCTTAGGACCCTGTTCAATGGTACAGTTTTCCCAGTTTCCCACCAACCACAACAAAACAACTCAAAAACTATCCTGGTCACATTCCCATCTCTCTGCCTATCAAAGTCAAACTCCAACCTCATGGGGCCTCTATTAGAAAGTAGCTTTTAAAACCCTTTTATAGGGAAACATCAAGAATCCCTTCTGGAGTTCTAAGCATTATCTAATTGTTCTGGGATCACTCCGCTAGAATTCTGTCACTTTAGTAGGCTCGGGTGTCCCTGTATCTCTGAGGTCCAAACACCAAGTTAGGTGCACAATGTAAATGGTTTTGGCATGTATTACTTTGGCAGATAATTATTCATATTGGCACTAGGATTAGCTCTAAAATTGTACCACTCCCCAGAAATCTGGTTTAACAGTATGATTAAAACAAGGAAACATTCATTTAAAGGAAAATAAACTGCCTGGGGCACTGTGATTCACTCATCCTTAGTGACACCCTCACTAGTAATACCAGATCAGCATACCATAATTGGGTTTTAGAATAATGACCAGCAAATTGGAGGACCTGCTTGCAGGGCTGCATGCAGATTAACGTCATACCCAGGACGAAGCAATTGTAGGGTAAGGGCCTTGCTCAAGTGCCCAATGGAGTGGAATCATTTCTGGCATTTATGGGATTCGCTCCAGTAAACTTCTGATTGCTGCTACAGATTCCTAGCCTCAGATCCTCCACTCTGCATCAAAGAGAAAACACAATTACTTTACAACAACGCCACCAAAACAGACCATATACAGATTACCAAATACAGCGTGTGGATGTCAAATAACATTATTCATTCATTTTACTAACCCATTTATCCAGGTAAGAGTTGCAGGATTGCTGGAACCTATACCAAAAAGAAGTGACACTAGGCAAAAGGCAACACATGGACAGGGCAGCAGTCCATTATAGGTGAAATCACACACTCACTAAGGCCACTTTAGCAATGCCAAATGTCGTCTAATCTGCATGTCTTTGGGAGGAAACCGGAGCATCCAGAGTAAACCCACAAAATCTTGGAGAGAACATGCAAACTTAACTCAGGGAGCCCAAGGCATGAACTCTCTTTATTGTAAAGCAGCAGCGATACAACTGCACCACCATGTCAACATTGAAAAGTATAAAAGCTATTCTGTCCTATTACAGAAAAGCTGGGCACTCCAGATCAGTATAAAAAACATTTTTTTTTTCAGAGAATATGTCTCTTCTCAATCCAGGCAAATTCAAGCACAGTAAGAAGCTTCAACATTGAATGGTCAGTTAATATTTTCCTCTCCTCCGGCCATCTCACTTCTACATTTCCGCAGTGAAATAAGCTTTTGTGAACTGTCCTTTCCATGCTGTGTGTTATCCTTAAAAGTGCAACTTCCCTTTTCCACCCAATACAGGATAAATCAACACAAACTCACGACATGTTGGTTTAAACATTAAGGAATGCAAATCTAACACAAAGGTTGGTTGCATATGTGGCACTCATTACACATTTACCACTGTGGGCTTCTTCTTTGAGATAGGAACCTTGCCTGTCCCTTGTCTTGCGTTAAAGTCCTTTCTGCACTGGCAATTCTTTTCAGTTTAGCAAACTGTCACTGGAGGGTACAATTTTGGTGTATGCACTTGAGAATGAGCCAGGAGAGTAACAAAGGGGAACTATGGTAAGAGAAGTTGTCCATAACATTTTATTGTGGGAACTATGGTAAGAGAAGTTGTCCATAACATTTTATTGATCTAAATTGCTTCTATTTCTGGTTTCATTATTTATAGTGCCTATAAAATGTATTCACCCCCTTTGAAGTTTTTGCATTTTATTATTATACAACATTGAATCACAGTGGTTTAATTTGACATTTTTAAACATAACTTGCCCAAGAGAAAAAGACTCTTTTATTACATTAAAAGAGATCTCTACAAAGTGATGTAAACTAATTTTGATCAGTGTCAAGAATGAATTATCTTCACTGCTCCCAGAGATCTCTGTACAAATTGAGGAAAATGTCACAAGAGCTGCATATTAAGGTAGACTAGAGATTGGTGTCATACCCATGCTTAAAGTATCCAAAGCCTCCTGCCAGTTTCAGTGATGGACTTATTATTCATATTATAGATTGTCAGTGCAAGAGAATAATTTGGTGGTAACAACAGTTAAGTATTTTGGTTTGCAGTGCACATTGAAATATACACACGTTTGTTTTAGAAATGTCATGAAGAGACTACTGTAATGGCCAAGTCAACAAGGTGGATGGTTCAGGAAATTGGTTGATGTAATGTTCTTTCATGCACTTAATAAGTCTTGCTAGTTGGAATGAATACAGTTTTCATAACATAATAGAATGAGAGCTGTATTCAAAAGATATTAGAACAAGACCGTAGCAAAATAGAGTTTTATTTTAAAATGTAAAGCAATGAATCATTCTGAGTAAATGTTAAGTAAATTCAGTTGTTTGTAAAAATAGACCCCTGTCCTTATTATTTTCATTTTGTAACAGACTACTGTGATGAATTCTCCCGCTTCAAGCATTTGCTGAAGAGATGATTAAAGACACAGTGGACACGTTTTCTCCTGCCTGATTTTTGACACAGTGAGGTTTTATCAAACTTGTCCTAGTGGAGGACAAGTTTCTTTCTTTAACACTAGAATTACCAGAGTCTACGAAAAAACCCGTAGATCCGGCCCACCTTAAAACCGTTCTCACCTCTCCGCCAGCGTCCTTTGTCTTCTAAATGTGCCGATTAAGACGAGCAGCAAGCAGCTGGCTATTCCATCCCCCACCATCACAGAACGTTCACTAAGTTTTCCCAGCTCATGCCTTGTTTGATTATCTGGGAGTGACTCAACTGCTGGAGTTTTAGAGTGGAAATAATAGATCGTTATTTGGAAAACATGCATTTCATGTGTGTTCCGTTTCTACAGTAATCTTTGTAAACACATTGTTAAAACAGAAACTTTGTCATATTTTAGTAATAAATGTTACAAAATGTAGGCATAAACTATAAAATGTATGAAGCCGGATTACAAAAATCAAATAAACACTTTCACAAAAGGTTCAAAAGTAACACAACAACTTCTGAGGCGTAGCGTTAAGATTTGCTTCTCAAAGCTCAGCATGCTTACCGTGCCTCAGAAACCTGAGTTCAATTCCCTGCCAGGGAGAAAGCGTCTGCTTTCTACGTGCTGGGGTGGTTTTTTTTTTTTTTTTATTCTTAAGTAAATCGTTAAGTTTAAAATGTTGATCGCGGTTATTTCTGTTGATTAATTCATGCTTTCATTTATTATAGCTAATACTGTTACCAAGTAGTCACTATTTTTGCCTGTTGTATACAATCTATCTAGTGTCTTTATCTCCACTCTCACTGCCCGCTTGCCTGTGTGCAGCGTGTGTCAATTGATATATGATTTAAAGTATTTTTTTTTAACCTCAAACGGACATAAAATTTATAAACTGGTATGCACTGTCAGTTAATGAGATTGTTATATTTTCATGCGGGATGCTCCTTTTAAAATATTTTTTAACAATTGAGACTGCAAATAACATGAACAAGTGTCCTTATAACTGTTATTTTTAAGATCCATGACACACAGACAGACAGAGAAGTCTAGTCTAGTAATAGAGAGACAGACAGGCAGAGAAGTCACTAGATATATAAATAAACAGGGAAGGCACATGTACTGAAAGAAAAAAAAGATCAACATGTGCCTTGATCCTGCTAGAAGCAAGTGAATGGGGTAAATGCAAAATGAAGTTTATTTTACTTTTTATTTTCTAAATGTTTAGAATGTTATGAACTTGAGAGTCCCCAAGCACAAAAGTTAAAAAAAAAAATCTCAAAAATGCCACTAGAGGGGGAAATAAACATTAAACCCTAGTCAGAAACAAATATGGCAATGTAATGACTTTATAAATAAAAAGATTTCATACACAAATGCTCTGAGGCACAATAATCAGCCCAGATGAACACAAGGCAAAAGACACAAAAGGTAATGTCTTCAAATTAGGCCATCCCAAAAGCAAATATAGTTCCAATATGAAATCCAAGGATTGAAGTCAAAAACAGAGGAAAGGATCAGAAAAATCCAGAATATGACAAAAGCAAAAGAATAATCATTAATCCAACTAACCTCACTTTACCACAACTTCATTCACAATGATTTACCAGGAACAGTAGGTTTTCTTCAGCCTTTTTAGGGCTGAGGGCAACCACATGATGGTGATGGGCAAGCTGCTCAGCCTAAAGGGGGATCACTCCAAGAACACACGAAACATAAAATAAAATGCTTAGATACTTAGAAACTAATTGATCAACATTATTAAAATAACCAAAGGAATCAAAAATGAACAAGAAAGAGTCAGAGTTGGTTTTGGAGTTGGTGTTTAACAGAGACATGGGTTTGTTACAGTAACAGTTGTTTTTCTTTCAATTATATTTATTTACTTCTGCATTTTAAACCCTGTATAATTATGATATTTTAATTTTAATTGAGACTTGGTTTTGACATTTTAGAATATTTATACCCATGTTTTTTGATGCTTGAGTACTTAGATCCTAATTATACTACACAGGGTTTTTTACTGAAATTCTTCACAGTAAATACCTTGATTTTGCTCAATAATTCATTATCCATCTGCAGTGTTAATTTTCGAACCTTTCTTCTTACGATCTGGTGTGCTAAAATCTTGTTTTCTTTTAATATGCATAATATGAATCATGTCATTTAAGCTGCAGTTGTTTTGTAATTTTTGAAGACATGCAATTATACTTAGTCTATAGTGCCAGTCATTTCTTGAAAATATTACTTTGGCATTGGTGCATAATCCTCATTAATCTTTGAAATGATGTTTGTCAATTCTAGCATTCTTTTTGCATGTGGAGTAGCATATTTTATTTCCTCTCAGGTAAGCCTAGGTAATAAAGATAATAAATAATTCTTACTCTGAAGACAAATATTTAACAAAATCATTGTCTTTAAATAGCATCAAATTAAAACACTAAGAGCCTTGTGGAAACGTGGGTCTGCAGTTCTTGATTTTATAAAAAACAGTACAAGATCTAAAATTATTATAGTATCCTTATTTCATAATTGCATAGATGTGGATATGTTATTGTCAATATGGAAAAGGTAATTTCATCAGTAATTATGATTCCATGGAGAGTAAAAAAAGAACTGTCATGCAACAATGAAATAATCAACATGCGTCAAACTATTCATGATTTTTTAGGATGTCTTATATTACTGGAGTACACTTGGAAAGAAGGGTTAGTATTAAGAATAAGTGATCCATGGCTGGGTTTAAGTATGAAATAAATAAAAAATGTAATAATACTTTTTTAAGTAGACTGGTTAGAGAACAAAAATATGCATAAACTCATTGTTTTTCTAACTGGGAGCATATTAGTTAGCAGAATCAGCCAAGTTTCGTGTAATCTCCCAACTACAATTATATACCGGCTTTACGGATTAAAAATACCTCAGAACCCTACAGATGGAACTCACATTTACTTTTATCGTATTCTTACCTCAAACCTTTTGGAATGGAACTTACATTCAAAGATGTCCCCGCAATATGAAGAGACATGGCAAGGTTTGGGGCAGCCACTCATATAATTCTGTATCCTGGCTGCAAAAAGTAAAGGTTTTGAGTTTGAGTCAAGTTTACAAGACAGGGTCCAAAACAGAACTGAAGTCCAGGGATAAGGGGTGAGGCTTTATAGGAAGTCTGGACTGGAAGTGATGTCGTCCTCGGGGCTGGAGCTGGAATTGGGGTGTCCCGAGTCAAGGCAGTGGCTCCTGGTGCGATTTCCCGGGAAAGGTCTGCAAGGAACTTAGAAAGAGCGTCAGTGCACCCCGCCACCCCGTGGGCAGATGTATTATCATTCATCTCAAAGGCCTTCAGCTGCCTCCTATTTACATGTGTGTGACAAGACTCCCCCCTCAGCCCAGAACCGTTGGGTCGGGCGGCCTGCACCAAGAGATCGTGAGCCCGGGAGAGGGCATCAGCGTTGGCATGAAGAGACCCCTGCCAATGAATGAGTGAAAACTTGTACTGCTGCAGGTCAAGAAACCACCTGGTGACTCGCGGATTCAACTCCTTGTGAAGGGCCATCCACTTTAGGGGTGCATGGTCCGTCACCAGAGTGAACACCCAACCCAAGAGGTAGTACCGCAGCTGTACAATCGCCCACTTAATCGCCAGGGCTTCCTTCTCCACCGCAGCGTACCTGGTCTCCCAGTCCAACAATTTCCGGCTTAGGTACATTACGGGGTAATCAACACCGTCGACGCTTTGGCTCAACACGGCTCCCAAGCCTGTGTCCAAAGCGTCCATCTGGAGGACAAACCAAGAAATGTTCGGACCTGCTGCTTGGTTTGCGGACGGGGCCATGTCAGTATGGCATTTAATTTGGAACACTGTGGCCTCACAGTACCTCCGGCCCACCAGGTAGCCCAAGTACTTGGCTTCTCTCAGCCCGAAGTAACATTTCTTGGGATTGATACGAAGCCCGGCCTCTCCTAGTGCCCGCAAAACCGCAGTGACCTGCTGTATGTGCGTCTTCCATGTGCTGGAATAGATGACGATGTTATCCAGGTAAGCAGCACATTACAAGTTATGGGGTCGGAGCACTTTGTTCACCAGACGCTGGAAAGTTGGAGGTGCCCTGTGTAACCCAAATGGAAGGACATGATACTGCCAGTGCCCGCTAGGAGTGCTAAACACAGTTTTTTCCTTTGCAGACTTTGTTAAAGGAACCTGCCAGTACCCTTTCATCATGTCAAGTGTGGTCAGGAACTTAGATGGTCCCAGCCTCTCGAGGAGGTCGTCTACACGAGGCATGGGATAACCATCAAACTGGGAAACCTGATTAAGCCGATGGAAGTCATGGCAAAACCTCCAACTGCCGTCGGGCTTAGCAATCAAGACGATGGGACTGGACCAGGGACTAAAACTCTCCTCAATCACTCCTAGTTCCAGCATTCACTTGATTTCCAGTTCCACCTCAGCTTTTTTTGCCTCCAGGAGTCTATAGGGCCATTCTCGGACGATCACCCCCGGGTCAGTCAATATGTCATGCGCAACCAGAGAGGTCCGGCCAGGTTGTTCACTCACCACCTCTGTGACAGTGTGAATAGCTGCTTCCAGGTCCTGCCTCTAGCTGGAAGATAATTGTTCGCCGAAATTAAGGAAACTTGTTTGAGTGAAGAGTGAGCGGGGCTGACCAGAGGAGGGATCGGGGTCCCTCTCCTTCCATGGTTTCAGCAGGTTCACATGATACACCTGCTCGCTTGGTCGACGATTGGGTTGTTTCACCAAATAGTCCACCAATCCCTTCCTCTCCTTAATTTCATAAAGGCCCAGCCAATGGGCGAGCTATTTGGAGTGAGAGGTGGGCACCAATCCATAACGCAATCCCCTGGATTGAACTCCTGGAGAGTCGTACCACGGTCATAAAGGCGGGCCTGTGCTGCTTGCGCCTCTTTCATATGACTCTTTAGAATGGGTCTAATTGTATCAAATCTATCGTGCAACTGGGTGATATATTCCAGAATATTTGTCGAGGGAAGAGCCTCTCCTTCCCATCCCTCTTTTAAGATATCTAATATACCCCGGGGCTGTTGTCCATATAACAACAAATGGTGAGAAGCCTGTTGAGGCTTGGGGGACTTCCCAGTTGGCAAAGAGGACGAGGGGGAGGAGTTGATCCCAATTCCTCCCATTCTCGCTGACCACCTTACGAAGCATCTGCTTGAGAGTCTGATTGAATCTCTCCACTAACCTATCGGTTTGAAGATGATACACTGCGGTTTTTAAATGCTTAATCTTCAGTAACTTGGCAGTCTCCTTGAACGTTTCTGAGGTAAAAGGCATCCCTTGGTCCGTTAGGACTTCTCTAGGGACGCCAACTCGTGCAAAGACTCCTACTAGTTACCGTGCGATTGTCTTGGAAGTAGCCAAGTGCAAGGGAACAGCCAATAGGTATGGGGTCGCATAATCCACGTGGACGAGTATATATTTATGTCCTCGGGCTGAGGGTTCCAAGGGTCCTATCTATGTCGACCCCAATCTGGTCAATAGGGACATCAATCCGGGGAAGGGGGACAAGAGGAGCGCAGCCCCTCCTGGGAATTTGCTGCAGTTGACACTCTGGACAGGAAGTGCAAAAACGGCAAACCTCCTCATTAATCCGTGGCCAAAAAAAACAGAGCTTGATTCGCTCTAGTGTTTTGTCGGAGCCGAGATGGCCCCAAGAAGGTGGGAGTGTGCTAACTCACAGACCTGCCGCCGGTAGGTTCGCAGGATTAACAGCAGCTTCCGATCCCTCCCCTCATGCACCACAACCCGATATAATAGGTCATTTTCAATGACGAAGCAAGGTGTTTGTGGCATGGGCTGATACTTGCGCTGGCCATTGACAAGGACCACTGCATTCTTTGCATGTTTCAGAGAGTCGTCATTGCATTGTTCTCTCTTGAAAGAAGCCGGCATCACTTTAAACTGAAAATGTAACTCAGAGTGCGGGACCGGTCTGACCTCAAGGGGTGGAGATTCCTCCCTCGATGGTCCAGGAGTTTCTGCGTCATTCTCTTGGCCTTCCGCCCCACTCTCTGCCGGCTGATTACACAGCGTGGAGGCAGCTTGAGACGAGTCTTTCTCGCCTATCACTAGGCCCAAAGTTTGTCCAGGAATACTCACTAGTCTACCACTATTACTTTCAGACCAGTCCCGCACTAGGATTACTAGAAAAGGTGGATCGGGAAGAACCGCCAAGTATTAGAAATTAATATTTTATTTCCAGTTATTTAATTTGTCCAAATACTTTTGAGCCCCTGAAATAAAGGGATTCTGTTAAAAAATACTTTAGTTGCCTCACATTTTTATGCAATCTTTTTGTTCAATTCACTGAATTAAAGCTGAAAGTCTGCACTTCAACTGCATCTGAGTTGTTTCATTTTAAATTCATTGTGTTAATGTACAGAACCAAAATTAGAAAAAAGTTGTCTCTGTCCAAATATGTACTGTATATGAGAGTATGTACATTGTAGGATAAACAGGACAAATCTCCCCAACATCTCCATTTATTAGTGACAAGGCTAAAAATAAAAATATAATCAAAAAGATATGGAACAAAAGTAAATTATTTTGTTGACTGTGATTCAGTCATGTCTGCTGTGCTTCAACAGTCACAGGCTCTAAAATGAGCACCAGACATAACTTTCGGTCATTGCAGTGTTTACATAAGACCATTGATGAAGGGTTGGGACTTTCAGAGGTGGCATCACAGGTCTTCGTATTACTCCTCATCCACTCTCGACTT
The DNA here is from genome assembly GCF_016835505.1 of Polypterus senegalus. Lineage (NCBI taxonomy): Eukaryota > Metazoa > Chordata > Cladistia > Polypteriformes > Polypteridae > Polypterus > Polypterus senegalus. The sequence continues at coordinate 274,000,202 of NC_053154.1, forward strand.
AAAAGATAAAAAGCAGTTAGTACATTCACTTTTACATAACCCGCCCTCATTGTGTCATCTTGTGCTGAGCCCCCAACACACTTCCTCAGCACCTGTATATATATGTATGTATAAGTGGATATATTGTATATACAGTGTATATATTTGCATATTGCATTCTGTGTACACTTTTGCATATATGTGTGTGTGTTTGTCTTTGTTAGTACAGTACTTTATTATTTTTACTGTTGTGAAGAAACATGCAAGTAAGAATTTAATTATATTGTGTACTTATGACAATAAACTTTAACTTTGTACTAAGAGCACAATTTATTGATTCCTTCCTGGTGATAGATACAGTGTTATCATCAAACATCCAGTTTACTGTCCTGCTTGATATTTTTTGCTTAAGGGTTGTGAAAAATGATTTTTTTTTCTAAATTCAGGAATCAAAAATACATAGTGAGAGCTAATGACAGGTACCCTGAGGTACAGAAATAAAAACAGCTTACATTCTGCTTTAAGGAGTGTACTTGAAACACATGTTCTCTGTTACATTCTGTCTGGTCTGATTTGTTAAGGTGTTCCAGAGCTGCCAAGTAATTGCCCACCATACAAGGAGTAGCCAGAGTTGGCACGATAACATTTGATTTAACAGTTACAGTATACTAGAAAGAGGACTCAGTAGTTTTTAATCACTTTTTCTGTTTCTCCTTGACTCAGCTCTGCTTGCAGATTGAAATCTCCATCTTTGAAGACCGAGGGAGCAGTGGCTCAACATCCAGCAGCAGTTCCACATCAAGTAGTAGTGGCCGGTGACTGGAGGAACAGCCCCAGGGATATGGGTATCGGGGATCCACAGGGCTCCCCAAAATCCGCACATTGAAACATGAGAGCACCAGGTTCTAAAGGGGAGAAAAGGCACAAATATTCATATGCCACCCTCCTCGACCAGCTTCTATAGTCACAGCCAGGGTGATCACTTGCTCTTCATGCTTAAGCAAACCAAAACCTCCTCCATTCTCTGTTTCCATGGGCATGTAGAGCCTGGACATCACCTAAAACTGCCATTGAGCTTACCGCAGGATGGTACAAAAACAACTTGGCATTAAAAACATCACATTTTAAACAGGTCAGAACAGAAGAAGTGATCGCTTGTATACGGATTAAAGTCTAATCCTTGCTAAACCAAAGTATATACTTAAATCCTATTGCGCCAAGCCTTAAATCAGGATAACATTTACTGGTTTGATTCAATTACAACAGGTTTAAATGTCTGGTAATTCAGGATTAAATTCTAATCATAGCCTGCTATTACTTGTAAAGATGAACTACAAGGGATGGCTTATGTTGTTGGTTTTCTGAAATGATTGATCTTATTTTATTATAACTGAGGAGCTAAGGGATGGTATGTTTAAAATTTGCAATTAAGTAAATTAAAGGCATTATTTCCAATTAACATAGATGACATTTTCAAATTAGATGGATTCACAAATTGTTTTCCAAGCTATTAACACTACATCAATACTGCCTGTATTTAATGTATTTATATGAGAATTGCCTAATCTTTTATATTTGCTTACATTATTTATACATATATGGATTCATATATACTTTGTTAGCATTAGCATTCACCTGGAACACTGGAATGCTGGGCATAAATAGAGTCATTTTTTTTAATCCAAGGATAGTCAAAGGCTTCTTTAGGCCTTATATATAATTATCCATCTTTGGTTGTAAAAGTGTCTCCATCCTGAATACCTGGAGCATCCCCACAAGGAAAGAACTTTTTGTTCTTGTGTCAAGGAATAAACAGCCGCACTTGTGACTCATAATAGTTGTATAGTCCTTCAAATGGGAGTATGGCAAAAAGAGCTGGGTGCTCTTTATCCTCCTTGAACTTCTCCAGTGTCCTGGCAAGCTTGTCCTTGTATCATTCTGATGATAGGCGAGGAGAAGCTCTAGGAATCAACATCCTTCTTTTCTTTCTTTGGAAGCTTTCTTAGTGGGTGTGTGTATATATATATATATATATATATATATATATATATATATATATATATATATACACACATGCACACAGTATATACATTTTCTGAGAGCCTACTCTTCCTTTTCTTTTTTTTTTAAATACAGTTTCATTGATTGGGCTATGCAATCACATTTTAAGCATATTTCCTCCCACATTAGAACATGTACTTATTTCTTTATGTTTTTTTATTTCCAAATGCCTCACTCTTTAATATCAGAGTGTCATGAGCAAAAAGGACCCGATGCACTGTCCAGTATAGATTGGCTCTGGCACCCCACCAGGTTTATAAATATTTGATGTTCTATATTATTTCTGTAATAGAAACACAACCCCAAGATAATTCTAACCTGGTGTTGATGTGACTCAGTGTTTGTGCCATCTATCTAAAAGGTTTTCTAAGATTTACCTTTCTGAAACTTTGCCAGCAGGGTTGCCAATTATAATTAGGATTTTGTGCCATTCTGCATTTATCTTTTTGGCTCTTGATACTCATCAATTGACTTTGAAAAATGCTACCAAAAGAGTGGATCAGTATTTTGTTTGTTATGATTCTAACAATACACCTGAAACTTGTTTAACTAACTATTATAAAAGATTCACAGTGGTTCTGGGCTAACTTGACAATTCCTAATGAATGAGATTATGGATAAGAAGCAAGCTTGATGTTCTGTAGCCAAAGTAAAATAATAATTTGAGATACAAAATGCAGGCATTTCTTTTTAAATCCACCCTGTCCTTATAAACACTGATTTATTCCATCCTGAGGAAACTGGCAAAAGGGTACCCATGGAAACATAGAGGTTTCTGGCTTTTCTTCTCTGTTTTTCATTTACTTTACTTTAGCACTGCGTTTCTATTATTTTAATGTCTTTCCATAATTTATGCATTCATTATTTCAATTTAGGAATATATTATGTTCAATAATAACTCTTTAATAGAAACAATTTATGCTGCTTTAAGTCAATGTTCAAATTTTGCATAAAAGTTCAAATTTTACAAGTGAGGAAGGCAACTGAGGATAAATGCTTGTATTGTTTCTACTGGCTTTGTTCTAAATGTTGGCTCTCTGCTGCCTTCTCTGGGACTTGACTTCCATTTCTAACTTTCTGTTACCCTCACCTCTCCATGTATATATGGAAATACAATCCTGAAGTGCTGTGTGGATCAACATGGGGAAAAAAACTAAATTCTGAGATGATAAAAGAAAGGTTACAGCATGGAATTAGCTTTCAGCACTATATATATATAGGGGAACACATACAGGTTATGAATATTACAATTGCTTTATTAAATAAAAAGTATGTTACAATGGCACAGTGCACTTAGGTACAGTCTCGCAAGTTGTCAAATTGTCCATCTTGCATACTCAACTGCAAACCTATTTTTGCCCAACCAGTGTGTGTGTGTGTGTGTATATAAATAAATAAATATATATATATATATATATATATATATATATATATATATATATATATATATATAAACACACAGAGTATATAGAGGCTAAAAATCCATCACACCATACTAATTCAGTAGGTATATACGGTCTAAGAATACACCTTATGTTTGACTGAATATGTACAGTACTGTATAGTAAGACAAAATGTGAAAGTCATGGAAGGATTTGGCGTCCCAATCAGGTGAACTCAAATAAATTAGTAAAGTAAATGAACTGTACATTATCCTGTCATGTTTTCCTTCTTGAAAGTCACTCCTAAATTAATATTCTATTGTGAGGTTATACACTTTAATGACAAAACAGATATCTTCAGATGTTGGGTGGGCATGACATCACTCATCTTCTGGGGTGTCCTTCTCCACTCTATTGAGTTACTGGTTGCACATCACTCTTATTCTCCCCTTTCATGTTCCCTAAAAAAACTTTGTGAAGCATTCCAAATGCTCACGTGTTTACAATATAAACAGTATGTACTGTATTCACATTTATATAAATTTAAAGACCCAAACTTACAAATTATATATATATATATATATATATATATATATATATATATATACTTTAGATTGCGGGTTCAATTCCTGCTACTGACACTGTGTGACCATATGCAAATCACTTGACCTGCCTGCGCTCCAATTGGAAAACCAAAAAAAAATGTAACCAATTGTATCATAACTGTTATAAGTCACCTTGGATAAAGGCATCAGCCAAATAAAATATTAAAAGATCACTGAAAATGAGCTTAATTTGAAATGTTCTAGGCTTTTCACTTGCAACAATTCTCTATTTAGAATAGTTTTTATGCCCACTAAGTAGAGGAGCTTCTTCTAAGATAGGAAAATAACTGTTCCAATAATGAAAACTAATGGCAGACACATTTTTAATCAAGATATAAATCAGTTCCTTTGAATCAGTGTGATAGACTGGTGAAGGCTTTTCCGAAGGACTCCTGTCCCATGTTAGAGACAGTGGTGAAGTGACTTTGCGTTGGCCTTCCTTGTCATTTGCCTGAACACTTAATTCACATTGGGCCAGTTTTAAACTTCTGTCTGTCCTACCTGCACATCTTTGAGAATTTGCATACACTACATAATATGCATACTATATATATATATATATATATATATATATATATATATATATATATATGTATGTGTGTGTTTGCTCATATACAGTATATATGTATACTGACATATTTAGCTTCAACTGTCCAGGCAAAATGTACTAGGAGCACAGGAAGAACCACTGTGGGAAGAATTGAAAATTTTAGACATTTTAGAGGTTTTTAGAGGCTTTTTTAGACCAATATTGCATCGAACAGGACAGGCCTCTTAAGGACCATAGGAAGTTTTAGAAAACTAAACTGAACAGCCAGGAATCACAAAGATGTACAAACCTTTCTAGTCAATCTTCACCATGTCCTAATGTTACTGTACAGGCTACATCCCCTTGTGACTCTGTACTGGAGAATGTGGGTTCAGAAAATGAATAAAAGAAAATACTGTATAGTGATAATTAAAATAAGAAATATTGTACACCATTTTAAATTTAATTAATTGAAGAACCCTGCCGCAAAAGCCCCATGAACAGATCCCAAGAAGGCAGCATCCTCGCAGGTTTAAAGCAAAATAAAAATGTTGGTCACTCACAGCCCTACATGTCATGTTCAGCCACTTTTCCAATGTTGCTGCTTCACCTTTTAAACACAAAAGAGTTGCATTTCACTATTTTCTTTCCCTAAATTAAACTTTTGCCACTCATAGAGTATATGTATCCATTAAAGAATTCATTGATTATTCATTCATTTTCTTTCTTTTTGTATGTTTACATACTAAACATTGACAGTGTGTCGAAGATTCTGTGTAAAGTGTTTTGTGTAAACCTGGCTAACGGATGCCCTTACAAATACACTAATACTCTCATTCCATTCTCCTGCCAACTCTCAAGGTTTCCAGTGCTTGATGCTTTCATGTTTCATAGTGGTGGATGCCCAGCCTGGGGCTGACCAAATGGGTCCTGAGCCACCGTAGAGCCAGTGTATATTGTACATGAGCAAAAGAGCTATGAATGCATTATAACGGAGATGAGTTGTCATAATATTGTGTACTGTAAATCTCTGACAAGTCCTTTTCTTTGTTGGAGTGAAGGGATGTTGGGGTGACAATAAGGGCACTATGTATGAATTAGAAATGTGAACAGAACTGAGAGAAGGCAACTCAATTTACTATGGATAGGGGTGTGGAGCAGCAAACTTCATTATGGAAAGCCAGGGAACTGTAAATGTTAAGGTGTAAATAGCCAGCTGAAGATGGAGGGTGTGGGGTAAAGGGTTGTTATGACATTTCATTATGATTCACTTGTAAGTATGATTTGTAATGTATTGTAAAGGGATCTATTGATGTAGCAATGTACAAATACTGGGTAACAAAGTCTTCCTGTAATTGATACAACTCACTTTTGACTTTTAGACACCAGCAAAATATCTCTTTCAGTACAGAAGATTGAAGCGCTAAAGACTTTCCATGGACAAACAACTTTAGCAGTCAATCACAAGATGGTGCCGAGATTACGCATTGCTCATTGAGTGTCTTAGTATGCTGGAACATGATGTCTGCACAAATTCTGTCTGCCCAGCAACAGTGTAGAAACCTAACACTGAAACTGTTATTTGAAAAAGTATTTCAATGTCTAAATCTAATGAAACTATAAACTTACAGTAATGATTTCAAAATGATGTCCTTTCTTTTACCATGATACGGTTTAGAAAAGAAAAATATATAATCCCTAAGCCTAACCCTAACCCTTTATCGCATTAAATTTAACTTTGACTTTCAGCCACATATTTTTGCCACTGTCTAGAAGCACAAGCTGAGCTAAATAAAACCTGCTGGTGCTCTACACAACTTGCATGGTCCCTATCTGTGGGAGGAATAAAGTCACTGAGATGTAACAGGCTACACTGTTATGATATATTTAGCTTCAATATATTATGCTAATAGAAAATATATTTATTTTATTGTAGACTTAGATGGATTAATGTCTCTTCCAGTACCGGTATCCAATTATCCCAAATAGACATTGTCTCCTTGATCAAAAATTTGAATAAAGCAGAATCAGGAAATGGATAGGTAGCTCTCTGTATATATCATTTGGGCCCTTATGGGGTGCCTTCTAAGCTATTTGTGTGTGCCTGTATATATACTGACACACACAATATATATATGTATAGTATATTGATACACTCACAAAATCAGTTGGATGTCAGTCTCAACAATGCATATCTTGCCAGTCTGTTGCATTTCAGTAGGCTGATACCTGTTTCCACACTTCACAGTAGTTCTAGGTTTGCATCCCTATGGATTACAGCCAAATAGGAATATTTAAAGAACTTGCTTACAATAGAAAAATAAAGAAAGGACAACATTTTTACTCACATGTAACTAGTTACTACAAGTACATTGAAACAGTTGCTGGACTTTATAAGAAAGCATTACTGTATAAGCAGTGAGGCTCCAGTATGGTACAGGCCGATTTGAAACAGCAGATGAAACCACATTACAAGCAGACAGCAACACAAGACATGCCACTATCAAAGCTCACAGGTCACATCCATATAGCCATTGACAGCACCATAGTACTCACTTGTCAATATCCTCTATTTTTTTAACAAAGAAAAAGGTTTACAAGAAGATTTGGTTCAGATCAAAGGTAATGCATATTATTGTACTTGATGGCCAAAAAATCTTTTTGCTTCTATTTATTTCTGATCTCACATTACAAGTTAACGCCACAAGAGCACACTTTGTAGGTGTTACACTCCCTCATTGTAAACTTAACACATTCATAATTAGGCCTAACACAAGTATTGCACTTTTTGTGAAAGTTGGCCTCTCTTTGGCCTTTGAAGATTCTAGTGAACTAGGAATAAAGCACTCATACAGATCACTATGTTGTGACTTCTGTCTGAAGGAGCTATTGCTGACACAATGTAAATCATAAACTGGTTTGGAATTAAGTTTTAAGCCTTATTATTCAGTGACATTTATAAATGCTATGCATCCTTCTGTGACAATTGCATGCTAAAAATAAATCATATTTCTCTTTTTGTAATATAACATGTCCACCTTGTGCTTTGTTAATTGCCATTGTTTTGACTTTTCTTTCTTTCTTTCTTTCTTTCTTTCTTTCTTTCTTTCTTTCTTTCTTTCTTTCTTTCTTTCTTTCCCTTTTAAAACCAGTGTTAACAAGTCCTTTTTGTTGCTGAGTCCTGGGTTCAAATCCAAGCTTAAATGCTACCTATTTGGAGTTTGTATTTTTTCCCTATGACTTCAGATGCTGCAGTTTTCCCTTCCACATCCCAAACTCATGCAGAAGTGGTGAACTGGTGAATCTAAACTGGCTCAGTGTAAGTCAGTGTGACTGTGCGAGTGAAGCTTGTCCTGTAATGGACTGGTGTCCTGGGCTACAATATTTCTCACGTTATACCCAATCTAAGCATCTTCTCTTCACTCTCCACTCATCCCGTCTCCACTGTCTTGAACTGATCAATCAGGTTTGAAGTTGCTGAAGTATTATGCCATCTATGAAAGGAGAACACTACATTGATTTTACCTTGTATGTATACTAAGCCTTTGAAAGAGGAAGTTTAAAAAAGCACAGCTATTTCATGTACCTCAGTGTCATGCTGAGCACTACTGGACTGCAGCTTCACCGGCAATCGCCTTGGCATTGCTACCATACTCTCCATAGCATCACATCTGCTCCACAAGGCTAAAGAGTAGACAGAGGTCCTGTCACACACAACCAGCAGTGCAAGTCCAGGATGAGCAAGGGAACAAGAATATTAAGCAGGTAAGGAAAAGGAAACAAAAACAAAAACCTTGCCCTAAAAGTCATCTAGAGATAGACAGATAGTCAAAACAAATGGCTAGTAGAAAAAAATAAATAAATAAACAAAATAATTCAGAAATTAAAAACAGTGACAGAACTGAAAAAGCAGGTACAGAGGTCAAGAAAACAGTAAAACAGGAAGCACTCACAACACTTAGAAAAGATCTTCCAAAGGCACACTTGTGGAGTGAAGATTTCTAGTTAGATATTCTCTTTTACTTCCTTTCCCTTCTTGTCACATAAAGGCAGCAGAATTAGCACTAGACAGCAAGAGATAAACTGCAGATGAAGAAAGCGGCTTGGGGCAGAGCCAAACTCAATCCTTACACACTAATAGAAACCTTCCGGCTACTGGTTGGCAGACACCTCACTCCTCGCCCTGCCCTGATGCCCGCTCTACTCCTGCCTTTCGTACACCTGGGACTGACAGTTTATCTTCTAAACTTCTCAATGCCCAGAAGTGCTCCATAGCCTGGTACATTTCTGAAATGTTACTTTTCTAGAGAGATATTTTAAAAAATATATACACATGCTCCCTCATGATGAAAATTTCCAACCTCTTTCATTTACTTTAGTGATTCAGCTATGCCTTCTGTGATTTAGACCTTCACTCCTATTGTTGTGAATAATTGTTTTTATTACATTTAGAATTCATTTGGTCCATTTTTTAAATCTTTTTATTATGTATTTAAGACTGTCATTTTGGCCCCATTTTGAATTCAGTGTTGTGATAGCGGCTGCATTGTTTATGGTTATTGTTGAGCAGTTGTGTAATGTCATCTAATAATTGTATTTGAGATGGCAGATGTATTGCCATGTTACAGAAGAGTAAAATTGATGTTTATTTTAAAAAGAGTTTTTCAAACCCCAATCATAAACTCTAATTGCATGTTAAAGGCTTTGTATTCTATGTGCTCCCCAACCCAGTCATTAAATTTTAATCTAATGTTTTAGTGGAGAAAGTGCTTAACAGAGATGCTGATTGAATGGGACCCAATCGTGGCCAACACTGGACAATGGAAAACAGTGTGAAAAACGTCCATGGGGAAATGGAAAAAAAATACTCACATAACCCGTGGATATAAAAAAATGCAGTAAATATAATTTTTGGGTGGAGTATTCTTTTAACACTTACATGGGTCGTTTATTATTACTCCACATGGCAGATACTTTGTATTTCCAGCGACAATATGTTCTTCCTTTCTTTCAGTAGCCTGTTTGCTTGTATTCAGATCCATATGAAATCATTCCGGTATTTATTGTGTTTGGGAGGCAGGGAAGAGGGAAAAATACCGTGAGTCTCTTCAAAATTCTTTACTACAATAATTTAATAATTACATTTATTTAATTTATTACTTACTTAGCACCTGAGTGCATTCCAGGCAGATTACCAAACGAAGGCTGAAACAAAAGAAAATCTAAATAACAAAAGAAAGAAGAAGCTTAACAAACACGAAGGGAACTAAATTGCACTTAAACAGTAATATTAAGAAATGCAATTCTTTATAAGGTAAAAAGAGCAATAATACCAGTAACCAAAGACAGAACTGTTATAATTTTTGGGAATTCAACTTTCAGGGAAATAATTTATTTCTTCGTTTTTGTGTTTCTCAAAGGTGTGCAGTTGGTTAATATTTTTATTGCTGCTTTGATAATTTTTGTGTTACAAGTCTTAATTACTACTAGCAACATCATCTTGCATTTCTTTGCTGTTGCTAACAGTTCTGCTGCTTATTCACGTCAGCCTGAATTGCTTTGCATGATATCAGCAGGTTGATGCTGTCTAAGGTACTAAACAAACCTTTTTTCATGTTAAGTATCAACAATCACACACTTGGAATGTATTTTATTGATCTTTGGCATTCCAACTCAGTGTTTTGGGCTTTCATGTTTGTTTTGATTGATGACCTGAATTTCAGACTTTTGCCTTCAAAAAAGGCTGATTCTCTCGTCTCCCATGTGTGTAATTAATCAAGCTCTGCTAAATTCTCCACTGGCAGTACAAAAAAAGTCTAAGAAAATTAGAGAAAAAAGTCAAACCTACTTCAATATATTAAATTGCTATGTCTCTATCATAACGCATTTTGCAAATTATTAATAGGGGTGCTAGTGTACCCAAAATAGAAACTACAGAAATCAATGTAGGAGCTCAAATAAAATCTAAAATAAATCTATATAATAAAAGCCCAGCGCGGTGTCCGTGTCCGTGTTCATTTTGGCTGTATAGCCGCCCCGTAGAAAAGCCCCAGTCCATCCCCACTCAGAATTCCTGCTTAACCCCGTTCTTTCCCCTTTGCTTTTATTTTTCCTGTTCCCGAAAATCTTTTCAAAACAAAAGTAAAGAAATAGACAGAGCGTCACATTAACGTCTTCTCCCCTCTGCCTATTAAATAATCAATAAATTGAAATAAAAAAATCAAGAGAGAAACAGAAACCACAACCTACCCTTACAGCGTCCACTGCGCTTCTGGCGTTACAGCCGAACACGTGGTGTATGCAGGTTATGAGGTGTGACGCTAATTAACGCCCGTACTACAACAGATTATATTGTTCATATACTATTAACTATTTACAGGGATCAACTCTTTTGGGGAAGTTCATAACAAAAAAAAAAAATTTAATTATAAATAACATGTGCACTTGAGTATTTCGAGCCCCGCGTCTGAGTCAGATGGTTCCTCTGGTCACCAATTCGCGTGTTTCACTATGCCTTTCCGTCTTCAGCTACCCATGTGCACTTGTACGGAGGAGACCTTACGGAACAATGCTGAAACGAAACTCAAAAACGAAACGCAACTAGACCTGCTGCTGCGAGAGAGGACACATTACAGCGTGATCACGAAGCAAAGAGGCAAAGGCATGACAGTTGCTCGCAAGAAACGGACACTCAGTATTCACACAGATTAGCTCAACGACGCATCTCTGTCGCACAAAGAAAGGCAACTGAAACCCCTACAGAGAGAGAAGACAGATTATGCCGTGATCGCGAAAGAAAGAGGCAAAAGCGTGCCAATGAGACACCCGACGAGAGGTCCTTACGATTGAGTCCTTCAACTGTGGTCATCCAACGCGCAGTGTAACGCGCGCCAAGTTGCTAGTATATATATACATTCTCAAATGGAGGAATTGACTGAACTCAGAGGAGTGGAGCGGAGCCGAACCACAGACAAAGGGAAATAAAACTGAAGCTCTGGTGCATAGACGGTGCTTAGTAGATTGTCCTTAAACATGGCAGCCCTAGGTGACTGTATAATTATGGGGCCCCTTCTCTTATGTTCTACTATGGAGTGTGCCTTTTGGTTTTCTCTGTCTTTTGTTTCTAATCTTTTTAATGCTATGGTTTAGTTTCATTTTGATGAATCGCTTTTCTTTGGCGTTTTGTATTGCTTTAATGGTATGTTCCATGAATGTCACTGATATAAATATGTCCCTTGGTGAGAAACCTGATTAAGTAATTGCACTCAGGTACTGCAAGTAGGCCAAACTACAGCAACAGAGGGCTTTAAAAATCTGCACTTGCCATTCATTTGACAGGGTGAGATTAGTTATTGTTATCTTCATTGTATATTTTGCTTTCCTTTTTAAAAATATGCATCTTGTATTTTGGCTTAAATGTTTTAAAGGTCTTTTGATCATTTTTTTGTTTGCTCTACTGGTTTTTCACATTTTTGACTTTATGTTTTGGATTTGTGATTTTAGACAAGCTTCATTATTTTTTTATTCTTTTTTTTTTCAGATTTTTGAGCTTTAATTCTGTTCTTTTGTATTTTTAAAACTTTTTATTTGATATTGTCTTGTTATTTTACCTTTTTAGAAATATATCATTAGTTTAATCCTTTTTCATTTCATTTTGCCTTTTGAATCTTTTGTTTTGAATTAAAAGAGCTTTAATCTTCTAAATTATTTGGGTTCTTTGAGTGTTTAGGTTTTTTCCACTTTCCCAGTCTTTTTCAACTTTAGTAGATAATTATAAAAGCCCTGGGGTTAACATCAGAGATGAAAATAAGAAAAAATAAAGCAATACATAACATAATTAACAAAAGAAAAAGTGTTACACATATGATTAATTAAAAAGAAGATAATAGGAAATAATTGAGTTCCTAAAGAAAGTTATAAATATTAAACTCAAATACCATTTAGTTAAATATTTAACATAAATAAAGATAACTATTAGTGAAAATAAAACACAACAAATGCTTGGGATGGAGCCCCAGTGTGATTTGATGACGTGACTGAAGTTCAAGCACTCTGTGACACTCAGGTGAGAGTATCTTGTGAATGTCAAAGATTATATTCTTTGACAATTTTACATTGAAGAATATAAAAGATTGACACAGATGTCTGCATTTCACCTGGAAGTGTACAATAAGGACAAATGGAATAGTTAAAACAAAGTAATAATGTCCAAAGGAAGACAAAATATCGAGTATCAAATTCTAAAATGGCATTCAACTTAAAATCAAAAAATAAAACTCAGAGAAACCAGAAAACACAAATGAATTTTGAAAATAACTTTTATTATTGTTTGAGAAATCTGCAAACTCTGACAAATAAGTGTTCTCAGAAAGCAAACTTTACACCCAATGACCCCTAATGTCACTTGGTGTAGCCACTAGCACCAACCTCATCACAACCAGGAAATCAAATATTGCAAAATGGTACAAGGGATACATTTATTGACATAAAAAATGTATATATATAATTAAGTCCTGACGACAAAGGACCCAATCATGACAGGAAGGTTTTATTGTTTGGCAGAATAAAAATGGCAAGCCAGCAGACTATCATTTCCCTTTCCACAGAAGTATTAAAGTTCGGCATACCTAGTAATTATCCTCAATTTCCATTTAAGCTATCCTGACCCAAATAAATCAGCTTGTTAAACATATTTGTATGCTTGATGCTTTCAAATTACAAACTGAGCTTTTTCAGAAAAGCACTAATCCATCCATTCACTTACTGTTTTAAAGAGATGTTAAGCCAAGGCCTATCCCAGCAGCATTAGGTGCTTCCAGTTCTTGCTGACATAGCAGCCTGTCACAGGGTCACTAGACAGTCAACCCAACCCACCTTTTGGGACTTGGAAGTGCAAGATCTAGAAAAGCAGCAATCAAGATGAGATTTGAAGTTATGTGCTATGAGGTAACAGTAATAACCATCACGCTACCTGCCATTTATGTATGTACGTTGATGGAGGAGGGGGAGCTGAAGGTGCTGCTGCCAAAGCTTACAATCAGGAATCCTACAAACATAATTAAATATTATTCAAAACTGATATAAAAGTGCTACCAATTGCTCTTTTCAGGGTAAAAAGTTCAATTTTTAGGAAATCTGCACAAAGATTATATGCACTTGAATGATCCCTGTTCCAAAGAAAACAAAAGAGAACTGTCTCAATGGTAACAGCCTGCTGATGCTCTCTCTCTCATTGTAATGAAATGCTTTGAGAAATTTTCAGATAGTTTGGACCACCTCCAGTTTGCATACCATCACAACAAAGGTAGGCAATGCCACATTCTTTGCATGGCGTACTAACCTGGCACACCTAGAGAGTGAAAACTGCAATTCTTTATGATAGATAGATAGATACTTTATTAATTATGATATCAGAGGCTAGATTTAAAGGTGATTTAAGGTAAATGTTATCTCTGGAAAGACAACTTGGGTGTGGTGTCAAGAACAAGAGAGACCCTAAAGGGTCCAGCTAAACAGCCACAAAAGTCATTAACTGCAAATGTGTCAATGGAAATCCTAAAGATGAACAACTATTTAGCAAAATATGGATGTATCTCTGATTCATTCATTTCCTTTATTGTTACGTACTAGTACAGAGCCTTAAGTTCCACCAGGCACAAGGTGCCAATCATTGTAATACACTCAATGTACTGTAATCCTGAGATGTGGTAATGAAACACAAAAAAAAATGTACAAACTCCATCCATGGGCCAAGGTTTGAACATTAGATTTGTGAGAAGGAAGCACTTACCAAAGTGCCACACTGCCACATTCAACACCAAATGTTTTTTGCCCATTTTTTACACGATACCTACTTATGTGATTCAGAACAATGATGGGTTCAAGCCTAACCAAACATCATTCAAGACAAGTTATGAACTGTTAGGAATTACCTGCTGAACTCTCCCTTTTTGCATGCTTAGTGTGTTGTAGGCAATATTCACAAGATGCAAGGATGAGAGGAAATAAAAGGGCAATCTTGGGTATTGGCATTGCTCTAACATACCTTGTTACTTTGCAAATTGATAAGGAGCTAAGTAAAAATAGCAATTCCCAAGATAAATTAGCCCTTAACAGAGAGCCAGTCTATTGCATGCCACACTCACCCACATACCGTACCTGCTCTTACTTGTATGGCACAAAGTCATTTAATGGTTGTTATAGACTTTCCCTGCACATATTTGGGATATGAATAGGCAGGCAGTGTGTTGTAGAGCCCAAGACTTTAAACTACAAGCCGTGAGGTTCAAATCCCACTACTGTGTGGTTATGCACAGAAGGTTATACATTATCATTATGCATAGAAGTTAATATGGGCACAATAATGTGACCTTTACTGTTTTCACTTTACATGCTTCCATTGGGAACTATTATTAGAAAACATAACATTAATTTTCATTCATATGCAGATGACACCCAGTTACATTTTATTTTAGACCAAATGACATTTCCTTGATGTTGTCTTTAATTAGCAATGTTAGTGAGTTTAAAAAGTGGATGGAGGAGAACTACTTGTCTTTGAACACAGATAAAACCAATGTTAATTATTGGAGGGATGTGATGGTCTAGGTTGGCTCCACGCCCTCTTGTCGCATCATTCAGACTCTTCAGCCCGGCGGTTCCCGTAGGGGGGTGTGAAGTAACAAAAAAGGGGGCGCGAAGATGTGAAAAAAAGAAAACAAGAATTGAAAATATGAAAAATACATCTATTGAAACCAAAACAAATTAACTTAAACTACATTCTGATACTAGAAAGATAAATATAGAGTTAGATAAAAGTCAATAAAAGTTAAGTAGGTATAATAAAACTTGTAGCGGTGTATTGGCAGCAAAAAATATAGGAATAAATTTTATTAGGGTTTCAAAAAAATGTTAGGGGAGCACGATTAAAACTGTTTTGAAAACTCGAGTCGCAAATACTTAAAGGTTGAGAAATGCTTCAGCCCATAACCGTTAATATTCATGTACCGAGATGAGCTGGGAAAAAGAGGACACAAACATTCAGCAAGGGGTTGATGCAAAAATTGTCAGTGCTTTAATGTTAATCAAACCAGAAAAACGAAGTGCAATTAGTGCAGTGATTCAAGTTGTCTCCATAAATAATCCATAAAACTAGTGAGTGTCCAATGGAGGTTAAAAGTCCAAATAAATATTTCCATAAAATATGGAAGTCCCAAGGGAAAACATATTCTTTTTAAAACCATAAGCTGTGGCGAACTTTCTAAAATCCAATGTCTCTCTGGCTTCGGATTCCGCAGGTACAGACAACTCTTTGATCCCTCTTGGGTCACTATTGCCAGTCCAACAGCAAGTACAGGGCACCACATTGAGCTTTACTCCTTCCGACTCCTGCTGCTATTTCTTGGCATTGCTAGGGAGTCCTCCAGAAGTGATTTGGAGCAACCTTCAGCCCCTTTTTGAGCGTCAGCTACAAACTCCTTCCCTGGGTGTCACTTTCCTGTCTTCCTGCTTCCCTTCTGTCGCAGTGGCTCCTCCACTCCTGCCCTTCTTTCCATTGCTTTAACCTCTGTGCCTTTTTTATTTTTCAGTCTTTCATCTTTGTCCCCCCCCAGCCCCTTTAGCCATGCAGGCTACTTGTTATCCTGCCTGATTGGGCACAAGTGTGGTACTTTGCCTACTCCAAGGTGTGAACGAGGCACCTGACTGATCCACTTGCATTTGCATGATCAGCCAAGCATCCCAATCAACCCCAGAGGAAAGTGCTCTAGCACACACCCACGCCCAATTGGAGCCTGCATTTCCCAGGATGCGATTATTTATTTAAAAACTGCACATCGCCATGGACCTGTCATCACAAGGGAATGATGCTGATAGCAACTATACTTTGGCATTATTTAACTCCGTTTTAATCACAATTAGTTTTACTGAATCTTCCTGAAAACCCGGGGTTATCTTTTTCACTAGCATGTATTTTAAAGCACACATTACAAAACTAAGAACACTCACTGCTTCAGTATAGCATACCCTGACTAGAGCTGCAGATTAACTGTGCATGTTGCATCTCTTTTTTAGTCATTAGTACTAAAATATAAGTAATTCGATATTTATAAACTGTTGATACTGCTTCTGTACTGCCAAGTTGTTTACCTGCCTATTGAAATATCATCTCAGATAAAGGAGGACTGTAATCATCAGGTAGAAGGGCCCAGCACTGACTCAGCTGTAGGATGGTCAGTAGTGGGGAGGCAGCTAGTTGGCCGAGTTTTAAAGGACTCTGATGTGGCCATTATTCTACAATTAACTGATGGACAAATACTGTCATTTTTCATTAATGTTAATTAACTTCTAATTTGTTTTAGATGTATTTTAACAAAGCTGTATCCTCATATGTGATAGTTCTGTATTTAGCGAGTGGTATAATCTATTCTTGTGCTTCGCCTTGAGAATTGGCCATCTTGCTCTATGAAGAAGATCACTTGTGTTCTGTTTTGTATGTTGCATTTACCACCGTTTGACACCCATTGCACACCCAACCTACCTAGAAGGGGATTTCTCTCTGAATTGTTCTTCCCAAGATTTCTTTCATTTTCATTCTCCTTGCAGGATTTTTTGAGAGTTTCTTCTTGTCTTTTTAGAGAGTCAAGTCTGGGGGGCTATCAAAAAACAGAGTCTGATAAACCCACTGAGGCATTCCTTTTGTGTTTTTGGCTTATATAAGAAATAAATTCTTGTTGACCATGAAAAAAGTTGTAATTCAAATTGGAAAAACAAATAAAAATGTAACCAATTTAATCTTAAATGTTTTAAGTTGCATTGGATAAAGGCATCAAACCATTAATAATATGGAAAGAAACCTGGAGGAAAATTTAACCAGATGTGAAATGATTAAGCTGGGATTTGAGCTGAGAAATATGGAGCTTGGAGCTCAGTTATACTAATAATGGCACTTTCCAACTTTACATGAGTCTTTCTTAAAAATATTTGCAACAATTTTACTATATGTATGTATATAATATAGTAAAATTGTTGTATAGTTAAAAAATATATAATAGAACAATTAACCCATGTAAAATTTTGAAATGTATATGTCCTCATGTTCTGTATTGTTCTTCTATTATAGATTTAGAGTATGCCTTAGCATTTATAAGCAGCTTTAAAAAAAAAGTAAGGAACAACTCTGCCTTTGATGGCAGTGCATTTTAGCCTCCCAACCATCCCACACCATTTCAATGTGGCTATTATTAGGTGTGGGAGGAAATGAAGCAACACTCTCCAATGAGCATATAAGGCAGATAAATATAGTTATTTAGTTAATTGCTGAACTGAATATCAGTAGGATATGTGGGGGGCAGTTCCTATATTGCACTCAATGTTGCTGTTATAGACTTAAGCCCACTGGGATCCTGAAGTGGATTGAGCAAGTTTGTCAATGTTAACTTGCCATTGTATCTCAAAAGAATTTCTAATTCAGCTGCAGAACATCACAAATGTGCAAAGGAGCAAATAATTAGAGCAGAGGTGCACAGCTGTGGTCTTGAAGGGCTTCGGTGTCAGCAGATTTTTATTCCAGACGGTCTCTTCAGCACACCATGAACGTAACTCTTTCATTAATTAGATGCTCTAAATGCCACAAAATGCTTTCTGCAGCTTTATTAATCTTTTATAAGCAACTTCTGAATATTTAAAACTTTAGATAATGGTGAAAACATGTTAAAAATGTACATCTGCACAAATAATCAGATCACTTCGGAAGAGCTAAAATATAAGGAAGCAATGAGCACAAGTTAACACTGCAGAATGAGAGGACAAGGCTCTTCTGCTCCACATTTATTCTGAGAAAAAAGAAAACACCTTTATAAGTCTTAAGTACATATGAAGAAAACTCCTGAGAGGAGGCTGGAAATCAAATCAGATCAAAGCAGCACCACTGACACATCTAAGACAATATTCTTTTTCACGATGAACATTTGTGACGTATGGTGGTTCGCAGTGCTGCCTCACTTCTCCAAGGGGAAAGATCTGAATCTGAGCCACTGACCATGTGGTGTTTGCGTGTTCTGTAGCACTCTGCATGTTTTGTTTTCTTCCTATTTTAATTATCCTCTCATATTTAAAAGTCATGTCAATCGATGGCACTAAATTGGCCCAGCATATGTGAGTGTAGGTGGGTGCACAAATGTGTCCTTTGAAGAACTGCTGCTCCATTCAAGGTTAATTCCTCTTATGTGTTTGGTGCTGCTGGGACTGATTGCAGGTCCCCATCAGCTAGATTTTGATTAAGAAGCTTTGGTAAAGGAGCTTACATGTCTAGTTGGTGTATATGTTATATTGTAAAAATGACAGGAAGGAACTGAACAAATGGTCAAACTCTCTAATAGCATTGGGGCATGGCATTTAGAGTATCAAGTGGTATTGTGTCCACTGCTCTGCAGGAAAAGCCATCAAAGCTAAACATAAACCAATAAGAAAAAGTGTCTGCATTGATAGGCTCAAAGGACATTTGAAAGGAACATGGCCTTTAAAAGGTGCCTAATATAAGAAAATGAAAATGATATTTGAATCTCTTACAGATACTACTGGAATGTTGGCTCTCTTTTGGGAACTTTTGGGGGGGAGTTTCTGCTGGAGCTGAACAGACTAATTCTTAGCAAGATGCTACTTTTTTATTGGCAAAAATTTTAATAATATTGCAAAGCTGAATCAAAATGCGAGAGGATTAGTTTCATAAAACATTAGTTATGATGTTATGATGAATAAATAAACCCTCCCACCAAAACATGGATGGATTGGTAGATCACTGAATAAATTTAAACACATAATGTGGCAAGATCACTGGAGTGCTTATGAGTAGCCACTGAAAATTTTTTAAAAATCATCAAAACCTGCACAACTCATCATATCCCTTCATGCTTTTTTTTCAATCTTTCTGCATGTAAGAATTTGTCTTATTCACACTTGTTGGCACAGTAGGTGAGATTTATTTAAGATGACAGAAAGCCCTGACCATAAGTCCAAAATCAAATTTTGGACGTAAAACGTAAGGCAAAAACAGCCCAGAGAGACATAAAGATGCATAATCTTGGAAGTATGGCAAAATAATTAACAAATCAAAGGATCTCGTGTTACCACTTTGAAGGAGAACCACATGGGGGTTAGCCCTGTTACCCTGGTCACTTTTTCACATGCCAGTTTGAGGAAGGATTAAAACAAAAGTGGTAAAATAGACTTTTTCTGTTCCTTCCTTGCTTCCTTCCTTTCTTCTTCCTTGCCATGATGGCCTAAATAACGAGGTTTGAATTCCGAAGGAACCACTGAGTAAGTGGAAAAGAGCAAGATGGTCCAAGGTATTTATGGAAACAGAACGGCAGTTCATATTTTACTAGCCTGGGCATATGTTCAGCCTCTGGAAACAGATGCAGCCACTTCTCTAGTGCTGCATTTTCTTTTATTATTGCTGTATTATTATTATTATTATTTATTATTTTTTTTTAATTTGGCAGACAAACTTCATACAAGAACAAGATGCATTACTATTTTTCCATGCCGAGCACAGGTTAAGGTGAGTGACACACATCAACTACACCACATTGCCTACCTTTCAGATCTTCTTCTGCAAAGTCTTTTGCATGTTGTAATGTCTTGGTTGATAGAATTGTGCAATGACACATTTTCTGTAAAATACTATGGCGGTTAGAGATATTTAAAGGTAATAGCATTAAGTTTCAATTAGGCAAGTTCTGAAACTGAGTGTGCAGGAAATGGGAAATATGAGCTTTCTTGTCACATTCCAGTTGTAATGAATCCGTGTTCTGGCATTGTCTGGGGTGTTTTTTCCAATGCTAGAATTTTTGAACATGGTTTTTCTTTCTGTTTATATTATTTATCATTTGTTTTAGGCACTGTTGATTTATTAGATTTTTTATGATCAACTTTTTATTACTAATCACATATCAAGTACTGTACAAAGTTAGATCCAGGAAAACACAATCATTTTTGGCCATTAAAGAATTAAAACTCATAAAAAATATAAACATCCCCTTGTCCATTCTGTGCCTGTAAGGAACAAAAATAAAAAGACTGTCAAAGCTGCTCAGAGAAAATGAAGTCACACATGCACTAGTTCCATGAGGAAGAAGGAAAGGGAAAAGAAAAAGCCATATGTGAAGAAGAAGGTCACCAATGGAAATGCCTGCCATCTTGCTCTGGACTAGCTTCATCACTGACTTCCACCTTTCTATATTGAGGCAGATGACCCAGCAATTCATGTTGCAGAAAGTTCAAATAAAAGTAAATTATAAAAAGAAGATTTTCATGAAAGAGATACAATAAAGAGAATTGGGGCATTTTCAGCAAAAGGCTCATGCAGCATGTGCAGTAATTACACCTAAAGAGATCAACCTTTGTTGGGTAACAGTACAAAATACAGAAAAGAATTCTCTAAAAAAGGATATTTGAACCGTTAAAGGTATATTACAAAAGTAGATGATAGACCAGAAAGTATTAATTCTGACAACCTACTCAGAACATTCAGTTAGGACCTACTGCCATGACCTAACACTTATGGAGGTAAGATATAAATAGTATACAGTGATCCCTCGCTATATCGCGCTTCGACTTTCATGGCTTCACTCCATTGCGGATTTTAAATGTAAGCATATCTAAATATATATCACAGATTTTTCGCTGATTCGCTGATTTCTGTGGACAATGGGTCTTTTAATTTATGGTACATGCTTCCTTAGTTTGTTTGCCCAGTTGATTTCATACAAGGGACGCTATTGGCGGATGGCTGACAAGCTACCCAATCAGAGCATGTATTAAATATTAAATAAAACTACTCAATGATATAAGATATGCTTCCCGCGCAGTGCTTCGCACACTTCAAAGCTCTAACAGCACCTATTGATTTTTGATTGTTTGCTTTTCGCTCTCTCCCTCTCTCTTTTTGACATTCTCTGCTCCTGACGAGAGGGTGTGAGCAGAGGGGCTGTTTGCTTAGAAGATACAGACGCTCCTGTAAAAAAAGCTGAAAGCCTACCTTCACATTGATCCCTTCATTGCGGCCGCTTTATCGCGGTGCTTCCTATACTTAAAAGCCCAACAGCCCTATTGATTTTTGATTGTTTACTTTTCTCTCTCTCACTGACATTCTCTGCTCCTGACGGCACTCCTTTGAAGAGAAGATATGTTTGCATTCTTGTGAGAAAGAACTGTCATCTCTGTCTTGTCATGGAGCACAACGTTTGACTAAAGGGTGTTATTTCATGTCTAGAGGGCTCTAATAATGTTAAAAAACGTATTTAGAAGGTCGTAAACACGGTTTCTATGCTCTAACTGTGAAAATATTAGATTTATAAATAAATAATCCAACTTCGTGGAAATTCATTTATCTTTCTGGAGCGGATTAACCGCGATAAACGAGGGTTTACTGTGTAACTGTGCGGAGAATATTTATAAACAGTGTGGGAGAGTTTCTAAGGGCTTAAAATATATAAAAATAACCATACAAACATATGGTTTCTACTTCGCGGATTTTCACCTATCGCGGGGGGTTCTGAAACGCAACCCCCACGATCGAGTAGGTATTACTGTACATATCTGAATAGAGTATGTTGATTGTTTGGATTCTTAGAGGAAAAGTAGTATTTTTAAAAACTGATTTCCATGTAATACGGGAAACATTGTACTGCCTGAATGGTAGAATGAATCAGAAAGAGACAAGTGCAGACCAAGTGCAAAGTAGGAGAAAGAGATCAGAAGACATTATAGAGAGGATGAGAAGGCTATGGAGAAGAGAGTGCTACACTGCTCACCTTCAGAACAGACCTAAGCTGTAAATAGACAAAAAGGAGACAGTGAGACATTGTGGCTGCACCTCAACAATTGGAATGTCTGGAGCAGGAGTCATTATAAACCCACTCGAGAGTCAGAATCCCCTGACGTATTCAAAGCAGGAAAGGGATGGGGTTGCAAAATTCTGTACTGATAGCATTCATTGCACAAGGGAATAAGTAGACCTGATGAAAAATGGTAACTCACAACATCTAGTATTCAAGCATCTGATATTTCTTCTAAAAATAAAATTACAAAGACTAATATTATTAGGAGCAAACAAACCAGCATAAGAACTTTGCAATGTTCATTTTAACTGTAATTCCATTTTTTCAATTTAACCTTTGAGTTTTGTTTAACTCTTGATTAATGAACCCCATGCTTAGATTACGCCTCTACAAATTCCCTGCGAATGTCTGTTCCTCTGTCAGGTGCTCATAATGTCAACAGATAATAGCAGCAGCTTCGGACTGCATTAGATAGAAGATGCTGTTATCCAAAGCCTTTGCAACCATGGGGCATAGTAAAATCAATTTATAACAATTCACTATGATTCATTAATATATTTTATGTGGTTTTTGAAAGCATATCAACCACCAAAATTAAAGGGTTAACCCAACAATGGGCACATTATTGAAAACATAATTAACAAGTGTCTTAACTCTTTCCTGTTGTCACAGGCCATGGAAAACACCTCACAAAACAACAAACAAAAAAATGAGAATAAGACACTTCAAAGCTCATGCTGTGAACACTGCCAATTACAGCAATTGCTCTCTTTCTGCTTTCCTCCCTCACACTATTTAATATCACTTAGATCTGTGCTTCGCAGGTCTTCATGTCAGTGTAGGATTGTGCTTTTTATTTTTTCCCTTTAAAACTCTGCAGTTTTCTTGAAACAGTGTGCTCCCATTCCATGCCATGCAGCCCACTGCCACTTAAACACGTAGCCTGAAGCGCTCACATCAGCCTGCCGGCCCTGCATATTCACATATGTATTTGGCTTGCATTTATGGTATATAATGCATAAAATGTATTTTAATGTTTACTCGGAAAAGCAGACACAATACAAGGATAATTTTTAACTTTCAAGGCAAGACCCTTCTGAAATGTGAAGAAAATATTAAAAAGTAAATAGAACTGAAAGACAAGTACTAGACCTTTTATACAACAAAGAGCTCACCATAATGTTCTGATTACAGTCAAAGAGAAGGGATAACTGGGGCAACTGAATCATTTACTGGACTAATTCTTCAAAAAGACTTGATATCTATCTGTGTGCCGTAGTAGTTCAACATCTGAGTGCTGTCTTACTGGTATTAACAGTCATTGAGCCATCAACTGGACGCAGACAAGAAAGTTGCCCATAGCCCTTTAACTCTTTGAGGGCTGAATATTTTTCCAAAAAACAGTTTCTGAAAAACGATGGTTTCACACAGAAATCAACATAAAACACCTGTTGCTGCATGCTGTGGCTGCCAGTTTGCCAAGAATATGCGTCAGGCTTGCTGCCAGGCTGTTTTTGCATGGCTGAGTCAAAGTCACAGTGCACTGCAATCTGGTTTCTAAGTGGCAGTCCTCCCTGGCGAACACTGTCAGTACAACAATTAGCTGGGGACCAATCAACTGAAGCTGGAACCTCTCATTCATTTTCAATCACTTGTATCAAAATCTGAGTTCGACAAGTCATAGTCCAGTTCAGAGATAACAGGCAAAACGTCTTCCACGGAGTGTTTTGCTTTACGCATTCACTTTGATCTCTCACCAAATGTCAGCGCCATTTTTGCCGTTGTTTGCGCCTTGCTACTCACACGAGTGCAGGAAATCTCGGTCAAACCAATGAATCTAACTTTCCTTCTAGCAACGAGAGTCCAACTAAAACAGAACAGTTGGTTTTGCCACAGTTTACAGTCGATTACCATCATCAACTCCTCCTTTTGACAAAAGTCGACATCAGCCCTGAAAGAGTTAATGCCATCCTTAAATTTTATTTTTAATTTAATTTTTTTTTTTTTTTTTAATTTTTCTGTAGTATTGGTGTATTTTGTCCTTTTGTCACCAATTTTGATATGTGTGTGGAGTGTTTAG
Source organism: Polypterus senegalus (assembly GCF_016835505.1). Taxonomy (NCBI): domain Eukaryota; kingdom Metazoa; phylum Chordata; class Cladistia; order Polypteriformes; family Polypteridae; genus Polypterus; species Polypterus senegalus. Next base: position 274,024,678 of record NC_053154.1, read on the forward strand.
GCAATTATTAAAGTCTACAATACAATACAATACAGTTTATTTTTGTATAGCCCAACATCACACAGGAAGTGCCGCAATGGGCTTTAACAGGCCCTGCCTCTTGACAGCCCCCCAGCCTTGACTCTCTGAGAAGACAAGGAAAAACTCCCAAAAAAAAACCTTGTAGGTAAAAATGGAAGAAACCTTGGGAAAGGCAGTTCAAAGAGAGACCCCTTTCCAGGTAGGTTGGACGTGCAGTGGGTGTCAAAAGAAGGGGGTCAATAAAATACAATACACAGAACAGAACAATTCCTTAATCAGCATAATAATAAAAATTTTAGAAGTACGGTTTAACAGTAGATGATATGACATAATTAGGTTTGGATATTTTTAGAGTCCTGGAGACCTCATCCATCTAGCTGCCTCCCCATTTGGCCATGCCACGGCTGAAACTTGCTGCCAATCCGATGAAAGGACCCCTCTTTCCCATGATTCCTGTGATCCTCCATCAGGGATGACTTTACCATAGGCAGGCAAACAACTTGGCAGGTGGGCGTGGCACCAATGCCACATTTGGGTACCGAGAAAGAAACAGAATAGGTGAGGGTTAGTATTCAAATATAATTATCATGTTACTTATGTTTTAGTGCTAATGACTAACAACAGAGATGCAGTATGTACAGTTAATCAGCAGCTCTAGTCAGGATATGCTAAACTGAAGTAGTGAGTCTTCAGCCGGGATTTAAAGGCTGAGACCGAGGGGCATCTCTTATGGAAGCAGGAAGACCATTCCACAGTTTAGGGGCCCTGTAACTAAAAGCTCGACCTCCCACTGTTATTTTATTAATCCTTGGAATCCTAAGCAGACCGGCATCTTGAGATCTTAATGTGCGCTCAGGTTTGTAAGTCATGATAAGTTCAGACAAGTAAGCGGACCTTGGCCATTTAATGCTTTATATGTTAAAAGGAGGATTTTGAAATCTGCCCTAAACTTAACTGGGAGCCAGTGTAAGATTTAAGAACTGGAGTTATGTGTTCATATTTTCTTGTTCTTGTAATAATTCTTGCAGCGCATTTTGGATTAACTGGAGGCTGTATAGAGAACAGTTTGAACAGCCAGTGAACACCGCATTGCAGTAGTCAATCCTACTAGAGATAAATGCATGAATTAATTTCTCACAATCCTGTTTATTTAGAAAGCCCTTAATTTCCTAACATTTTTAAGATGGAAAAACATGTTTTGGACAACTTTGTAATATGTGCTTTAAATGACATGCTAGAGTCAAAGATAACTCCTAGATTGCGGGCTGATTCAGTAAAATTAATTGGGATTCCAACTGAGTTAAATGATGACAAAATATTGCTGTGATCAGCGTCATTCCCTCCAACAATTAACATCTCTGTTTTATCTGTATTTAAAGACAAGTAGTTCTCATTCATCCATTCCTTTAATTCACTAACACAACTAATTAAAGACAACATCGGAGAAACTTCATTTGATTTAAATGAAAGGTATAACTGGGTGTCATCTGCATACGAGTGAAAATTAACATTATGTTTCCTAATGAGAGATCCCAGTGGAAGCATGTAAAGTGAAAACAGTAAAGGTCCCAGTACTGAGCCCTGCGGACACCATATTGAACTTCTGTGTATAATGATGGAGTACTGTCAGCACATTTCTGTACATATTGGAATCGATTTGATAAATAAGAACTGAACCAAGCGAGCACGGGCCTGTAAGCCCAACATCGTTTTCTAGCCTGTGCAGTAAAATAGAATGGTCAATGGTGTCAAATGCTGCACTTAAGTCCAACAACATAATTACAGTGGAGTTTCCTTCATCAGAGGATATCAGAATGTCATTTACAACCCGTGTTAGTGCAGTTTCTGTACTATGACCAGTGCGAAAGCCAGACTGGAATTTCTCAAATAAATTGTAATGCGTAAGGTGTGACTGAAGCTGACTGGCGACTACTTTTCTAGTATTTTAGAGAGAAATGGTAAATTTGAAATAGGCCTATAGTTATTTAGTATGTGTGGGTCTAGGTCTGACTTTTTAAGTAAAGGTTTAATGACTGACACTTTTAGTGCATCAGGTATGTGCCATGCAGTAATGAACTATTGATAATGGTTAGAATAGGCTGCAAGAACATCCATTGCACTTTTACTAGTTTTGTTGGCACTGGATCTAGGGAACAAGTAGTGGGCTTCATTTTAGTAATTAAAGTTAAGACTTCCTGCTCAGTTACAGGATTAAAATTACTAAAGTGCTGAATGCAATGTGCAGGGTCTGCTAAGCTAGTATTTGGTTTGTACTGTGATGCTGAGATCTGGGATCTTATATTTTTAATTTTCTTATTGAAGAAGTTCATAAAGTCTGTACTGCTAATATCTGTTGGTATTTTGCACTGTTGATCTGAATTCCCATTTGTTAATTTAGCCACTGCTCTAAAAGTACCCTAGGATTTTTATTATTGCTATCTATTAATGTAGAATAGTATTCTGAGCGAGCTTTAAAGAGGGCTTTTTTATATTTATTAACACTCTCTGTCCATGCAATTTGAAAGACATGTAGCTTTGTTGTTCTCCATCTGCGCTCCAGTTTTCGACACTCTAATTTAAGAGCTCGAGTATTTTCATTAAACCAGGGAGAGTTTCTATGTGCTTTGATCACTTTTGTTTTAGGGGAGCCACTGTGTCCAGAGCATCTCTCAAGGTCACATTATAATGTGATGTTAGCTGATCTACATTGTTTTCCACGTTTACATTTGATGTTAACTGATCTAAATGGTTTTCCACAATTACACTCGACTTACTCAAGGTATCTATAAATTTTGAAGCAGAATTACAGTCTAGATGTCGCACTGTCTTTGTTTTAATCTGTGAGTGCTTGGCATGGGCAGAACTAAATCAAATGTAATTAAGAAGTGATCGGAAATAACTACATTTAATGGAGTAATATTTAAATTTTGAATTTCAACTTTGTAAGTTATAATTAAATCTAATGTGTGGTTATGATTATGAGTTGGACCTTTGACAATCTGACAAAATCCTACTGAATTTAACAAATAAGTAAAACATTTGCTAAAAGTGTCAGTTTCCACATCAATGTGTACATTAAAATCCCCATCAGTACTACGTGATCATAATTTATAGCCAAATCAGACAGAAGGTTGCTAAATTCAGTCATGAACAATGAATATGGCCCTGGTGGTCTGTAGACTAGCACTATAATTGTGTTGGAATCTGTTTTAATATTTAAAATGAATGCCTCAAAGGATGTAAAGTTGCCTAAATTTTTAGGAGTGATTTGCATTTTGTTACAATGAATTATTCCAAGGCCTCCTCCTCGACCAGAATCTCTAGACTTATGAAGGAACGAGTATCCATCTGGTGACGCCTCAGCTAGTCGAACAGTGTCAATTTGCTAAGCCAGGTTTCAGTAAGAAGACACAGATCAGATTTTGTACTTAATATTATATCATTTACCAAAACAGCTTTAGTGCCAAGAGAGCGAATGTTCAATAAACAGCATTTAAAATTGCATGTTTTTTTTCAGAACTGGTGATATATTTTTTGTTTTAATTTGAAGTAAATTTCTATTACAGATGCCCTGGTGGAGTGTCTGGTTTTATCCCTTGGTCTAATTATACACCTTATTTTTTGGTTATCAATTAATTTAAGGTTTGTATTAAGACTAAATTTACTGGATGCCCCACAACAGGGATTATGGGTAACAGCTTCAGGAAAATAACAGGTGGGATAAACAACAGCCTGTGATTTAAGATCACATGACTGTGGCCTGGATGGTGCTCTAATCAGTCAACCAGGCAGTTTTGCTGCCATATTTTGGGATAAGACATAAGATCCCCTCCAGTTAGGATGAAGACCATCTCCTCTGAAAAATCCAGGCCTTTCCCAAAAATCATCCCAAGACCCTTTTGAAGGGTTACAAGGTTACAAGATGATAACATTTCAGTGACACGTTTCTCATCTGCATAAACAGCATGTCTCTCAATACACTATGTAGGCTCATGTCATGACTTAAGTAAGTTAATATTCATTTAACACTAGAATTCCTGAAGCCTATGAAAAAACGTGTAATCCTGCACCACCTTAAATCCCTTCACACCTCTCCATCAGTGTCTTTTGTTTTGTAAATGCATTGATCAGCACAAGCAGCCTGCTGCCCCATCCCCCGCCTTGAAGCTGGGGCAAAAAGTTCTCCCAGTTCAAGGCTCCTTATCTGCGTGTGAGGTGCCTGAGGTTGTATTGGGTAAATAATACATCCATCCATCCATTATCCAAACCGCTATATCCTAACTACAGGGTCACAGGGGTCTGCTGGAGCCAATCTCAGCCAATACAGGGCGCAATGCTGGAAACAAACCCTGGGCAGGGCGCCAGCCCACCGCAGGATGCACACACACCCACACACCAAGCACACACTAGGGACAATTTAGAATTGCCAATGCACCTAACCTACATGTCTTTGGACTGTGGGAGGAAATCGGAGCACCCGGAGGGAACCCATTCAGACACCGGGAGAACAGGCAAACTCCACACAGGGAGGACCTATGAACCGAACCCTGGTCTCCTAACTGCATGGCAGCAGCGCTACCCACTGCGCCACCCACTGCGCCACCATGCCGCCCGTAAATAATACAGTAAATCGTTATTTGGAATACATGCATTTCATGTGTATTCTGTGTCTATAAAGATCAAGGTAAATGTAGGATGAAAGAAAATGCGAGAAATACAAGAAATAGTGAACACATACCTAAAGCAGAACTTTTTCCATGTTATATTAATAATGACAAGAAGTGCACGTGTGCAGACTTTAGTCCAAATATCAAATAAACATGTGTGCTTTTATTCAAGGATATAACCAAAGAAAAAAAAAGCATTTGATTTACATGTGGCTGTCAATGAGTTAAAAACTCAAGCTCAAATGTCAATCGACAGGGAGTTTACATATATTCTTGAATGGTGCAGGTGTAAGAACTGTTGCCTTATAATGGGATCGAGACCTCCGCGTTTTGAGTAGTGAGTTGTTATTATTATTTCTACAATATAATAAAAACATACATTCGATTTGAGTCTGTACCACCCAGTGTAAATTTTGTCTACTTGTAAAAGTTAGTGCTTGTTTTTTTATTATTCAGTTTTATTTTCTCAGTGACATTCACATGGTACAATGAACTTGCCTCTCCCTCTCTGAGTTGATGGCATTTATTTCTATTCTTTTCATAAGAGCAACGCTATGGCTGATGCCTGCTCAGAACTATTTGTTGTACCGGCAATCAAAGATACGATGTCCCGTAACCGCTAGGGACAGATTCGATCTCATTCAGGTTTAGTAATCCCTACTTTCAGGGACTTTCATTTGACCCAGAAGGGCTTCCAGCAGGCTGTTCTCTAGCACTGGAAGTGTTCCCGGGTCAAAGATAAAACAAGCCACACGACCTTATTCAGGAAAGCTGGAGCTGGGTAAGAAGGATGGAGAAAGTTCACTTGGGAGGAGTGGAAGAGGAGGAGGAGAAGAAAGAATTGTGGTTGTGCAAATGATGTTAAGTAGCCTTTTGTTAGGTATTGGATAAAATAAACCTTGTATCTGGGGTTTTGGGGTGCTTCAGTACCTCCTATGGGTCACAACTGGTTTGAGAATTTTCTGTTTAGCTACTGCTTAATAGTTCTGTTGCCTCATGAATTAAACACCAGTAGTTTTTATGCTATGAATGATAGTGTATGAATTGTGTCCTGTGTCTTGTGAATTGTGTGAATGATGGCTCTCCGTGTGGAGCTTGTATGTTCTTCCTGTATCTGTTATGGTTTTTTATAAATCATGTATATAAGTTATTTAGCAAACCTAAATTAGTGAGTGTGAATATAGCTGTGCCTGTGAGTGAACTCTATGATACATTTGTGCCCTTTCTAAAGTTAGTTCTGCTTTGTACGCATTGCTGCTGAGATAGATTCTGCCCTTTTACTACACTATATTAAATGTAAGAAAAGTCAGGCTCAATCTATCAATAGGGACACATCAAATATTCATGGACCTCATTTATATAAGGTGAACAGTTTGAAGCAAAGTGATTATAAGTTAACATAGTGGCTACTGTGAAAAACAGAAAGAGGGAAAAAGATGGCACTAGATGCGCACAATATCTTTAGAATGCAATGGCTTTATCCAGTAAGTGAAGGTGTTAGCATTTCCACAGTAGAAGTCAGAGTTATTCTTTTTCAATGCACGAGAGACTCACTAATTCAGGGAGTAAAACTTGTCTCATTCTGTTAAATAAGTATGTGCAATATACAGTCTGATCCTCCTTTGCCTAAATGCATCTTGGCAGCTTCAACTTGTAAACACTGTGCTAGCAAGCTGTGTTTGGCACTGAGAAGATGGCAAAATGTTGTTAATTCTTTCGAAATATGTGTTTATGTGGGTGTGGTTTGATCAGATCATTCTGTGCTTGCTTATAAAATCATTCATATCACCACATTTGAATTTGTGTATGTTTTTGTGCACATGTGTATGTGTTGAAAGTGTTACTGAAATCCTAGAAAAATATTTCTTTAAAGGCACCTCTGTGGAAATGAGCCATATACGTTTGTTAATAGTGGACGGGGCAGTGTGACCTTGTAGTTGAGCCATACGGTACAAATTTGCCAGTGCACTCTTCAGTGGTGAATCATCATGAAATTCTCTTTACTTGATGGTGATACTCCACTGTGTAAACATCAGAATTAATGAACTTTGCATGCCACTTTGTATGATGATGCCAATGCATTGGGGAAGTGGAATAGAAGTGGGAGAATCCTGCCATTTGTAAAAGATCCTGCACAAAGTTTTAATAGCTTTTTCATCGTTTGGTCTTTCTACCCTGACAAGATTAGAATCCCTTTCAAACTCTTCATTTAATGAAAGTTATTGAGGGACAGACAAAATTTAAAAAAGCAAGTTTGCCACTTTCTGGGTTTGCCTTTGTAATATTTTGTAAGACAAACAGCATAAATTGATCAGCGTTATGGAACAGTCGGGCTTTCATCCCTGGTTAAAGTCTCTTTTCATTTTATGTAATTCCTTTGGTGTTTTTTTGAATTTAATCATGTCAAGTCTCTTTCGAATACACTTTTTTTAATTTGTATTCTCATTCATTACTCTTTTGTTTACTAGTTACATTTTATTGTATTATGTTGTCTATATATGCCTGTTAGTTTTTGTTTGTATGTTCCTTGATATTTGTATTTTGAACTTAGAGGCTGTGTTAGATTTGTGACATTGTTTCTTGTATTTGAATGAAGTTTATGTATTTTATGTTTTATTGTTGTTTTTATTCATTTTGAACGCTTGTCATGCAATTTTTCTTTATTTATACTCTATGTCATGTAATAATAGTATGTTGTCTGTATAAATGTTTTTATGTTCCTTATTCTTTGTGGGTGAAGCCCCAAGAGGCAGTACCACCATGACATCACCACTTCTGGGACCTCCCTCTGGCTACATAAGTGAGTAGAGAGGGCCTAGGAGTTGGTATCATTCATTATTTAACTTCCTTGGTGTTAACCCCAATTGTGATTCAGGCTCAGAAATGATTAATTATCTAAGTAAATTATGTAATTATTTTTTTAACCCCAAATCTGACTCGGGGTGACTTGTAATGATCCACTTCCACAGTGTTAATCCCAAATAACTCAGAACAGTATTCTTCTAACATCTAGTGGATGAAATTACATTATTCTCCAAAAAAATCCTAAGTATTTCTTTGCATTTTGCCACTCTAAGGTAACAACTCGTCAATAATCATGACTAAAAGACAATAAACAAGAAGCTGTAAAGCCAGTTTTAGAACAAACTGAAACTGAACCTTTGGGTGAATCAAACGATACTGATATCTATGTGCATTGGTCATCAGATATTGACATTGATAGTGAAACTGATGCATATGGCAGTGTACGACTGAACCAATAGTCTGATGAATTTGGTCACCTGAAGGTTCATCCATCCATTTTCTAACCCGCTGAATTCAAATACAGGGTCACGGGGGTCTGCCGGAGCCAATCCCAGCCAACACATGGCACAAGGCAGGAACCAATCCTGGGCAGGGTGCCAACCCACCACAGGACACACACAAACACACCCACACACCAAGCACACACTAGGGCCAATTTAGAATCGCCAATCCACCTAACCTGCATGTCTTTGGATTGTGGGAGGAAACCGGAGCGCCCGGAGGAAACCCACGCAGACACGGGGAGAACATGCAAACTCCACGCAGGGAGGACCCGGGAAGTGAACCCGGATCTCCTAACTGTGAGGCAGCAGCGCTACCACTGCGCCACCGTGCCGCGCCCTGAAGGTTCACAGTGGTGCAAATAGGCAAAATTATTGCAATCAACTGCAAGCACAAGAGATGCATTAGCCTCCTAAGCACTGTTCACAATGAAGCAACTGTCAATGTTTATGTAAGGGGCAAAGCTGGGAAGTAACGGATTACAAATACTTTGTTACTGTACTTAAGTAGAATTTTGAGGTATCTGTACTTTACTTGAGTATTTATTTTTCAGACGACTTTTTACTTTTATGCCTTACATTTTGACACAGATATTTGTACTTTTTAAATTTTAAAAACAAGCCCGTTACTTTAGTTTTAATGTATTTGTGGGGAATGAAGCATTTTTTTATTTTTCATCCTTTCACGTTCTCAGCATAAACACTGATTTCAACCTAAATGAATGGCCCAGTGGTATATAGGAAAGACAATCCCGACAGAGTATCAATCAGCACGAATCATGCATGATGGACGTAACCAGACGGAAACAACGTAACAAGAAATAAGAACAGAGAGGGGACTTGACTGTGAAAACAAGGCGGGCATGTGTCTAACCAAAGTGACTCCCATTCTTAGCAATAAGCAAGTTGTCTCTGAAGCTCAACACTCCATTACCTGCCTCGGCTTCCTGTGAGAGGCTTTTTAGCACTCCAGGACTGATTTTTACACCCAAAAGGGCATGCCTTGATTCAGAGAACTTTGAGAGCCAGCTTCTGCTGAAGTTGAATAAAAGATTTTGGTAGTTTTGTAAAAATAAAGGAATTTCTGACAGAATTGGCATGCTGATATTGAAAGTGAGCACTGGAGCAATGTGAATGTTCATTATCAGTATACTGTTTTTGTTTTGTCAGTAATTTGAAGTTACAGTGATTTGATATTTTTCAAGCTGTATTAATATACTGTGAGTTTTCAATCAACATTGAACAGAAACTCCTTGTGCAATTGTTATTGAAGAGGCTACTTTTTACTTTTGTATTTTGAGTATATTTCAGAGCCTGTACTTTTTTACTTTTACTTAAGTAAAAAAGTTGAATGAGTACTTTTTTTCTTTTTTTACGCAAGTATCTGTACTTTTACTTGAGTAAAGAACTTGTGTACTTTTGCCACCTCTGGTCAGGGGAAATGTGGAAATCACTAAGCCTTGCGCTGGCAGCCTACAATAACACAAGGGTTGAGTTGAGGGTTTGGGGTCAGGCACTGACATTCTACCCTTTCATGCGCAAGCAACAGAAAAAAACGTTATTAGAAAAGTAAGTAAAGAAACTGGCTTACTATTCATATGCCATTCCTTTTGTGTTTATATTGACATTTTGGCATTTACAGTATATTTTTCTGTTGCATGTAATAACATTTTTACTTGTGGAAAAAAATTCAAAGGGGAGAGCGTAATGATATGAAGGTTAAAGGAGTTTTCTGTTGTGAAAGTATTGCTGTTTATTCTTGGATTTTTTTCCGATTTTTGATTACTTTTCACTTTGTTTTAAAGGATTTTGATTACTAGACTGTGTATTGCTTTGGATTGACTTTTATGCAACTCTTTTTCGCCGCTTTCTGTTTTGCTGTGTTTTTGCACTTAATTTAATTTTTTTGTAATAAATCTTTTATTTATAAAGATTCTTTGTTGCCCTTCTTGTGCACAAGCCAGTTGTTGATGGTGACATGACCCTTCTCCTTGTGGAACTTTCTCTTTATTTTTGTGATATTTATAGTTGTTTTACGAGCTCCCCGTTTTTGGATGTGCAGAAGAAGACAGCTGATAGTGTGTTGGGTCTGGCTGGACTAAGTGTGCCTCTACTGGGCAGATCACTGAATATCCTGGCTTTATTCTTGGCTGAATTTGGAGGCCTCACCTATTTTGCTTAAGAGATAACTTTATCTGATAGCACGTTGTAGCTTATGTTTCTGTTTCTCAGCTCCTTTTCTGTGAATTGTGCTTTTTTCTTTATGGCTTTGCTGGTTTTTGAACTTTAGATTTCTGTAAAGGATTAAGAAGTCTGATTCATGGACTTGGTATTGCTGTTTTTGGATCTGCTCTTTAGGCATTCCCCATTTTTTGATTCACTTTTTTTGTTCTTGAATTTACTTAATGAAACTACTGTTGAATGGCGAAATGTGGCAAAGAGTTTTTTGTAGAGAAAATTATGTATTTGCTAGTGACCTTGTTCGCCAAATATTTTAGACAAACATTTTTGTCCATGATGATTTGCAAGGGCAGTATGACTTCACAGAGCTGTAGCAGCCATGAGCAGGAATTACACTTATGCCTACTGTTTTGCCAAGCTGCTTCAGGCATGCATAATGTAATGACTGAATCACTACTCCAGCCTTTCACCCTACATGCATTTAAAAACAAAACTTGCAATATTTACATTTGAGGGGTACATTAGCTGACCATCTTGAGAATATTGTGAGTATTGCCACCAGATCTATAACACTGATCCCTGTGCACTGACACTGCAGCACCACATGGCTAATTTTCACACATAATGGAGCTGAAGGAGCTCTCTCTCTCTCTTGCTTCCCAACAAGAAAACCCATGAAACACTGTGAAATAATAATAGTAATAAAAGATTTATTACTGTGCACAGAATGTTTCTATATTCTTCATGGGAGAAAAAGGTACAAAGCATCTGCTATACATATCATTTTTTAACTTAATGCTGGTTTGTGGCCATTTGTTGTATTTTGTTTGTGGTTAGTGTTCCATCTAAATATTTTGTTGTTTGTACCACACTGCAGCAGTGGTTAGTACTGTTGCCTCACAACCTAGGACACATTCTTGGCCATAACTCAATAGTCTATTGCATCTTTTGCTGCAGATAAAATGTTTATTTGTTCCCAGGGGCATATTTGACTCTTTACAGAAACTCAATGATAAATAAAGAAATAATGTTATTATATTATGGCAAATAACAAACCCCTCAAAAATATACACCAGAATTACTAAAAAGCAAGAAAATTAAAAAGAAAGAAAACTTCTGACTTGGCAGTCATAGTCACTTTGAGGTATTCTACAGATGTATAACTGTTAGTATAAGGAAGCTCCAGGAGCATCTTTTGACACAATTCTGTTGAATAGTTTATTGGCTGAAAGTCTTCAGTATTAGTGTGTCATGGAGGAGATGTGCAGAATTGTTCATTTCTCTCCTTCTCTACTACCTCCAAGGGTTTGAATGTGCATCCCAAAACTGAGCCAGCTCTTTTTAATTATCCTGTTGATTTGGTGGGTCTCTCTTTAAATGATGTTACCGGTCTATCACATCACAGTGTAGAAAATCGCAGTGCCCATCACAAAGTTATAGAAGATGTGAAGGATGCCAATAATACTGCCGGTGGTGTTCCAGTGTTGCTCACATTCTTACCAGAGACACAGTCTTTGAGTCTCACAAACTGCTGTGTCTGGACAGATAGTCCATTATCCAGGACTCCAAAGTCTTAGCCACCTTCACATCTCCGAGTTTACCCTTGAATAGGAATAATTGGATGTTATTGAAGGCACTGCAGAATCGAAAAACATGATCCTTGCAGTGCTGCCTGCTTTGCCCATTTGAGAATAAGCCTTGTGGACATGATAGACAATTTCATCTTCTACTGCAATCTCTGTCCAAAACTGTAGTGTGTCCAGGAGGTCTACCACAGGAGGGTTCATTTAGTTCAGGACCTGTCTTTCAAAGGTCTTCATGATGTGAGATGTAAGTTTTCAACAGCAGTGTTACTTTTTGTAGCCTAAAATGACAGACTGAGCAAGTAACAGAGGAAACCAGAAAGTTGGTCAGCACAGGCCATAAGTGCTCAAGGACTGACTTCATCTGTCCCCTGTTTATGCTCAATCATATAAAAGTATAGTCAGAGATGTGAAAGATAATGGTGGGAAGGAGCTGATACTGCCACAGTGTGAGGTCCTCATTCAAAGTGATTGATTTTGATTGGCTAAAGCGTGAATTTAATTTGTAAATTAACTTGTAAACATAAATAACCAGAAACCAGAAAAAAAGTAATTGCTTTTATCAGAAGCAAGGACAGACTCCAGATGAGCACACAGAGGCCTGCTCAAAGAGTTTACACAGTGCAATGACCCTTAAGTGAAACTACGAGGGCTGGCTGTTTTGACAGGCTGTAATGAGCCATCATTTGCCACTTAGCACTTGATGACATGATTATCTGTCATTAAAGGGGTGTACGCTGGCAGAGGTAATGTCATAGGCCAAGGATCATTAACTTTCTAACAAAACTTTGGAAGGCTGAGAATAGATTCCTGGACAATGATTTAATTAAACTACTTTTCATGCTGATAGCCTTCTTTTTGTGTTCTCATCTGAATTAAAGATAAAAGAAAAGAGAAATAAATGACTGAACCACACGGTACAAAGGTAGTATTAATTTATATTTGTTATAATTCATTGCTGGAGTTCATATTTTGCTTAAGAATGAAAACTGTAAATAAAAAAAAAACAAAAATACAAAAATGTAGAACATTCTGAGATATAATTAGCCAATATATCATCTAGCATCCACCTATTAAACTAGCTTATTCCTTATTCTGTGTTCTTTTTTTTCTCCCTGAAAACAGCAAGACACTATGCTGGAAGTAAAAAGTATAAAGAAAGAACACACCCTGGACAGGTCGCCAACCCATCACAGTAACCACTCATTATGAAGGATACCCAAACACAGTAATACCAGAGTATGCTATTTTCATTGTCTTTGATTTCTTTCATACATATTATGTGGGCTCCTATTAACAGGATTTCCAGAGCTAACTGTTGGTGTTGTTCTGGCTGCCCCTGTTGTTTTGTGAAAGTCCCAAGCTTCTTTGTCACTACTGACTACGATGGAGTCTTTTCTCCAGCAGTACTGTAATCTGGACTTATTCATTTAATGAATAGAGGACCATCCTTTGTTAAAATTTCTTTCTTGTCGCCCTGATGGGTGTTTTTTTCTTCAGGACTTCAGATCAGCAAAGTGAAGAGTAGTGTCCTGATGAGTAGATGGAGCTTTTCAGAACCTCTGGTTTAGATGTCCACAGAAAAGTCAGCATATGCTTAGCAGCATCAGAAGTTCTATTGACCTGTCATGTTGGACAGCATGCAGAATGTGCAGGGCAACCAGTGACAGCAAGAATACCTTGAACTTAACCAAAATCCAAGTGCTGTGCAGTGGTAATGCTACCGAATACCTCACTGTGCCACATTTGTTCCAAGTAGAAAGAAAAGAAAATTCATTAGACTCAATATCTTCAAGCAGTACAACATTGTTGTTAGACTCGGTTTTCTTCAAGAGAGTTCTGAGTTCTAAGCCTCTTCTTTTAATTGAAATACCAAAAAACATATATTTTTTCAGTGTAACCACCTTGACAATTAATATATTTGTTATAATTATTATAAACCTTTCCTATGCAGCTCAGATCAAATATATTGCTTCACTTGCATAACTGGTATAATATGATTTATTTATTTATTTGTTTGTTTGTTTATATGTATTGTGCATTTTATGGACTTTATTTTTGCTTATAAGGGTTCTGAGATGTGCAGAATCCATTTTTGCACTTTAAACATTTATTTCAAATGTATTTCACAAAATTTATGTAACTATATATATTTTTGGTGGCATTTTGTTTTCATAATGGACATTGTCATTTTGTGATGAGAGTGTCTTTTGGTTGCTAAAGTAACTGTCTGCAAAAGTGCACTACATGACATCACTGAATTGTCTAAGACTGGATACAAAAACTCCTTGTGTAACATAAACTTTTCCCTGTGGATTGTCTTTTGGGTTTAAGAATTTTTCCTTGAATTATTGATTTTGAACTTTGGTGTTTGATTTGGCTTTGAACGATAGAACAGACTCTGCCAGATCATGGTTCACCTTAGAGAGATGTCTTTACAGAACTTTAGACTGTTGTAGTTGTTAGATTTAAGCACAGCATTTGACATCATTGACAATTCTGTTAAATTGCGTTGTCTGAAAAGTGACATTGGACTTTCAGGCACTTCCTTTGCCTTGTTTAGTTCTTATTTATCACATCAACTTTGTACAGAAATGTGCCAACAGTACTCTGTTATTATACTAAGAAGTTAAATATGGTGTCCAGCAAGACTCAGTATTTGAACCTTTAATATTTTCATTTTACACGCATCCACTGGAAACTATTGTTAGAAAACATAACATTAGGGTTCCATAACACATAGACAACATCCAGTTATACCTTTCTTATCCACCAAATGAGTTTTCTCCAATGGTATTCTTAATTAATTGTGTCAATGAGTTAAAGGAGTGGATGGATGAAAAATACTTGTCTCTGAATGTAGGAAATACATATGCTTTTTATTGGAGGGAATGATGGAGACTGTAACAACATTTTGTCACTTTTTAACACCATTGGAATCCTCCTTAGTTTTACTGAATCAGCACACAATTTGTGTTATCTTTGACAATAACACATCACTTAAAACACACATTACAAAACTATCAAAAAAACATGTTTTCATCTTACAAACACTGGAAAATTAAAGCGTTTTCTAAATATTAAAGAAACTAAGAAATTAATTCATACATTTATTTCTAATAGGAGTGACTACTGTTATTCATTACTTACTGCTTGCTCAAATGATTATTTATGCAGCTTTCAGTTAATTCAATATGCTGCTGTAAGAATCATTACAAAAACCAGAAAGTATGAAAACATAACTCCAGTTCTGAAATCTGTACACTAGCTTCCAGTTAAGCTTTATCCTGATTTCCCTCCTTTTAGCATATAAAGCCTTCAATGGCCAAGGCCATGCTTAATTATCTGGACATGTCATTACTTACAAACCATAGGTCACATTGAGATCTCAAGAAGCCAGCTTACTTAAGAGTGCAAGGATTAATACAATAACAGTGGGAGGTTGAGCTTTAAGTTTCAAGACCTTGAAGCCTGGAAAGATCTGCCTGCTTATATAAGAGATGCCCCATTCAGTCTCTGCTTTTAAATCCAGTCTGAAGCCTCACGACTTTAGTCTAGCTTACCTTGACTAGAGCGGATGGTTAGCTATGCATACTGCATCTTTGTTTGTTAGTTATATGTACAGAAATATCAGTAATATGATTTTATAAACTTTTACTATCCCTCATCTATTCTGTTTCTCTCCTCAGTATATTGATGTTGCACATGGTGCCACTGCCATACTTACAAGCTGTTCTCCTGCCCATGGAAAAGACATCTAAGATACTGAGAGCATTGGACTCAGTGAAGGGAAAGATTCACTCATCAGCTTGGTCAGTCCACCAAAGATAATTCTATGAAATGCCCAGAAGGGTGTGGACGGCCAGTTGGCTGAGGTGTCCAGGACTCTGATTGTGTCTAATTTTGAACACACAGATTTATTTTCTCTAATGATGCTGACTGAAGTTTTCAGCTGGCTGTAGTTCAACAACTTAATTAATGGGCAGAAAGTGATCGACTCCAATTATATTAATCAGTTTCTGATTTGTTTTCTGTGTGTTTTACCAGATCTGTATCTTTATGTGTGGTAATTCTGTATTTAGGAATTTGTAAAATCTATACTTGAATTACATCTGAAGACTTGTCAAAACACTCTGCAGCAGAACTCAGTGAAGAACTGTATTCAAAACAATAATAATAATAATAATAATAATAATAATAATAATAATAAATTCTGCAATCCATCTGGGATGTGGGGGGTATTGGTCCTGGTACTCCATGAAAGCGGAGCTGTGAATGTGTACGGATTCAAACACTTTCATTTTGTAGTTTGTAGCGTCCATGTTGAATGAAACAAAAAATAAACATCGCAAGTTGCAAATGTTAAAATTATGTGATTCATATACTGTATAATAGCAGATAAAAAAAATAATATTTGAATATTTAAAAAAACAGCACCTTAGAATACCCCTTTCAGGTTCAGGCTCAAAATGTTTGATGTCCCCTCATATCTATGCAGCCTTTTCCTATAGACTGAAGCAGCAGAGGAAAATCCATGTGAACATGGTGGGAATGCGCAAACACCACATACTATAGATTGTGTCTTGACTGAGAACTGAAAGCCGGGATCAGGAGTTGTGAGGAAGGAGCCCTAACCACTGCACCACCATGCCACCCTGCTTTCAAAGGAGCTACTGTATCTGAAATAAAGTTTAACTGGTTGATTTATGAGTGTTTCTCCAAGGCTATTAGCTGTTAGCAGAATTTCGTTCTTGACTGCTTCAAAAAGGAGGCACACTGCAGTGTTCACTGTATTTCACTTGCACAGAACAGTGTTCTTAATATTTATGCATACTGTGGCTGATTTATTTTAACTGCATAAAAACATCAGCATTGCACGTACATTTAGGACAATAAACACAATTAAAAAGAAATCTTGTAAGACACATGGTCTGAACTATCTAATTATAATCTGGCTGCGCTCCAGCAGCCACGCATTGCTCAGTTTATAATTAACGAGTGATACAATAAGTGAGTTTCATTGCGAGCGTCATCCGCTTGCCCTTTCGTCTTGTACCGACTTCCTACTGTTTCTTTAAATATCATGCCATGTTCATTTCTACCTCCATAAATGCTTTTGGGGACACTAAAATGCACTTTGAACCTCATGAATGTCAGATCTTTTCCATATTTCTTACATCTGTATGCCAGGCATTCAGTTTTTTTGGGTTGCCTAAATAAGTCAAAAATGTGTAAATTTTGTGATCATTCTGGCCTGGTTCACTTAATATATCTGTTATGTGAATCCTCTCATTCCCTACCAGGTGCAGCACAGACAGATGTAAACCAGATGTTGTGATGAAGGGGTGCACAGGGAATGAAGCTAATGAGACTGCAACAAAAGAGTCTGACTGACATCTACAGTAGTTTTTCACTTACATTGTTCAATTATTATAAATGCTAAAGTAGCAATTTCTAAAACATGGCTTGCACTCTTCTAGATGGGCCGCAACTACTGATGCAGTAAAGGAGGAGTGCCTTGAGCCCTGTTACAACTATGTGATTCTTAAAAAGAAAAAATGAAAAAAGAAACAGGGTTTGTTTTCCCAGGATTAGCAGACTACAAAGTGCAGCCCCCACCATCAATCAAAGCCCTTTCATTTTCTTGGAAGAGATAGCACATATCTCCCAAGTCAAACCTTTGACTGAGGTGTTTAAGAAAACAGTAAAAAGTTACCTTGATGACACAGCACCTGTATGGAAAGGTCAGCCTCTTGCTCAGCACCATTGTTTGAGACCCTTGTTTGACAAGGAGGGTTTTGTTCCTGTTATCGGCCAAATGTTAGGCCTCGACTCGCCATTCTTGAGGCCTCACCTGCCCTCTTGCCCTTTTCAGCAGCTGCAGACTTAACTTCACCACACTAACTCAACCATAAAAAGAGGAAAAACATCCGAGACAGAGGTTGGTGGAAGGCACTACAGGTGCCAGTCTAGCGAATTTTTGACTCAGCTGCTTCAGTACAATTTACACGGTATCTCCAAGTGGAAACTGCAGGAATAATATTACTGTGCCAACTGATGAGATGGGCTTGTAGTGTTACTACACTCCAATAGCAATGTCTTATAAGCAGATGGGAATGGCTTTAACCACTTCAACTGAAGACGTAAATGTTAGGAATGACACATCAGCTGAGCCACTGAGGACAATCTGGAATGGACTTTTATATTACATAAAAACAGACATT
Organism: Polypterus senegalus; assembly: GCF_016835505.1. NCBI lineage: Eukaryota > Metazoa > Chordata > Cladistia > Polypteriformes > Polypteridae > Polypterus > Polypterus senegalus. The sequence continues at coordinate 274,042,659 of NC_053154.1, forward strand.
TTTCAACCGTCATGTGTAAAAATACAAAGAAAAATGGCTGATAGTGTCATGGAGCAATGTCCGGGTGGTGTTCTGATGTTCTCTAGATTGTTCACCTCCATTTCGTTAACCCATAGACTTCAATAGTGAAAAGGCAGGCATTTCATTCTTGAAATGACAGGGGTAAGAAATATGGAAGAATTACTCTGATTTAGAGTGTACGGTAGCACAGTGGTACAGTGGTCAACACTATAGCTTTGTGTCTCCTGAGTTTAAATTCTAGCCAATTTAGTATGTGCAATTGTATAAAGATAAGTGCACATTGCTTAAATAGTGGTTTGCACTTGATTGTGCTTAGGGGTGGACTGGCATCTCCTCCAAGGCTGGTATGTGCTTTGCATTCAGTGTTCTCAAAACAGGCACAATTTTGTTAACATCATGTAATGGAATAAGAGGGTTTACAAAATTAATAGAGAGAAATGATGGAAGGACGGCTAAAGCCATCATAAATTATTTTGCTGTTAGTTTGATGCCAGGCATACAATGGTAGATATTGCTACTTTATGGATTTGTGTCCTTCATTTGAATCAAGGCACATGGAGGTTTCATATCATTCCTTTGTTCTGCATGGGTACTCCGGTTTTTCTCCAAAATCCTCAATGATATGTGGATTTGGTTTATTGACAATTCCACTGTGGATGCTTGTGAATGCAGACTTGTGTGTAAACGGGCCCTGTAGTGATCTGGCACATTGGCTGCTCCTTGTATCTAATGTTGTTGAGATAAGAACCATCTTCCAGCAATTGTGAACTGAGCTAAGCCATTTAGGAATGTTATGGTATGTTATTTTGTCACTCCAGAAGCATGACAGTGAGATCTACTATTGATTGTTTTTTGCTCAGTATGTATAATGATTGTATTTATATTAATAACTGTGTCTTGTGGCAGAAACTGGATTCTTATGCAGGGTTGACTTAACACCTTGTGCCCAATGCTGCAGGATAAACAGAAGCTCATTGCAAGCCTAAACTAACATAAGCAACTTTAGGAAATGAACAAATATTCTTAAAAATAAACTACATGGGCTCCCTGAAGAAGCATGTGTTACATTTAAAATCCTTGATGCATGTCTACAGTGTAGTCTGTGGGTTAGCAGATGGATATATGGAGACGCTCATCAGGTCCTAAGCTCCTTGCTCGCCCGCTCAGGCCTGCTGATGAATGGCGACTTGTGTAACCATCTCTGTGTGGCATCAAATATTAGTTCAGATTCTTTTCAATTCTAGCTCCTATCTGGGGGAACGAGCTACTCACCTCCATTTGATATTCAAACTACCTCAGTGTGTTTAAGAAGCATTTGAAGCTTTTGTTTCCTGAATTTCTGTCCAATTGATAATAGCTTTGTTAATTTTATTTAACTTAGGACTTATATAACTAGCTTGTATTTTGTTGTAAGCTCTTCACTATTGGTGATCAATTTTGTAACTCAATTATGTCAATCTATTTTGTCCATCACTTTGGATAATTGCATCTTCTAAGCAAATAAATCTTAATGCAAACTGTCTCACCTTTCTCATTCGCAGGATAATTGACTCACAGTTTTGAACATGGACATCTCTAGGATTCATAGGGACTTCCAGCACTTCTCATGCCTATCCATCCACATCATCATTCTCAGTGAGAGTTTCTGGACTCCTCCAGCTGGTCATTGTTCATTTGCACGAATGACATGGCTTCCTAAAAAGCATCCTGACTGTGCAGGTGTAAAGGTCCGCATTGGAAGTTTGATACTACTGTAAATCATCAGATAGTAGGCAACAACATGATAAATCTAATCAGTTAAACAACTGTTAAATGAAGAAATGCCATTCATTACAAATGGTGTTAGAAAATAGAGATGAAGGTCTATGGAAATAAAGTACACTAAACAAATAAAAAAAATATTGTGAATTCCTTATAAATAAACATTCCCTTATGTTTTTTTAATTTCTAACTAAAGAAGACTGCATATTATTTTGGCAGCCTTAGATTTTTCCTCATTGTTTCTTTTTTCTATTCTCTTTTTTGTTTGTGATTAAGGTTCTCTACAATAGGATTTGTTTTGGTAACACCTTAGTTTAGGTAATGCATCTATTACTCATTGACCGTTATGTAATAAAGCCTTAACAAAGGCTTATTTGGGTCTTCATAACACTTACAAAAAATCAGTAAAGTGTTTAGTCTTCTCTGCAATGTGACAGACTAACAAAACTTCATTTTGGAGTGGTCTGAGGTGACTTATGGATCCTTCACATTGACAAGAAATTTTACCACCATGTCGATATGCCACACTACACAGGAATTAATAACCCATCCTCTGACATTTTAAAAGTGTTATAAAGACCAAAAGAAGCCTTTTTTAAGGTCTTGTTACATAACGCTAAATGAGTAACAGTAGCTAAACTGAAGTGTTCCCCTTTTTTTCTCTCTCTCTCTATTATAAAAGAAAATCTTGAGAAGAGACTATTGTCAAAAGATTTTGTCAAGTCCTTCAAGACAAGACTTTTGCCATGAGATTTTTTCAAGTCACACCCTCCTCTCAACCTCAATTTTCAACCAAGCCCATGGTCCTCTCACCTCTGATTCGTGTGAATGCTTTTGTCAGACACAGTTCCTGTGCTCTCAGAGATTTTTACGTTTTCCTCACTTTAAGTTCCCAATAAAAGAAGAATTATTATGTCCAAATATTATTGAAGAATTTCATCACAAAGGGTTATAAACAGAAGAAATCAGTACACGGGAAGTCCTAGCACCAAGAAATGATGAAGTCAAAGGAATTAACATGAAAATTGTCGATCGGTTACACAGCAAATTAGTTAAATGCGTATCAATAGACTATGCTGAAAAAGTTGGTGGGGATGTTGCAGAAGATGAAAACATCAACTTAGAATATCCCGTAGAATATCTACAACTGTTAATACCGTCCGGACTTCAACCGGTCGAATTACTGTTGAAAGAAGGATGTATCGTAATTTTGTTGCATAATTTATGTCTGAGTGATGGGCTATGCAATAGGACAAAATTAGTTGTATTCAAAATTGGTCGAACAATTTTGACATATAAATTTTAACAGGCAACAAGAAAGGTAATGTAGTTTATCTTATGCAGATAACAGACACCAAAGGAGATCTTGATATGCTATTCATATTGAAACGTTTACAGTTTCCCATTAGAATAGCTTTTGCTATGACAATTTACAAATCACAGGGACAAACATTCAAAAAAATCGGTTTATTTATTAGAGAGAAAGAAACGATAATCACTCACGGGCAGTTATACGTTTTGGTTGTCACGATGTAAGTCCAAACCTGGAATCAAAATTCAATGCGATATTGATGAAAAGTTAATTCAAAAAATAGTTTTTACTGAAGTTTTACAGTAAAAGTGTAAGTTTAAAAAGTATTTGCATGTTAATTTCAAAGCCAAACAGAACAAAAACATATAATGCAACGAATACCTCTAACGCAACATGAAACATAATTTTCTTTCAATTTATTATGTTTTACTATTTTTTACTACGGTTAATTACTCGTTGTAAGGTAAAATAGTTCTATTATGCATATGTAACAATTACCATGAAAATAGCAATCTGTTTAAATTGTACATCCACTTCCCAATACGCGAGCAGCAAATACGCGAAGTTAGCAGGGGGCAGAGCCCCCTAGTTTTAATAAAAGCAACCTACAAGCCTCAGTTTTTGGAGCTTACTCTCAAAGACTACAGTAATGTCTCCAGGACATCTTTCACATTAAGCTGGCAACATATTACATGATTTCTACTTGTAGGGCACGTCAACCTTAACAACTGCACTTGCTGGATCTTGTTGCTTTCAGGACAATGAATTACACATTACTCTGGACAGACTTTTCAGCACTGTTTCAAATTTCCACAGTATCATGCGCTAATAACGTGCTGCCTAACGACAATGGTACCTTACAAAGGCTTTCTAGGTATGGCAAGTTCAGCTGCAGTCTTGGCCCTTTTAAATTCTGTTTTGATTTAACAAACACTAGACATCAGACAGAAAGCCCCTCTCTTTTCTCCATAACACCTGCATTCCTTTATTCTCCTGGACCAAATGGTATGCATCATTGTACTTTCAAGTAAGCTCTCTCTCTTACTCACACACACACAAGCATGTCCCTACAACCCAGCAGAGTGTTCCACCTGACTCACTGGGGATGATAAACCATCCAACTTGCAGTTATGGGAATACAGCTCAAAGGCTTAAGTTATGTAAATGAAAGCTACAACTAAAAATCGATGGAAAAGCTATGCAGTGTTATGGGGGCTTTAGGTGACTTTCCCAAGAGCCATCTCTGTTTATATATGCAAACACGAGTTTATGGGGGTTGCCTGTTTTCTGTGTTTCACCATCAAAATGGCTGTGCATGATAATGTGTGTACGTAGCCCTCATAAGGTATTCTACCCATTCAGCTACAATGATGTGACTTCATTATCAGGTTTTCCCTGACTTTAGTACATTTTTCTCATTGTACTAGGAAGTCACTCCTGGTACAACACTTTTTGGTGCCATTTGCAGTCTGTATCTGATTATGAATAATACTCTTCAGCAGTGTTCTGGTGTGTTGTGTGTTACTGCTTATGGAATAGTGCAGTTTAATTGTCTACTATATATGGGGGTTTTGGTATTTAGGATTATTGGAATTGTTGGTTATGACTACAATGTACTGTATTATTTGATCACAATTCCTTTCCTGTTCATTTTCTGATTCTTAAGCACCTCTTCCTACAGTAGCTGCCTCTAGCCAAACAAGCATATAAATCATTTGGTTGTTTTGTATTCAGGTGTCCTTAGCATACTCATCCTCCTAAGATAGGCTATCACAAATCCTCTGTTAAGTGGCCTGTGTCTATTTTCGTACTGATGATGTCTTGCAAAGGTGTCCATATAAAAAGAATGGGCTCCGCTATAGGCAAATGAGAGCTATACAACTGGTGCACAATTGGATCTAGCTTTTCAGAAGTATTTTGACATCAAGAGTACTAGTTTCACAGCTGCAGTCTAATGTGAAGCATTTTAGTTCATAAAAATACAGGGGAATAGGGATGAGGATTAAAAAGTAAATCATGTAAATTCTCTGTTCTTTTTAGATATTTAACCTCAGTTATTTGAGCTACATTGTGTATTTGGTGTATTTGAATCATTATTATACTTACTAATCATGCATGACAAATACAATCTAGCACACAATCATTGGTTGGGTACATGTGCAGCACAGCATGTAATCTGGTAAACAGAAATTTATAAGAAAGAGTAATGGAATGATCTACAAAGCTCAGTATAGTAGTGCTGATAACAAATCTTTGTCCAATGACCAGAAACAGCTTAAGTAGCTACAAGAACTTTCATTGTCTCTTATTAGTTATAATTTTGAAGTATGATAGTAATTTCAGATAAGGAAAATAGACGTTCTGAGTTAAGAGATACATTTATGTGGTAAAGTAGCAATACTTACTTAATGGTGACGTGTTGCATGATGATTAGAACATACAAATTAGAGTTTCGTACTGCATTCTCTACGTGTGACAATATTAACTCTTTGAACCTATGTATTGAAGAAAACTAAGAAGAAGGGTGTTTACGATGGAACCCAAGAAGCACTTCTTCACACAAATGGTCTTGGGGGTCTGGTACAAAGTACTGAGGCATGAAATTGAAACAACAAACTTAACAGTTTTCAAAATTACACCAAGAATTTATTTGGACAACTTAATTATTACCTAAGCAAACTGTCTTCATGGACTAAGTGACTTCCACTTGCATGCAATAATTACCTTCTTATATTGGGAAGAAGAGTAACTTCTCTTCATTTGACAGAAATAGATTTTTTTATCTTATAAATATTTTTTCTAGTTGTTTCTTATTTTAGAAACACTTTTTTATAATTGAAAACCATAATAGTATGCGAGGAGGATCCAAAAATTCCCAGAATCTGTCAACAGCACATGAGTAGGGTAAAGTTCTTGAATGTGCCACTAGGTATCGTAATTCCTACAGTTTTGCTAATCTGTTTGCCAAGTTGCAATGTGTTGAACTGATCAATATGTGTATTTCTGACATTAATCCTACAATTGTGTGTATGAATTCGGCAATTTTTTTCTACAAGCTGGTGTGGCCTTCAGGGGGCGCACAGCTCCCCAAACCTGACACAAACAGACACAGGACACAAGTTCAGCTCACACATTTTTACATTTTTTTTTCTCATAGGAAACGCTTTCCCTCCTTTCCCACCTGCTCAGCATAGTTCACAAACACAATAGGCGCACTACAATACAATTCTTCTCCTTCCTTCCGCCTCCACTCCTCCCTGCAAGCATCATCTCCCTTCCTCCCAACTCTGGCTCCTGAATGGAGTGAGGTGGCTCCTTTTATAGAACACTTGAAAGTGCTCCAGGAGTCCTGTAATCTCCTTCCGACAGCACTTCCAGATTTGGTGGAAGTGCTGCAATAAAGGGCTCAGCAGTTCCTGCAGCACCCCCTGGCGGCACCCATGGAATGCATGGAACTCCAACTCCCATGTTGCCCTCCAGGGAGATAATACCCTGTGCAGGTCCTCTCCCCAAGTCCATCCATTAGGTAGGCATTCTGGCCAAGTAAGAGCCCTCGCCATCCGCCACATAGGTCATATTGAACATTAAGACAGCGTGGTATTTTTCAGCACTAACGGACTTGCTAGAAAAGAGTTTCCATGTGAACAGACTATTAATAAGAAATAATATACTGAACTGTCAAGGTGTCTGCTGGAAACCATCAGGAAAATATGTCTGGGAATGTGGAGTATGTAAAACTGCTTTTTGCACCATGACAGCACACCAGCACACATTGCTAAAACACGATAGCGCCCCTGCACATTTTGAGGTGCCTATAGGAAATGCAAGAACATCAATCCACCCACTTTTCCTATAAGGATTTATAGCTAATTGTTAAGGTTCATTTAAAGCTGACATACATTTTGGCTGTGACTAATTTCTTCCATATACTGTGTATTGAATGTGTGCAGGTGTTAACTGCTCAAGTATGGCTTAAAACAAATTGAGTCATCAAAAACCAATGACACATTTGGAACACTGTAACTACAAATACATGACATGAAAATGCAGACGGCAAGAGATCTCATTTCACTTCAACAGATCTCACATCATCAAACACTGAAAAGCTCCAAGCCAGTTTCACAAACTGAACATTTGTGTTCAGTCAAAACATTCAGTAAATTACCAAGGACGCCAGAAAGAAAATATTCTGATGGCTCTATTATTATAAGTCCAGATTCATTAGCAGAACCATGGCGCAGGACAAAATTCTTGATTGGACAAACATATTTGGATGTCATACACTGAATGACTCGGCTTTGAACAAAGTACATGCCATCCAGAAAACACAAATCAGCAAAATAATTAGACCTAATTATTGGAAAGAAATTCAAGCAGTCATAGAAATTAACATTTCACTATTGTAGAAGAGACATTACGAACCCTTATTAAGACAAGCTGATCGTTTGAAAATGGAGACAATTATAAGCCTTTTTGGCTGACCGTAAACAATTTATATTATCCCGTGGCTTTGACAGCTCCTAGTGGAGTTTAACAATGTGCCCAGTCATGGAGACCCTAGCTTCAAGTAATCAAGTATTAGAATCCCTCCTTGCACTTCGCTCTTTTGTTTTCTTACCTCTTCATCTCAGCTTTGCCCTCTGGTTTTATTTTGATTTTCATTCATTCCTTGCTCTTTTTATACCCATCTTTATCACCACCCACAGTGTTCTGTATTTTCCTTATTTATTTTAAAAATACCACATCTGACTCATGCTCTCCTACCTCCTCTAAAAGATTCAGTATCTCAGCCAATCTATTATAAACATATGAATACAGTGCATGTTGTCAATTTTTCTTAGCCCCATGTAAATGTGCTTGTAGGCATAGACAGGGCCTAAAGGTGACTTAAAGAAGTTTATTACCACAGACTTAATGGATAATAGTATTTATGTTCACTGTTCTCACTACACTTACCCAAAATGTTTACAAATCTGTTTGATGTATCTTTAGGTCAGACTAGAAAAGGTTCTGCCCTCTGGTGACCCTAAAATAGCTTTAACAGATTGGAATAAAATGGATGAATAGATGATTGTGACTGAGGGGTGACTGTTCATGCTCCTTTTTTATAAGTATTTCAGAGAGTGCAAGCTTTAGATACATTTACATAAAAGAAATCCGTGGAAGTTCAAGTTGTTCCCTGTGAACTTTGAAAATGTCAGTATCTGTGTAGAACTACCTCCACTTTAGACTATTGTTAGAGCTTTGTCTGAGAGGAGACTACCCAGGCCCCTACAGATTTTAAGAAAAAATATGTGCATCATTTGGATGGTCCAGTCCCCCTTTAATGCTTAATGCTACTGGGTACTGAAATCCTGCGTTGAAATCTTGGTTCATTCCCTGTCTGTGTGTAGAATATACAGTATAAATTCTTCACACATCTGAGTAAGTTTTCTTTTGAGTACTCTCATTTTCTACTCAGATATCTATAGATGTGCAAGTTAAGTTTGCTTCTTCTACTTCGTCTTCTTTCGGCTGCTCCAAATAGGGGTTGCCATAGTGTTGTTCTGTTACACCCATCACCTGCATGTCCTCTCTCACCACGTCCATACATGTCTCCCCCCTCTTCTTCTCCTTCTTCTTCTTTGGCCAACAGTAGCCCAATTTCCACCAGCACCCTGTTGGCTAACTGTAATCAGAATAATAAGTTTAATGTCACTGTGCTCTGTACAAAACTTATTTTATAAATCCATTCACATGTACAGGCCAGATTTAGCACACAGGGGCTCTCAGCATTTAGAATTATCAGGCAAGCATTTGAAGAGAGAAAGGTACAACTACAAAAATGGGTATTGTACTATTTCTGTGTGTTAGAGTTGAAATTAAATCCACTCCTTCCCTTGTCTGGAACCTAAGTAAGGGCCTGCACGTTGAGAAACCAGTATAAAAGACTTGGACAGCAGCCAAAAGCCTCAAAGCCAACGGACGGATGGGTGATATCGTCATCCGTCCTGAAAACCCTACCAGCACATTGACGAAAAATGGTAGACTGTATACATCAAGATCCCGCCTTGATAAAGTCTTGTCATGGCTTCCCGTCTTTAATGCCACATAAATCATCATTAAAAAAAGCTAAGTTATTTTCTCTTATGTGATTTCTTACTGATATATCACTATGGGAGGGATATCGCCTTTTAATATCATATCTATATAATTTCGGCTACTTAAAACGCCACAATTACAAAAGAACTTATTCCAACTAGGGAGCTAGTGACCCCTAGAGGAAACACTAACAGTACTGTTGACGGTCATTGTTAACCCAGGGCTCGACAGATCCGGTATGGAAATTTGTATTGTTGTACGCATATTGACTTGGCAAAATTTTACACCGGATGCCCTTCCTGATGTATCCCTCCCCATTTATTCGGGTTTGGGACCAGCACAAAGAAACACACTGGTTTGTGTATCCCCTGTGGCTGGGTTTGCAAGTTAAGTTTACTGGCAGCAGCAAATGCGATCAAATTAGACGTGTGCAGGGATATACCTTACAATGGACTGCTGACATGTTCAGGGTTGGTTCCAGGCTTGTATCTCAACTGCAACTGAGTAGGCAGGTTAAAAAATGAATGGATAAACAAATATCCATGGCCTGTACTCAGTAAAGAATGCAAAACAAAAATAAACTAAATGAAACTGAAAAATGAATATTTTTTTTTATATACAGTTCCAGCATTTCAACCAGTAAAGCAAAAAATGAGATTAATAAATGAATTGCTGCTATGCTGATTTGTTGTATGCCTGGCATAACAGAACAGAATGTGCTTTTTCTTTATTTGTTTATTGATTTGCAATCTATTGCATTTGCAGTAGGGGAAAAATATAGCTGACCTCATTTAAGAGAAGTTGCAAATAATGATGAGTGCCTAATTGCAAGATTAAAAAGGTTTATTTGACGGAACATTAACTTTGGCAAGGGAGAGGAGTAACATGTGGTGAAAGTGTGGGCTTGAGGCAGAAACAGGAAACAACTAGTAGACATTTTAGAACTTTCACAGTACACTTCAAAGCTCTACTGCCAAAGTGTGAATTGTATATCATAAGAGATATTTAAGTGACTCAAGACAGCTTGGTGTTGAATGATATATCTCTGTTTTAATTCTCTCTTAATGTTTGTTTTTAATATTTTGCTTTTAGTCCTGCTTGTTGTAACTGTACAGCGCTACGGTCAGTTGTAATGCTGTGTTTTTAAGCGCTCAACAAATAAATATGGTATGGTATGGTATGGATATAAAAGTCAGAATGCAGTATTAAATGAAGTTTGTAGGTTTGTAAAGTAAAGCTCACCTACGTTGCTCTCACCTTATGAAGACACAAAATACTACTAATAATTGGAGCTTTTATTCTTATATCACAGTTAACAGGATAGTGCATTTAGAAAAAGAGAAATGTGTAAAATACCAATGACACATTTATGAGTCATATATTCAAGTCAGACATGAATGAGAAACAATGCAGGTCAGATAAAGATGGTGACGGTTTTAATTTTCCTAAGGGGCATTGGGATTGCAATCAGTTTCAATTACAGAATATAGAAGAGAGCACTGGAAAATCAAAGAATGTAATTACGCTTCGAGAAAATAAAATAAGTTAAATGCATATCATAATACATAAGGCTAGTCAAGAATTACATGTGCTCTTCACTGCCCAAAGAACTAAATTCATTACCATTCACTTATCACCCTAGTAGTTCCACAGATGATGCTATCACCTTGATCCTACATACAGTGCTGGCACCCCTGGACAATAAGAGAGGTAATCATGTGGAAATGCTATTTATAGACTATAGTTCAGCATTTAACATAATAAACTCCTCTAAGTTCATCACCAAGCTCAGGTACCTGCATCTGAACACTTCACAGCTGGGTTTTTAATTTCTTGACAGGCAGACCCTTGGTGGTTTATGTGGGCAGCCACACTTTATCGTTTATCACTCTCAACACATACACTCCACAGGGCTGCATTCTGAGTCCTCTGATGTACTCCGTTAAGACATATGACTACATGGCTGTGCACAGCTCCAACGACATTGACAAGTTTGCTGATGATACAGTTGTGGTGGGCCTGATCTCTAACAACAATGAGCAATATTGCCTGGATGAAGTGAAGAATCTGTCACACTGGTGTTGACAAGACAAAACATTTAATTGTGCACTTTGGGAGAAAAAAGCAGAGGCACTACCATTGCTTCAAAGTTAATATCACTTAGTTGGGGGGTGGACTCTTTTATATACCTAGGTGTCTAAACTACTGATGACCTGACCTGACCTCACCTGGTCCAAGTACATCAGCACCCTGATGAAGAAGGTACAACAACAGCTTTTAATTCCTCAGACATCTAAGTTATTTCATGCTGCCTCCCAATTACTAAAGGACTTTTACATATCCACACTCAAAAGTATTCTAAAAAGTATCCTTGCATTATTGAAAGTATTCTGACAGAAAGTATTACCTCCTTGTTTAGGAACAGCAAGCAGCAGGGCCACAACACTATGCAGAGAGTGGTGCTGAATACTTAACACATCAGTTAGTGTGCAGTCCCTAACCTCCAGGCAATGCTGGACCAGGGCAAAGAAAATTATTAGTGATACCAGCCAACCCAGTAATGGCTTCTTCTCTGTTCTGCAGTCGGGGAATGCTACAGCAGGCCGAAGACCAGATACTGAGGAGGAGCTTCTGTCCACAGTACGGCAACATCCTAAACAAGCACAGTGCTTAGAGCTACATTATGTCCTACTGTAAATTCTCTTTTTTTAAGTTTTTAAAGTTATTATTTAGTTATTTATTTACCATATATTTTAGAATTCCAATATTATGCATAGTAACTGCTATTTTACAATGATTTTTTTAATATACATATTGTGAGACTTGCCCAGACAGCAACAGTCAGAAACCACATCTTTATAAAGTTCACACGTTTATTTTCCATCAAATATCACAGGAATAAAGTCCCAACCAACACCACACAATGCACACCACAATAATCACCTCAATAATCTCTTCAATAACTCTTTAGCCGCCAATCTCCTCCTGGGAGCTTCGTCCTGCTCCCACTCCCGACTCTAGCTCTTTGAGTGTAAGGAGGTGGTGCCTTTTATTCCCGCCCGGATGTGCTCCAGGTAGCTGGTGACAATCTTTCGGCAGCACTTCCTGGTGTGGTGGAAGTGCTGCCCTTTGCCCTGGAAGCACTCCGGGCGTCCAGGTTCCTCCACCATCTTGCCAAGTGAGGCAGAAATAACGTTCTCCCGGTCTGTTGAAGTTTAACGAGCCCCCTGGCGTTGGCCACGGGTCCCAACGGGTTCAAATCTTTTTGTCCCTTTCCCGTGGTCCTCTTTTTATCCAGGGCAGTTGCCACCTCGTGACCCGGAAGCTTTTTAGAGATAGATAGATAGATAGATAGATAGATAGATAGATAGATACCTGTACTTTATTAATCCCAAGGGGAAATTCACATATCCAGCAGCAGTATACTGATACAAAAACAATATTAAATTAAAGAGTAATAAAAATACATGTAAAAACAGACAATAACTTTGAATAATGTTAGCATTTACTTCCCCAGGTGGAAATTAATTTATGCAACCTTCCGGTCCTTTTAGGCGTCCCGGCGGGGTAAGAACCCCAGCCGTCTGTGACAATATATACTATAATATCAAAATATTTTTTTAAGTTGCATTTTACTGTTTATTGACTTTTATGTTCTTCTTTTCATGCATAGTCTTGGAGTTCAGCAACTAAATCATTTCACTACATATTGTACTGTACTGTATATATAACTGTATGTGACAAATTAAATAAAATTTCATTTGATCTGATTTGAAGAAACAGAATGACTGAATGGTGTAAGTATCTTGCATTTTTGGGAAGAATGTGGAACAATTCTTTTCCCTATATTAAAAGATCATTTTATTGAAGTAATTTTTATTAATTTTATTCATGTACTATTGATATACTTCTACATATATTTTTGTATATTAAACATAAATAAGATTTAAATTAAAAAAAGGGATACTGTTGGGCCTTGAGCCATCTTGCTACTGATTTGTAGTCACTATTAATATCATCTGTGCTATTCTGCAGCTACCACAGACCAGTACTATGGTTGCCCCTTCTGACTGTTAAATACAAAACCTTATTGTGGTTTTCTCCCATTTTTTCATGATTAAATTAACTTGTTGGTGAGGTTTCACTTTTCTAAGCCTCAGAGCTATTAGATTGATTCAACAGAGAACACCATTGGGTTGTCTGAAAATTGCCAGGAATTTCTTGCCAGTCAATCAATGAATCAATCATGGAAATGTAGCTTTAGATATAGAGATTTCAGTAGGTTATTATTAAGGTAAAATTGTAAACTGTGGTTTTTATTTGTTTGTCTTTTTTAACATGAGGTCAAAATGACATTCAGTTTCATCCCTTCATTCAATGACTAACACTTTGTTACCACTCTTTTAAACATCAGAAAATTGTAATACTAGCACATTAGAAAGGTTAAGACGAGAACAGGCCATTCAGCCCAACAAAGCTCACCAGTCCCACCCACTTGATTATTCCAAGATAACATCAAGTGGAGTTTTGAAGGTCCCTAAAATCATACTGTCTACCACACTATTTAGTAACTTATTCTATGAGTCTGTGGTTCTATGTGTGAAGAAAAACTTCCTAATGTTTTGTGTGAAATTTACCCTTAACAAGTTTCTGACTGTGTCCTTGTGTTCTTGATGAACTCATTTTAAAGTAACAGTCTGAATCCACTGTACTTCATAATTTTGAAAACTTCAGTCATGTCACCTCTTAATCTCCTTTTACTTAAACTGAAAAAGCTCAGCTCTTTTAATCTTTCCTAATGACAGGAGACAGCTTACTAATTATGTGTCACCCTAAAACTCCCTGGTTCAGCTAAAAAGCCCCAAAGGCTATAACATGTCAAAACAATAGGTAGCATTTAGTCAATTCGCCCATTCTTTTTCTGGATTTACTTTCCCATTACAGAGTCACTGGACATGAAAACCTATCCTTGAAGTGTCAGGTGTAAAGCAGAACCTCTTGAGAATAATGCCTTTTCATTAGAGTCCTCTCATTCACACACACCTACATTGCCAGCAGAGCAGTTTAGAGTTGCTAGTTAGGTCAATGCACAAGTCTTTAGCGCAGCGGTCTCAAACCACAAAAAAATCAAACTGTACAATATCAGAAATTCATGACAAGCAGAACAAGAGTACTAACAAGCCATAGAACTAAACAACTTGCTTCATTAACAACATCTGGCTTACAGTGCCTATAAAAGTGTTCTTTCCCTTAAACGTTTTCACATTTTATCATTTATTTTGCACTTTATATTTGTAATTAATTTTGATCACTTTGCAGTCATCCGTATTCAGTTTGACATTAAAGATTATAGGGATTGTTCCTTCCTTGCACTCTGTGGCTGTTAGGACAGACTCCAGCATCTCTGCAACCCTCCTCAGAAGGCAGGTTTGGAAAATGGGCATATGTATGGAGACTTTTCCCCTTAATCTGTGTAAAAAAAAGCCAAATTAAATCCCCTGTGATTCAATATCATATGGCAGGGAAAGGGGGTCAACACTTTTAATAGGCACTCTAAATGACAGAGAATGGTTGGAGAAAAAACCTGCAACCACCAAAGCCATTCAGGACCGAAACTGGAGATTTCTGCCTTAGTTTATTAAAGGAAATTAGGAAAATGTGCAAATTCCATGCTGACAAAGAAAAAGCCTGGAATCTAACTTTGTCCCAGCATCATCAGACACAAGAGGGAACAAAGCCTGGACCCAACTTCTTGATTACACTCATTCACAGCAGGCTTCTTTAGAGTCACCACATAATAATCTGACTTACAGATCTTTGGGAATATGGGGTGGGATCTGAGTCCCTAGAGATAAAACCTTTGCCCAATACAATAGACGTCTTAATAAAATAAAGATTAAGTGCCTCATTTTTCATTGGTCAGTTTAAATATAATAAAGATCATGCTCTCCATATTGTTGAGAACAGGGCCATCACTCTTAGTCATCTGTCATACAATGTGGTCTGCTAGAATAAAGTCAGAACCACCAGATGACCAAAGGTCTGTGTGAAACATGTGTTGAAGCTCCAGTGACCTCTGTTCTCCACTAGTTTAGCAGTAGAGTGTTGTACCGTGTTAGTCATAGATTGATACAGGAGAAAGTAGGTTGAAATGACACCTTTTATTGGCTAACTAAATGGATTACAAATGCAAGCTTTCGAGGCAGCTAAGGCCCCTTCATCAGGCATTTGTAATCTATTTAGTAGCCACTAGTTTAGGAAAGAGCTAATGGCCACTCACATCACCTCTGTTCACATTATTAAAACAGTAGTTTTATCATGCAGCCCATTGTCTACACTGCAAATCCTCAATAGTGTCTTTACTCTCTCTAAAATATTCTAATGATAAAGTCATTTCTGAACAATCTAACACAGCACATCTAAGCTTCTTCACAGGGAAATGTTTAATGTTTTTCTCCTAACACAGAACTTGAAAAAATCTGAATCATGAATCAATCCTAAAGAAAAGGCCAATTATATAACTTGAAAAACTGTACATACTGTACATACTTTGTACTGCCAGTTATTTAACAGTGGGTAGTAAATCCAATTCCATGGTAAAAAATGTCTTTGGCAAGGCAGACAGATTCATTTATAGGACTTCTATTCCACTACGACAGCCTGTCATCTGCTTATAGCTTTGGACAAATGAATTAACTTCATTCAGTAGATATAGCTGCTAAATAACTAAACCTAGTAAAAAAAAATAATAAAGAAAAATAAAAAGGTCCGTGACTGTGTTTATGTGTGCAGCACGTGGCCCAGTTTTCAAATGCTTGCCAGAGTAGACTGATCAATGGGCAGGATAAGACCCCAATAAGAGATTCTCTCAATTACAACCTCTCTAGCAGCATGTCTGAAAGAGTGTACAAGGTAAAGGAAAACGCTTCGGTGAAGTGTATTGAAGATCCATCTATCAATTATTAAATCATTCCAATCCAGTTGAAGATTTTGGAGAGCCTATTCAGATAGCTTCACTCACTGTGTTTACGGTGACAAGTCCATTTCAGAGCCCACTTACTCATGTTACAATCATTTTAGAGTCATCAGTTATCTTAAGTTGCATTCCTTTGGTGGTTGGGAGAAAAAACAGAGAAAAAATAGAGTAAGAACATGCAAACTCCTCATAGACAGTAACCAAGCTGGGATGCAAAACCAGGACTCTAGGGCTGTGAGCAATAAACAGACTGCTGTGGTGCCTGCACTATTTTCTATAGACAGTAGAGTGCTGCATGGTGTGCCATTAAAGAAACATTGAGACTCCAAGATGCCTAGCAGCATGCCTGGATTTTAGCAATGGCAAACTTGTTTCTTGAATTTAGTAAAAAATTGCCATGTGGCTGGCTTAGGCTTTTCCTGAGTGATCTATGATGCTTAGCATGACACATATTGAGAACTCCTAGGGGGTTCTGGGATAGATTGGCATAACAATGGTCGCTGTGATTACAAAAACAACAAAAATGACGTTGCAGCAATACAGTGCAGGTTTTTTTTTTACTTTTCATTGCAACGTAAAATGAAAAAAAAAAACATTTTTTTTTTTAGATTCCTTAAAGTTCACAGTTTGGATGAATACTTAATTGTAAATTGTGGCCACCAGGGGGTGCTCCAGCTTTCCAACCACCTTACAAAAACAGGCTCTGGACACAAGTGCAGCAACCAAAGGCTTTTATTGTGGGAAACTCCCTGGCAAGTGTTTCCCACCACAATCACAGTACAAGCACACACTATAAATCACACTCTCTGTATCTGTACCACTCTGCCTTTCAACTTTCACTTGCCTTTCCTTCTCTTTCAATAACTTCCTTCTCCGCTCCTCCTAGGAAGCTTTGCCCCACTTCCTCCTGACTTTGGTCCTTCGAGTAATGGCAGGCAGCTCCTTTTATGTGAAACCTGGGACTACTTCTGTTGTCCCATAATCGTGGGCCGGGAATGCTTCTGGGTTAGGATGGAACCCTACAAGATAGGGTAAATTAGTCCCCACAGCACCCTCTGGTGGCATCCAGATGTGTGTAAACAATGTGGTCATTGTTCCAGAGGTATGGTGGTGCACTGTTCAGCACAGCTCTCTCACAGCTCAAGTCACATTTTTGGCCACAATAATTGGTCCTGCATAGTTGGCAGATGCTTCCCTAGATGGTTTACTTTTGTAGAACCTGCAGATCTTTCCAAATGTAGACGTTGCTATCAGGCTTAATCTGACATTGCTTGTCACAATTGCAAGTGGTGAGTCGTCTTTCTCCAAGGTTAGGCTACTGAAGAAAAGGCTCATATCCACAATGGACAGGAAGGACTGAATCATTTGACTCTGATGACAATTACGAGTGATCTGGTCTTTTAGGAATTTGATTGAGGACTTTGGTACAAAGAAATCTAGAAAAGTACAATTTTGAAAAGCAAGCATTTTGTCGTTGCTAATACAGTATACAGAATGGCTTATGCTGTATTTGATATCCATGCTTTTGCAGGCATTTGCAATAGGGCTGTATAGGTGGCTTTTTAAATGTTGGTTTGTGATGGTTAAAGTCATCTGTGCAGCAATGGCTAATTAAAGATTAAGGCTTTGATACAGCATACTTTGTCACTCATTATTTCAGAGAGTAAGCCCCTATTTTTCTGTTCTTCAGATTCAGTAGCAGTCATTAATCTGTGTGGCTCTGAGACCTTGAAGTTGATGTGCCTAGCACTAATAACATTTTGTGTAGGTAGGACCCCAGAAATGTCACCAGCCCAGCAGCACCCACCCTCCTTAATCTAGCCCTGCCTAGCAGGAAGCTCATAGATAAAGCCACAACTGCCTTAACAAGGTCTCTGGAACAAGAATGAGCTACGTGTTTCCCCATTGTGGCATTCGAAATTTAATGGCCAACAGTGAGGTCAATGCCAGAATAAATTTAGGAGTGGGGCAGTGTTTTTTCACAGGTTGAGCCAGATGCGTGATTACAATGCAAAACACGAAGTATTTTTGATTAACCAGAAAGTGTATGCAACAGACTAGAGTAAGCAGATCTTAATCCTACAGAATTCAATGTGCAAATTCAAACTCTTACTCACCAAGCTCAGACGCAAGCAGAGGCTGAATCGGTCAGGCCTGTGTAAACTGGAACCGATAATCACTTGCTCAAGCATTCAGAAAATCCCAACACACAGCACTAGATATTCGTATACTGTTCAATGTGACAGAACATACCATACCACTTTCTAAGCCAGCTTAATCTTGAGCAGGGTCATGGGGGGCTTTACCCTATCCCAGCAATCATTAGGCACAAGGCAGGAACAATCCTGTAGATATGGTGCCAATCCATCATAGAGCGAACTTACTTACTCAAGCACCCTCACTAGGAATAATTTAGTGTTGCCAATCCAGCAAACTTGGATGTATTTGGACTGTGGGGGGAAACCCAGACAGACATGGGGAGAACAAGCAAACTTCACACAAGGAGGGCCCAGAAAGCAAACTGTTACTGCAAGGCAGCAGCACTGCCACTGTGTCACCACGCCACCCTGCAACAGAACCCCATAAAATAAACCAAATTTAAATAAATGCACACATTAAAAATGTAGAATGAGTCTTGTATAGCTTTGCTTACAACTGCATGTAGCTAACAAGGCTATTAACATAATGCAGTTAATGCACTGTCAGCTTAATACTCACTCTAGAGCAGGGGTCCACAATTCCGGCCCTGGAGGGCCCCAGTGGCTGCAGGTTTTCATTCTAACCCTTTTCTTAATCAGTGATCTGTTTTTGCTGCTAATTAATTTCTATTGAATTAATTTTAATTGACTTGTTTTTTTTAAGATTTATTCTCCTGAATTTCTTTATTGTTCCACTGAATTGCTTCATTTCTTACCTTAAATTGCTCCCAAACAGAAATGAAATGTGAAGTGAGTGAACCAACAGAAGACCAACTAAGTCAGGGCCTCAAAATCCAACCAATTTCAATCCCACCAGTTTTTTAATTAGGCGCTGATTCTTGTTGTTAATTAAACTCGTTCTTTAATTCTGTGGCTTGTTCCTGCTCTCATTGTGCAATAGCATAATTTCTGAAATTGTTGATTTTCTTTTTTCTAAGCATGCTGTTCAAATGTTTTGTGGAACTTCACGTTTCTTTATTTTCAGATATTGTATGGTCGACACAGTTTACTGGTTTTAGTTCACCTTGTATCTCATTATTCTTTGACTGAAAATTAAGGAAAATAAACAATTAAGTGGTCTGAAACCTCAAGAGTAAGTCAAATAAAATTAATTCAAAAGACATTAATTAGGAGCAAAAATAGGTCACTAATTAAGAAAAGGGATGGAAGGAAAACCTGTAGCCACTAGGGCCCTCCAGCCCCTGCTCTAGACAAAGTAAATATATACTAAGGCAAATTTAAAAGACGCAAATACAAAGGCAGATGTTAAGCCAATGAACAAAACGTTAGCAGAGTTCCAAACAATGAGTCTCAGAACTGAATGTCAGCAAGAGCCATGTGATCCAAATGTCAGTAAAATGCTGTTCAGGAAAACTGACACATTTAACATTTTTTCACCAAATAGTACTTTTTATTCAGGTTGTTTTTATTATAAAAAACAATTTATATAATTATTATAAAAAAATATTCATGTTATGACCTGAAATGTGTATACATATTCAAAAATAGGCTTAAGATTTTGTGTTGGTGCGCAAACTTGTTTGGATGGCCAGCTTGCAGGGTTCTAGCCCCCCTAGGTGGCACACATTTCTTGTGGAGAAAAATCACAAAACGTTTAAAAGATCACAGGCCAAACAGGGTTGGCCACTAAATCATAGCTGCAGCCAGGTGGTTTGGAAGAGTCTTTGTCATTTTTAGGAGCAACCTCACCCAGGACATGGATGATATAGTCTTGGTGTGGGTAGCAAAGGCCTATTGTAAAGTAGGTTTAAAAAAAAGACTTGTTTAAAAATTAAAATGCTGAGGAAGATGGTGTTGTCCATATGACATTCCCACTTCCAAGATGGCCAGAGCTGTTAAAACTTCGGTGAAAGAGTGGATCACTGGGTGGCGCATCTAAGGCTAAATCTATACCAAGGCTGGCCCAAGGTCTAAGTGTCAGACTCATTAAATGTAAAGTGTGCAACTGGAGAACTGGGAAAACACATGCCACCAAGAGGATACTTTAGTGGACCTCCGCTGACCTCAGATATGGTATGAAATAAAAAAACAACTTTAGTTTAATAAGTTATAAAGTGTCTATATGGAAAACACAGTCTCAATGTGTAGTTTATACAGCTGGCATATTGGTAGGTTAAGTAAAGTGACCTGCTGAGGATCACAAAATCAGTATGTTTTTGCCACTTGACTGACTCCAGTGATGCCATGAAAATTACCTCTGGTAAGAGCAAATTAAACTAGAATTAGGACACAAGTTTATATTAAAGCTCAAAATCAGGGAAGTAATGTAACTATAGGCCAGTAACATTCCAGAAAAGCAAGTGTTTATCATATGGATGGAGGAAAACAATATCAATCTTAATCCAACACAATGCATAATTCTAAATATTTTTTAAATGTTTTATATTGAAGGCCACATTAAGTACGTGTTAAGAAGCAACATTAATGTTGACATTATTTCTAAACCAGGTGACAGGTCCATTTAATACTAGGTGGCTGGTCACTCGCTCACCGTGAGTTGCTGCTGAAAGTTATGAAACAGCGAGCTGTGACTTGAATAAACTGAATGCTTTTATTTAATCTCCACAGATCCCAAAGATGACATCACTTCACAGACTTTTAACCTAACCATATAAGATGAGCCAATTCAGGACATGCAGATTGCTTTCCCAGCCACGGTTTCTTAACAAGGCCTGGAGCTGCTATTCTCGTCAAATTTTTCAGCGACAGCAGGTTTCTGCACCAGCTGCAACATTCAATTGAGAGTAATTTTTCTTACTTTTCATTTTCTGGTAAGGTCAATGATTAAGATTTACTGTTGAGTGCAAATGTAACCTTTGGATTCAAGTACAGTATGCTTTCAAGGTCTGGTGTGCTTTGCTGCCTTTAGGTCATTCATTACAGGTGTTTTTTTTGAGAATTTTATGTGTGGTGATGTTAATAATAATGAAGCAACCATATATATATATATATATATATATATATATGTATATTGCATTTACAAAAGGTGACGCTCTGGCGCTCTGGATAGTTATGTGGCTCACATTTTTTGTAAAGAGGTTACTTAAAACCCACACTCTCAAATCCGGAAACATCTGCAATCTGGAAAAGATGCTTGGATTAAAGACTTTCAATTGTAAAACAATTAAGCCTTTATTAGCATTGAAAAGAAAAGGAAAAGGACGGTCAGTTGGGATGGATCTGTCACAGCTCTGCTTGTGTAGTTTGAGGAGGCCAGGCAGACAATTCCAGAATGTCTGGGTGGGAGAATGAATACACTTCCCTGAATCTGGGAGGAAGCAGCACTTACTACCGTGTCATCACCTCATTCTTTCTATCCATTTTTTGAACAACAGTTCTGACATCATTGGGTTTCAGTTGCTACTAGAATCGCACCAAACTTGTCATTCAAGGACTTCCATTTACATTCATCCAATCAGGTTTAATGTTAGCATCAGTCATTTTTAGTGATGAGCAAAACAGGTAAGTTTTGGTTTGCGTACAATTTCATGAAATTGCCTTGTGCCCTAAGCTTGCTGGGATAGGTTTTGCAGTTGCAAAATGTGAAACTCGCTAGAATGAGTTTTGTAATGTTTTAAAACTATTTTTGAGATGTAAAATAAAGAATATTGCTTCTTAAAGTTTGTTCAGACTTCCATGTTTATATGTGCTCATTTCTTCTACTATGTGCATATATAATACATATAATATGCCGCATATCAGCAAAATCAGTTCTGCAATGCAGTATGCAGTGTGTTTTATTTAAATGTGGTACGTTGCATATTTTCTATACAAAGACATGCTAAAACACATCATTGTGTACATTACTGTGTTGGCTCACCAGTAAAATCTCACTACACAGAAACCCAACTTGCAGTGGTGTAACTTCCATGTGTGTAGGGAGTGACATCACATGGGCCCCAATGTTCGGGGGCCCTGGAGTTACATGGAAATTTAAAAAAATCTTTAAATATGAAGGGAAAAAGAAGTCCAAATATTACTCATTGAATAAAATAAAATAAAATAAAACATAATTAGCATTAAACTGAACGCAGTCAGCACGAATTTGCTAGTAATCTTTCCAGACTAATCCTTACACAGTTTCGCAATCTGTCATTTCAGTCAACAAATGCGCCAATGCACGTGATGGTAGTGATATTTCAAAACTAAAGTGCTCAGATAATCTGTGATAGACTGTTACAATGTGAGGTTGATTTGAAGTAATTACTCTTCTAGTCGAAAGTAGTAAGTATAACTTTTATAACGTGTTTGAATATACTAATTTTATTTTTAATGCATTACATCATCTTGACCTTGTTTGTAGCAGTACCTTTTGCTGTTTTTCTGCTGATTCACTATTCCAGCTGGCTTCTTACATGCCTACCAAGGCCTTCGAACACAGGTGCACATTCCCCCCTGCTCCTGTCCTCGATTTATTCTGTGCGTCATTCTTTTTCTATCCTGTCCTTCCTTTCCCATATTTAGTAATTCTTCTTCAAGCTTAAAAAATAATGCAATATGACTATTAAATATTAAATATGACTATTAAATATTAAATAGTTTTTATTTAACTATTTGCTTGACATATCTTATTTGCTTGACATTCTAATTTATGGTTGATCTAATGTTTCAGAAGCTTTTAATTACTTTTATGGCTATTTATGCTAATATGCTATTTATGCTAATATATACATTTTTTCCTTCCATAAGCCATAGATACAAATATGCATATAAGTTATGGTATGAGTATGGCATTTTGCAAATGTATAAATATAGGTACCTGAAAAGTAAGGACTGATTCATGAAAAACACTTCATGTAGGGCCATAAAAATTCACGTTTGTTTATTTGAAATTATCGTATGATCCAAAACATTTCAGATTTAGGGTGGCTGTGAAACAAGAACTCTTGTCTTAGCTTACAGCTTAGATCAATAATAATTTATACATCATCAAATCTTCTAACCTCAAAATTATAAATGACAGATGTAATCAGAAATTTATAAGCAATAATCAGGTGTTGTGACAACAAAATGAATGTCAATGTAATAGCAAAACATGTAATATTAGATAAGAAAGGAAATTTTATTTCATAGCCACCCTAAATCTGAAATTTTTTGGATCATAGGTTAGAAATGTCATTAGTTGACAGTTGGTTAAGACAGATTTGACTGTTGTCCGAATTAATTCCAGACATGCAATATTTTATATCTTTCTCTTCCATGGCCAAGCTTGAGTTATTTTTTTAATCACTTGTTATGTATGTATGTTCGTGATCAAATTAAATTAAATTATCAAAAGTAAATAAAAAAAAATCAAGATTTTTCCAAATTAAAATCCTGAAAGAGAAATATATATTAAAATTGCTTGTTTTTGGTATTTTTTTCTATAGTGAAATCGACCTTTAGTATGCAGTACAGTTCCTTATGGATCATTTCTTTTTTTGTATTGTATACAAATTACATAATTATAATACTTCTTTCTAAAGTTATATCGTTGCCAGTGCTACTGCAGTATTATGTATTTTTAATCAATGTCATTTCATTTTTAAGTTTACAAAATATTTGACAACAGTGGTTCCAATAACATATGCATACTGCTACTGAATACTAAAGGTGGGTTTCCTATAACTTCAATATGTGAGGATTTTTTTTTTTTTGTGATGATTATTATCAGTATTTGCATTATATAATTTTATAATAAATGTTAAAAAAACATTGTAATACTTGTATATTTAAAAAAAAATTAGGTGGGCTAATTAATAAATGACGTACACTTTGGCAACAATGCAAAGCAGGTAAGGCAATCCTAGTGCAAATGACATCACTTGTAGTTAAAATCTTCAGAAATCAAATTGTGTGTTAGTTACATTATTTAGGTATATTTTTCCTGTTTGAATAAAAATGTGCAAAATGTATGATATGCATATATGGATATTGTTGTACCCAATCCTAGGAGCCCCATAAAAACTTTTACACAGGCCCCATTCTGTCTAGTTACGCCTCTGCCGACTTGTTAACTAGTATCTCTCCGTTGCTGTTTCTTGATGCCTGCAGAAGAGGCAGAGGATATGCACTCTCTAAGCACCTTGAGGTTTCAAGTTTATTTTCTGTCTTCAATGCATCTTTAGGATTGTGGTCACCAAGACTGTCATCATAAATGACAAACTGAAGATCATACTACTGGAACATGTCAATATCTTGTAGGTGTAAGGTCAATTAAAGCTCCATTAGGATCCTTCCTCTCTGAGTATTGAGTCACCCTGAGTTTATTTATGTCATTTAGAAGCATTTTAAGTTATTTCCCGGCTCCTTCCTTTAACATTTTTACTGCTTATGGTTCAATCAAGGTTAATGGCCTGAATAATTTTCACTGTTTGATTAAAATTTCTTGTCTTTCTATATTTTTTCTTCTACATCCAGTAAGACAGGAGCTGCATATCAGCAATGGAAATGTCAATTTTTAAGTGCAACATCAAAGAGATGCATGGTCACAGTGAATTTGTATAGCATCACTGCCCTGTCAATATGCCAACTTGTGCTCTGCGTTTGTCAATGCTGGTCATTCCTGTTATATTTTACTTAAATATAGAATTTAAAAAACAAATATATTAAATGTAGCAATGCCATGCCATTTTCTAAGCCCACTTAATCCTGAGTAGGGTTGCGGGAACCTATCCCAGCAAGCATAGAGCACAAGGCAGGAATAGTTACCTGGACAGTACACCAGTCCATCGCAGGGGAACACATTCACAAACACACATCACTAGGGACAATTTTGCATCTAAATTTAAGGTACCCTACCACTGCACCGCAATAACTGTAGTCATTTGTAATAAAACTCTGAGTTGGGTCACTGTTGTTACACCACACTCAGTCATACTGGGGTAATTTACAGTCACCAGTCTAACAAGCTACATGTCTTAAACTGTTAAAGTAGGCATGCATGAGCACAGAAAGAACATGCAAAGTCCAAGCTGAGTTAAGAATCAAACCAGGATCTAAGTGTTGTGAAGATACTTTTTAAACTCTAACTTCCTTAGATTTTATCTCATTGTTTATGAACTGCTTTGGATTAGGATACAGTAGTTATATGAGTGTGACTGATGGCACAGCTAGACTGGCATCCCTGCCAGAATGGGTCCCAGTTCATTACCTGGCTGGGAGACCAGAAGAAAGAAAAGCAAGAGATTTCCTGTCTTTGCTATGAAGTTGGTAGGAGGAGCCAAAAATTTATGGAGTGTGTCAGCATCCCAGCAGATAAAGGACCCTTACCTGGTTGTGAGGACAACCTAATGGTGTGATCAAGGAGGACTCCATATCCTAAATGGAAGCATCCCTGGACCTTGGTAATTAAATGAATCCCACAGGGCATACTGGGAACTGTAGTGCCTTGAAGCAGCCCTTTTGGGTTTCACGGGTGCTGCCAGGGGTTGCTGTGGGGGTTTATGCTCCTTGTTTTTAGGGATTTCTGCTTGACAAGGAATTACTTCTAACAGGATATATCCTAGCAGCAGAAGTACTTCCAGGTCTTGGATGAAAGGATTGCTGTTCCTCACCCATGCGAGTTGGAGTTTGGTAGAAGAAGGACAAATATCGCCTTGGAGGAGTGGAAGGGAAAGGAAAAAGATAAAAAGGATTGTGCTTATGCTTGTTTTGCCAAAAACAAGCCTTTTTTAGGGTAATTTACTGAAATAATCCTTTCATTTGAACCCGGGACTTGCATCAGTGGAGTTGTGTCTGGGGTTTGGGGAACTGCAACACCCTCTAGTGGTCAATGGTAATATTATTTCTAACAGAAATATGAATGAATATATAGTCTTTAATAAAGCACAGATGTTTGGTAATAATTGGTGAATAACACATCTGTGGCTGAGCCTGTACTTCCTGATTTTAGTAGTCAGCATTATTGTTATTTAAGGGAGTGATGTGTGATTACTGTATGACCAACGTGTACACTGAGCGCTTTTACAATAAATTACCTTATTGAAGACCACACATATAATTATAATGTTTAATCCTAGCTTTCCAAATATGTATTTTTTATCATGGAGATGAAAGCTTTAAACTGTGTAATTAATTCACCAAAATGAAAACCTTCAAAAATGATGGGTTTCATAATAATTGGTCAATCACCTCAGTAATGTTTGTTGGAATTTCCTAATTAAAGTACCCATTGAAATATTGATGATATAATGATACTAATAATAATACAAAATGTATTGTTGCTTTTTATGATGTTATTTTAAAAATTGTACATTTAATTTACTGCCTCACGCTTGCTTTGTTCAATGTAAGGCAGTCAAAAGAAACAGCATTAACCCATAATTCACTTCTCTACTTCTAAGTATGACTGTAAAATCTAAGCCAAAATGTCATGTTCATATTTGTATGTTCTTTCATAGTCTGGATGGAGTTTCCAATGAGTACTACAGTTTTTTTTCTTACATTCTAAAGTTAACTGGTGGCAACATGTTACATGTTGATTAGCATATGCAAGTAAGAATGTCACTGTAATCTGTATAGGTGTAAATAATCACCAAACAAATCCTATACAATGGCCAACTGAGCAAATGTGTGTGCCCTATGTTTGATTATATGCTGTTTGTTTATTGCAGAGAACAAGCTTAAACTTTTTATTTCAAATGCTATTTTAATGCTAGTCAGCTTTATATGAACAGACACAGTGGAAAAGGCAGGAGGAGGACTGGAAATCAGTGAATGAGTAACAGTAAAAAAGCAAGCATATTACAATTAGAACTAAAATGTGTTGTCCAGTCATTGAAATACTGACTGAATTTATTCATGTTACTGCCTAGGGAGATAAGTTACATGATCCTCATTAATGTTTATTAACTCAGGAACTGAAATGATTCACTCTGTACTAATATTCTAATGAATGAATCATCCTGACCCTAGAACGAATGGAGCAAACAAACTTCAATTAGCATATTATAATTGTGAACACATCAAGGTGGACTTGCTCTATTTGAAAGTCAATGTCTTTAAATGTAAACCTGCAGTACAGCTGAGCAGATCTGACCATGTCTTACTCCAAGCTTCAAGCCTGTGATTGACAATAGAAGTTCTCTTATTCAAGCCAGAAGTTTTCATCTGTGTTAGATGAGGTTGTTTTTTTTCTTGTGCTTCGGTAAAGTTTTAATTTCCTTTTAGGGTTAAATAAAGTCTATCTATCTATCTATCTATCTATCTATCTATCTATCTATCTATCTATCTATCTATCTATCTGTGACATTTTGCTCAATGCTTCTGGTATAGGATGCAGTCACCACAACAGTTAAACAGGTTTGACTATAGAAGGACTTGTTTTAAGTAATTAAGAGGTTAAGATATTAATCCATCCATTTTCCAAGCCTTATCCAGAGCAAGGTCACAAAGCCTATCCCAGCAAGCAGTGGGCATGAAGAAGGAAGTGATGCAATAACTTGCATTAAAAAATAAAGAACAATTAAATAACTGGACAGAAATAGTTCATTTACAAATACAGTAATGTCAGAAGGTACAGGAATCAGCTTAGATTGTTGTCAGATGATACAGTGTGGTCTATGGCCGGCCAATACCCCCAGGCCACCAGACGGAGCCCTCCCTGCAGCATGGAGGTGCCCCGAAGACCAGCAGGGAATCCTGGACAATGGAGTTTTCATCCACAGCCCTGCTGGATACCACAGGGGCCGCAAGAGGGAGCTGCAGGGAGGAGCAAAGAGTCATATGTGCCCTATAACCTGGAAGTGCGTCATAGGCAGAGTGACGGCAGAAGTGACGTACTTCCGGGGTGAAGAAAAGGACTTTTGATCTGACCGGAAGTGAAAGAAGATCACATGGACTGGGGATTGGAACACTTCCGGGTTAGGGACTAGAAAAGGATTGTGGGAGCTCCCAGACGGCGAGCTGAGCTGGGTGGAAGGGTGGCAACGCGTCTGGGAGTGGAGGAATTGTTTATTGAGAAGTATTGTAGTATTTAATGAGTATTGTGGAGAGGAGGGTGCTTGTGCACTGTATTTGTCCAAATAAAGAGGATTATTGGAATTTTACCTGATGTTTGATGTTTTGGACAAGGGTTCAAGGGAGCGATACTACCCCCATCTGTCACAACAGTTACATTTATTTGCTTAGCAGATGTTTTTGTCTAAAGCAACTTGCAAAAGTGGTCAACGTATTCAAAAAACATCAGTCTGGAGACTGTAATATAAAGTAAATTAAATAATTAATGTTAAATTAAAGAATTCATCTTTTATTTTTTATGAACTACTTGTACTTTCTTTCTGCTTCTCTTGCATACCATCATGATTTTGCATTCTGTTATAAATCATATTAATTTATAACATTGTAGATCCATCCATCCATTCTAAAATCCAGCAACACTCAGTGCAGAAGCCAACCCTGGATTGGACACCATCATAGAAACATTGAATGTATGTTTGTATTTTATTGTTTTAGTATAATAATGTATCTGCTATATCATATTATTCTATTATCGTGTGTGTTGTTTATATTTCTATTCCATGACCTATGTTTGGACATTATACTGCATATCATTTAGAAAGAGCAAAAGAAGAATAAAAACATGAGTTTTATTGTCTGAAAACATATGATAACATTTAGCATAAAAAGCATCAAAAACAAAGTTACAGAGCTAGATTAGTTTTTATCAGATTCAGATTTAGAAATCATCCTTTCTGGATCTGAAATGTTCGGCTTATTATGGGAGCTAACCCTAATATTATGAAGAGAAGTAAAATTGTATACTTTAGTTTTGTACATTATAACATCGCAGTCTTTCCTAGCCCCTATTCTTGAGAGGCCCATTCAAAAAAGTCAAACTTCTGAAGATTAAAAACATATGTCCAGTATTCGTTACCTAAAAGCAGCATACACAATTCAGTGACTGGTTATCATTAGGGGGCTCCCAAAGTGTTTTAAAATTACTTAAAGTTGTTAGATTAAATAATTTAAGACATAATTTGTGCTACAAATTGAGCCCCACAATGACCAGCATTCCTTATACTGATCATTTAACATGATTAATGAATGAACAACTTGCCGTTGTTCCCAGCTCTAAAAATTTTAAAGCATGCGAGGTTACCAGTGTGGATGGGGGTAATGGTGAAAGAGCAACCTAGTCTGGGTGTGGTTCAGAAACACTTGGAAGTTGCCTAATGGAGTCTTTGGGGATGATCTCTATTCCTTTCTGCACCTTCTCCCATCAGGAGCCAGTCCGTAGCCCATTTGGCAATGGCAGTGGAATGAGCCTCGGTCATTGTGGCAGATTTGTTCACATATTGCTTTCTGCTCCTGACATTCATTGATATCTAAAACAAGAGAGAATTTTCATTGTTAGTCTGTAATGATTATTACAAATCAGTCAAACGTCAATTCAAGTAAAGCCGTAAATATAATAGAACACATTTGTATAGGATCTACAATCATGAGCATGTCAGAGGATACTAAAACAGGAAGGTTACAATATCATGTGGTTGAACTAGCATTCAGGTAAAACCTAAGACTGATTAGGGTGACAACATCAAACTCTTGCCAAGTTCTTAATCAGAGGTCACCTGAAAGAATTGAATCCCAGTTTATAGTCCCTGTGGCTTTTCTACAGATTCTCTGTTTATTCCCCTACTTCTTAAAGGTTTATAATCTAGACTAAGTGGTGATTTGAAATTATTGGAACATTGCATCAGCTTCAGTGAGTGTGCCATATGATGAAATTGAGCCCTTTTCCAGGTTGGTTCCTGCGTTAAGTGTAATATCCTGGAACTGGACTCTGACACAACACAACCCTAAAACTAGAAATGAACAGTGTGTGTGAGTGTGCATACATACTGTACACATGTAGAAGGGATGTTGAGTCATGGTTCTGTAGGGCTGTAGTGTCCTCAGAATTTCATTCAAGCCAATTCCTTCTTTCACTCAATCAAACCTTTACTGTCAGTCATTTTCCAACCCGCGATATCCTAATACAGGGTCACGGGGGTCTGCTGGAGCCAATCCCAGCCAACACAGGGCGCAAGGCAGGAACAAACCCGGTCACACACTAGGGACAATTCATCGCCAATGCACCTAACCTGCATGTCTTTGGATTGTGGGAGGAAAGCCACACAGACACGGGGAGAACATGCAAACTCCACGCAGGGAGGACCCGGGAAGTGAACCCAGGTCTCCTTACTGCGAGGCAGCAGTGCTACCCACTGTGCTGCCTAACCTTTATTGTGTAAATTCAAAAAGTCACATCAATGTTTATTGAAATGTAAATATAATGACTAGTTTTTAGTCTTTAAATCAATTAATCAA
Organism: Polypterus senegalus; assembly: GCF_016835505.1. NCBI lineage: Eukaryota > Metazoa > Chordata > Cladistia > Polypteriformes > Polypteridae > Polypterus > Polypterus senegalus. The sequence goes on from NC_053154.1 coordinate 274,073,320, forward strand.
TCAATCAACATTTATTTATATAGCACATTTTCATACAAAAATATGTAGCTCAAAGTGCTTTACAAAATGAATAGAAAAATAGAAGACACAATAAAAAATAAACATAAGTCACCATTAATTAACATAGAATAAGTAAGGTCCGATGGCCAGGGTGGACAGAAAAAACAAAAAAAAAAAAAACTGTAGGGGTTCCAGACCACGAGACCACCCAGTCCCCTCTGGGCAATCTACCTAACATAAATCAAACAGTCCTCTTTGTATTTAGGATTTTCATGGAAGGACCTGATGATGATGGTTATGTAGACTTCTGGCTTTCAGTCCACCAATGTTGGTGCATCATGATGGTTTGAGTAGGTGGTGGTGGCGCAGGCTGCCACCACAAAGAAACCGGAAAAGGAATGTAGTTTTAAATTCTTTGGCTATTCAAGGCATTGCTTATTACTGACTAAACACCTTCAGATAGCACAGAAGAAGCTACTCCTTTTTAGTACCCACTGCTTTTTGGAGCTGAGTCACTTCTTTGTTAATGTTTACTATTTGAATACACGTAAGGGAGAAACAGGAGATGGTTCTTCACCTTAAGGGTCATTGGAATCTTTTGTCAATTGCTTGAGATACTTTCTGAAGATAATTTCATACATAATAACAAAAGCAGATATAGTACAAATGGAGTAAAATTCAAAGGCTGAACAAGCCATTCACAATTCACAATTTTCCTACAGACTATCTCAACAAGAAAACAGTCCACTGTGGGACCCTCATATACTACTGAACTGAGGCAACTTACAAAATTTCTCACAGTAGTCTTGGAGGGTGCGTAATACATGAAATACACGTAAACATTTCAGAGGCAGGCAATTTCCACACAACAGGTACCTAGACAAGTATTACACTGAGGCCAGAGTATTAGAACACCAAAGCGTACTCATCCACAAAATCATTTATTAACTATATTACCTGTGATTCTCCCTCTGACCACAACAATTTCGTTCCACTGCTTGAAACAGTTCTTGCTTCAAGAAATAGTCATGATTTCTGCCACAATTCAGGAGGGAGCACCACTGGCTTGATGTTGTGCTTTTTACTCCTTTTTTTCAAGACTATGACCAGGATTACTAATGGTACCCAGCCCTCTTACCTTCTTTGCATGTTCTTCTCTTCCTTAACTGTTTTTTCTACCGATTTGCCTTTCTGACATATACTCCAGCAGTAATCCTCCTTTGCTTTGCAGTTTTCCACTTATATGCAGATGTGTTTTGAAATTCAGCAGGTGATACTACACTCTTGAAAACATCTGCATCTCTTTACATCATTGTGAGAGTGTCACTTTCACTCAGTGGGTTAATGTTGTACTCACCAGCACAATCTTCTGAGTTGACAAGGCGATAGCCAGAATAGCAGTAGCAGGAGAAGGATCCCTCTGAGTTGAGGCAGCCTTGTGTACACTCATTGAGACCCAGAGAACACTCATTCACATCTGAAGAAGAAGGCGAAGACCATGTTAATAAAGCTGTTAGCTGGAGAGACCATCTTGATAGTCATACTAGAGTAGGCCGAGCTTAGCCACTAAGAATTCTGAATGATTATTATGACAAAACAAAAGTATTGAAACCAGAATGAGTAGGAGTGGTTAAATTATTATATGTTTTTCTATAGAAATGACTTATGCTGATTAGCGGTAGACAAAATGATTGATGCAAAGCTGAATCTATAGTGAAAAATTTGCATAACAAATGGTGTTTCATGACCAGAGAAATTTGTTCCACTGTCACATGAAAAAAGTGTTTAGTCTCTGTCTGGAAGTATTTTGATACACTAAATTCATAAACATCTGCCTGTCATGTAGTGTTTAAATAAAGTTCTTCATTAAAAAGAGCCATGAGATGTGTGTTGTGATTGCTCCAGTAGCACAATGACCACTTTGTCAATTATGACGACAGTTTTGTGGATTGCAGTCCTAAAGATGCAATGGAGACTGAAATTTTACTTGGTATATTTCTCCAGGGTTACCGGAGCATTCAAATCCTTAGCTTATCCTGAAGGAATCTGGAAACAAAAAAGGTTGTTGCAAGTTAAAGAAAAGAGGAGAGTTCCCATGTAGTGCAAGTAGAAAACACAGCGATGTGTATCAAGGTACATTTTGGTCTGTATTAATGTGGAAATTAGTGCCTAATGTTGCATTTTCCAAAAATGCACTGCAATTTTATGAAGGAGCACTATAAAATATATTCAAACTTACTGATATTCAGCAGATTACCTACATAATTTACCTGTGCAAAAATGTAGGTAAACACAGATATAGAGATAAATAGTCCTTGTTTTACACCCAAAAAATGGTTTTAAAAACACTCAAAAATTCCTTTTAGTAAGATTCAAGATTGCAAAAACACACGAAATATATTTTATCATTAGTTTCACAAAAGTGTATGCAAAAGGAAACTCAGCTGTTTTTGTTCATCACTGATGATGACAATGAACCATATTAAAGTTATGACAAACTAAATGTAATTTAAAAAAAAAAAGAAAAGAAAAGCCTAATTTCTAGTAACTAGAGATCTGGGTAGATTGGAGCCTATTCACCAGCCTGGAGGAAACTCCACTCCTTACAGACCACACTCAAATGGATCCATACTGGGAAATTCAGACCATAAAGGAAATAAGCAGGTTAGAATATGAATTGTTGGGTTAATGTGTACAAATGATCAAAAAACAGCAGAGAGAAAAGTAACCATTTAAAAGAACTAAGCAAATAGCAAAATGTCTCTTTAACATGGTATAGCTCTAATAAGTGTACATGAAATTTAACAAACCTTTACATTAATTTCACTGTGGCATGTGTATGTTGATGAGACACATCAACTGAATGCACAACTTCTGTTTAGGCCTATTTTATTGATTGTGTATGTTATCCCAGGATTTTCTGGGGATTTCACTGGGAACACTGACTTCTACCAGGATATTATTGACATTTTTCATTCCGCAGAGTAAATTGGCAGCTGTAAATGAACTGTAGGTGTATCAGCACTCAAGGTCTGGATGCAAAGATGTCTCATCTAAGGTTCATTCTTTCCTTGTGACCATTGCTGTGAAGTCTGGGTAGGCTCTTGCTCCATGCTGCCATCAGAACAATCTAGATGAGAACAAGCCATTCAGCCCAACAAAGCTCGCCAGTCCTATCCAACTTAATTCTTGTAGAAAAAAATCGTATCTAGTTGTAAAAGTTCTCCTGTCTACAACACTTCTTGGTGACTTATTTCAGGTGTCTATAGTTCCCTGTGTAAAGAAAATGTTCCTAATGTTTGTACAAAATTTACCCTTAACAAGTTTCCAACTGTGTCCCCATGTTCTTGATGAACTAATTTTAAAATAACAGTCTCAATCTACTGTACTAATACCTTTCATAATTTTAAACACTTCAATCATGTCACCTCTTAATCTTTTGCTTAAACTGAAAAGGCTCAGCTCTTTTAATCTTTCTTCATAGCTCATCCCCTGCAGTCCTGGAATCAGCCTAGTCGCTCTTCTCTGGACTCTTTCTAGTGCTGCTATGTCTTTTTGTAAGCTGGAGACCAAAACTGCACACAGTATTCCAGATGAGGCCTCACCAGTGCATTATAAAGGTTGAGCACAACCTCCTTGGACTTTTACTCTTCACATCATGGTATATAAGCTACCATTCTGTTAGCCTTCTTAAATGGATTTTAAACACTATGTTGGCAGTTAATAGTGTTGAGTCCACTTCAATTCCTATATCCTTCTCATAAGGTGCAGTTTCAATTTTCAGACCTCCTATTGTGGATCCGAACCTAACATTTTTACTTCCTACATGTAATACTTTACATTTACTAACATTAAATTTCATCTGCCACAAATCTGCCCAAGCCTGTATGCTGTCCAAGTCCCTTTGTCATGATTCAGATTATCTGCCAATCCACGTAGTTTGTTATAATCTTAGTTTGCAAACTAAACCAGCTTGTTACTTATATTCCTGTCCAAATCATTTATATACAGTATATTAAAAATAGCAGCGGCACTAGCACTGACTCCCGTGGAAAACCACTCTTAACATCAACTAACTCTGATAAGGTTCCTCACACCATACCCCTGTTTCCTGCATCTGAGCCAATTTTGCACCCATCTACACACAACTCCCTGAACTCCCACTTCTTTTAGTTTGATGCCCAACCTCTCATGTGGCACCTTATCAAATACTTTCCAAATGTTAGGAGAAGGGAGAAACTGGTAGAGAAGTAAATATATAAACTGAAGTTCTGTACATGTTTAAAATAGATTTTTTTTGCAGAAAAGAATACAGTTTTAAAAATATTCACTTTCATTATGCTTACATTAGTAAATATGATTGTTCTATAGTCCAGTGAATAGCTTGGTAAAAGTGAAATAAAAAATTGACATTAATATTGAAAAATTTCTCTATCCAGGACATCCACATTTTTTACACCAGCAATAATGTCTTTTTTATTAACCTCATCATCGTCACAATGCATTCTGGAATGTTTTTTTATGTGAGGTGAGCACTGAGATCGCTGGAAGGGTTTCCTTTGCAGGCATGACTGTAGATCTTACCTTAATCATTGTCCCAGCTGACCCATTTACAAAAAATGAGGATACAGTAAAATTTCTTATTTTACTAATAATAACTGAAAATATGCAAATAGCATCACTGGAAATCTATATAATGTACACAGCTGCAAGCATGTAAAAAATGAACAAGATCCTTTCCTAATAAATCCTCTTCATCAGGGCTAGGAATGGAACTGAAATAAGAAGTTGTGTGTTTGTCTTATTTTGAATTAATGGAGATTAAAGAACCTTTTCATTGTACAATTTCAAGTAGTTTCTGAGTATGCAGTAGGAATGATGTTAATTTGCTCATTAATTTACTTTAATAGCAACATTTAGTGCGTGGAATTTTTGTGTTGAATCCCCAAACAACCATATATTTTTAAGAATACACTCCAAGTTAATACCTCGTTGATCTGGTTATGCTGATGAATGATACTGTGTTGTGCAGCACCAGACAAGAGGAAATGGAGAGAAAGTTGGAAGAATGGAGAAGGGCTTTATAAGATAGAGGGTTGAAGATAAACAGGCGGAAGACAGAATATGTGAGATTTAATGGAGACCAAGAATCAGAAGTTCACCTGCAGGGAGAGTTATTGAAAAGCGTGATAAGTTTAAATATCTAGGATCGGTGGTAGCCCAAGCAGGGAAATTTAGAGACAGAGATAACTCACAGAGTGCAGTGTAAATGGAACAATTGAAGTTATCTGAAGTATTGTGTTATTGAAAAAATAACACAAGGGTTAAAGGTGAGGTTTTAAAGACAATTGTAAGACAAGCAATGATGTATGGCACTGAGACATGGACAGTAAAGAGAGAGCAGGAGAAGAAGTTAGATTTTGCAGAAATGAGACTGTTGAGATGAATGTAATGAGTTACAAAAAAAATGAGACAATCAGAAGAACAACAAAAGTGGAAGTATATCTAAGAAAGTACAGGAAAATAGGTTGAAGTGGTATGGACTTGTGATGAGGAGAGACAATAGATATTGTATGTGGACAAAAGAGTGATAGGAATGAAAATACAGAGGAAGAGAAAGTGAAGGAGTCCAAATTGGAGGTGGATGAATAAAGTAAAAGAAAATTTGAAGGAAAAGGGCTTGACTAGTGAGAAGGTGCAGGGCCGAGCATTTTGGAGCAGGTTGATCAAGCAAGTAAAAAATGATGAAGAGGAAGAAGAAGATTCAGTTATCAAATTTGCACTGAAGACTCCAATTCAATTAAGTTTAAGTTTATGGATCTCGCACTATGAAACACAGTAGTAGGAGAGCCCATTTTCAGTTACACTGCTTGATGACATTCAATCAAACCTAAATAACTTTAAATTTCAGCCAGTATTGAACCATTTAGCTTACAATATAGTTTATCGCACATAATATAAGAAGGAATTTTATAAAGTATTTTAGTAAAAAAATTCCCAAAGGGATTGTAGAATGGTGTGGGCTTCTGTGTGAATTTAAAAGCTTGCTTATGCAATTAACTGACACAAAAATGGTGCACTGCCCCAGTCTAAGACTGTTTGTGGATGACTTTGTGTATGCAGTGAAAGAATGACACCCCTTTAAAGAATGAGTTTTACCATTGCATGTATTTATTTATACTATATATTCTTAAAAAGCAAAAATTGATACGCATGTTCACACAACTGAGTTCAGGTGGGTGTCCTTACTGACCACACACACTTCCTTACTGACATTAACCTTTACTAGTATCTTCCTCCTTTTGAATGTGTAAATACCAACAAATGTGCAAGGATCCAATCTGAAATTGTAAGAGTGGTTGATCAACTGCTTCCATGTGTCCTTAGTTTGAACTCATCAGCCAAAACATGCAAGAGCTTGATTTATAGTACAAGGTCTGTAGAATGTCTTTTTAAAAAAAAGGTTGCAGTTAACTGGATTTACAACAGACATGTATGGGAGCCGCACATATCTGAGTGACCGAGTATTGCTGACACTGGGATCAAAGGTAATAAAAATACAAAGTTCACAAGGCTATTTTTGGTACGTACTCGTATGCCAGTGACACGATTTTCCCCAAGCCTACCAACTTTCTTCCACTTGCTTTTTTTCAAATCTGTTTAACGCACGTTTGAGTTTTAGGAGGCCAATTGACTTTTTAAAAAGTTATAAAGGAAAGACACAAACATCATAGCTGGAGAATTTTTACAGTATCAATGTCAACATCAATCTTTGTTTTTAGCTTGCTTTTAAAAATATCATATTAATATTTATAGTGAACTGCCTAAGAAAATAATCTTGGCTGCAGAACTTTAACATATGAAGAGCCTTTACACAAAAACATACATTTTTTTTGTTTTTATGCTCAGATTGTAGATAGTAAATGTAAACTATGCAAATTCTTCTTACAAAATATGATATAAAAATGTTGAATAAAATGATGACCTGCTCTGTTCAGCACCCTTCATTTGTCACACTGTGATAATTGCCCAGTGAACATTGCATTACCAGACAGCAAAAGGTGGCAAAAATTGGGTGCAATAAAGCTCATAGAGGGAGAGAGTAATGTTCAGTAGCAGTTACAGAGAAACTTGTCAAGATGGTGCAGGAGAAAAAGTGTCATTAGAGGACAGTAATCACTAGAAGTGAACTAAGTGTGGCAATGTCCCTCTGTAATGGCAGCTGGGGTGCAACAAAGTAAGTTTTAGGGGTGTCTGGGCCTCTCTTTATTAAGAGAGAGAAAAAAAAAGAAAGGCAGAGTAAGGGATACCCAAAAGACTTCCTGGACAAGCCTTGGCAGCACAAGGTCATTAGCTGGAGAAGCTGGGACAGAATGGCAGTTCCAGTTGAAAGGTGAAAGAGGTGCCATACTCTTCTGCTCATTTACTGGAAAGTATTATGGGTAAAGATATTAAAGAGCAATTTTACAGGACTATGTGTTTTTTTTTTCTCTTTTAATTTTAAGGTTAAAACCAGGAGATGAGAAGCTATTGAAGAAGCAAGTAAAAGAGTCAAATAAGTAAAAGAGTAGTCAAATAACAAGCAGGGGTCTGAACATTGGCATGAGCCTGCACATGGGTACTCTTCTAATATCCAAAATCAGATTAAAATCATGAGCCAAAAATCATGGTCGAAAAGTAAGTACTAAAAGATTTTTGAGGTGCTGTGTTTTTTAGTTCAGTCTAGGATGCAGTCTGCTGCATGCCACCATCTTAAAAGGCCAGGCATGGTGATATCACACCTATGTGATTAGTAACAACAAGGCCATGTCCATAGGTAAAACACAAAAATGGTGGCCATAGGAACAATGAACCTCAAGATTATGACGTTGCCATTACTGTATAACATTAAAACTTAATAAAATGAAAAGCAATTCATACAACAATATGAAAACCTAACCACAATGACAAGAAGTAACTAAGAAAAATCAGTAATGCTTTACGTTCGGTGTCTGCTATAGCAGTCTGAATGTTACATTTTAATACGCCTTTTTAACGTAATAAAATCCATAAAAGCAGCATTTTTCAGGAGTCTTTATTATTTTCATTGATAATTTATAATTGTTAATGGCATAGTTAGTAACAGTTGGTTTATTATGGATACCTAAAATAAAATTTAATTGAAAGATCATAATAAAAAGAGGCACAGGGTTGTGTCTTTAAGGGAAGGAAAAGGAAACTACCTGAGAAACTTGATTCTTTAAAGGTTTCTGAAGGCTCAGGAACTACTTGTAAGTTCTATGTGGGTGTTCCTGTAGTAGAAGGAAGACTGTAACAACCTTAGAACTGATGCTCAAATCTTGAACCCTGGGGAAGACGGTTAAAATAAGCTCGAGCCAGAAGGCGAGAAAGTCTAGACTTTGAAGTTAAATTGAGATTACAGCTCACTGGTTGTAGAAGAACAGGCTGGGCAGAGTAATTTGTGGCAGAGTATGACATACCCCATGGTATTATTGCTCCCTTGTTGGCAGAACACTGAAATCTTTTTTTGATACATTGAAATATACAATTAACTAGGCAGAATGACATCACTTAGTACATATACAGTATATCTTACAGTAAATAGACAATTCACATTGTAAACATAAAATAAAAACCACACCATCTCATATTTCTGATGGACATCACACTGAACATCCACTTCAAATGACACAAATTCACTTCTGTGTGGGACAGCAAAGGCAGCCAACTCACTTGCCAGCAGCAAAATGTTTGGTCGAAATTTCTTCATCTGGAATTTTTTCATTGTTCTGTATATTTAACATAAATACAGATTTTGTGGTTATTTTCTTGGGAGCAGGGTTAGAATTAAATTAAACTACCTAAAATGTTTTTTTCATCATCTACATTAAAGTAATTATGTTCAGCAAAGAAGTTTGCAATAGCATCACCCTGACACAAACCAACACTGAAGCACTAGCCATTTATGAGCACAAAAGGCAGACTTATGCCATTTCAAGTTTAAAATAAATAGAAAAATCCTTTAAAATGACCTTCTTCTGAATCTGTTTTTTTCACAAACCTAGTAATTGGCACGGCATGATTTCTAACAGTGTAATCTATTTTTAAAAATTATATTCAGGCCCACCCACTCCCTCACCATTTTGATCTGACGTTTCCAGGGGGTTCAAAGGGTTAATGAGGGGATCCTGAAGCTCCTTGTTTTGTGAAATTCTGAGGGGGTAAGTGAGCAAAATATTAAAAAAATATACAACTGTGAGTGATCGTCAGAATGGAAAGCCTAGAGAATATGCACATTTTATTCTTTCTGTTGCCTACCCCCTGGATTTGGAGGGTCACTATAAAAATGCCATCTCCCACTCTTCTTTACCAAGGAATATGTACAAATTTCAGAAGCATACAATGTTTACCTTTATTAGCAGTTATACAACATGGTGACATTTAAACACTGTACACTACAAATGAAAGTTCAACAACAAGCAGAATCACTCATGCACCAAGGTTACAAAATTGACCATCAAAAGCGAAGAGCATTAAAGCCAACAGAACAACAATAAACTAGTTACTCTTTTCTTAGTTACTAATAACCTAACATCAAAGCCATTATCAATTAGAAGGATATTCACAGAACAAGAGAGTCCTCAAATCCTTCCTAAACACAGCGAGGGAGTCAGCGTTCTAGATGTAGTTAAGATTTTATCCTGATGATGTTGCTGTTACATCACTTTGTTAGATTTTCTGTGTCATTTCCATATTTAATCTCGGATTTGATGTTACTCAACCCTGTTACTGATGTAGCTGTCACTGTGGTGCCCTGTTTTATAAGAGCGTTCCATAGAGAAGTGGGCCAGTTGTTTGATTCTGTTTCATAATTTGGCAAATATGAAGGAAAACTTTAAATCACTAGGCAAACTTTCAGTCTCTAAACGGGCTGGGATGTTTCCCAAATAAGTACATTATTTTAAGTATTTTGAATAGGAACATGTAAAACTGGGACTCATTACCTCCATAAAACGTTCTGGCACTGATTGTTCCTCCATACTATATGGATTTTCATAAACCATTAGGAATCAATATTACTTGCTTCCTATCCCCCAAAATCTGTTGGAAAACACTGGCTTCATAAGAAATGTAATGCTTTACTTCATGAGGTAACGGTACATAATAAACAAGAATAGTTACCCCAGATATTTGAAATATTAAAATGTGTGCTTCAATTTAAATGTTTAAGTCTAAATATTCTTAGAAGGTCCATAAACCCAGCCACAGGGGATGCACAAACCAGTGTGTTTCTTTGTGCTGGTCCCAAGCCCGGATAAATGGGGAGGGTTACGTCAGTAATGGCATCCAGTGTAAAATTTTACCAAATCAATATGCGGACAACAATTTTGGATGATCCATTGTGGCAACCCCTAACGGGAGCAGCCAAAAGAAGAAGATTCTCAAGAGGCCCATAGCGGAATAGATCTCTAATAAACGATCAAACTCAAGTATAACTTCATATTCATAATCACTGACCTTGAAATAGTCTTAAAACAATACTCACATGTTTATGTTTGACATTTGTCATTTTTAACCTTCGAAGAGTAACTCTGAGAGGGCTAGGACCACCAGTAAAGAAGAAAATATGATCAGCAGCCTTAAAACAGCACAAAATGGCACTCTACATGTTTATATTACAAATCTCCATTTTTTCAAAGTTTTGAGAAAAGGAACAACTTTGACTGCTCAGATCTCATTAGGGGTTGAACCCCTGGGGTCAGTTGATGCCACATGCATAACTTTTTTTGCTCGTTTTTGCTGAATACATCAATTGGTTTATTTTTTATCATCAAGGTTATAATTTATTGCACAAGATATGGTTAAAAAATAGCCTTAAAATAAGTACTTTTTGTGTCCAGAAAATAGAGGAAAACCTCAAAAAGCTTCACATCTTGCATAACTAGACATTAAGTCGTATTAAATGGTATAACAAATGTTAGGATTTTCTCGTACTGGTGAGTTAGGGGGCACCAGATAAATATAAACAAAGTGCTTTCGAAGTTTTCATAAGTAATTCTTATGAACACAATAACTTATTTTGATTAGTTTTGCACTTCCTGGACAATTTTGTAAAACTGTGCATGAAACTGTTTCACTGAGCTCTGTGAATAAGTTAATGAAAAACACAAGACTTTCTGCATATTGTATCAAAATTTATTGTGTTTATTCTAAAGTTTCATGAGCAAATAAACACTTACTGCCTAGTTAACTAGCTTTAAAAGCTTTAAAATACTCTTAGCATCAGTCACATGAAAGTAAGCAGAATCAGGAATTTAATAGTCCTGGCAGTCACTAGGAAAGCTCAAGCCTATATATCTTCTAAAGGGCCATGTCTCCATAACATCACCTCAACTGACATAAGAATGCTGGCCTTGTCCCCATAATTCCTTGATAGGGGCCCTGTGCTGTCACTTTTTAGTCAGGGCATCATTTGACTTTTTGTCATCCGCTAATGTCTTTCTTTCTCATTCTCTCTCTTATAAGAGATTATCAGGTGCATGTGGCATTTGCTGGGTTACTTGTGTTTTAGAAACCTGAGGACATATTGCACGTGTCCCCCCCATGGCTGTGTTGCTGGTGAAGGTTTCAAGTCCAAGGCACAATACATGATGGAGTCTACTGCCTACCAATGCATACTTGTAAGCAGCGATGGTGTCTGACCTGAGAAACTCTTCCCTGGAATTGTCTTCTGCTCTTTGCCAGCTCACTAGCTGCTTCTTGCAAAGCAGAAACTCCTCTCACACTACTGTTAGTAATTTTTTTTCTTGTCTTACAACCAGGTGTAGTATTATTGATAACTAGACATTTAATTATTGTACAGTCTTCTCTTAAAGTTATATTTATGTTCCTTTCTGACATCCTTCTTGCTGGGAATGAGGGCCATGGTAATAATCAACTAACACTTCCTTAAATCACAAATCATTGTGTGAAGCGGTGTGTACAAAGTCACAAATTCTAGGAATTGCGCCAAAAGCCAAACAAATTACATACTGAACCATTGGTTATTTTGGCCAAAGTTTTGCAATTTTTTATATCTACTCCAGTAAGAGTGAGTTCATATGAAACTTGAAGCTGTCTGTGGAGGAAACAAATGTCTTTGCACATGGCTCAGTTGAATATGAAGGTAAATTGCAGATGCAGTGCTGTGCTATAAAAGGCCATCAGTTAAAATAATGTAAAGTTGCCAATAAAATCTCTTATATTTAACAATATTTATAATAGAGTCAGTTAAACAGAATGTAACATTAGTACTTAATTGTCTAATAATAATAAATAAGATGAAACTGTGAAGAAGTACTCTGTAGCAGGTCAGGCCTAACCAATCATTTCTGAGCAACAGAGCTGCGAGGAAGACCAGATATTAACAAGAAAAATGTAATGATGTGTGCTTTTTCAAATATCATTTATCAACAATGATTTATGCTGAATGGAATGGAATCATTTCTTTTGTTGTGCACCCCATATCATATTTCATGGAAGAAATTACTTGAATAGCGGAAGCCACACTCCTGGGACTGGGGGGTGTTAATTTATTGATGGGAACAGACACGGCCGCTTTGAAGAAATGTCATGATGGAGTACTCAGGGGTCACTGCCACTCAATTTGCACCTACTGTTCACTTTGGATTAACATCTGGATGCTCAAAACCTCATCTGATTAGAGGCTGTGATATTAGTCATAACATGTGTGAGCTTCTTTTACTTCTGTTTTGTTTCCTTTTGATGTATACATAACACTTTCTTCTTCTTTTTAGCATTCTCTTAACTGGATCCTTTGCTTCAATAGTGTCTGCAGCTGACTGACTGTTCTATGACAGCTATATTGGTCGTACTTAGGACAAAAAAAAGCTACATTTTTGGTAGTCAGTGAAAATTTATATTTCATCATAGACAATCAGAAATTGTGTTCAGGTTGGCAAATGCAGCAAAATGTAAGCCATTTCTAGAGCTGTTGCAAAAGCAGATTTGCCCCTGTAGATGTAAGAAATTCAGATGGCAGTGAAAAAATGAATCACCCCACTAAACTTCTGTTTGTTATTAGTAATAAAAAAATAAAAAATGAGCATGTGGTGTAACCCTAATAAATCCTAACAATAAGCCTATCAGATGGATAGACAATGCTAAGAACAAAAATTCCACAGTGCCTTTTTTGCCTCACAGGCTTTCCCAAGCCCATTCAAGTTCTAAAATAAACTTATTTCAGGAAACACAGAAAAAGTCACAAAGGAAGTGTCTAGCAATTTTAAAGAAAAGATCAGGAAAAGCTGCATATGCATATGAATTTATTACAGTCCCCTAATTCACCAATATTAAATGGAGGTTTCCAATTGGAATTCCAACTCTTTTCCTTTTTCTTGTGCTTTTGTTTTACACAGTAAAAATCTCCAAGCCAACCTGATCTTGATTTTCTGTCCAGCTGGTATGATGCTGATGTCTTGTGAGGCAAACATCCCAACTATACCTGACAAAACAGAAGATAGCTACTGTGTAACAACTTAGCTGGGTGTCAACTGACAAGCCTTACAGTCCCCTGGGAGCCACAAACACTGAGCCACAGGTCAACACACTCCAACACGTAACCAAAGGAGGTGACATCAGTCTACAGAACATCAGATGCCTTTGCTGAAGTCATAATGCCTTAAGGGTTTAAAGGCAGAGATATTTTGCAAACAGGGATTAGGAGATGAGACATAAGTCAAAAACAAGCAAAGGTCAAAACCGTGGATCCTTCCTGTCAGTCTTTACAGCCAAAATCACTAATCAAACACGCAGTCAGAATGATGTTGCACAAATTCTGAAACCAAAAAGATAATAACAAATACAGACACACTCAAAGATGTTAAGTTTCTATCCAATCTCGGATAATAAGAATGTGCATGACCCTTGACCTTAACACCCTTGACTCAGTAACATCATGGATCACAACCTTCATTTGTCCTGCATAACAATGTGGTTACTAACCGTACAAAAGCCAAGTCCAAAACGGTGGCACGATAAGAAAATTTATTTATATGGCATGTTTTCATACAAAGAATGTAGCTCAAAGTGTTTTACAAGACGTCAAAGAGAAAGTTGCCAGAAAAGAAAAAACAAATTAGATTAGGTAAGAATATTAATGAATAAGCAGAATATGGCATAAATCCATATGATCTTATAAAACATAGATGTATACTTAGTAGAAGGGTAGCATCCTTATATACAATATCACATTGTACATCTCTACAGATGGCTATGATGAAAAGGTCAGATGGCTGGGAGGACAGAAAAAAAACTAAAGCAAAAAAAAACTACTGATAAGATAGATAAAAAACTAAATCTGCAGAGGTTCCAAGGCCAAAAGATCTCCCAGCCCCCAATGGGCATTCTACCTAACTTACTGTAAATGTTCGGAAGTGATTCATCATTGTTTCAAAGATTTGATGCAGTTGGCCTTATGGACAGGTGGGGACCCCCTCTTATTCCAGCATCACAGGTGGTGCTTTGGTCAGGTGGTGGTGGCATTAAGAACCAGAAAGGAAAGACTTTATATAATATATACAGGGTGACACAGAAAAATGAGAACTTTTTAAAAACCCAATAAAAATAGAAGAAATCCAACAAAAAAATTTTATTGACATCAATTGAACCACTACAACTTGCCTTTTAAGAGACAGTAATCCATGTCTGAAAATTACGTCCTGTAGATGGCATCCCCCTGTACGTATGCATTCCTCAAATCTGCTGTTGAGGTTCCCCATTGATCTCAGCTGGGATACCACAAATTTCATCTTGAATTCTTTGTTTCAATTCATTCAGTGTCCTTGGCCGAGTCATGTAGACCCGACTCTTAAGGTAGCCCCACAAGAAAAAATCACAAACAGACAAATCCGGTGATCTTGAGGGCCAGGGAATGTCACCGAATCTTGAAATGACACGGTTACCGAACAATTCTCACACAGCTGCCATTGATTGCCTTGCAATTGATTACTAAATTACTAAATGGCGACATTGTTTACAGCTCAAGGTCCCTGTTCCGCAGTGCTGCCAACTGTACATGGCTGCCACTACGCATTTCAAAAGTTCCCGTTTTTCTGTGTTACCCTGTACTATGTAATATTTTTAACAATATTAAGGATTACCTTTACCAGTAAATATGCCTTAAAAGTGAATTTTCAATATTCTAAAACTCCCAAAAAGACGAATAACATGAAATAAATGCTAAATAAGTCCATAAAATATTAAAGTAAAAACAATCAAAACAGAATTAGGGTTAATTGCTATCTGTTTAAAATCACACCAAGATCAATTCCAACTCTAAAAAGCCAGCCAAGCTATTGGAGAGGGATAGATAGATAGATAGATAGATAGATAGATAGATAGATAGATAGATAGATAGATAGATAGATAGATAGATAGATAGATACTTTATTAATCCCAAGGGGAAATTCACATACTCCAGGAGCAGCATACTGATAAAAGCAATATTAATTAAAGAGCAATAATATTGCTGTATATTTTTTCATTTTTTATTTATTGATTGATTATTTATCACTATATAGCAATTCAACATCTGTAAACCTTTAAATTCAAACTTTCTTAGCAGTGACATTAGTCTTTTTATACCATTAATTCTTAACCTCCCTCTCACTCACAAATGTATGCTAGAGCTACAAAGTGTGTAACGTGTCTGTCCTGATCACTCTGAAAAAACAGAATTACACAGTCAGTAAAATGTGAGAGGTAAAGTAAAGGAAAATAAATGGCAGAAATCTTAGTCAAAAGTCTGGGCTAAGTCTGGCAGCAAATAAGGCAGAAATGACTAAAAACAAAACCAAAATACTAAGGCAAAATCTGACAGCAAAAGCCATACTAACAGTTGAGAACCCTCCCAAATAGCAAAAAAAAAAAACAAGCACATGGCACACATGAAGTTTATTTTACATAGGCAGTGCTAATGAAAAAAATAGGAGGACTGTGACATCACAAACAGAACATAAAAAATAATAAAATAGTAAGTTACCAAAGCAGACATAAGCACATTAAAAAAATACAGGATTCATGACATCTATGACTTCATACAAAAATTATAGACCCAGTGAATGTATCTGATCGACACATCTCATGCTGAGCTAGTAATGCGTTTTCAAATTAAAACCAAAATTGAACCCTTTGTTCTTGTGGGAACCCCTACAAAACTGAGAGCAGATGATTCCTATATTAGTTATATCACCAGGGTCTTTCATTCAGTCTTTTGTCTCTGCACATATGCAAATGGGCATATTAATAAATTCTATGCATTTTTGTTTTTCTTAACATGAGAGTTGTTAGTTTACTCTCATTTGAGTTTAATGACTGGAATAATAATACATAGAGAATGCTAATGAAGAATGTTTCATTAATTACAAGCTTTGACAAAATTGGTGTCAGTAATTAATTAAATGATACAATTCAAGCTCCACCATTCTAACATTCACAACTTAAGGGAGCCCTGCTTTGTTAAACTTTCTGCATCATGATATGCAGTCTACACTTCATGTAAAAGAGTAACAGTTTAGGAGTTTGAGAATATAATCTGAGGCAATAGGATATCACTTGATCTCAGTCACTGGAAGGAAAGCAGTAAACTAATAAATTGTGCCCAGAATTGGCTTGATAATACAGTGTTTTGAAGCTGTGAACATCAAACATTTTTTGATGATTGCCCAGTATTGCTCCTGTTATGATTCTGAAAATGTATTTTCTTCTTTTTCTTAACATTGTATATTTTTGTCTGGTGGCATTATCATTCTTTCTTGGTAGAGACATAGAGCTTACTCTTTTTTTTAGTAGGTTTGTATTTTCAGGCGGATTTTGATTTGTTTTATAAACTTGTTGATTTTCTTCTCCCGAGTGAGTCACATGACCATGAGTGTGACATCACTATACCACCTGGTATAAATATGGCAGTGATCTGCAGGTTTGGTATACCCTTAGTCAATCAAAAGCTCTGTTTAAAATATCTCTTGGTAGCTAAAGCTTCTAAAAATGTATGTTATAGCATATAGGCTTTTTTGGTTTTGACCTCCTTTTTGTCCAAGACCACTTGCCTTTCTTTTGCCTTTATTTTTGGAAATTTTGACCTTTTTACACTTTCTTGTGTCTTCCTAAATTCTTTTTCCACATAATGACATTAATGTTGGGGATTTCTTGAACCAAGGAGTCTGTTTTTGATTTCAAATATTTTTCATAATCTGTATGCTTTTTGATTTCATAATTACAATTGGGCCATTTTCACTGCCATATGTGTTTAGCATTTTTATCATTAGATAAAAAGGTCACCGTTTGCTCACTTCCCTATTCAAGTTCAAGGATTCCTAAAACGTTTATTTTGAACTCCTTTTTTACTTTCTCATATACAAAGTACTGTATAGGGAAAGTACCGCAATTGTCCAAAAATCTGATGTTGAGATTTTGATGAATCTCGATGTTTTATACCTCCCTGACTTTCTTGTATAGGGAAAGTATTGAAATCCTCCAAAAATTCCAGTTCAAGATTTTGATGAATCTCAACGTTTTAGACCTCCCTGACTCCGAAAATACCATTTCTGGAATTATGTCTGTGTGTCTGTGTGTTTGTGTGTAAACACAATAACTTGAGTGCACTTTCACTTAGGCCAACCAAATTTTGCATACAAGTATTAGGTGCAACTTTTGGGCTATTTCTGTTAACCGAAAGTGGTTCTTTACCTTTAATTCATGCAGTTGCAGAGTCCAATTTATTCAACCTTACTTTTATAATAATTGTTCAATATATTGTTAATTTGATTTGTTGTTGATGGTTCTTTAATGTACATAATATAAAATATAATAATTGCCTTTCTCTTCTCTTTAAGTTTTCTCTTCAAATATCCAATCCCAATTTCTGAGTATATGAGAAACTCTAGGTGAGACCATTCCCGATTTTTTTACTTACCCGATTCATTCTCTTTGTCAATCTATTGAACCTTTTGACTCCGATTCTTGCCTCATGTTTTGGATTTGATTGTTGTGCTTTTGATCTCTCAGTATTTGATCCTTTCCTTATCCATAGTCTACATCTTTTCTTCCTGATACTTGAAAAAAATGAATGTGCAACCAGCAACTATTCTAAGATGTTTCGGTGCTTTGCTGTCCCTGGTTTTGACCCTTGGTTTTCCTGGACTATTCTCATGCCTCAACCCTGGCTGACATCTCCTGGGGCCTCATGTATAACGCCGTGCGTAGAACTCGCACTATAACATGGCGTAAGCACAAAAGCTAAAATGTGCTTACGCACAGAAAAATCCAGATGCAGGAATCTGTGCGTACTCCAACTTCCATGTTCTTCCACTATATAAATCCCGATCAGCGTGAAAACTAACGCTCGTGCACGCGCTTTATGTAACGCCCCAACTCCTCCCAGAATTACGCCTCTTTGAATATGCAAATCAATATAAATCACCCTCAGCCTTCTGTGAAAAGACAATGGGAAAAGCACGGGGGAAAATATAACGATTTCAGCGAATACCAAGTGGAGGCAAAGGAAAAATATACCATTTGTTTAATTAAACCGTGGTATAATCAACTAAAGGAAGTTGATCGAGTGACATAGCGTGTTGGAGAAACTTGAAAGCTCAGATATCAGTCGCCGTGAAAAGGCGAGTCGTAGCCTACCGTCTGAGTGTCATATGAAAGCTTTTTAGGGTACAGAGAAAAAAAGGCACAGTGGGGAAAAAAAGCACGAAATGTCAACTTCAATCTCGAAATTTCCACTTTAATCACGTAGTTTATTTTGTCATTAAAGTAGAACATCATAAACGTCATCTTAAAATCATTTACTTAACCAGTTTCTCAAATCACATCGTAATTAAAGTAGCACGTTAAATGCTTTGTTTTGTATTTGATCTTCTATGTGATCTATGTGTGTGAATCACTACTTGCTTCTTAAACCGGCTCTCTTCCTCCGACTGTACACATAATCCATTACATTCGTGATATTACAGCTCTCTGAATAACTAAAATACTGAGATGTATACGTGATATCATTAAGAGTTAAAGCACGTTATTAAACATGGGTTTTACAGCGCAGCGATTGTGCACGACCATCGATGAAATTATTTATTGCAGCAGTATCAGGGGCAGCTCTAGGTTTGTGGTGGCACTGGGCAGAAAAAGAATCGGTGGCTCCTTCGCCCGCCAATGTCAGTGAGGTAGCTTATGCACGGCGGATGGCCACGTCCGTTGCAGACACTAGCCGCCGTGCTCATGACACAAGCATTTAACTTTTGTCGAAATTTGCCGCTGCATTTTTAGCTGTGTCGTTATTTTCTCTTTCTGTTTTATATTCAATATGTATTGACGTGGCCGCCCATGCAGTTCTTGCTTTTCTTTCTCCAAGTAACCGATTGCCACACAATCAGCTCTGTAATAGATGTTAAGCCATCTGTAAACTTAGAGCACTGATTCTTTAAAAAGTTTAAGGAACATTGAAATATCTTCGTAGTACATTTTTAATCATTCTATCCTTCACGCCAGTCCCAGTGAAGAATATAGATTATTTAAATGAAGTTAAAGTTTTACCTGTATAATATAATAAACATATTTTGCTGCATTTCATCTTAAAAATGATATTGTCATCATATGTAAATACGCACTTTATAAAGTGGCTCAGGTTGTGCGATATTATAACTGTAATGCAAGTTTACAGTGAGGTATTTGTACCTATAAGTACAAACAGTTCTACAAGGAGCAGTGATTGAGTGCGTTTATAGTTCTTGGGATGAAACTTTTTCTGAACCTCAAGGTCCGTACAGGAAAGGCTTTAAAACGTTTTGCCATGGCTGAGGTAGCGTGTGCCTGATGCTGTATACCGATAATTCTCTTTCCGATCAGCAGCTGCTGTGATTCACACTCAGATACAGTGATATAAATACTCCGAGTGCTGCAGTGAGAGTAATATGGAAAAAGATGATCCGCTGTGGCAACCCTTAAAGGGAGCAGCTGAACGAAGAAAAAGAAGAAGAAGAAGATGGTGCAGTGAGAGTAACAACGCTAAAGCAGTTATGGTATTTGGCATACTATGGCTGTTCCCTGGACCATTATATTGTTACAAGTTAATTACAATCAGATGCGTTACAATAATAAACAATATGCGGTTAGTTTCAGTGTATTTATAAAGCCGCATCAGGAAAATAATGAGTAACCACACAGGAACAGTAGCACTGCTTTGACGCTGGGTGCCGCCAGTTTGCAAAACCGAGCGGAGAACTTGCGTACGACAAGGTATGAGGTACCGTGGAAAAGTGCGTGGCTTTACGCCAAGTGTAGGTTTTATACATCGCGATTTGAACGTGGAAAAGTTCTTACGCAACATTTCTGTGCGTACGCACCGTTTATACATGAGGCCCCTGTTAATTTTTCCACTAATGCTTAGGCTGCATGAACATGCCCTTAACAGCAGCTGTCTCAGAATTGGCTCAGATAGACTCCTATAGACTCAGCTCCCAGAATCCCGGTTTTTAGTCCAGTGCTGATCATGAGACTATTAGTTATAAGACTCATTAGCACTCACCACATTGAACCTTATATATAATGCAAGCATTCTCCTCTTGTAAGACCATTAACTTTTATTTTTTAGACCAAAGCATAAAAGACCTTATTAGTCTTTAACTTTTGTGTCATTTCATATTTTATTAAAATATGCAAAAAAAGTGTCAATAAGAAAGAAAAAGAGAAAATGATAATTAACACTGTGAGATGGATAAGTACCATAACACCCAACTACGGAGTAGCCAGTGCGCATTTCCCAGTAACATTTAGTATTTTTCGTTTTCATTTCTTTCCAATGTGCTCTTCATTCTGCTCTTATCCTGCCAGTGCTCTTTGCATAGGTCATTCTGCTTTTCTTCAACTTCTTATGGTGTCTTCTTTGATGGATTAAAGAAATGACTGTCATGACTTTACTCATGTACTTTATAAGGTGAAATACTATACCATATGTCAAACATATCTTCATTTGTGGTCACTTGGGAGACTTTCAGCATTCTGATTGGTCAGTCTCTCCTTATAATTCATATCCTTCAGCTTCTGGACATCTCTTGGACTTTTTCATAATGTTTGTCCTCGGTGTGTATTGCACTTCAAGAATAATGCATACTGACTTGAAATCCAAAGCCTGCAAAACTTTACATAACTCAGAAGCCCATCTGCCGTTTAATTTTTCATCTATAAACAGCCTGGATGTGCACATTGATGAGTTGCCCCAAAGTCATTTTTTGCTGAATAATTATGTCAGATTGGTAAAAACTAAAGAAGTCAGTAGCCAACAAATGCTTAAAAGCAAGAAAATAAAGTTGTGCTGTTATGACTGCTGGCAACACCACAGTTGTCATGAAAGAAATGGACAGTCAAAGCACTGACAGAAATGATTTTAGTTTCATCTCGGTAAAACAAACATCTAACAATTTTGTTTTTAAATGAAAACACATGCACAGTCCTGTTCAACCTTCAACAATTTCAGCAAAGCATTTTCATGTGTGTAATCCCTCAGGTCATTCTGATGAGCATTTGGGAATTTTCCACAAGAGATAAATGAATTAATTTATACAAACTTTTTTTTTCTTTACTTTTCACCAACTTGAAAAGATTAACTGAGAATAAACTTCACTCCTGTAGGGAAAAAAATAACCCATTGGCGATTAGACTTAAAGCAATGCTGGGAAACAGAAGAAAAATAGTTTGCAGTAAACATTTAATGAGCTCTTTTGTGAAAGCCTGTTTTCCTCTATACAAATTTAAATTGTTAAGATCTTTAATGTCTGCTAGGTGCTCTTAGAATTGAATTTGTGGAGACAGGAGAAAGACAGCTGAGAGGCTACGTGAAGGAAACATGCTATATTGTCTATCTCTGATTTGAGACTATCTGCTAAATAGATAGATAGATATTTTATTAATCCCAAAGGGAAACTCACATTCAAAATGTCCTACAGACAGAGCTTTTTCAAATAGTAGGCTGCTACTCAACAGAGAAATATATTAGTAATAATGAGCTATTACAGATTTTTTTACATTTTAGTCAGTTAGGCCACTTTAGAATATAGAAGGTGAGGCCAAAGTCCAATACACACCAGGGCCAGCAGTCTGGTTAAATAAAACCATTGTGGGCCAAAACAGCAGGAGTAATTGCTATAGCCAAGGAAAGACAAGTGTTAAACTAAGCAGACAAGAGGTGTTAAGGAAAATGAGACACAACAGGCCTGTTGGGCATCTTCTTAGTGGGGTGTTCAAATTCTCGACATGTTCACTTGAGCTTCAGATAAGGCCTGCAGCCCCACACAACAGTTGAGAGACACGTAGTTTTTAAATTTTCCATACATGTAACAGTCTTGCCTAAAGCTTATTCTAGTCTACTACTATAACGTTTGGCTCGGGCTCTTTGCCACTCTAATCTGAATAAATAGGTATACAAATGGTCTGATTGAATCGTCTTTCTGATGTTCAGCATGAACTGTATCTGTTGTGAGGTTTGCTTTTCATTGTACAGATTTAAAAGCATTCACAACAAACATTTGGGCCCATTGAAGCTGCTCCAGCCCAAGTGGGCTGCAGATACAAGGTGTCCCTTTTGAACGTGCACAGACATTGCACCTTAGACAGATGCTCTGTGTTTTCTGCAGACAGCACAATATGTGCACTTTAGTTGGAATCCTTTTGGCAAGTAGTGAAAGCTTCACCTGAATAAACACTGAACCTGTTTTGGTTTTGGTTACTGCCTTCTAACAAGCATCACGAACTGGAACATTTGTGCACTATCTTCTGAAAACTTCAAAGAATTCTGAATCAGCAGTTTATGAAAACTAATGTTGCATTGAGTGGCATCAAAGGAGGAATTGCATTGTGGAATTTTACTGCTTGAACTCAGTTTATGAAACATTTTTATATGATGAACGTTTACATTTGCTGCTGTATCACAAACCTTCATGATCTTATTATTCAAAAGCACTGCCTGATCGCTGACCTTTTAAATGTGGATAACCTCAACTCAGACTGGCACATCAGATTTATATGTACTGTATATCCAAAAACTTGGCGCTATTTTTATCTCCGTTTGTCTATTTTGGGGTTGTATGAGCCACTACTCTAGTAGTACTGGGTAGACAGAAGTAAACCCTGAACTGTATGCCAGTTCTTCATAAGGTACATTTACACACACAGACACTCACCAATACTGGCCCAGTTTAGAGTCCCCCAATTGATCTATTGTGCAGAGGATTTGGCTGGAATTTGGATTGAAAAATCAATACAGACATGAGGAGAACATGCAAAGTTTCAAACAGATAGTGAACATATGTTCTTCAGGTTAGCATCTGTCTAGAACATGACTCCTATGTGATAGGAGGGTGTTGTCCTTGCAGCAACCCAGTAAAACTAGAATGATCCCAAGGAGGGAAAATTACTGAATACAAAAACCATACATTTATTAACAACTGAAGACACAGGGGTGGGATGAACAAAAGGAGGAGGGGAAAGTGCAAAACAAGCTGCCATTGCCTTTGCCCGAGCTCCTTCCTATCTGAGTTTGTTGCTTGGCAGTGTTAGTGAGCAGCTCTCTCGTGATGAAGAGGCTGAGGACGTAAAAAATGGGAGTCCATGATGGAGGCTTTGCTCTAGCATTTAAGCTTCTGACTTTATAACAGCCACTTCCTAATCCTCTCTTTGAGTTTGTGAATCTTATTGGCCTAGTGTTTGAATTCTCAGGTTTTTCGTGGCGATTTGATTCTTTTTTTAATTTTTTTGTTTGCTATTATTGATTTCTGCATTTATTTGTGTCTTTTGGTAATCTGCCTGTATTTTGGATTTTGTTCTCAGTTTATGGACTTGGTAAATCATTTGTTTTTATTTCCCATCATGCCATTTATTTCATGGTTCATTCCAATGTGAAATTTAACATAATTACATTTGCTGTTCTAAGCTTTACAGAGAAATGCTTTCCAGTGGCCAGCTCTTGTTAATGAGAGAGCTGGAGCTGACAGGCCATTCTGCATGTGCTCCCACTTCTGTTAGTACATCAGACCAGTGTGATCCTGATAAGTTAAAAAAAGAACAAACACCATCACTGCCTTGCTGTTGGTCTTTGTCTTTACCAAAATGTTCTATCATCTCTATTTCTTGGCTCTGTCCTTGGTCTGGCTCTTCTTCCTTCTTCCAGGGATTTTTTGACCCATTTAATCTAACAAGTCCAAAATCAAAGCTTCATGGCAACAGGGCATTTTTAAACTCTTTTCTGGTGTCACTTCTGGCTAAGCCATGGAACCACTATACCAACCACTTTTTGTATAAGGTCATCCTGTTGGACCTTCCTCAAATATAACTTGGTATCCCTGAAACACTGAACCTTCAATTATCTTTAAAAGGTCAAGTATTTCAGGATGCCTCCTCTCCTGGACCACAGCATGCTATTTTCCTTTAAAAGTGTCAGCTGATTTATCCAGGAAGCTCTCCACTTGCCACGTTCAAAAATGGTCTCTGCTTAGTTAACTAAGGGAGTTCTCCTATTGACACATGTGCATTTCACCACAGTGAATAAATGTAAAAACTAGGATGCTTTGTGATGTGAGTCCACAACAATCAACTTGGTGATGATGATGATGGGATATGCTCTATGAACAGGTGGAGTGTAGTGGTGGTGTTGTGCAGACAGAGAGAGAGAGAGCTCAACATACAGTAC
This sequence comes from Polypterus senegalus, assembly GCF_016835505.1. Taxonomy (NCBI): domain Eukaryota; kingdom Metazoa; phylum Chordata; class Cladistia; order Polypteriformes; family Polypteridae; genus Polypterus; species Polypterus senegalus. The sequence continues at coordinate 274,098,065 of NC_053154.1, forward strand.
ATCACCAGAAAGTGTTGTGCTCATAGTGTTCAGAAATGGCATCGTATGCTGCAAGGAGACATTGCAGGTTCACAGCTGCCCACGGGCAGTTCATTACAATGCAAACTTTTAAACTGTGATGCTCACAGTTCACAGCAATTCAGAACTATTTTAACCTTCTGCCAACCCTTTATAGCTTTATTACAACTTCTAAAATTTAATACATGTCACCTGCCTTTTGACCTCACCTCTAGAATCCCAGATAAACAATGGATGTTTCCATTGACCCTACTGTTGGTTCCAATGCCTGTTGCCCTTTCTGGACACTTCTCTGCACACATTTCAGTCAAATGCACTCTCATGATGGGGTGACTAGGGGGTCATTAGGGTTGTCTCATGCTGAAAACATCTGGCTACTCTGCACCATTCAAATGGTGTTCTTGAAACTGACTACCACTTGTCAGTATGACATCCCCTCACATTATATTTTAAGTATTAAGTCAATGGACAACAACGGACCTGGAAAATCTAATTAAAATAAAAGCATATCTGTTAAGTATTTTAGCAGGTTTTAAAAAAATTATAATCTGTTAAATCATAACAGAAAAATAGTCTGTTTCTCCAGAAGATTTTCTCCGTGTCCTCCTTCGTTGCCCTCATCTTCTTTTGATCAGTACAGCTGACCTCTTTGTCTTCAGTTCCACATAATTCTAGTCTGCCTGCCTTTATTTGATCATTTTGCATAGATCTGATAAAAGAAATATTTCCTTTTCTTCTTGCTCTTCTTCATCTTGGTCCTGCACTCATTCAGTCATGCTGGACCCTGAGGCTTCATGGCTTCTCTGACTAAGCACCACAACAGGCACACATGTGCTGAGCTTCAGCACCACCTACAGCAGGAGATCTCTGAAATTTATTATGCGTGACCTCTGCCACGTTCATTCTAAAGCTGTCTTAAGCAATTTTCTTTCTCTCCCCCCCCCCTTTGAATACCCTTTCATGATCACATCTGTTCAAAATACAAGGCCGCTTACTTTTTTCCTCTGGCTCCCAAACTAGCAAACTCTGTCAGCGGCACGACTGTTGAGGCCTGCCTGTGTTATGTTACAGGTTTGGATTTGCTACTGATTATCGCTCTGTTAAGTGATTGCTTTCTTTTCCATATTGTTTAGTTCAAGTGAATAATGTGTTCACCACTTATCAGCAGTTCGATCAAAGCTCTCTCCTGGACACCCACGCCCCACTTTGTTTTTTTTTTTAGCAATTTAAAAAACTCTTTCAACTGTAATATAATAATGAACTTACAAGAACTAGAAAGAAATGTACATTAAAATGCATACTGCTGTTCTATCCCTGGAAGTGCTAGTTCATTTAAGGTCATGTTTAACCATTTTTGAGTACAAGGACCAAGAATATCTCATAAAAATTTGTAATATCTATGTCAATATGCAGTGTACAGAACTAAAGTAAAAAAAGTTAAGCTCTGTAGAAGAGCTTAATGAAGGAAAACAATAAGTGGTAAGGTTGGCTGGGTCAGTCCTCACCACTGACTCTGTGTTTGACCCCAAACTGTGTCACATACCTTGCCAGCTGGGAAAAAAAAATGGAAACATTCTACTAAATACTCGTGACTTGTTAAAATGGCCAGCTAAATGATTAAAAAGCACAAAAGTAAAATATGGCTGCATGTTTAGAATACATTTCATTGCTATTACAGTAAGAGCTGTTTGGTTGTTGGGATATGGGGTTTTCCTTCTCCCTTTTGAAGAGTATAAACTTTGGCTCGCTTAGGTCTGTGCAGGCCTTAAAGCCTGCTTCTTGAATTTGGAGGCCAGACATGCCTGTGTTTTTTGAAGGCTCCTATATGATTCTAGATTGCACTGGATCTTTGGACATAAAGCATGTTTTTGAGTTTTGTTGAGGGCATCTATCAAATAATAGGCTAAAACATGGAAGTTAAAGTAAGAAATAAGGCACTTGGCTTTGAAAAATTAAGGTTCTTCAGTTGTTTTAAGTTTAAGATAATTCCATTTTCCTTTGTAACTAACTTGAGTCTTTCAGCTATTCAAATAAAACAAAAATATACTACAAGTTACAGGCATATTCATTTGTATTTTTGTTTTTTTTAAGGGTGGCAATGATATATTTTCTTTACAATGGCCTGGGATGAATAAAGGCCCATCAAAGTAAACAAAAATAGGAGCAAGGACCAAAATGATAAAGAACTTGACAAAGATCCTAACCACTTTCCCTAAGTACACTAAGATTGTGCACAGATTCAATATAGATTTTAGAGATTCAAAACCTGGATGTAGTGATATACACACGTAAACACCAAGTGCAAGTGACTTCAGGCATTATACAGTCATTCTGTTATATGCATAGAAACTACAATCAAGATGGAGTGGCTATAAAAATCTACTACATAGCAGCATGATTTCTGAAAACAAACAGCGTTGTTAAAAATCACAATTATTTCAAAATATAACCAGCAACCTCTGTGCTTAAATCTGTACTTGTCTGGTGTTTGCAACTTTAGAGTCACCAAGTAATGTAATATAGAAGTGTTTAGGATGTGAAGGGTATACCAGAGAAGTGGTAGGGGAAAAACAACACACAGACATGGGGCAAACATTGAAATGAACAAAGAGAACGTCTCGAGTAGGATTTACAACTCATCTCCTTGGGGTATAAACACTAACCATGGTGTCACCATCCAGATCCCGAACACATACTGAATGTGGGCCTGCAGCATGAGCATTGCAATAAAGTATTATGGAAACATGCAAGAAAGGAGCAATACTTCATGAGTCTAAAGGGTTTATGAGCATATTGACTCGCAGTTCTATTTTAAGACTGTTTAATAGATCATTCTGTAGTTAACAGAGTTTTGGAGTATGAAATGTAATCCACTAACACATGAAAACATGGACATCTTACAACTGGTGTTGGAGTCTGCTGTAGATTCGTTTAAAAAGAAACATCATCTGTCTCTTATTTTGATCTAAGCAAAGCACTAAGCAAGTGAAATCAGCTTAAAAAAACCCTAGAATGCAAATCTTTCAGGACGATCTTGCAAAGAATCTATCAAATTATATTTTCTTGAACACAGATTTCCTTCAGAGAAAAGCTTTTCAAATTTAGCCATGAAGAGCTGCTGTGTATCTGTGCTCTGACTTTTCATTTTATCTGTACTCTTCATTACTTAATCACTGTAATTACTTAATAAACTGAACAAGCATGCTATTTCTGTTGAAATTATATTTCATGCCAAATGTGCATTGAATCACATGCACTTCTACAATCATTGCCTGTTAAAGACAGGAATAAATATAGAATATGCTCAAGTAGAGCTATTAAGATAATTGAGTGGAGTGAAACCTGATGACCCGGCAATCAGCAATGGCTAGAGTTCATCAATCCTTTTTAAACAAATGATACTAATGGCTCAGTCAATAGATTTATTGGCACAACAACATAAAAGCATGCAAATAAGCTGAGGAAAGCTGTAGAAAAATGGGAATGCATAGGGAGAGATGAAGCCTCAGAGCATTATCTAAAGTGGAGAATCTGTATAGTTCAGAAAATCTCTACAATATACAGCAGTAACACCTCTTTAATTGCAAGACTTGTAAAAACAGCTTATGTCTATAGGTTGAAAGACAAAATAATATCTTGCTGTCCAAAGAAAATGGATATTTTCAGCTCACTTGGTGGACTTTTAGCTTTATTTCAACAAACAGACACAGACAGCTTTAAATTTAACAAGCTCAGAACAGTAAACCTATATTTAAAACAATCTGCCTGTGTTCCTAACGCAGTGTGTGGGTGAAATGTTTACTGAGTTGAAAACTGGGAACAATATGAACTGACAGTCTAATGCAGAAAAGGAAAATATAAAGGAAACATATTCACTTGCTTCCCTTAATCTGCGCAAAAGAATCTTCACCTAATCCAGCACAGATCCCAACCCCTTCAGCCTCATGGCTGCCCTCCTGTTAAGTGTGCTTAACTGATGGGCGTAGCAGTTTTGGGTGAATGTGACAGGACTGAATTAACTGGGAACATTTTTAAAGGATGGATTCAGAAGCATGGAATTTGTAGGTAGAAAATGATGATACATGATTGTGATGTGCAAAGGTCAGTAGATTTGGCCAAACAAGTACGTGAAGACATCAAAAAATGTAAAAGGTCAAACATAAAAGCAAAATGAATAAACATGACAAATATCACTAAAAAAAATGTAATCATTTATCAAAAGCAGGAGCAAACAAACATGCAACACCAAAGACAAGAAAAAAAAAGTCAATAATTGAGCACATATTGAAGGTCAGGAAGAAGTTCAATTATTCATTCAACCACATGTGAGCAAACAGCCTCATGTACCTGACATGTAATTACATTTGCCAGGAAACTACAAGTGGAAGAAATGACTAGAGATAAACCAAGGGCATATTATACAAAACCTTTAATTATTTATCAAGAATGCCTTATACACATAACACTACAACTACCATTAACACTTCAAATCATTTGATGTTACTATTGCAACATACAATAATCAAATTGAAAAAATAAGTTAAGGCTCAGACTGCTGTAATAGCTAAAATACCAACTACAAATTTTACAAGCTTACATAAAAATCTTTTATTTCTATTATATAAAAGATAAAAATGATAAAGGCTGAATGGCTAGGAGGAGAAAAAAACAAATGCAAACGATGTTTACTTTGAGATCAGTGTTAGCATAACACACCAACACACCAATTTGTTGAACATAAAATTAACGTAATCTTTCTAAATTTTTAAGACATTTCCAAAAAGAAAACCTTTAATGCAAACTATCAGAAACTACCGAAATAAAACTTTTATATTTAAATAACTAGACTAGTGATTAGCACTGTTACCTCAAAACTTCAGAGAGCTGGTTTGATGTTCCAAGTAATTTTTGTTGAAATTGGGGTCACCAGTTTGCTTGTTCTCCAGGTGACGTTGTAGCCTTATCTCTGAATTGCAGTTTTCTTCCCACCATCCCAAGACATTCAGGTTAGGCTAACTGTCAGGTGATGCTACATGGGTATGTGTGTACAGTATGTGAGTGTGTCCTACATGGGCTGGAGCTGTATCCGACGTTAATTCCGGCTCCAACACCTGCCACCCTGAACTAGTTTGATAAAGTTGATTTGATAATTGATGTAACAGATTTATTTTCTAGAGGCTCTTCATGGGATAGGAATCAGCTCTGGATATGGTGCTAGTCTATCCCAACAACCACTTACATCCCCCACACTTGTATGGGCACCACAGAAGCACTAATTGCCTTTACACAGATGCTGAAGGAATATAAAATATAAAAATATAAAATAATGAAGAAAATAAGTTAAAATTCTTCCTGAACATCTCCACAATAAGACAGGATTGCATTAGGAGATTGTATTTTTTAATTGAAATCCTAAACTGCACTTTGTTGTTTATAAATAACTACTACCCAAAAATCAATAGACCAAATTTAATGAGAGAAAAGTGCATTAATGCACATAATAAGATGAGAAGTAAATTCATTTAAACAACACAGTGAAGAAACATGGGCAGATTGAAAACCAGCAGGCACAACAGTTGTTGTGGAGTATAACTGAATATCTGTAAAGATAGACTGAAATTATTCATCGTGTCCATTTCCCGATGGGAAACCTGTCTCTGTAAAAGACGTCTATTGGTTTTGTCTTACCACATGATTGCTGCAGGATTTTTCCTTTTATTTAACCGTGAAGTCACTTAACTGAAACTAACATCACCGGACTCATTTAGGTCAGTGATTATGGGCTTCACATTTTCCATTTTGTGTCTTGTAGTGTATTCTACACTGAATTTCACCTAATAAAATATTTTGTGACAGCACCTTACATCTGCATTCCCCACAGGTAATTTCTTTTTCGATGAAAAATTACCATCTTATAGTTAGTCAGTGCAATATTTACTGTAAAAACAAATGGCCTTCAACTTAACAAAGGCACAAAAAACATTAATAGGCAATGTAGTGACATAATTGTGCAAAAATCTATATGCTTACTCATTTAATTTCCCATTTTCATTAAATATTTACCATAAATGATGAACCCTTCCATACACTACAGAAAAATAATGTGTGAGGTGTGTGAACCATTATTTATTCATTATGGGATGCTTGTCAATAGATATCATTATAAATGCTGTGTCAGCACACTTAGTCAAAATTAACTGTAAAGTCATCAAAACAAGATAACAGAAAGCGATCAAAAATGACAATTTTTATAAATGTTCATATAATAAATAAAAATTTATCAGGACCTATTTCCTGATAAGATGTGTGAGACATCTTATAAAATGTTTGAATAAAATGTTTGCTCAACAATAAATGCCTGAAACTCTAAAAATTATGTTAGGAAGCTATAAAGAAAAAGAATAAAGCTTCTTCAGGTTAACAAACACTATTTTATTTATTAAAGACTAGCCGTCCCCCACAGCTCTGCCCACGTAGTAATGAAACAGGACAAACTTTAAACATCAATAAACAATCAGGTATCGCTGGCTAAAAGGATGCAAGGTACGCTCCACAATGTGGCCAGAGATAGACCGATTCAAAGGAGGGAAGCCTCCCCTCGGCCTCTATCGCGGCTTAGCGTGAATAAATTGCTTCTGCAAGTGAACTTTGATACTTAGCATGATTAGAGAAGTCACAACATCATCTAGGAATGTTCAAGCAAATTATAGAAAAAAACACGATCTAAATCTGTTAAGTAATTCTCTCGTGAAAGACAGACGTTGGATTTCATATATATAGTGATGATCTTTATGGTATTAATGGTAAATGTCTTATATGGTGATAACATGACATGACATGAGATTCATTATCCCATTATCAGAGTTGCAGTAGGCTGGAAACTCTTCTGGCAGCACTGGACACAAGCAGTAAACAACCTTGCACCCTCATACTCAGTGCCACTAGCAGAGTCGACACGGTGCCAAAATAGAATCACCAATAAAAACAACGTGCAAGTCTTTGGGATGTGGGTGGTCATCCAGAGTTCCTGGAGATAAAGGAATGGACAGAACAAACAAACTCTACATTGAAAACGTGGAAATGGTTCTATATTTTAGGAGACACTCCTTACCTCCGGCTTCCCTGGATATAAATGGTGTTACTATCAATAGGGTGGAATCATTTACATTTATTGTCCCTACTATCACTCACAGTCTGAAATGGGATGGAAATGTACATTCTGTTATCAAATAACTTCACCGGTATATGTCTTTTCTCCATCAAATTAAAAGGTTTTAACATAACCCAATCAGTATTGTCTGAATTTTACAGAGATGCTATTGAAAGTGTCCTCACTTCTCCATAACAGTCTGACACAGCAATACATCTGCTCATTTGAGTCATAAACTGCAGCGTGTTTTCTGGACAGCAGATAAGATTGTAAGCCTGAAAGTGTACCACATTGGGGACATTTGTACATAACTGGTCAGAAAAACATGCCTGAAATATAATTAAAGACCTGCACTCACCAAGATAACCATCTGCTTTACATACTACCATCAACGAAAAATGACCAGTCTCTAAAAGCAAGAACTACTTGACACTAAGCTTGTGAAAAATCAATCACTCCCTTAAATATCATCGATTGACAATGTTATCTTAGGGTGCATTTTACCTAAGCAAGCCAACATTGCTTTCCTGTTATTCCTTTCATTTTCAGTTTGGCCACAAGGTCTTCTCTTGTTAATAGCCATGCACTGTAGCAAGGTACAAAACACCTCACTTAATATATGAAAGTGTAGTTGGGTGAATTGACAGTTCTGAATAAATCAGTCTTGTCTATTTGGCAACACATTTCCTTCAAAGCAAATGATAAGGTGAGTCAAACAATTTAAAGAAAGTTATTTGTTGACAAATCAATTGAGGTTGTTGAAGCAAAACCTTCACAAACAATGAACTCACATAATCATCTGTGTACACCATCCAGTGGATTACACATGTTAGGCTAATTCTGCTAGCACAAGTGCTAAAGGCTTGTCTCCTCACTCGTAAATTATTGTTGCTTCTGGATTTAAAAAAGCACAAAATATAAGCAGGGCAGTGCGATATGGGCACAGTGGTACTACAGTTGTTTGAGGTTATTTACATGGATAAATTGCTTGCTTTACACATTTGTTCCAATGTGTCATTTTAAAGCATGTTTCTTGCTAGGCCACTAATATCAGCCTTTGATGCCACTAAAATGGCACACCTGTCTAGTAGAGAATAGTCAGTTATAGCCTCGGGCTAAATTAAGCAGCATTACTGTCGGCTGCAATATTTCATGTAACGTAAGCCAAAATACAACATGTAATTCAAAGGCAAAGAACATAAAACAATTTGTAAGCACTAATGATGGGCGAACCCCATTGTATTCACTTCACCATGAGTTTGTCAAAATTGCAGAAATGTTTGGGAACTTCGCTGAACTCAGCAAAATGCTTTGAAGTCAACGGAGAAGGAGAAATTGAATTAGTGGATTCTAACAATGCAATGGTCATTTAAGTGTCTCTGATAGCTTGGGAAGTGTCTGTCAAGTATACTTGGGCAAACAGTGACCTGAGGTGTGAGGCAGCTAAGCTTAAATATCACCGATTGACAATGTTATCCTGGGGAATGGGGGCTGCATTTTAACTAGTAAGTAAGTAAGTGAACATTGCTTTTCTGTTATTCCTTTCCTTCTCAGTTTGGCCACAAGATGTTCTCTCTTAATAGCCATGCACTGTAGCAAAGTACAAAAACACCTTGTCACTGTGCCTCCCTGAGATAAAATTAGTAAAATTAAATATCAAAACAATAAAGTTTCTTGCAAATCAAGTAGAAAGAATGAATTCACTAAGGCAGATTCAATAGCAGGTACTCACCTCTCTTGGGCAAAAAAAATACTGTTTGTTTTTTATTATCACTGATGCACTTGCTCGCTGCTGCTGCTACCAAATTAGCACAACATATGTTTGTATCAGCTGCACAGCACTCTGGGTAATGCTAAAAAGGGGTAGTCTAATTATTACACAGAGGTCACATACAAGTCCATGCAAAAAGTCAGTACCTTGAAAACATGAATACACTGACACATTTCCAATTTAAAAGTATTCACAAGTTATTAAATGTATATCGGAAGAAGAATTTTATCTGGTATACTAAAACCAGCATACGCTCCCTGCTAGGAATAGCATTATTTACTCAGGGGGCCGTCCCATTTTACATTGGCTGCTACAGCTCTGTGATGTTACACTGGCAAAGTGAAGCATCATGGGGCACTGGAAAAAAAAGCTTGTCCAAGCCAGCTGCATGGGAAAATATTCAGAAAACTTACCAAATTCGCTGCAAAAAAATGCTTTGGCAAATTTTGCCGATCAATACTAGTAACCACAGATATCTTAACGATAATGAAGCAAGAGATTTTTTCTTTGTTTTGATTTATCCAAAAACTTGGACAAGTAGGGAGTGTGTGATCCTGACCTTGATACAGCTGCAGTAAAGAAGTCACACATTGCACACTCCCGGTCATCCTGTCAAGCAGCAGCCTTACAGTCTTGCTTCACAAAGAGCAAACAATGATGACACCTTGAAAAGACATATTTTAGAAATAGCATCCTTGACACCTGAAACCCCTAGAACAACATCTCGATTACTTCTACTGAAACAACGTAAAACAAAGTCCAAACCGTAATACTTTTTGTATATTACTGGCCACCTCGTGCTATTCCAAGCTGAGGTTACACCTACAGTTTGAAAACAGCACACAAAAATGCAGCCTCAATGAATTATTTGAGGAAATCAGAATTTCTAGACAAAGCCTAGTAGAGAACTTTAAAATGTTATATAAAATTGAACTTGGGTGCAGAAATGAATACTGAACAGAGTATTAGGCACATACTTCATGCCTCTTTAACTCCCATTTGCATTTTAAACACTTCCATTGTCCATGGGTCAAAAAAAAAAAAAAATGGAAGAACAGCATAGTGGAGAATCAGATATTTTATTTTACACATGAAATATTCAGGTTCACAAACTTTATTGATCAAAAATGCAAACAATGCTTTAACTAAAAATTGTCCATTTACAAAAAATAGAATACAGACATGAAATATTTACAAAACACATGGTTTCCTGAAAAATGTATATTCAGACGGATAATCGCTTACTTCTGATTCACCACAAAAAAAGAGAACGAACGCTACATAATTTAAACTTGTCTAGCATTTTTAATAATTCACAAGGGGTTTATTATTTTAATTCTGCAGTGTCTCATGATGCTTTTCAGGTTTATTAAAAGCACTATAATGAAACACAGTAGCAGTAGTAACCTAGTAAAATAAGTTAAAAAATAAAACTAATCCTTGAGGCTGCCATGAAGCCATTTGAGGGGGCTGATGGCACAATTGCTAATCTCAAGTGACCCTGACTAATTAAGGTAGTGCTGGCGAGCCCAACTCTGTGAGAATATCCAGCCAGCTACTGGAAGACTTCTTCTTTTACTAGTATGGCTAGAGGATGTCGTGACCCTTGAGAACGTCTTTGCCACAGGGATATTCTCCTTGAGCACTCATTAGCCAGCAGGACTCCCAGACAAGATATGAAGGATGACGAAAGCTAGAAAGTGATACTCAACTGCCAGGAAACAAAGTAAAATCACACTAATAGGCAATGTCTCTAGTGAATATAAGTCTTTCTTCTTTTATACATATTATTACACATATTTGTACAACATTGATTTGGCACTAGCAACATGTTTTTTTTTGAAAAATGTAACACTAGACGTTTACACATTGTTACTCCAGGCATTTATGTTTAGGGAAACTAAAGTCAGTTCAAATTCTGTCTTTCATTAAAGTCATGCAATCCCTGTGATGGCGGTTTATTCCAATGAAGGTTATTTTTTTTTTATCTTGCTCTCTTCAAGACACAATTTTCTTAAATGTAATTTTTGACTGGAGTAGCAGATATTCAAAATGACATTCTTCTTAATTATGCTAAAATTGCTTTGTCTTGCATTTTAACTGAACTGTGAGGCTCCCTTTCTGTTTTTCACTGAATACCACTATCGAATGCCTCTTTTTCTCAGGATGTATCTAATAATAAAGAGAGTAGTAGTAGTACACAGAAATAAGGTAAGGAACTGCAACAGTAGCTAAGAAAGACAAATAATTAGTACCATAAACTAGAGAACTGTAAAGCCAAGAATTAAAACAACCTTCAGAAGCTGCTCTCTCTATAATGCAACTGTTGGTTTATTGCCTCTGTTCATTTTGGTCTTTACCAAATGGCATAAAGATGGATGATTGCTCACAGTCACCTTATGTTGAACACATTTTATTCTACAATCTCAAACAATAATTTTTGCTTTATCTTGAATTAATCATTGTCCACATTTAAGAAAATATTATACTCCACCTCTTTGGCTACAGAATAATCATTCCCTGACTTAAAAAGATAAATTAAGTTTAACATCTTAAATTGCATAGACCGGAAAGAAAATGTGTGTGTTCTGTGTTTTTTTTAGAAAAGAACAATCAAGCCAGTGGTGCCTTATCTGGGAATAATCCCAAGATCTCGCAAATGAAGGTATGTTTAAAATGAGTAAATTGCATAGCGTTATTTGAATAAGTGATTCAATCTATTAAGTGAAAACGTTAAAATAAATAACTTTCTAGGTGACTGCACCTCTCCGTTATGACATGTCCCCTTTTGAACCAAATCCATCTTCTTTACTTGAAAAACAATGCAAACCATCTGCAATAGATGGCAGTGAAAACATGTGCGTGCCAAGGCTGACAGTGCCTATTAACGCTTCTATAGTCTATCATTATCGTTTTCTTCTGGAATTCGAGTAGAGACAGAAAATACCATGGAAACCACAGAGAGGAAACACAATGATGTTGTCCAAATGAGAATTTTATTATTTCTCAAACGAGCCTTGCACTCATTATTGCCTTCCTTGAGGAGTTTTTGTTTCAGTTGAGTTTCATTATTGGTATTGCAGATTAATGGTTTAACACTTGCAGCTGACATTACAAGATGAGAAAATTAAAGCCCACCACCGGCTCGATGTGTGACTGTGATCAAGTCTACCCTGCACTCTATATGTCCTGTACAGAGTGGAGATGACATTTCCAAAACTCCCCCATTGTTGTCATGATAGTGGTATTCTTCCTGATGCTTTTTTATATATGAATCATATGTGTTTTGTAATTGTTTTTTTCTGCTTGTTGACATTTCCATTGTTTAAATAGATGAGCCATGAGTCACTGTCACTACGCTGCATTCACAATTACAAGTGGCGTAACCACTACTGGCCATTCAGTGATAAAAATGCATTGTTTTCATTCAACATTGCATAGATTAGAGAACAGAAAACTCTGCTCAAATTGAGAAATGTAAAGAAAAAACATTTAGTTCTGAGCTTGAGATGCTCTAAATATCTTGATTTCTCCTTTTGGTCTGACACATGAATCTAAACAGCCTTTTGCTTTGGAATTCAAGCATTCACTAGCATTTAGAACTTCATCTTTGCCACTACACATAGAATTTGGGGACCTTCAATTGGGAATTGATGAGCCATGTAGGGTAAAAAGACTGCTCTTGGCAAAAGTGGTTTGATTGTAAAAAAATATTAAGGACTAACAATTTATCTACTTATGAAATCTTATGCAGATCATGATAACTCTAATTTTAGTCACTTCTAAAGAATATTACTTTTAGAATTTAAGGCTTTATATCGATTGAATATTCCCTTCCCTCAGAAATGGTCAGAAGCAATTTATGTAATGTGAAAAAAAGGCTACATTGTAAAAATTCCTAATATACAAATTAGGATTTTGCTTCAGCTCCATTATGATAGAATGAAAAACCATCTGGAATGCTGCCTGGAGATTTGGTCATTGTGGTAGAAAAGGAGTCATAGCACTAGAAACACTAGAAGCTGTGTAATGAATAGTAACCAAGTGCATCCTTGCACTATAGGACATGTCCTACAAGATTAGGGAACTGATCCTTATAGTCTCAAACAGAGATGGCCTATTCTTAGTCTTAAAAATTCTCAAAGGTATCACTGTGTCTATGATCTAATCACTAGTCATGCCGTTTTTGTTATTCTTGTGTGTATTTGCGGGGTTTGTTGTTATTACCTAATGTATAAAGTAGAATGTGTATTTGTGTGGGTGTTTGTCCAGTATGTAAATTCACACTACTGATCCGATCTCAGCCAGAATACCGCACAGATTCCCCATTTGTACAAGGAAGACCATAGGCTATGCATTCATTCCAAAATTTAGTCTGTGCCCTCACCCTGGGTACCCTTACCTGTGCCTGTCCAGTATGCAAATCCACACCATTGAACCTATCTCAACCACACTTTGCACGGGCAACAACCCAGCCTTATTTTATTCCAAAATTGACATGGTGAGAGGCACCCTTCTAATATTTCTATATTCCTTAAGTTCTCCTTTGGATAAATAAAGATCGATCTTTATCTATCTATCTATCTATCTATCTATCTATCTATCTATCTATCTATCTATCTATCTATCTATCTATCTATCTATCTATCTATCACTGATCTCACTGAGTTCTTTCATTAAAATAGTGAATCATAGGGAAGTGCAATAAGAAATACTTATTAGCATAAAGGGTCATGGGAATCTGGAATTAACTAGTGAAGTAAATGAAGTTTAGACTGTCATGTTTAAAGAACTTTTTAAAGTATTTATGCAAAACAAGCTCAATGGACTAAATGGTCAGGTATAATGTGATTTTTTTTTTTTTAATATCCATAACCATTTTGAAAATATTCTTTCACATATGCGGGTACAGATCTCTTTTGGGGACCAATCTGAAGGCTGCATTGGAAAAGAATTTGGTTGCAACACAACCACTTACCCATTGTCCCCTTAAACAGAAAGAAATGTCCCAGATGACAAGCAGAGACCCTGTCTGTCTCTGGCCACACCCCTTCAGGTCCTCCTTTATAAATATCCCTGTAACAGGAAGTCCCTGTCATTCTACAGACTGATGCATAGGGAGGTGCACCAGTGTTGCCCTATTCCAAGGTTTATTATTTTGAAGAAAAAGCCCTTTACATTGACAATTAAACAGGATTACACTTTGGTACTCACAGTTCTTTTACTGAATCAATTAGGACAAAAAGTCGAAATGTTAATAATGAATTTCATTTATGACAATAAACAAAATTCACTCAAAAAATCACTTTTTTTCTGAAATGAGCTCCCTATTGTGTACACTTTTTAAAATGACTCTCCTGTTGTGTTCTGCTGTTCATGTAAAGCGCTCTGTGTATATTGTGTGGGCACCTTGAAAGGTATATCTATAAATGTATTCACTTTCTGATCCCTGATGCTACTCAAAAATATTGAAATGTTTAATTCAGCAGCTTTTTTACATCCTATTTTTAAACCAACAAATGCATTTTTTGAATCCCACATAGGAAAACATATTGGAGCTATTTTAGACCTCATGGCTAAATGGAAGAGTACACCCTCAAAATGATACACTGTAAATATTAATTTTCCACATCTTAAATAAACATAATTTGTAGCATACAGCAGCATATTGATATTAAACAATGATTGCCATTAAATTTGAAAAAGAAAAAAGAAAAAAAAGAATAAATGTGGACATGTGTTATCTTTGGAAAAAGTACAGCAGCTTCAACATGTATTTCTAGATGACGGTGGTGTGTCCTTGATCCAAACTTTCCACAATCAAATGGCCAATAACACTTATGGACTTAAGGAGATAAACCTATGCAAGAGAAGAAACAGTAGCCCTAAAGCAAGCAAGCAAGTCCAAGCAGAGCGATTGAAACATAATGGACACCAACAAGACAGCTGGAAGAGGAGGATGGACTTCCCCCAAAGTATGCAACCTGAGCTGCAGAAACAAAGAATAAAAAGAGAATTAAACTTGGCTGTAATGAACATTAAAAGCTTATCATCAGCCATTGCACTGAAGACTAAAAGAAGACTACAGAAAACAGAATAAACTGAAGAGATTCTTAGAGAAAAAAATGCAGTTTGCAAGAGTACTAGTTTATGAATATCATTATTAACGTGACAGGATAATGAAGATCCACTAGACAGTATTAGCACTGCAACTCCTTGCACACTGTATACACTATGATGAAAAGTTCACCTCTGCTCCTCTTTACTTACCAACGCAGGCTGTTCCATCCTCATTGGGCTCAAATCCATGGCCACATCTCTTGTTAGGACGGCATTTATATGCTCCAAAGGTATTAATGCAAACGGGTCGGTCCCTGGGGCACACAGAGGGGAACTGTGTGCATTCATCCTTGTCTGTATGTCAAGAAGAAGGAAGGTTACAACACAGAACAAACCTAGATGAAGAACTGAGATAACATAGATACATCTTCTACACCGTAAATAGGCCCTGTGAAGTCCAGCAGCTAATTTCAGCAAAGAATTTGATCGGGATGTCTATATTACTGCTTAGAAACATTTGTCCCAGTATAAGGCTGCAACTTGGAGACGGAAAACTTAAGTTAGAGATTTCCAAACTGGGTGTCACAAGGCAGCTTGAGGAGAATATCAAACTAGCCACAAATTAATTTAAGTATTTACTCAAATATATTTAAATGTAACAGAAATATTTTTGTCCTGCATATACATTTTCAACATTTTTATTTGTTTATTTTATATTTCTTATTATTAATGTTTTCTTCTTTTGCTCTGTAAAGAATGTCATGCTTACGGCTCAGGCACGGTTGCTTAAAAGAAGCAGGTGAAAACTGCAGCATTCAAACGTATATCACATAGACATTCACAAAAATGTGATTTTTCTGGACACACAAGTTGATGTGATCAAACAGAAAGTGGAATGATACATAGTTTGCAAACAAACAAAACAGATGTTACACATGTTGATGCCAATCAAAAAAAAAAAATGAAATACTGCCATTGGAAGACAAATTAGGTGAGAGGGATTCATCTCGACTTAAAACCTCTCAACAAAGAATATCAGTTGAGTGCTGGGGCTTGAGCTACCGTTCAATGAATAACATACTGGACTAAACTGAATTCAGTTCGTCTTCCCCACATTCTTTTATGATATAGTAAAAATGTAATACAGTTGAGCTAAATTTTTATTCTCCAATTTCACTTATTGTTTTACGCATTGTATTTCAAGCTAACAGCCACATAAGACTGCTTTCTAACTGTGTAATAGCTAAGGTAGCTAAGAAAGCATTACTAACATAGCATTACATAACATCTTTAAAATTGTGATTATGATAACAAAAAATTAATCAGAAACATGGTACTGTGTAAAAACACTAAAATGCAAAAAGTTTACTAATTTTTGATGAAGAAATGTAAAAAATCTACTATTAACCTACTATTACAGAAATTTTTAAAACTTACAAGACGTACATGAGTCTTTAGTTGTATAATTTATTAAAAAATTGGTTTGTAAATGTAAATATGGCTTTTTTTCTACTCTCCTTCAAAAATCTACCCATGTATATACTGTAGACATGCAGGTCTATCATACTAGGGGAAATTTGGTACACCTTGGGAGGGTTGCTGTAGAAAAGGTTTGAGTTAGACAGATGCACACAAGATGGTCTTTTTTGTTAAGCAGATTATGTTGTGTGCAGAAGCCCCATTTAAACTCAGCAAAGAAGCCATGTCAGTCCAAATATGTTGTGAGAGCTCTCTGTATGGTGGTATGCTAACAGGATTTGGATGGATTGAGAGATAAGATGAGAAGAGCAATATAGAAAATTAATTTGAACTAAATAAGCTGTAGTGTTAGATTTAGTCGACCAGGTAATGGAAGAGTATATCAAATCATTCCCCACATTATGCAATACACAGAGTTAGGGGTAGGGTTAGGTTTGGTATTAGCATTAGAAATACGCTCACATAATATACAAGACTGAATGAAGTCAAGTTCAAGGTTTATTTCTTGACTATAAAACTATACGGTAATTTGTAGGTATTTGTTATTGTTTTAGCAGCAGCACTAGCATTAACAAAAGAAAATTCAATACCACTGGGCAGCCCAAGGACTCCATTAGTGAGAGAAGTAAACACAATGAACATATGCCTTCCAAGCAATCATTTGTTGTTGAAAGGTTTATTGTTTGATGATTTTGTTTAGATTTTCAGTTAAAACTGCCAATTCTGAGCATGTGTCCAATTGGCTGTCATAGTTAAAAAATTTGTCACTGAACCAAAGCTCTTTTATAAATCTTGAGATCTTGTTGAAATGTGTACTAGATTATGTAAAAAGTATACAAAAGAGGACATTAATTTACCATAGCTGTCATGTTAAGGAAGAAGAATATTGGGTACATTAAGCCAGGACTGAAGATTTCTTTGATATATTACCCATTATGTTTTGTGACTTAAGTTTATTTTATGTTTTATTGTGGTCTTTGTTCAATTTGACTTATTTTTCATATTTGTATATTGATACTATTGGTTTTGTTTTTCATTAATTATGTACTATCTAAGAGATACCCTAAGAGACTGGGGACACCTTAACGTCACCACTTCTGGGACCTCTCTTTAGCTATTTAAGGTACAGGGAAGAGGATCTGAGGAGTGGTGCTTTAAATTTTATAGGAGTTACTTATAAATATTTTTTTTAGTGTTGTATTTGCTGTTTTTTTTATGTTTTGTTCTGGCAATTCTATTTTGTTCTTCTTGATGTTTTATGTTATATTTTTATTGTAAATAAATACTCTCATTTATAAAGATTCTTTTGGTTAAATCTTTCTTTTTGGGCCAGAATTTTATTCCAGTTTACCACCCGTGTAAGGCATCTTAAGATAGTTTGGAACTTATTAGGCCTTTCTGAACTTTTAAAACCAAAATCTTTTGGTTTGGCCTGTGTAAGCCAGGGTCAGCCAGTAGATTTTGAGTAAGGCTACCTGGGGTGAGGTCTATTCTGGGTTAGCTAAGGAAGGCCCCAGGCTGGTCATTTTAGAGGCCTCAAGACCTTTTTTGACATGTTTTGGACTCTGCATCACATGATTACCGGAGACTCATTTCAATATCCAGTACCGTGTTTTCACCTCCAGTTGGCACCATACCATGCCTTCATAGACATTTTCTACTAAGTAGGGATGAAGACTTCCGGCACCACCAAGCATGAATTGTTGCTAGAATTTTGAAAACACTAACTTAATATTGTGAGTTGAACAACAGGAGCAAATTAGAGCTGGGTTGACAAAAAGGGTCAGTTGCCAATCGATCAAAAATGCTAAAAATGAGTCATAGCACTCCATTCACGCAATTAGTAATCAGCTATAAGTTGATGATTGTTTATGCATGTCTTTCTCATAAAATCAGCAATTTGTGTCACTGTTGCTGACAATTAGTAGTTTGTACCTTCATGAGAACAGATAACTGTAGGGAGTGCCTACCATTTAGTTTGGACTTTTTAGCTGTTTAGTTTTGATTTCTAAGCCCACCTAAACAGGTGTAGCTTATTTAAGAGTTGTTTCGATGAGCTGGCTGCTTCATTTAGACCCCTATGTTAACAAATGTATGTGCCTTTATTTGTATTCATTTTAATAACATAGAAATGAATAAAAAGTCAACAAATCCCAAGTATTCACTACCAGAGGAGTGAAAGAGACAGTCAGCTACAATAGTCAAATGGCTCCCATGCATTTAATTAATAAAGGGAAAGTCACTAAAGTAGAGGGTGAGTTGTAGATTCTGAACCACTGCCATGTAGTTGCTAACACTGAATCAAAAGTGAAGCCGTGGACTGCAGAAAACTCTGTGTGGTGCTGGTCGAGTTTTAGTTAGGTTTCATTTAAGTGGTGTGTTCAGTGTAGATCCTGGGTCATTTAGATCATAGAAGGCACTCCTTAACCAATGCATCTTTCATGGAGACAAACTGAACTTGCAAATGTTGAAACATGGAGCCATCAACACCTAGTTTATTGGTGAAGATTATCTCAGAGCAAGAACAATTGCAAAGGGCCATTTGTATGTTTCACCTACTAGACTTTGCCCAGAGGGGACTGGGCGGTCTCTTGGTCTGGAATCCCTACAGATTTTATTTTTTTTCTCCAGCCTCTGGAGTTTTGTTTTTGTTTTTTCTGTCCACCCTGGCCATCGGACCTAACTTATTCTATGTTAATTAATGTTGACCTATTTTTTTTTTATTGTGTCTTCTATTTTTCTATTCTTCATTTTGTAAAGCACTTTGAGCTACATTTTTTTTTGTATGAAAATGTGCTATATAAATAAATGTTGTTGTTGTTGTAGACATCAGTCTCCGTATTCAGTCTTAAAATAAATAAGAACAGAGTGTGGAAATAGAAAAAATATTGTAGACACAAAATATTAAACTGCAAAGTACAAAGTTTATCAAAAAAAAAATAAACAGTGCCTAAACAAAACAAAAAAAAATGTTTTCACCAATTGCTCCTCCAAACAGCCAAAGCATCAGATTGATATAAAAATAGCATGGAGACACGATAAAGAAGTTTGGCTGTTGTTTGACCAGACATTAGAATAGGCAAGAAACCTGATGTAAGAAACATTGATTGTTGGAGCCAGTTGTGGTGACTTCTGGAATCTCATAAACACCTGCTATGTGGGATTTTTCACATAATACACTCTCTAGAGTTTAAAGTGAATGGTGCACTCAATAAAAATAAATAAATAATCCAACAAGTGGGGGTTCTGTGGGTGATAAAACTTTGTTTAATGAGAGAGGTCAGAGGAAAATGGTATAATATTTGCCTTGAATATTATTTTTTCTGTGTATTATGTCAATTCTGATTAATGATGTATAATTTTCTTTGTTTGTCCTTCATATTAATTAATTCTATTGTTATGATGGTAATGTCGTCACACTACCACTAGAGATTTTTAGATATATCATATTATATACAGCACAATAGAATATACTGTATAACATTAGATAAATGTCATCTAGCTACTGGTTCTATCTTCATGTAGCGCTACCATTACTAATCTAAGACTTAATGTATGCCAGTTCATATCACTACTTGAATTTAGGTTTGCTTATTTCTTCTTCCTCTGCACTTCACAGACAGGATGGTGGGCAGGAATCTTTATTATTTTCCAAACAGAACAGAACTTAAGTGTGCTATACATCACTAATCACTCTCACTCATTCACTCTCTTCTCCCCTCCTCCTGAACATGCCAGACAGTAGCAGGATACCCAGAAACATATTTGAATATTACAAAATATTACAAAATACAAACCTTTGACATTCAAACTTACGACTTTGCACTAACATGAAAGTGTTTATGATGACATTATGACATGACATACTTGTATCTTTATTTCTTTTCCCCTACTTTGCCTTTCTTGTTACCTAAAAAAGCTCCAAATTGCTGTGCCACTTTTCATTATTGATTATAAAGATGTACGTTGTCCAGTAAAACATTTTCAGCGATTATAATGAATACATTGTCCAGGCTTTGTCACCTAATGACACCTATTTTCTCTCTTCTGTTTATCAAAGTTAATATACAGCTAAAGGTTAAACCAACTGCAAACAACTTTGGATTATTTTTTTATTGAATTTATTGATTTATCTATTTCATTGTAATTCATCATTTTGAAATGTATATTATTTGCTGGGGTACTATTACATATGTATGTGTGCATTTAGCACTAGAATTACCAGAGCCTACGAAAAAACTCATAATTCCGTCCCACCTTAAATTGCTTCTTAAATCCCTTCACACCTCTCCGCCAGCGTCCTTTGTCCTCTAAATGTGCTGATAAAGAGAAGCTTGGAGCAGCCAGCTATTCCATCCCCCCACCAATTTAGAACGTGCACGAACTTCTCTCAGCTCATGCCTTGATTGAGTATCTGGGAGTGAAGTGGAGTTTTAGAGTGAAAATAATAGATCGTTATTTGGAACACACGCATTTCATGTCTGTTCCGTTTCTACAGTAATCTGTGTCAACACATTGTTAAAACAGAAACGTTTTTTATATTCTATTAGTAGATGACAAAATGTAGGCATAAACTATATAATGTATGAAGCCTGAAATCCAAATAACAAAGAAACATGTTGTGTTATATTTGAACCTTTTGTGAAAATGTTTCTGTTTTAACAATGTGTTGACACAGATTACTGTAGAAACGGAACAGACATGAAATGCGGCATGAGCTGAGAGAAGTTCATGCACGTTCTAAATTGGTGGGGGGATGGAATAGCCGGCTGCTCCTAGATTCTCTTTATCAGCACATTTAGAGGACAAAGGACGCTGCCGGAGAGGTGTGAAGGGATTTAAGAAGCAATTTAAGGTGAGACGGAATTACGAGTTTTTTCGTAGGCTCTGGTAATTCTAGTGTTAAAGAAAACAGGGGACAGGCATGCACTTAGTTAGATGTCTTTTTGCTGATATGTACAAAGAGAGTGTCTGAGATAAAGGCTTCTTGACAGGCACCTCTTGGCAGCAGTGATGGGAGCAGGAGAAGTGCAGAACATCACTTCTATTTACATGTGATCATGTGGATCGGGGGGCAGGGACATGCTGCAGAGGACATGCGATTTTTCATGAGACCCTGACCTATTGCGCATTGGGCCTGTATTGTCTATGCCAGGAACCATCTCTGAACAACTACGTTTTGTTTTCAATTTTTAATGTACAAGTAAAGTAGTCAAAGACCATTAAATGCCATGTGCCTAAAAATTTTCCCAGCTTGGTTTCTGCTTATAAGCAGGTCCATTAATAGATGTGAAGAGCATTTTAAAGAAAGAGTTTCCCCTACAAGTGCAAAAAAGGAATCTTCTGACCATGGACTAGAAATGAATTCAGTCAAAGAAACAGCATAACTCTGTACTGGATGAAAGTACTGTATGCTCAGAAAAGAGATTGCTGGATATGTAAATTCAAGAGAATGTGCATTACATATAACAGGTGCTGGATATTCACATTCCAGCACGTGCAACGTTACTGTTTAAAATTTGATATTTAATTAAAAAGTGTTAAAAGACATTGAAACCCATTTGAATCATTTCTTAAAACATCAAGTCTTCCATGCAATACTTGAGAGTGGTGAAGTGTCCTTGTAGTTAGCAAACATATTTGAAACTGGATAATGTTATGGAATTTGAATTGACCATTAAAATCTCAAATGCACCTCTAATTAGGAAGGAAAACAGGGGAAAGTTCAATGACATTTGGCACACACTGGGAAATTAAAAAAGCATTCCATAAACCAGAAGGTGTGGTGATGAACATTAGAGATATATGCAAAGCAGAAATTTAGAGAACAAATTAATTTACTCAATAACTAAACTCTTATCATATATACGTTTGCAGCCAGAAATAAAATTGAATACCAGGTGATCATGGAGTACAGTAATTGATGTTACCTGGCAACAGCAACAAGGAAGCATAGCAAGTTGCCGTAACACTTTAGATTCAGTACTACCCACAATGCATCTATTTTTGTCATTTATTAAAAGCTTGTGATAAGCTGGTTAAATTACTTGTGAATATGATAGCTTCATTAGGTGTTATTAAGCTTTAATTAAGGATTCACAGGCCTTATACTGAAGTATGTAATTTGAGAGACATTTTATCACCCAAATAAGCTGCCAAAATGAAGTTACTCTAGTATACCAAATTGCAGATAGGCAAACAACCACTGCATTCATTATTTGTATGTGCTATTAAGACCAACAGGAGCCTTTGTTAGTGGCTTGTTACATAGCAGTATGTGATTAATAGATACCTTTTAGATCAAATCTGATCTCTTATTTCAGTTTAAAGGTTGAAGACAGTGACAAATGGATACTCCATCATTTAATCAAGTGGATGGGTCAATCATTTTATTATTTGGGGATTGGATTGGAAAAAATGCGTTTACTGTCATGGGCCCCTGAGCTCACACCCAGAACAGCCTGATGGAAAAGCAGACCCGCCCTTGCGTGTTAGTTAACTGTAAAAAGTGTATTAGGTGAAAGTATAATGCATATTTTCTATATTGTTGGTGCTGAAGGATGGATAGACTAACATCAAATATAAAAGAACAGTAAAATACAGCTTTGTGAAGTGAGATTTGATTGAGTTAATGGACAATTTGTGGCTAAGAGATAATTGTTGGTATATGCCATAAATAAGTAAATACATTTGTTAAATCATGTTTATTTTTTAAACTCTATCAATTCTTTAAAACATCTCAGTGTGAACTACTAAAGAAGCAAATTCAAACAGAGGTGATTTGGCGTAAGGTACTATAATTAAGATGCAGACACAGAATTCTAGAACCATATAACAGACAAAGTCATGAAGTCTCCTTTACCGCCACTTTATTAGTCTGTTAAATATGAATGAATTACACAGAGACAGCAGACATTCTGGGCAAAAGTGAAACAGTATATTGTCTGGACCAGTGATGTGTAAAGGAGGCACAGCACACAAGAAGTTCTATAATTGTTCTTGGAATAAATGCCAAGCATCTGAATTGTGAGCTGTGTAATGTATCACTTCCATATTCAGCCAGAAGAAGTTGTGTAAAATAAATCCTTCAGTACCCAATGAACCCTTTAAAATATGCCTTTTAATTCCACTTTCTTAGTTATTAGCAAAAAAAGTATCATTTCACTTACCTATGCAGCGCCCATTCTCATTAGCCGCAAATCCATGTCCGCACTGCAAAAACATCATCATCCACCATTATAAAAACCATCAATAAATCCATGTAATAACTGACTTTGTCCTGCCGTTATTTATGAGGTCAGTTTCCTGTAAATTCATCAGTCTCACTATATCACAATCAGCAGTGTCTACTTATAACTTTCTTCTCGTAGATTTTGAAAACCTTATTCAGAATAACATTTTTGGTTCAGCTGTGTGGTCCATGAGAGCTTAGTGTTTGGTGTTTGTTTTGGTGGTATGTTATATATTGTAACGGAAAAAAGTGTCTTTTACATTTATTGTCCATAAGTTTTTCTCCATACTGTGAAAAATGAAACAAAGTTTCCATGATAAGTGGCAATTGCTATTAATTTTGCACTGTAATATTGTATTACTGAATTTCAAGAATTGTAACATACTTTATGTGAATAAATGACAATGTATTATGAAGGGCTGGCAAGATCCTGTCATTGCATTGACATTTCTGAGGTGACACAGGGATTGTCTCAAAGGAAATCTCTACAAAAGAGAAAGTGAAGGACAAGGAAAGACAGAGAGGGGGAGACCAATACTGGCAGAGTGAAAGCAAGTGTGAAAATGCCAGTGTGGGAAGGCAGATTTAATAAATGTTGGTAAGTCATGTCAGACCTTGTACACATAAGTATAGGTGCACTACATCAAGAAAGAGAGATTGGTGCCCTGCATGGAAATGTGCAATGTCCTCCAAAGACACCAGGAAGCAGATGACCCAGCAGGTGCCAGAAGTGCCCGGACCTTAACTCAAAGGGAGTATTTACTAAGCACTTAGAGCTGTATGTACCTATGAGTCACTAGATGAGGTTCTAGCCTCATGCCCCTGTAGTTGAAACAGAAGTGATTAGGGTTTGACTGAGAAGGGGGCTTGAAGCTGGATGGAGCAAGAAATGATTTGAATCTAAAGACCAGAGGAAAAAGAGGTCTTGGTCATGAAAGAGCAGGAGAAATTCAAGAAGAGAAATTTGCTGTGGTTCTGGTGTGGTAAACAAGCCAAATCTCTTGGTATATGGGGTCACAAATACCTGTGCAGGAAGGCTCAGTGGATACCATCAGGGTCCTGTTGTGCATTTGTGAGTTTAAAGTAATGAATACACTCATTTTCATAGCTTATTTCTCATTCCCATCATTTATGGAAGGTACAGACTAAACAAAGATGCTGTATTCTTTTATAGTGTTTGTAATGCCTTTCTCATTACTTTTCAAGTTGGTTAAATTGTTTCTCTGTACTTGTTAACTTGTGTACAACAGAATTTAATATTATGTTCATTTTAAATGAATGGCATGGTGTGTTGTGGTCAGTGTTGTCGCCTCACAGCTCCAGGAGACTGGAGTTGAACCCCAACCTGGCCGTCATTTGTGTAAGTTTATACATTCTCCCTGTGTGTGCACAGGTTTTTTGCCAGGTACTGTGACTTTTCCACACAACATTTCAAAAACATTTCAGTAGATTATTTGTTTCATGGTAAATTGTCTTGGTGTGATTGAATGTAGGCATGTGTGATGGACTGCGCATCATCCAGAGTCAGGGCACTGAACTTTGCAATGTTGAATTAGATTAAATGGGTTTGAAAGTGAATTGATGGACGGATGACCTGTTTTACAGCTTCTTTATGTGAATACTAAGCAACTAACTTAAATAAAAACTATGTATGGTTCTTTTTTAAATCAACACCTGTCAAATAAATCTACATTATATTAAAGTTTAATCAAAATCTCATTTTTTTACCATTGTGGGGATATTTACCTCAATTTCCACAGATTCTGGAACTGGAATTTCATCTACTGGGTATGGAATCTCTAGAATAGAATTCATGTCGCTGGTAGTCAAGGGTCGTGCTACCGATTTACCATCAGGCCACCACACTTCCACACTGGTAGCCACATCTCTCCCTGTAGAGTAAGTGAAAAGTAAAGCAATGTTGGTAAAAACAGATGTCACAATCTGCATCACCAGCACATGAAGGATGGGGAGCACAGAATGGAGTCAAGTGGCTAGTATAAAGTAAAGAATCACTGCTTCAGAAACACAGGTTGAATAACAACAAATACTTTAAGAACAATTCAGTAAAAATGACTGAGTATGGTAATATTTTACGATCCAATGTTATGATTAAAATAACACTTGAGTTTAACAAACATAGTTCATATTACTATTCATTCAAAAACTGTGCTTGCAATTCGCACAATTTATAAAACTACACCAAATATGGAAAACTCAGAAGTTTGGAAACTGGCTTTATGTACTATAGCATACAGTATGCCAGAAAAAATGAGAAATTGAATTTCAAAATTTGATTGGCTTTTTGAAAGAAGGAATTAGCATTACAGCAATTATGAAGCAAAGGTGATTTTTTTTTTTATTACTGTATTCATGTGATTTCCCTGTGATTGAGATTGTCTTACAGTATGAGAGGATAGGCCTCCAAGTGCGGTTCAGATATGTCACCTAATTTGAGTATATATAACTGAGGAAGAGATTATGAAGGATCTGAAAGAAAATTTGACTTCCTTTTCATAGACGAGTCTTATACCAATGCAATATGTATATTCATAAAAATACAGTTTTTGAGCTTCAGTTCATTAATTGAATGGGTGTCTTTATCCAAGAAGAAACCAATGTATAGAATAATTCTTTCAATAGTACTATAACTATAGAGTAGCACTGGATGGCTCAGTATCTTCTCTCTTCACTGGTGAATTGCATCTCTAGAGTTTGCTGACTGCCTATCCTGATGCTTCAGTTCAGAATTCTTCTGAAGGCAGCCGGCTCACTGGTTACTGAACACACCAGAGGACCACAAGGAAGTGAACGTATGGATTTAGTTGATCAGTGTCATCAATAGCAGAAACAATGTCAAAAATTAAGTAATATTCAGCCTCCAGTGTAAATTCAAAGTCAGAAACAAGTAGTTGAAGCTATATAGCAAACACTAAGCAAGGCAAAATCCAAGACACTAAAGAGGCAGTGAGGCACAATGCTTGAACACTTGCTACTCCTATAACATGACCAGATAATAGGTGTTACCAGTTGTAGTTTTGAGTGGCAGAAATGCAACTAGAAAAAAAGGTTAAAGTAAAATAATACTAAGGCATTAACAAGGTGGTACATGGAGCAACAAAAGCAGAATAATTAATGCTCATACATTGCCAAGATGATACATGGAGTAACATTAGCTAAAATTCCAAAATCATAAATAACCCCACAATCCGCATTAAGATATAAGAAGAGATAAGCCAGCGATTTGTGGAAAATTAACTTCCCAATGATACTTAGAGTTTTGCTTCACACCATAGTTTCATGACCAATATAATTAATGCAATTGACACAAGAGGAGAGGTGTTCAGCATATATAAATCCTTTTTAAATTCCCCCAATAATTTCATCTGCCAACATGGAGATTACAATTCCCATCAACCTGCAGGAGTCCAATGGAGCCAACTAGAGGATGACTTGATCAATGCACACCTTCAAATAGGAGCTGGCAAAATGAGGAATGATCTCATCAAAGACTGGAGCTGCAGCATTTGTTTCCCAGCCACTGTGGATTAAGATTG
Source organism: Polypterus senegalus (assembly GCF_016835505.1). Lineage (NCBI taxonomy): Eukaryota > Metazoa > Chordata > Cladistia > Polypteriformes > Polypteridae > Polypterus > Polypterus senegalus. The sequence continues at coordinate 274,125,331 of NC_053154.1, forward strand.
CATTGCCTCACAGGATTATAGTTTTTACCTTGGAGGACCTCTTTTTGTCTCCTCGTGGATTATGTTTAGCCATGTCACATTTCTAAAGACACTCCCTCGCCCTTACTTTCCTCTGGACCCTTTTCTGAGATGTTTACAAGCCCAACAGGGTTTTTATGGTGTGAGTTTTTGAACTCACATATAAAATGAATTGTGGCCACAATTTTGCAGAGGTGTATGCCTAACAAACCTCAGGTGTTTTTTTTCACAATTAAATAAAAGCAAAGATCCTAATCTTAAAAGGTAGTATTCAAGAAAATCAATAGCTAAGTCTGAGGTTTATTCCTTTGTTTTGACAAAGTTCAGATGTGCATTTTAGGTGTCACCATCTTTTAAAGTGGTGGTATGATGATGAAACACAAAAAGCAGTGTCAAGAACAAGTAATTTGCAATAGCTGTCAAGCAAAACAATGGTGTTCACAAAGCTCAACCCACATTTTTCTTGACAAATCTTGTAAACCCTCTTCTGGCTACTTCAATGGGCTCACACCTTGCCCGCCACCCATTCTCTCCATACTGCTCCCGTACCTCTGAATATCTTGCTTTCCTCCTTTTGTTGGCCTCTTGGATCTGATCCTCCCATAAAATAGTAAGCTCCATAAGTATGACCTGCCTGGAGGATTTGGAGAGCAAGACAATGTCTGGTCTCTGTGATGTTGCTGTGACCTCTTCTGGAATCTACCTAGATGAACTCTCAGTTTCCAATCAAATGCTGTGGCCAGTAAATCTGTGGAGGTGGAAATGGGGGATCCCAGTTGCTGCTGGTGGCTTCTCACCTGCTCTAATAAAGGTGACAGCCCTTATTCTGGGTGATGGTGTCTACTTTGTCCCTCAAAACCTGATCGTGCTGCACTGGTATATTTCTTCTCTTAAAGATATGTCTTGCAGCAACTCAAGATGTGCTCCAGGGTGCCTTTCTCTGGGCACAGCAGGCATACTGGATACTGCACCATACCCCAGCAGAATACATGGGAAGAACTTGGTTGATCATCACAAACAGCCTGAAGCAAGAACTTCAAACAATTGGGCTCAGCTTTCTAGAGGCTAATATTGCTCATAGGAGAAATAATCAAAATGGCAATGTAATGATGTCACCAAAATATCATTTAATCTGAACACCAAAATAATGATCAATTTCATACAAAAAAACTATTTCAATAAGACTTTTGACATTACTTAGGAAAATACTAAGACGGGCAAAGTCAGACTCAGACACACATGAAAGGAAGTGATAGGGCAGGGTACTGAACGATACTTTACAACCTCCATGTGTTTTATAATCCAACACATTAACCCTTAGCTCAAACTGCTATTGCACATATTTGTTTAATTAATTTTCTTTTAAATATCATATATATTACTTGTTAACTAGTTATTGTACTGCTTTAAAATGAAATGTCTTCAATGGAAAAACTTACAGTGAGTGATTTCAGCCATTTCAGCAAAGAGCAAATGCGCAACCAGAAACTTCTTTTGTGTTCAGAGACGATTTCAGAATTTACAGCTTGTATATTTTCTTTTCCAAGAACACAGCTTTAATCATTTGATCGGTGAATGTTTTTTGGCAAGCACCGCACAATGCAAAATGTTTTTGTTTCAGGACACTCTTAAACTGCGTTGGGTTAAAAATGTTCATATTACATAAAATGGGTTTACTTTCTCTTACTAAATCTTCTGCACAATCCTGAAAGTCATCCCTCGAAGGTAATCACAGTTCTTATCTTGCTGTCCATTTCCCTATGGGCCAAATAGTAAGTTTCATAGAAATAAATCAGCAGTAGCTCTTACTTTATAACCGCAGAATGTTTTTTTTTTATTTCATAAGCATGATACGTAAAGAATAATATGCTGCCAGAAATGTTTTATGACTTTTTTTATATTTAAACTTCAGTGCTTAACACACATTAACATACATTCACATCCTTGCCAGGATTCTGGCAGATGGCAGTTTGCCAATTACTTTAGAGCAAGACTTTGTAACTTCTATTTTTCTATTAAATTTATTTGTCATTTTAGTGTCAATACAGCTTAATTCAACCTTAATTAATATATCAAAGTGAAAAAATATGCATGGTGTAGTGTTAAAACTTTAGCAAAGTTAGCTAATTATATGAGCCAATGTGTCAGGTTGGCAGTGTTAGAGAACAGGAAAGGTAAAAACTAAAAAACTATTTAATATATCAATTGTATTGTATATTGTAATATGAATTCATAACATACTGTATATCAATAACAACATGTTTTTTCATTAAAAATAAATCCTCAGCTGTCCCCCGTCTCTGTCTAAGCTAAATTCGCTAAGATAGTGCTAAGTTGTCAGACTGGAGGGCCACAGTGGCTGCAGGTTTTTGTTTCAGCCACTTGCTGCTGTTAACAGAACAAACGTCTTTTTCCTTAACTTTACTTGACTTCCTTTTTAAGATTTCTAACTCTTATGTTATGATCTTAGAAAGGTGGCCTGCTAGGAAAGCTTTGACTAAGCACGAAAACACTCATGAGAAAAAGCAAAGCTGAAGCTAAGGACAGGCTTAGAATACAAATACCTGACGTCCTATTATTGACTATCAAGTATAACGCACAAAAGTAAGAATCAGGGCTGAAGATGCAAGTTAAATGTCCTCATGATAAATTGAAATAAATAACCACTAACCCACTAAGAATGCGGTAATTAGTATTTCAAAAAGAATCTAATACTTGCAAGGCAGAAACTGTATGCCACCATTCTATAAAAATGGGATGAAATAATGGTCACAACAACTGTAAATATGAGGCATGTCTGATGGGAAGTGAGCCTGCCTGGTTGGGAAGTGGCGCATCACAATGCCGTTTTAGGGTTTTTCAATGTAATCTTCCTGTAGTTGAATGCACTTCTCCTACAAGTGTTCCATCCTCTGGATACCCTTGGAAAAAAATGTAAACTTTTTGCGAGTAACTCCCCTGTACCACCTCATCAATGACAGCGTGATTTGTGTCAAAATTGCAACCATGTAGTTATTCTTCATTTTAATGGAGAGAAAAAAGTCAGAAGGCTCAAAGTTGCATTTTTGCAATGTCTCCTCTGTCACGTGTGCCATGTGTGGTGAAGCACTGTTATGATGAAAAAGGACTCTGTGGGACAAATTTTTGGGACTTTTTTCCAGCAATGGTAAGCAAAAGAAACAGTTGCCAGGTTACAAACATTGTCTGGTTTACTTAAGAAAAAAAAATTCATGTACCTGACATCACTCTTTCATAGGTAGGCTCATTCCCACCAAACACTCCTCAATATGGCTATACAGTGATAAAAAGAAATTGGTGGCAACCACGCCATCAAGAGAAACAAAATGCCATTGCCAGAAAAATGACAATATATTTCAAAAACAAAATGTAAAAACATAAAATGCACAAAAATGAGTTGCAGGAGGTCATTAACTCCAATTAGAACACCATAATTGTTTCTTTTTTCTTAATAAGCAACTGAACAATAATGAGATGCCAATGAACCAACAGAGATCCAAATGTAACTTGATCTTATTTGTATTGATGTACAAGAGAGAAAGAGAATTCAAAATCATTTCTATAAATTACGGTAAAAGAATAAAAGTGATGGTTTGAGAAATAAGGATCTTCTCTGTAGGCCACAAAATATTTGATGTTGCTATCAAAAAAAAAAGAAAACCAACAGTTTTGGACATGTCTAGTGTGGCAGAATGAGAGCACTTAGAAGTCTTACAATTAAATAACATGTTTTAACAACAGCAATTAAGAAATGGGTTGGAGAGAAAATGAAGATACTTCCCTGGAGATGAGTCTGAGATTTCTAAGCAAGCAGGTCCTCTGTTATATCACTTTGTGCCTCACTAATGTTTAGCTGCTGTGTAAGGAAAATAAATAGCTCTAAGTCTTAAAAAGCAGCCGATTAAAATGAAGGGAAACAAAGCCTGTTCCATTAAACCAATGCCACATCGCACCACGTCTAGTTGGCAGGCTTGTCATACCTGCCATCTGCACTTGCTGATCTCACCATTGCATCATGTCAGTTTACACAACTGAAAATTGACGGGCTAATTTTATGACTGCATGCCAACACTCCAGCACATTAATAGTGACCTGGTGCTGTACAAAGGGTTAACAGGTACAGTGACTTTAGCCACAATTCTGGTCCTTTTCGTACTTTTTCCATTCTGTCATGGAGTGTAAAACACAAGACATCAGACAGATGAACTTCTCTTCTGTTTGTGAGGTCTAAAACACCCAAATTCCTTATTTCTCATCACTGTATAATAAGCATTGTACTTCAGGAATGGCATTCATTATTTGTCAGCACTCATCACCTCTAAGACTAATGACAAAATCAAACCTGTTTAATTTAGCTGAAGCAAGTCACAGACTAGTTGGATTAAGTCGCTGGGTATGTCAGTCTGTGCGACTAGCCTTCACGGGAGCGCACTGCTGAATGACTTCAATTCACTAAGATTATGTAAATGACGACTATGATTGATTGTCGCTGGAAAAGTCATCTAATGTGACCTGGGGCCTCATGTATAACGCCGTGTGTAGAACTCGCACTATAACATGATGTAAGCACAAAAGCCGAAATGTGCTTACGCACAGAAAATTCCAGATGCAGGAATCTGTGCGTACTCCAATTTCCGCATTCTTCCGCTCCATAAATCTCGATCAGCGTGAAAACTAACGCACGTGCATGCACTTTCTGTCCCGCCCCATCTCCTCCCAGAATTACGCCTCTTTGAATATGCAAATCAATATAAATAGACCTTACACTTAACATTCTGTGAAAAAGAAATGGCAAATGCAAGAGGGAAAATATAAGAATTTCAGCGAATACCAAGTGGAGGCAAAGAAAAACATACTATTTGTTGGTTTATACAGTGGTATAATCAACAAAAGGAAGTTGATCGAGTGACATAGCGCGTTGGAGAAACAAGCTCAAGTTCACAAAGTTAAACAGTGCCCGACATAAAAAAAGAAGTCACATATCAAAGTTGCCGTGAAAAGGTGAGACGTAGCCCACCGTCTGAGTGTCATATGGAAGCTTATTAGGGTACAGTGGAAAAAAGCACAAAATGTTAACTTCAATCTCGAAATATCCACTTTAATTACGTAGTTTATTCTGTCATTAAACTTCATCTTAAAATCATTTAATTTACTAGTTTCTCAAATCCCATTGTAACTAAAGTAGCAAGTTAAATGCTTTGTTTTGTATTTGATCTTCAATGTGCTCTATGTGTGTGAATCACTACGTGCTTCCGTTCTTTCTCTTTCTCCAACAGGACACAGAATCCATTACATTTGTGATATTACAACTCTCTGAATAATTAAAAAACTGAGATGTATACGTGATATCATTTTCATGATGATTGGAATGAAAGCATGTTATTAAGAACACGATGGCGCAGTGATTGTTCATGTCTCATACAAGATGCTGCTGCGCCATGCCCGACCTTTGATGAAATAATTTATTGTAGCAGTACTGTCTCTTTCAAACGTACTAACCTTCAATTCTTGTTGTCGAGGATGCCAGGGGCCGTCTCCCTTCATTCAAGGCTGGAGTCGGGTGGAAGAAGGACGAGGCACGTGAGGAGTGTGGAGGCGGCCCGAAGAGAGGCATTTTTGTGGCCAGGACTGTGTGTTGGGGTTTGGACTGGGTCTGAGTGACCATAACTATTGTAAATAATTGTACATAATAAACGTGTGGCAGTGAGTAACAACATGTCCGCCTGTCTGTGTCTGGGTCGGCTCCATATTGTCCTTACTTTTCTTTCCCCAAATATCCAATCGCCACACAATCAGCTCTGTAATAGATGTTAAGCCATCTGTAAGCTTACAACGACAATTCTTCAAAACTTTTAAGGAACATTGAAATATCTTCAGAGAACGTGTTAAATTATTCTATCCATCTATCCTTCCAGTGTTGCGCCAGTCTCAGCAAATATATTGCGCGAGGCAGGAACAATACATGAACATGCAAGCGCTGCGGCACCGTGTCCTCACATGTTTAATTATTAACAATACAGATTATTTAAATTAAGTTAAAGTTTTATCTGTATAATACAATCAACATATTTTGCTGCATTTCATCTTACAAATGATACCGTCATCATATGTAAATACCCGGTTTATAAAGTGCTGCAGGTTGTGTAATATTATAACTGTAGTTCAAGTTTACAGTGAGGTGATTATACTTATAAGTACAAACAGTTCTACAAGGAGCAATTGATTGAGTGCGTTTATAGTTCTTGGGATGAAACTCTTTCTGAGCCGCGAGGTCCGTACAGGAAAGGCTTTGAAACGTTTTGCCGTGGCTGAGGCAGCGTGTGCTTGATGCTGTATACCGATAATTCTCTTTCCGATCAGCTGCTGCTGTGATTCCCCACTCAGATACAGTGATATAAATACTCCGAGTGGTGCAGTGAGAGTAATATGGAAAAAGATGATCCGCTGTGGCACCCCTTAAAGGGAGCAGCTGAAAGAAGAAAAAGAAGGTGCAGTGAGAGTAACAACGTTAAAGCACTTATGGTATTTGGAATACTATGGCTATTCCCTGCACCATTATATTGCTACAAATTAATTACAATCAGATGCATTACACTAATAAACAATATGCGGTTAGTTTCAGTGTATTTATAAAGCCGCGTCAGGAAAATAAAGAGTAACCACACAGGAACAGTAGCACTGCTTTGACGCTGGGTGCCGCCAGTCTGCAAAACCGAGCGCAGAACTTGCATACGACAGGGTATGAGGTACCGTGTAAAAGTGCGTGGCTTTACGCCAAGTGTAGGTTTTATACATCGCAATTTGAACGTGGAAAAGTTCTTATGCAACATTTATGTGCGTACGCACAATTCATACATGAGGCCCCTGGCCTGTAGCAGCCGTTATTGGTTAATAATTTAAAAAGTGTCTCAAACAAAAACCTGCAGTCACTGCAGTCCTCTAGCATCTGTGTTTGTCACCCTTGATGCAGATCCATTGGAGCCCAACAGACAACACAAAATGTTTACTACTGACATATTTGCAGCTCCACCACTCCTAGAATTTAAAAATTGGGCACAAAGAGTGTGCTTTTGCCCCAGGAAAGAGTGAATATAAATCCATCTCTTAGTCTTTCATGTAGAATTGAAGCCAATATGTGTAAAACATTATATCTAGGTTACAAACAGTAAATCTGCTGAGGTGTGCATAACTGGTATGTCATTCACAATGATGCTCTTACCAAAATGAGTTCAGCCCATCCAGGAAATTGCACAAGCAGAGTCATTGCCTGTAAAACTTACTGCTGCCCTCTTAAGACATCAACACCAGTTGTAGTGAGATAGTGCTCTACGTAGAAGGTTGAGGATACCAGCTGATACAACAACAACAATTTATTTCTTGAATAGCCCAAACTCACATAATGAATGTCTCAATGGACTTTAACAGGCCCTGATTATTGACAGCCCATCAGTCTTGACAAGAAAAAATTCCCCAAAATAAACTTGTAGGGGAAAAAAAGGGAGAAATCTTGGGAAAGGCAATTTGGAGAGAGACCTCCATTCTGGTTGGCAGGGTGTGCAATGGGTGTGAAAAATGATGTAAATGGTGCCCAAACTGATACTGTATTTGCATACTGCTGTTTTTCACATGTAAAAGTGTGCACAGATTCAGGAAGCAAACTTTCCTGTTGAGCACATCCAAAATGACAGTGTGGAGAAGCAGGGACATTACTATTTTCCCTGTAAACTTTGTTATATTGCTGGAAAAAGCAAACCCGCATCTTACTTATCACTAAAGCAGATATCTTTCAGTTAAATAATGGTAACTCATGTACTAGAAGAAATGGGTGAAAATTAAGTAAAAAGTCAATTTACGATAGAAATCAGGAAACAGTTCTTGAAGTACTAGGGAACATGAAACAAACTACAGAATCATGGTCTCCTTTCATTTGTAAAATTTCACGTGTTATAAATGAATAAACACTCTCTCACTCCAGACGTTTTGAGATGCTCCATCCTACTGTCATTTCTCCATAAGAACATAAGAAATGTTGCGACAAGAAAAAGACATTTTTGACGTAGTTACAGCCTAACATTGACCTAGTTACTGAGTCAGAAGGTATCCAATATACTTCACTCTATTACATTTCTTAGTAAGCTATTCCATTACTGTATAATTTACCAAATTTTCCCCTCTGCAACTGTGTTACCGATGAAGAACTAATTTTTAAGCAGCAGGTGGCATGTATTCAGCAAGTTTCTTTCATAATGGTGGTTTAATTGTATTTTATTGATAAATGTAATTAGCAATTTCAGCCTCCCCATGGGAAAGCCACAGTATGACAATAAATTGAAGTGAAATGAAGACAGATAGAAGAAATACGCTTTATCTTAAAATAAATTATGATTTGGCATACATTGGAAAGGTGTATGAAATGTATTAAGTGTGAAAAACCTTGCTGGAAAAAGGAGATGCACAAATGTCAATGATGCTCTAGATTGTTGAAGTTTGTTCTCCACAAAGCGCAAAGGATGAGCTAACAGGGCCATTAACTTTCAAAGGCCATAATGAAATGCCCTTGAAAAATTCTGCAGCTGTAAAAACAAACAAACCAAAAACTGTTAGGTCATTTCACACTGATGAGCAAACTTAACATGGCAATGCCAAGCCAAAGTAAAGGGGACAAAAAAGCCACCCTTCAGCAAAAGATGGGAAGTCTTCACAACAATTTGTTTTACTGCCCAAAGTCACTGTTTTTCAATATTTAAACAAGAAGAGCTGATTACCCTGAATTTTAGTAATTCACGAAGAGAACAATAACAGTCATTTTCAGAATGAACTAAAGTAATTTTCTTCATTTCTGTGGTTATCTACCACAGTGTGAGTATCATTTTCCTCATGCTGCAGATAAATGTCATTCTTGCCAGTTAGAATATGTCATGAATTAGAATTTGCTCATTTTAAAAACTGAAGAATTAGACATTCAAGCATGAAAACACTGGGTGACCAAATGACTTAAGAATACATCTGGCAGAAAAGTCTGAAAGCTAGACTTCACACACAGAACCACTGATACGTGGAATAAGCTATCAAATAATATAGTAGACAGCAGTACTTTGAGGGCCTTCAAATCTCAGCTTGTTGATAAGTTAGGTGGATACAGATTCATAAGCTGTGTTGGGGTGAGCAGCCTGCTTTGTTCAAAAGTTTTTTATTTTTATGGGATGGTTGGCACAACATTTTCCAGGCTTATTCTTGCCATTGTTCTGTGGGTTTCCTCCCACATCCCAAAGGTGTGAATTGCCATTTTTATGCAATCTATGTGTACGGTAGGTATGCATTATGATTAATTAACAGCCCTTCCTGGACTGGTTCCCACCAAAACTAGATGAGACCATGTAATGGAAAAGCATGTTCAGAAACCAGACATATCAGTGTTTCTTTGGGTACTATTATAATGCAAAATCAATTTATAATAGTCTGATGAACCAGTGAATTTTCTAAAGATCTGATCAAGTGTTTGCAGAATCATAGTAAAATTAGATGAAAACAGGCCATTCAGCCCAACAAAGCTCACCAGTCCTATCCAATTAATTTTTCTAAAATAACATCAGGTCTAGTCTATATTTTCAGATCCAGCTTACTTAAATAGAGGGTTCCATAGGCAGAAATTAAACCTGATTTGGACAACAGTCCTTCAGAGGCCACACTCTCTCATATACTTTCAGATAAGAGTTGCCAATTAGCCTGACTTCAAAAACTCTTTCCACTTTCCCTACCTTGAAAGGAAATCACAGTAATGCAACACAGGGAAGAAGTGTGAAAGCCTAATTTTGTTTGTATGTCAGTAGGCCTACAGACCTGAAGTACCAGTAGGTCATGAATTTTTTTTTGCAGGAGGATCTCCCCAAACTAATAAGCAATACTATTAATATTTATTATATTATCGATAAATATTAAGTAAAAACAACTACAGTAAATGTAATCTCCCTTGCAGAGACTGAAATAATTGGCAGGTGAGCAGAAAGAGAGCATTAAGCAGACAGGGAGCTAATCCCAGTTTTTGGCGACATTCATTAGATGAAAAAGTGACAGGCATTCCAAAACAATAAAGCTCAGCTGTAAGGCGCTCCTCTTAATAAAAACTGGGAAACAGAGGGCTGATTCTGCCCCAGAGCAGCTCGTCTTTCCTCAAATTAAACGTTTTTATCAAGCGTGAAAAGCTTTTGAAGTGTCTCCCATTCTTAATTAAATCAACCTTTCCAAGGTAAACAGATCCACATGTGTTTATAGAAATGGAGCGAGGAGGCACAGAGCTGCGTTTGAGCCGACCCACAGAGAGGCTCCGATGACAGCGTGCCAAGTCATCTCTGAGTTACAAGTCTTCAGCATGCTGCTTCATAATGTGGACCAAGCTGTTGGATGACATGGCACTAGAAGAGCACAAACCATTTTCGGTTCATTTCTGGGGGCTTACAGGGGTTTCATTTGATTGATTAGAAAGAAGTGCACAAAATATACGGATCATAGAGAAGCATCTCTAAATCAAACCATTCACCGAAGTTTGCACAAAGCTCCAAAGCTATCACAGAAATGAAGGAAAATCAAAGATTTACTCTTCAGAGGAAGTTAGCTACAATCAAAAGCTTTCACCCATCCTACTCTCAAAATGTTCTACAAATAAACTAAACTGAACTCGTCAGATCAGGCATCAGAATTTGCAAAGTGAGGGCTACCCAGCTATCTCCTTTAAGGCTATGTTCACATTACTAACCTGAAGAGACTTTGATCCGAGTCTGATGTTTTCAGAGCTATTTGGATACAGAAATCCAATCTTTTCAAATCAGATATGAGTCACTTTCTAATGTGGTATTAGATTGGATATGTATCCAATTCATGGCCATGTGAAATAAATGAGAATGGTCAGATCAGAATTCATTGTTTTGTTTGCCTAAACTCATGGGTTGAGCAATGTTGTCATCAGCCAGCAATGGCAGCATGGAAAAAAGAAAATGGAGAAGAGCTACAACTGTGACAACAGTCAAGGTCCCACCATTGATGGCTCCTTTCTTATCTCACACATCTCTCAGATTAGCAGTGCCAGCAATAGCGGCAAAACTGCAAAAGTTAGCCATCTGGCTGTTTTTCATCTTCTCAACCTAATCATGTACCAGCTGACTAGCTGTTTTCTGTTCTCCAGAGCAAATGCAATGCATAAACTACCTACTAGTGCGTCCATTTTGTTGGTTTGAGTCATCTCTCAAATGTGAAGTTTTTTATTGTTAGTGACATAGAGGACTTGTGCACAAATGTCTCAATGTGCACATGCATGCCATTTCAGAGTGCAAATGCATTGACATTACAGTTAGATACTGGTCACATAAACATAAACTTTCATGATGGAAAAGTCCAATCTGACCAAAAAAATCAGAATCGAGCAATGAGGCTGGTGATGTGAATGTAGCGTAAATACAGATTTCCATTAAAAAAAAATTATTTGTATCATTTTTGTTGTCAGGAATAGTGGTCACCTGACCCACTGCTTCAACAACGGCAACTATTTTTGATAATGCATTTTCCGTACGACACTGAGTTTACAATTGTCAGATCGAGGTGTGATATTCAGATGTGATATTCAAGCACTATGAACTCCTATATGTTATTAATGTGTATTTTGCCATTCAAATGAAGAATGACTAATCTGAAACAGAAATTGAACATTGAGTTTGGTGGCCACAGTGACAGTGGATGTTCTTTGCACCCAGTCTCTTAATCGGTGGACATCTCCTGCTTGTAAATGAAATGTTAATAATCATTTTTTCCCATGGCTGGATTAAGATCTTTGGAGGCCCTAAGCCCCCATATATACCTAATTCAAAATACAAACAATAACAAACCATAAAATAAAATTTTCTTTTCCGAAATTAAGTTGTGTATCTATTGATAGCACCGCATGTGTGTACAGTAATAAGGGGAATCTCAATGTGTAAATTCAAAACAAATGGCATTAAAAATATTTATCTTGTTTTTGTATAAAATTATTGCACAAAATTAACATTTTTTCAAATTATCATACAAAATTCATACAATAATGGTATGTATGTATTATCGTAAATGCCATAAAATTATCATACATGTATGATAATTATCATAAGTCTGGCAATGCTGCGCTGCAGTCATTCTCAGTGGATGACTGCCAACATGACCAAGAAAAGAACGGTCATGTGAGCTTCAGTTGACTATGTGGCAGTTACCAGATTCTAATTTTGTTTTACTCCCAAGATTAATATATGTCATTAACCTCTATTTTTACTATTTTTTTATTATTTTTATTATTGTACTATATAGAGTATATATATATGTATATATATATAATTTTTATTATTGTACTATATACAGTATATACTATATATATATATATATATATATATATATATATATATATATATATATATATACATACAGGGTGGTCCAGATCTAATTATGCAGATCCAGATTGTCTGGATGACTTTGATTTATGCGGGGAAGATTCTAGTTCGGCACAAAGACGATTCTTCATATCATCAGTTCGCACACTTCTTGATGGTCCGGGATTTTTCAGGTGATTTTCTATGTAATAAACTTAATAAGTTATAGCATAATGAAAATTCCATAATTAGATCTCTACCACCCTATATACAGTATGTGGGTGTTTGTGTGCATAATTTTTTAATTTAATGTAGGAACCCCTTTTTGTGGAACTTGGTTCAGCTGCACCATTTGCAGTTTTGCGCCATATGGTCCATGGTAGTCCATGACTACTTTTGAATAAAAGTAACTGTTCCAAACTCTTTTTCCAAACACTTAACTATTTTTGCTCCTGTGCTAGTGGAAATTTAAAAAAAAAAACTCTTTTAAAGGGAAACAAGCTTTAAAAATTCTCACATGGCTCCAACCAAAAAAATAAATTTGTTTTTGTAACACATAAACACTCTGCAGTCATTCCACTCGCAAGGTGGATGTTGCATAGCATGTGACGTTGATAGAAAGCAAACTGTGAACAGGAGCTCTCTGATGTGTTCCTCATTTGTAGTCATGCTTGTTCCTTTAACATTCCATTTACTCACAGTCCAATCATTCTGAAATGCATGTACATTTGGAAAGTACAAGTTTGGCCAAGTTGCTTAGAAACTGCACTGTAAACCACAACAGCACTGTTTCACCACTCACCACTAATTCATTCCATGACAGTAAGAAAATCACTTCATGTGCTCTCATTACAGTTAATAATTTTTTTAACAATTGAAGGGTACATAAAATTTGTCTTTCACCCATCATTTGGCACAAAGCAGGACTCAACCCTGAAGAGGTCAGTGGCCCATCATAGGCCACTCATTTATTCAATACCCATTTAATACCCATCCCTTACTAATTCATGACTTGCTTTTGTTTTGAGAACTGGAACAAGGTGGAGTAAAACTACAAACACTGATCTGCAACAGATACTGAAAAATGTATGGCCAAATGCTACAGACTGACTGGCTGTTATATTAAAAGCACAGAGTGGCTAGACAGATGCATGCATTTGGTTAAAATGTGCTTAAATAGTTTCTGCAGTCAATTGTTAGAGAAACAAGGACATTAATAAAGAATGAGTGCATCAATTGTTTCAAAGTGCTTCTAGTGACATGGTAGTGCATTGGATAGTACTTAGGCCACCATGTTAATTTTAGGCTGGACTGCTTTTTGGGAGAAGATAACATATTCTCAAAGACAAGTTCGATTTGTACCTGTAAATCATTGGTGTGTGAGTGTGATCAAGTCTGTTTTCCCACGTCAATTCCCATCTCAATGCAGTAGTCATTTTGCACCTTTTCGTACTCTAACTAGAAAAGGCAGGCAAGCAAATTAATAGAGTGATATGAAATTATAGACATGAATAAACAATCAATGAGTAAATAGTGATTAATTGAAAAGAAAATCATCAAAATTAACTAGCCGTAGATTTGTGGGATTTGCTGGCCACCCACTGTGCAGATTTTGGCTTTGATGTGATGTCCTTAAATAAACCTTCTTGGTTTATTTAGCCTTCACACCAAACAGCAGTTTTTTTAAACAACATTGTTTTAGGGTATTTGTGAAATTAATCCCCAATTAATCTTTTACAATTCCTAATAACTCAAGAAATATAACAAAAAGGTGCATGCAGAATGTTTAAAACTGATCCATCATATTGCGCTTTTGCATTCTTTAACTGTTTGCTTCTTCTGTGGCAAATGACCTAGAGAGTTTAATTGATTTTACTGCCTGTTATCCCTGATCTAACACAGAGATATTAAAATAATGGTTTGCACATGTACAGCAGCTTTGGCAGTAGGCAGCATAGATTGACCTATAGTATGTGGGCCATGTTTTGGGCTCACTGTAGCTATCCCATATTAACCTTGTCACTTGAATATGACTGCAAGGAAATATCTTTCTGCCTTGTCTCACTCCTGTAGGAGCCTGAAGCCATCACTATCCCATGTGAAACCACAGGCATATCCATAAAATTGTGACTGTGCACTAATCACCAGTAAGTGAGACATATGGAAGGCAGCTATGCTAAACACTATATCACCAGTGTTTTGAGACATAATAACCAAGCTTCAACGTCTTATTCTCTTTTATGCCTTCTGGTTGTAGTGGTGGCCTTGATTATGCCAAGCTCTGCAAGTCACAGCAGAATTTTTTTTATTGTCAGCAATATTTACTAGTATATCTACTGCACTTCTCATTATAGCCACCCTGGAGTCATAGTTACTATATGAACAAATCACTGCAACTAGCTTAATACTAACATCCTACTTGTCTGTCAGCCTTCTCTGAATATATCAGAAGTTAACAAACGTTGCAGGCTTAGAGGATCAACTGCTTATTTCCATGATTTTATTCTTAGGTTCAGCACATAAATGTGAATGTAGATTTTTCTTTAAATCCTCGTAATCTTCTGAGGACTTTTGGTTAACTAATTGCTCCTAGCTTCACTTGAACAAGACTCTGAGGAATTTAAGCTCTTCATGTCCAGACAGCTGCATCCATAGACAGCCACCCCCCACACTTTCTACAGTATATTAATACCACATCTTGTTCTTGGAGGGGCTGATTTCTGTTTGAATCAAACTCTACTATAGATTGCTCTAGTAGGTGCCGGAGATCACAGTCGGATGAGGCTAAGGAGAGCAGCTACCACAAACAACATAGAGGTCAGCCTCAAGTCCCAAAATGTGGATGCACCCTGTCAGAAAGTACTTGGCAATTAAAAACAAAAAAAAAAAAGAGGTCAAATATGGACATATGAATGACAGAACTAATGCACAGATAAGTCAGGAAAGCTCCAGGGAAGACACAAGCATAACAATGGGTAGGTAGAAGACTAACTGTAGGTGGGGCTGTTCTGACCTAATTAAAATACTAATATATATACTCTGATCAGCCAGAACATTAAAACCTCCTACATAATGTTATGTAGGTCCCTATTGTTCTACCAAGACAGCTTAGACCCATTGAGGCATGGACTACTCAAGAAGGTGTCCTGAGGCATCTGGCACTGAGATGTTAGCAGCAGATCCTATAAGTCCTGTAAGTTTGGAGGTGGGGCCTCCATGGATCAGACCTGTTTTCCAAGCATATCCCATAGATGCTTAATTAGATTGGGAACTGGGGAATTTGAAGGCCAAGTCAATACCCTGAACTCTTTGCCAAGTTCCTCAAACCATTGCTGTACAATTTTTGCAGTGTGGCAAAGTGCATCATGCTGTCATCCCTTCCCCAGGTAAATGACACACTCCCACTCAGCCGTCCACATAATCTAAAAGAAAATGTGATTAATCAGACAAGGTCAGTTTCTTCCTCTGCTCCATGGTCCATTTCTGATTCTCACATGCTCATTGATGCACTATCGGTGGGTAGACAGGGGTCAGCATGGGCACTCTGGTCTGTAGTTATGCAGCCCCAAGTTGTGATGCACTATGTGTTCCGGCAACTTGCACTCATAGCCCGTATTAGGACTTTCAGAATTTGTGCTATAGTAACTGTTCTGTGGGACTGAACCAGACAGGCTAGACTTCGCTCTCCCAATGCATCATGAGTATTGGGTGGCTATGATAATGTCTCCAGCTCAGTGGTTGTGCTTCCTTGGACCACTTTTGGTAGGGACTTACCACTGCATACTGGAAAAACTCCTCCAGACCCGACTTTTTTGAGATGCTCTGACTTAGTCGTCTAGCCATCACAAAGTCGCTCAGTTCTTTATGCTTGCACATTTTTTCTGCGTACAGCACATTACCTTCAAGAACTGACTGTTCACTTGCAGCCTATTATATCCCACCCCTTGACATGTGCCTCTGTAATGAGATAATCAATGTCATTCACTTCAACTATCAGCGTTTTTAATGTTGCGTTGATCAGTGTGTATATATCGCATTATTAAAGGAACACATTATTTTATATAGCATGTGTCAAAGCACATTTACAGCCCAGACAAGCAGCCCGATTTGCTTAGGGTCACAAAGTGAATCAGTGGTGAGGACTAAACCGGCAACCTTATCATTTAAGGGCCATTTGCATACTTACAAGGTTATATGGACTTAAATGTAAATATTACTGTAAATTTATTAAAAACATTTAAAGCTCCAAATGTTAATGCTTAAACCTGAAGTTAATACTGCTAGTGGAAATATGAGAAGGAGCACATCTTTTCAGGAAGAAGCAGAACTTTTCTTGTAACATTTAAAAGGTGTATTTTTTATTCTTTTTCTATGTTAAAAGTCTATTATCTCATAACCAAAAGGTACCTTATTTGTAAATGCTTTTGTATTTAGAAAAAAATTGCCTGGATATTTTGATAATTATTTTAATTGAAAAGATAGTGTGATATTTTAGGTCTAGAGCTTTAGGAATGCTGCTGTATAAGGTATTGCATGGCACCGAATGTTTTAGCTGATAGGTAATAAGGAATTGGTTTAATTCATATAGATAGATAGATTGATAGATAGATAGATACTTTATTAATCCCAAGGGGAAATTCACATACTCCAGCAGCAGCATACTGATAAAGAACAATATTAAATTAAAGAGTGATAACAATGAAGGTATAACAGACAGACAATTTTGTATAATATTAACGTTTACCCCCCAGGATGGAATTGAAGAGTTGCATAGTGTGGGGGAGGAACGATCTCCTCAGTCTGTCAGTGGAGCAGGACGGTGACAGCAGTCTGTCACTGAAGCTGCTCTTCTGTCTGGAGATGATACTGTTCAGTGGATGCAGCGGATTTTCCATTATTGACAGGAGCCTGCTCAGTGCCTGTCGCTCTGCCACAGATGTCAAACTGTCCAGCTCCGTGCCCACAATAGAGCCTGCCTCCCTCACCAGTTTGTCCAGGCGTGAGGCATCCATCTTCTTTATGCTGCCTCTCCAGCACATCACCGCATAGAAGAGGGCGCTCGCCACAGCCGTCTGATAGAACATCTGCAGCATCTTATTGCAGATGTTGAAGGACGCCAGCCTTCTAAGTAAGTATAGTTGGCTCTGTCCTCTCTTGCATAGAGCATCAGTATTGGCAGTCCAGTCCAATTTATCATCCAGCTGCACTCTCTGGTATTTATAAGTCTGCACCCTCTGCACACAGTCACCTCTGATGATCCCAGGGTCCATGAGGGGCCTGGGCCTCCTAAAATCCACCACCAGCTCTTTGGATTTTCTGGTGTTCAGGTGTAAGTGGTTTGAGACGCACCATTTAACAAATTTCTTGATTAGGTTCCTATACTCCTCCTCCTGCCCACTTCTGATGCGGCCCACAATACCAGTGTCATCTGCAAACTTTTGCACGTGGCAGGACTCCGAGTTGTATTAGAAGTCCGATGTATACAGGCTGAACAGGACCAGAGAAAGTACAGTCCGCTGCGGTGCTCCTGTGTTGCTGACCACAATGTCAGACCTGCAGTTCCCGAGATGCACATACTGAGGTCTGTCTTTAAGATAGTCCACGATCCATGCTACCAGGTATGAATCTAATCCCATCTCTGTCTGTTTGTCCCTAAGGAGCAGAGGTTGGATGATGTTGAAGGCGCTAGAGAAGTCCAGAAACATAATTCTTACAGCACCACTGCCTCTGTCCAAGTGGGAGAGGGATCGGTGTAGCATATAGATGATGGCATCCTCCGTGCCCACCTTCTCCTGGTATGCGAACTGCAGAGGGTCGAGGGCGTGGCGGACTTGTGGCCTCAGTTGGTGAAGCAGCAGCTGCTCCATGGTCTTCATCACATGTGACGTTAGAGCGACAGGCCGGAAGTCGTTCATCTCACTAGGACGTGATACCTTTGGGACTGGGGTGATGCAAGATGTTTTCCAAAGACTCTGGACTCTTTTCAGAAGAATAACTGCCATTATAAAGCACATACACTGCTTATGGTCACATAAGTGTGCTTCCTACAATCTTCCGTTATACAAGCTCACCTCGGTATAGCATCCTGCTTTAAGCATAAGTTAGTTTATTAGCTCTGAAAGCAGATGATTTCAGAGAAAGGATTTTATTTATGAGCCCCGATAGTTACCTTAGGGACAGAATTATGCTTAAGTATAACTATATAAGGCCAGCAAACGAGCTCATCAGAGTTCTTCTACAACCATCATGACTGAAATAAATGTGCAATGTAGAAGAGGTTAAGACACCAGACAGCAAAGCAAGACCAGAGGCGCCCAGAGGCTACCAAGTTGTATGGTGTGGATTGCCATATCTTCATTTGCTTTCACTTTGGCATATATTATTATTTAATATTAATACTTTGAACGGAGTTAACCACCTGCTTTCTCTGGTGCATTACTTAGTTCAACAGGTGAGGTGGATTAGCTCCAATAGAATTGTTAAAGTAGCATGATATACTGTTGAATAAAGTGTGGCCTACATAGAATCAATACAGCAGCATGATACAGAATTAAGTGAGGGCTCTTTGATCATAAATGGTGTTTAAATTTGAAGTAAAACAGAAATAGCCTACACTAAAAAGAATCTGAAGAGGCAAGAGAAGGTATGTTTTGTGGAAAGATGTCCGCAAAAGACTTTCCACAATGAAACAGTGATTCGTTCATAATGCAGTTTTACACTCCACTTTTACTAAAATAAAAAAGAGAACCTCATACTTTGTGATATAAGGACTTATTATTACCTACTATTTACATTGCTTGTATAAATACTTCAGATTGCGTTAGTAGTAGTCATTTTATTGTCACGTTAACAGTGCACAATTAAATTCTTTATATTTGCTTCTTGGATTGTTAAAATTTAGTATTTTGCCTAAACTTTTTATTATGAAAAATGATGGTCTCAAAATGTAATAATGTTATCATGTTAGTAATAGTATATTAGCATAGTCCCAGGAAAATCTCAACATTATCTTTTACAACTGTGTTCATGGAAGGTGGGGAGAATCTGTTACTTGTTTTCAAGGCAGGAAATAAAAAGCATATAACTAGGGGGCAAAGCAACAGATTTCTCACCCACACTAGAAGTCACACATTCATATTTAATTAATTCTTCAATTTCAAAAAATAAGCAACAAAAAATCTAACAATATCGAAAAACTGAAATAGTATAAGAGAAGAAATTCATGCTGACTCTTAATTATCAAGAGCTTAACTTGATTTGGGAAGTAATAGTGTGTGTTAAATATAAATGTAAGAATGGTTTTGGCAAAGGATGGGTTTCTGTGGAGAGTAGTGGGATGTGCTACGGTATATAAAGATAAAGTATGTATGACTATAAAAGGATTTTATACAAGTACACTTTCTAATTTTTATCTTCTTGACAAGTAACAAATCTGGGGTATTAGTACTAAGGGTATTAGTATTGGCTTGGCTGAGTGTTACAATAAGCCAGATGTTTACAAAAAACATTCTTAGGTTTCCTCTGCACACTTTTTAAAAGCTAACAAAAGTAACTTAATAAAGTCTAAAGACTGCCCTTGAAGCAAATTGCCACTCTTGCCATGCCCATGTTGTATTCAATCTCAAGCAATATTTCAAGTGAACAGAGGACATTGAAATTCTTACTTGCATGTCTACCTAACATGCAGTCTCCAGTACCATTTTCTAACTGTTGTGCAATGGGTTCCTCTAATGAGTTCATCGATTCTGACTTTGTTGCTTGCAGTAAAGGCGTTTTATAACTGAACATTATAGACCTAATCAGCAATGTCTGTGCTTCCGTAAGTAACATGGATTGTCCATTATCAGACACTGTTGGTATCCATGGTGGAATCTAAATCTACATACTGAAGTCAAACATGAACGTCAGAAGGCATTAAGCGAATACATATGTCCACCACAACATTAGCTATAAATATGTAACTAAGGCAGGCAGATTCATTTTCCACTCAAATTTGAAATAACAGATTAAACTACTTATAACAATGCCATGTGTTTCAGTATTGTCAGGTATTCTTTGCTAGTTCTCATATGGTTATTAATTTTGGTAAAACACTCATATAATCTATATGTCTATATAATGTATTTTATATCTATCTTAGTTTAATAAGTACAGTAAGAGCGTCCTTGCAAGTAATGGTTAACCCCTGACACATTTTGTACAGAACTTCAAAAAATAACCCCCCTTTACAGCTACCCCCACACAACAGTACCGAGTCCAAAGTGAGCAACAGGTTCCATTTCACACAGGTAGCCAGATCCTCCATCGATGATGCGTGTATGGGGACCACTTTTCTTAGTGTAAGCAACCACCTTTGCTCCGCGGGCAAAAGCTCCATGTTTGGTCCGTGGAATCACTCTTAACCATGTATTGGCAGAACCCTGGAGAGAGAAAGAAACAGGAATCTTTTGTAGTATGAAGAGACAGATTGTTTAAATGAGTGAAAGCCCCCTAAAAAGGTACATAGCAATCTGTCAGTTGGTCTTTGTTGAATATTCATAACGTCTTCTAGTGATATTGAAGCTGCTCTTAATCATCACCTCCTATCCAGACGCTGCAAAATGCCATGTTATGACAAAGCAGTGAGAAGTCATACTGCAAACCGTCTCCATATTATATGAGTGTGCCAGTGTGGGGTCACAGACCTTGTGCTATAACACATATATTGTTCCAGTTTGAGTACATCCCCATCTTAGCCATGCCTCTCACCTGCTTTTGGGTGGAAATGGTTTCTTTTGGACACTGCCTTTGTTATACTCCTTGTCACACCATGTCCAGTATGCTTTTAAACATGCCTTCCATCCGTAATGTAAAAGCGATTGGCAGAAGCAATTTTGGTTTAATAACTTCTGTTGCTACCTTCTTAGATTTACACAGATCTCACTCAATGAGTTCTATTGAACTGAAAGCAGAGTTGCAAAGGCAGAATAGCACCTTCATGTCATGACTTACCTGATTCTCAGCCACACCATTTCACTTCTCCTATTGTTTGAAGTCCTACCAGGTGCATTAAATTATCTTTTTAACCATAAAACTAAACAAAATCATATATCTCTACTAATACAATTTGATTGCATTGCATCCTCACTGCTACTTGTGAATATGACTTAATATTACAAAAATATTCAATAAACAAAGATCTAGTATCCATGTCTTCCATGAAGCAAATAAACAAATTATAAAATGCTTCAAGTGTGCAAACAGCTAACTAAGTCCCTGAGCACACATATCCTTTAAAATGTATACATCCATCCATTTTCTAACCCGCTGAATCCGAATACAGGGTCACGGGGGTCAGCTGGAGCCAATCCCAGCCAACACAGGGCACAAGGCAGGAACCAATCCTGGGCAGGGTGCCAACCCACCGCAGGACACACACAAGCACACACTAGGGCCAATTTAGAATCGCCAATCCACCTAACCTGCATGTCTTTGGATTGCAGGAGGAAACCGGAGCGCCCGGAGGAAACCCACGCAGACACGGGGAGAACATGCAAACTCCACGCAGGGAGGACCCGGGAAGCGAACCCGGGTCTCCTAACTGCGAGGCAGCAGCGCTACCACTGCGCCACCGTGCCGCCCTAAAATGTATACATTTTCTAGCATTTTACTTTTGTTTATTTTATTTTTATTTTTGGGTCAAGTTTCCCAGTAGTCACTAAGAGAGACCCATATTTTCCTGGGTGCATGTAATGTGGTCACAACTTCGGATGATTATCTTATTTAAAGCTTGGCTGCATACCCAGTAACTGTCTGTACTTTTAAAAAACCAAGTGAAGATTCAGCAGCCAGAGAATACTAGCGTTATAAGAATTTTCTTTTTAGTTTTAGGTTTTGGGATTGAATTTCTATTTGCCTAGTAAATACAAGGTTGCTTTTCCATTTTGTTTGGTTGCTGATACTTAGCCCACTGGTGTTAAAATCCCTGCAACTTTTAAAGAAGTTTATTATACACACCCTTATAAAGAATTTCTGCCACTTGCTACAGAATAGAAGTACAATTTTTTGTCCAAACAATTGTGATAATAGCAGCATAGTTCTTCTTTCAGAACACATTTATTTTGTTTAGAAGTGGCATTATCACCACAAAGTTGATTTGGTTCTTTAAAGTGAAGTCTTGAATAACCTAAACAAAAACCTGTTCACAATAGTTTTGATGTTTTCCAGTAGATGTTTGTTCATCAATATAATGTTGGTGAGAGTTGTTCTGGAATGTATCCCTTTATTGTGGTTGTAGGATTAAGGTTGTCACCTATGGAGAGATTAGGCAGTTTCTTTTATGCAGTCTGGTTCCACACAAAAATGAGAAAAGCACTATATTGATAAAATGATAGCATTATCAAATCAAGAGCTCAAAGGAACGTTATATAATGACAAAAACTCTACCCATTTATTTTCTACACTTACAGTTTCTATTGTTATACTAGCCACATTACCTGTTGAGGACAGGTAATAGAATACATTTTAAAGTATTTCCTATCACTTGTCCCGCGAGTACCTTCAGTACCTTTCCTTGTGTGTCAGAACCTCTCCTGACCGGTGCTTCACCTGTTGAGTGCATTCCCATAAAGTCTGCTACTTAGACTTCTTGCTCACCTCCTGCCCACTTTCCATCTTTGAAGGAGGCTCTCAGTGTGCCTTCTATTCTTTTACTCCTCCTCATGTGTCTCACACTCACACTTACTCTTTTGATTGCATCACCAAAGCTAAACTGACCAATCACATCAAATCCTAACTTGTCAATCAAGTTGCTCATAGGAACCAGACATGTACACATATCACAGTGTTTTATTATATAGTAGATAGAGAATATTGAATCATAGTGGATTCAATTTGGTCTTTTTGAAGTGGATTAATAGACGGAGACTTTTTAATACAAAAGTGAAAGAAGATCTCTGAAAAGTGGTCTAAATTAATTACAAATATAAAAATACAAAATAATTGATCACATAAGTATTCACCGACTGTAATGTGACATATTTAAATTATCACTGGTGCAGCCAATTGGTTTTAAAAGTTGTGTAATTAGTTAAAAGGGGATCACCAGTCTGAAGATCAAGTGTTTTCAATTAATTGTAATATAAATGAACCTGTATGTAGAAGGTTCAGCTTGTGGTGAGTCAGTATTGTGGCCAGTCTACATAACGAGGATAAAAGAACATTCCAAGCAACAAGAAAATATCCATTTAACTGAATAACTCTTGGGGTCCAGTTAAGTGAAACATTAAGAGATTAAAAGAAGATGTCACGGCTATAATTCCACCTTGATCAGGTCATCCACAAAAACCAAGTGATCAAAGAAGAAGACTAATGAGGGAGGTCACCAAGAGGCCTATGGGAGCTCTAGGTGTTACAAGCTATAGTGGAAAAAATTGGAGAGATTGCACATAAAACACCTACTGCCTAAGTGCTCCACCTGTCACAGCTTAAAAAATGCCACAGTTAAAAAAACACACATGCCATCCTGGCATAATTTGCCACGAGGCACACAGGAGACTCTGAAGTCACCTACAAGAAGGTTCTATGGTCTGATGAGACCAAAAATGAACTTTTTTGGCCTACAGACTGAAGCCAAACACTGCACATTATCAAAAATAGACCATCCCCACCATGAAGCGTGGTGGTGGCAGCATCATGTTGCAGGAATATTTCTCTTCAGAAGGCCATGGAAGGGTAGAATACCCTTGTGACCGTAAAATGAATGCAATAAAATACTGGAAAATCATGGATGAAAACCTGGTGCAGTCTGTAAGAAACCTGCAACTTGGGAGATTTCTTTTCCAACAAGACAATAACTTCAAGTATAAATCTACATAGCTACATACTAATGACCATGGCCAGACTGGGAAGCTTATTCAGGCTGAGAATCCCAAGTCTAACCCAAGCCACACATTATCCATCAGATTTCTCATACAGGCACAGACTCAAAAAAACAACAAACACCACTTTGCCTTGGAATTTTTTATGAATGAGGGGACAGTAGACACAGCTTTTACAGATACATTTCACTCTTAAATATTAGTCTCAAGACAACCTCTGATAAAGTGTGGAACAATACTTCATAAATATAAACACTTCATAAATAAATAAACCATGTAGTTCTATAATATTTATATCAAAACAAATGAACCACAAAAAGTAGTTGTCAGTGGAATCCACAGTGCATAGATAATGTTCACAATTTCAAATGTGAGTCTGGAATCTACACGGCTGAGCCGCTGTCAGTGTCTGGATGGTGATGCTGAATACTCGTCCACAAAGTTTGAAGTGTTGGTCAAAAAAGACCACTTTGAATTATTTCAATAAACAGAAGACTCAAAAAATGTCTCGGAGCCACAAAATTTTGTCAAGTATTTTTTAAAGAATGCACTTAGTAAACAAAAAACTATGAAACATTACGTGTAGCCTATTCAGTCACTCTCTCATCATAGCACTAAGGTTTAACTGTCAAAGTGCAAGAGACGCACTTTAAAAATATTAAAATAAAGTAAAAACAAGACACGTTCATTTACAAACATCATGAAAAAAGAACAACAGGTGCATTTAAAAACACAAATCATTCCACTCCCATACACATTTCATTAATAAAAAAATTAAATAAAACATTTCGTGTAGTCTATTCAGTCACTCTGAGGGGAAAAAGGAAAAACAAAATGTAAAATGTAACCATATGCTACACTTCATTAAAATTTGAAACAAAAATAAAACAAAATAAATACACAGTAACTAATACCAAAACCTATACAGCATCCAAATATATATTATAAACTTTTAAACAATCTTCATATGTAACTTTAATCACAAAAGCACCAGAAGTACGCACCTCTCATCACAGCTCAACTGTCAGAGCCCGAGACACACGTGAAGTCAAAACTTGACGAACCAAAACAAGAAACCATCCAACTAGAAACCAGAAAAGAACCCTCCAACATTAAACCGAAAGGATTTGTGCCCACAATAACCTGCTCGTTTCCAGTACAATAACATTATATAACTTCACCATTAATTTATTTCACTTATTGCTCTGGATGCTAGGCCAGGCCAGGCAGCAGGCCACCGAGAAGGCTCCCGCTGATTGTAAATGTCAGTCCGGCTCTGGTAATGACTTAAAAACCACAGTGTTAATGCCCTAGAATGGTGGAGTCAAAGATCTCAATTCATTTGAAACTTTGTGGCTGAACTTGAAAATGTCCGTTCACTCACGATCCCCATGCAACTTAACAGAGCCTGAGTAGTTTAGCAAAGAAGAATGGGGAAATAATGCAGCTGACAGTGACATGACCACACAGACTCAAGGTTGTCATGGCTGTCAAAGGTGCTTCTAAGAAATACTGACTTGAAGGGGGGTGAATATTTATACAATCAACTATTCTGTGTTTTATATTTTTAATCAATTTAGATCACTTTGCAGAGATCTGTTTTCTCTTTGATATTGAAGAGTCTTTTTCTGTTGACCAATGACAAAAAAGCCAAATGAAATCCAATGTTGTACAACACTGAAACGTAAAAACACTTCCAAGGCTGTGAATACTTTTAATATGCAATACACTGTGTTTTTTTCATTGAGTACTCCAGTCATCCTCCCAAATAAAAAATGTGTATTTTAGATTAGTTGGGTGTCCAGTAATAGACTGACACCCCATCCACAGTTGACACCTAATTGGGGTTAGATACTGCCAGGATAGGCCAGGCACAGCTGACGTTGATCTGGGTAAGTGTGTTTGAAAAAAAGTGATGGATAGATGGATGGATGGATGGATTTTTTCCAATTCAGGGTGGTGAGGTTTCGCAGTCTATCCTAGCAGCATGGAGATAAGGTAGGAACCCACCCTACATTTTCCACCAGCCCAACACAGAGATTCTATTGTAGACTCAGCTATTAGCCTAGCCTTTAAGATCTGAGAACAAATTGGAGCCCCCAGAGAAAAGTCACATGAGGGAATATGCAAATCTACACAGACTGGCTTCAAAATGAACTCTGGTCAACTGAGATATATTTTGCAACACAGTTGTCACTAATAAAAACATACTTGTATTTGCTAGGTAGAAGGAAACCCAATAATAGGAATAAATTCTCACAATTTTTAATCATTTAATAAATCACTAAAACTAGTTTACACTCACATTTTATTCATAACTGGTTTGCCAAATACAGTGACTTTCACAATATCCAATTTGCTGATGGCAATACAGTAAATGGGATGGCAAAAGAAATGAAGAGTCAGATCTAACTGAATGCTGTTGTGTTATTAACCTGTCATCACACAGAACTTGTACTCTTAGACATGGAGGCAGTTACCCAGCCATTAGCTTATGAGACAGTATCAGTGGAAAATGCTAGCTGCGTCATATTCCATACTGCATGAGGATGACAGGCAGATTGTAATGGGTTCACTTGGGTAATGAGAGTGTCTCCAGTTGTCCAGAAAAAAAGGAAGGAAAGGAAGAATACTATTGATGTATTTTTTGTATCTGCTACAGAAACAATTGTCAGTAGCAGCATTACTATGTGAAATGGTAACACAAACACACAGACAGAACGTCCATACTGAGGAGTGTTCACAGAAACCACAGATTTCTAAATTATCCTCAAATGAAATGTATGCTAAATACAGCCATAACAAAGCCCATCCAATGTTACAGGATTGTAGCCACCCTGGACATAAACTGCTAACATCTCCACATTCAGGGAGTTAGGAGTGTACCACTAAAGCACCAACCACCTGGTTCAAATACAGTTTTAGCTTCTTAACAATACTTGTGAAAATTTAAAAGTACAAAGGTGGATTGAGTTCTTTCTGTTATCACTTTGGAAATTTGTACCAACTATATCTGCCTGTCAAAACAGTTCCCTTGTCTGCAGCAGTGAAGTTCAACCAGAATTCAATATGTCAATGTGCTCTGTGTATTTAATAAGCTTTAAATTCATATGTGTATTCATTGTGCCTGACAATACAGAGGCCTCCAGGAGGTGGTCTTTTGAAGCACTTTTAGTCACAGGCTCATTCCACCATGGTGTGCTAAGAAATGCCTCTGGCGGTCTTTTCTACCCACTGCTATCAGGCAATTCATTGCTTCCACCCGATGTACTCGTTAACTTTATTTATTTATTTATCTATCAATTTATTGATTGGCTGTGAGTCTGTATTCTTGTTTTTTATCTTTCTGCTGCTGTATGCGTTTGAATGTCCCCATGGGATTTAAACAGTTTATCTAATCTAATCTAATATACATAACCTGGATAAGAAATAGTATTCTTTCATATACAATGTAAATTTTATTTCAGCTTATTATTTGATTGCATCGTCTGCTTTTTCTGTTAACTAGACATTTGTGTTTTTCTGTTTCTGACAGGAGAAACACTGAAAAAAAACTTCTTTGCTTCTAGAGATTTCAAAAGCTGCTAAACACTGATTGGTTTATTTTATGAAAACACTATTATCTTAAAGTTATCAAACGTGTCACCATGGCAGTTAGGAACCCCCCCAACTACTGGATTCTAAACACACCAGAGCATTACAATGGATTACTTGCTAAACCGTGGGACTTGTGAAATTCGGTGCTCTGTAACATTCGACCCTCCTGATTTCTGCACTCTGACATCAGCCTGTCAAGACAATAGCTGTAACACTGAGAGACCCTCAGCTGGCTGAGATGCAGAGAAAAAGAGTGAGTGTCCTGTCAACTACAGTAACGTTCACCTTACTGATATTCAATGGAGGTCCCCCAGCATGCCTAAAATTATTATTTGTATTGTGCTTCAGTTTTCTTGTAGTTGTTTGGTCACCGTTGCGCCTTTGAGGCTGTGTTGTAAATGCAAAGACCCTTCCATAGTTCATTTTCCAACACTGAACCTGGCCCATTCTTAAAGCTACTGCTCCCTCTTAGGCACTTGTTTTATTCAAGTGCCAGCATTCAAGAAACCATTTCCACATCTCATTTCAGGGTAGCCCTTAATTATACAGAGTAATATCATTTTTAACACAGTACCGTTCAAAAAAAGCTTACTTAATAATTTATCTAAAGAAATGAATCATTTGTTGTGGACTGACATTCAATACTCATGAATGCTCTTGTCCTTGTTTTTCTCTTACCGGGTTGACTTTGAAAACAGAGAGGGGCTGCGCCACATTTTCACCGTGAGACACTATAAGATCCAGCCGTCCGTCTCCATCAAAATCTGTAACAACAGCTCCTGCAAGATAAATTGATTCTTGAGTAATCACCTTAGATATAAGCTAAAACTTGTGGCTCTCAGATGAAAAGCAATTAGACTCTCTTTTCAATGCATTTTAAACTATGAAGCAATTAAAGAGAGCAGGCAAAATAATTAAAGGAAAAAAGCAGAACTACTGAAACACAGGCTGGCAGGGTTATGAGATGATACTTATTAGAAAAAAAAACTGTCCTAACTGAATGTCTCTATTGTGGTATTCACTCTGGCCTAGTCTTGTGACCATAAGGTTGTCTGGGACGCTCAAATTTCATTTATAGCTGTGAATAGGGCTGTCAGTTTCACTAAAAGTAAATTATTAAGCGTGTAGGGCTCTGCTTGCGTTTACAGATTTCTACTAGTGAAATACTCATGTGTTCACGGTCAGCTTAAAGCAGTGCTTTCCAACCTTTTCTGTGCCCCACATCCCTAGAATGTTTTTTTTTTTATTTCATGTTCGTACCCCCAACAAAAATAATATGATATTTGAAAATGAAGAAGTCAAATTTCTCATTTTTGAACTACATACAGTATGGCAGGTGAACAAATTGAACTAAAAAAGAGTTTAACTATCCATCCATCCATTTTCCAACCCACTGAATCCAAGCACGGGGGTCTGCTGGAGCCAATCCCAGCCAACACAGGGCACAAGGCAGGAACCAAACCAGGGCAGGGTGCCACCCCACTGCAGGACACACACAAACACACACTAGGGCCAATTTAGATTCGCCAATCCACCTAGCCTGCATGTCTTTGGACTGTGGGAGGAAACTGGAGCGCCCGGAGGAAACCCATGCAGACACGGGGAGAACATGCAAACTCCACACAGGGAGGACCCGGGAAGGGAACCCAGGTCTCCTAATTGCGAGGCAGCAGCGCTACCACTGCACCACCGTGCCGCCCCAAGAGTTTAACTAACTGCATAAAATCTAAATCTAAATTGAGCAATTTATGTTTGCAAATCTCAATAATCTTGTAAATGTACCGCCCCAGATGCTTAGACACTTGATTGACGATGTGAGGTATCCTCCGAACCATCAAGTGGCACAAGGAAATGACACACAATCAACAATCTAGGAGTTGGGGGATTGGAGACCCCCATGAACAAACGGGTACTGGTGCACCGCTAAGCAATGAAACACAGCCGATGAGCTTTGTCCCTCAGTAACACCTGCACTGCAGTTCAAAAACAGATGCGCCACGCAGTTAACATTGCTGTGCTACCACTAGGACTGTCAGCAGGAGAGATGGGCTGAATATAAGCAGCAGGTATTACATCTAATTCAGTCCCCCCTGGGGGCAAAAATGTTAAATCAATTCTTGAAATCAGTGATGCTTCACAATCAGGGCTTGCACAGAAATCAATACTAGACCTCAAAATTCTCAATGGATTCTTGCAAGGTCCATATCCATGTTTTTAAAAAAGTCATTTGCCTTTACAGCAAAGAACCCAAAAGGACGTACATGTCTGTGGCTCATTCACAGGTGACAATTTGCCACACACTGATTGACTCTTTTCATATCATAGAACTATTAAATGACCTATAATTGATGGCACACTGCAAAACACCAATTGCACTACGATAAAAGCATCTCATTCAATTTTGGCATATTATGTTATAGCCTTCCATATTACACCGAAATTCCAACTCGCACAACCTGGGGGTGCAGGCATCCCAGTTAGGAACCACTGATTTAAAGGATAAACGTGATTTGTACTTGTGGTGTAGTGCTTACCCATTAGGCTGTTCTGCATCTACAGTATGTGCAGATGTAAACTCAATTGCTTTATCCATCTAGCCACCCATTTTTGAAAACCTGAGGCTTATCTGAGAAGCATGGGGTGCAAGATACAACTCAAACCTGACATTGGCACCAATAAAGTAATTTAATATTAAATGAGTAACATTGTCTTTTCACCTTCATATTACTAAATCTTTATCATAAGTACCAAATGTTATAATCAATACTTGTGATGGTCTTCACTAGCAAAGGTGACTTATAATACAGACTGAAAATTTTAAAAAATTGTGATGAATGATTTCAGAAAAAAGGTAATCATTTGCTCTCCTCTTTGCTCCTATATTTTAAACACTTGTGTGTTGCCATAATAGCATGCAAATAATTTTGTAAAATTTTCTGTGTAGTATGTAGAAGATAAGCAGTACTGGAACTTGCCTTGCACAATGACAACAAATTCCTAATACAAGAAATTGTATAAGGCGAAATAAAGAACAAAAAAAAAATTTCTAAGAACTGGAGCCAGATACATTCTGGTATTGTATCCCCCTCTAGTGTTCATAACACAGTATGTACCATAAAATGCTATTCAATTTTAAAAACAAACATGAAAAGAAAAAAAAATCAATTAAAAATAACACAAGGGTTGTCTTGGAATTAAGCATACATCTACATATGGAGAGAAAACCAGAAACCCTAAGAGTAGTAAAAGTGGCTCAGTGAGATAAAAAAATTTATAGCATGGTCTCCATTTTTTGTTCTCACTTAATTTAATGCATTTGTATATAAAAATAATTATAATTTTGAATTATTGTGGTGTTTTGCCAATGTAGTTAGGAAGAACCCAATGGCACCACCCACCAGAGAGATAAGAAGCAGCCACACATAGGGAGATGGCCTACTGTATATGCAGACTCAACACATACTGGAGGCTACTGGGCTGGTAGCATCTGGCAGTTTCCCAGGCAGAGTTGGAAGAAGTTATGGAGGATAGCATAGCCAGGTTGGTCCAGCTTGACATGTTATCTACACTAACTTCATGCAAGAATGCAGAGTAAAAGTAAACTAAATTCATCAACATGTCCATCCAAGGGGTGTCTGTCTGTTTCCTCACTAATGACTTTTCTAAGTCTACATTTTCCATAAAAGGGTTATGGTCACTTGAACCTATTACATTCCCAACAAGGAATCTGTAAATAATCTAAAATGCATGTCTTTGGAGTGAGGGAGGAAACCAGGGAACCAGGGAGTGCCAGGGAACACTCCTATGGACAATGTGCAAATTCTATACAGACAGTGACAGACATTCCTGTCTTTGCTCAGAATATCCTTGGTAAGGATTCATCAGTTTTGACTCATCTTTCTGCCCTGACTGGATGCATCTGTATGCTTTAGCAGCTCATTTTTTATTCAAAAAAGAAGTTGTAAAGTTTTGGGAAATTTCAGAGTAAAATATACACATAGTAACTATTCTTTGTTTTGGCCTTTTATCTATTATGCAAACACAGACGCACTTCATCTCCCTGACTGAAACAGATTGGGGATCCACTCCTGGGGCCTCATGTATAAATGGTGCGTACGTACAAAAATGTTGTGTAAGCCCATTTCCATGCTCAAATTGCGATGTATAACATCTAAACTTGGCGTAAAGCCACGCAAATTTTCACTCCTGGTAAATGTTTGGCATACGCAAGTTCTTCGCTCGGTTTTGCAAACTGACGGCACCCAGTGTCAAAGAAATGCTTTTGTTCCAGTGTGGTTTACCTTACTTGTTTAGATGCACATCCCTGACGTGGCTTTATAAATACACTGAAATTAACTGCATATTGTTTATTAGTTTAAGGCATCTGATTGTAATTAGCCTGTAACAATATAATGGTCCATGGAATGTCCAAACTATTCCAGATATCATAGCTGCTTTAGCGTTGTTACTTTCACTGCACCTTCTTTTTCCTCTTTCAGGTGCTCCCGTTAGGGGCTGCCACAGCGAATCATCTTTTTCCATATTACTCTCACTGCACTACGCGGAGTATTTATATCACTGTATCTGAGTGGGGAATCACAGCTGTACAGCAACTGATTGGAAAGAGAATTATCAGTATACAGCATTAAGAACAGTTATGCTGTCTATTGAACTGCTCTCGTATGGCAAACGCTTTAGAGCCTTTCCTGTACTGACCTCGCAGTTCAGAAACAGTTTCTTCCCAAGAACTATAAATGCACTCAATAAGTCCATCAAGTGCTCCTTGTAGAACTGTTTGTACTTATTAGTACAATCACTTCACTGTAAACTTGCAGTGCAGGTGTAATATTGCAAAACCTGAGCCACTTTAGCGCATATTTACATATGATGACGATATCACTTTTAAGATGAAATGCAGAAAAATATGTTTATTACATTATATAGATAAAATGTTAACATCATTTAAATAATCTATATTGTTAATAATTAAACATGTGTGGACATGGTGTTGCAGCGCTAGCGATGAGCTGGCACCCCGTTCACAAATTTTTCCTGCCTCACACTGGATTCTTGCTGGTGCTGGAACGACACTGGAAGGACAGATGGATGGAATAATTAAACATGTACTACAAAGATGTTTCAATGTTCCTTAAAAGTTTTGAAGAATCGGCGCTCTCTGCTTACAGATGGCTTAACATCGATTATAGAGCTGATTGTGTGGCAATTGGTTACTTGGAGAAAGAAAAGGAAGGACAGAAATTGGAGTTTGAAAGAGACAGTACTGTTGCAATAAATTATTTAATCGAAGGTCGCGCACAGCGCAGCAAACATCTTGCGGGAGGCAGGAAAAAAGGAAGAGAAAGCCCAGAAGCATGTAGTGATTCACACACATAGAGCACATAGAAGATCAAATGCAAAACAAAGCATCTACTTTAGTTACGATGGGATTTAAGAAACTAGTAAATTAAACGATTTAAAGATGAAGTTTATGATGTTCTACTTTAATGGCAAAATAAACTACGTGATTAAAGTGGAAATTACAAGATTAAAGTTGACATTTCAAGCTTTTTTCTCACATTGTCCCTTTTTTTTTTTCTTTTCTCTGTACCCTAATAAGCTTTCATATGACACTCAGATGGTGGGCTACGACTCGCCTTTTCACGGTGACTTTGATATCTGACAACTTATTTTTTTATTTTTTGGGCACTTTGCGACTTTGTGAACTTGAGCTTTCAAGTTTCTCCAACACTCTATGTCACTTGATCAGCTTCCTTTTGTTGTTTATACCACTGTTTAAACCAACAAATAGTGCGTTTTTCTTGCCTCCCCTTTGTATTCACTGAAATTCTTCTAATTTCCCCCCGTGCTATTGCCATTGCCTTTTCACAGAACGCTTAAGGGCTATTTATATTGATTTACATATTCAAAGAGGCGTAATTCTGGGAGGAGTTTGGGTGGGGCAGCAGGCACATGCAGGTGCGTTACTTTTCACGCTGACCAGGATTTATGGAGCAGAAGAACGTGAAAGTTGGCGAATGCATAGATTTATGCATCTGGATTTTTTTGTGTGTATGCACATTTCTGCTTTTGTCCTTACTCAATGTTTTAGTGCGAAATCTACGCACAGTGTTATGCATGAGGCCCCTGGACTTTACTTTATGTCCGGATTCGACTTCCTGCTTTTTGTGCTTGCATTTTAATTTTTCACTTGGAGTTTTTGGATCATAAATTCATGTAACTCTATATCAGTTTTTGGACTGTTTTTGCGTGTTGGCCCTACGTGATTCTGTTGCTGTATTCTTATGCCAGTGTAAATGGTTTCTAATTTGTGACCAAGTAGGGCAATCCAGAATCCAGTTATACACCAAACAGTCAAAAAGAAGGATAAGGGAGGGAAGACAGCAATTCAAGGGAGGATAACATGGCAGGATTTAAGAAAACCAAGAGGACAAAATAACAAACACTATGCCCTCTTTGCTTTACTATAAAGAAGTCTGGAATGCTGAATCTTAAGCACTCCTGCCTACCTCAAAGCCTTTCTTTTCTGCAATTTATAGAACTCTTTCTCGTCACCAGGCAAGCCTTTGCTTCTATTTCTCTTTTGACTCAAAGCCCATTTGACTGAGGGGTTGAAACCCTTAAAATACCAATCTTGAGGGTGCGTCTGGTGCCATTTCTGTTTCACCTTTGATCTGGTAAACACTGCATTTCCCAGCACCCATTTCAGGAACCTTAACTATAACATCAAACTATTGCTGCTGCCCACTAGTGGACTGGGGGAATATAGGCAGCTAAAAAGTTGTTGGTACGCAATCCCAAAAGGATAGGAGCATCCCTACTAGAATGTGTTGCCTGTTTCTATTTACAGTGTCACATGAAATGGACAGAGTAGTTTACAATATAATGCTCATAATACCATTCCCAGTACTGGTTTGGCTCAACATACACCTTTAATTACTGTAAGCTGTTCTAATTTTGAATGGCCTGAATTAGAAATGAGAAAAAAATGCAATACCTATAATTGTGTAATCATTCTTCCAAGGTGACGCCACATGTTGTGGTACTGTAGTTCATGACAAAAGTGATCTACCAAAAGCATGGCCTATTGTTGTTATTTTATATGTCCAGTTCTCTTTTCCTTCTCATTTTTTCTTCTAAATTCCACCTCCACTCCTCTTCCAGCTGTTTGCTTGTCCCACTACCTTCTCATTGAATGTCTTCAGGTTACATGTATGCAAGATGCAATCAAAAAGATTGGACTTGAACTCTTTTATTGCCAGGTAACATACTTGCTGGGAATTCTCTTGGCGTTAAATCCATACACACAACAAGGTATATAAAATCAAAATTAAAAACACCATATACCCCATCACACCAGTATATACAGTACTAGTGAAAAATATATTGTACAAAACATAAATATATAAAACAATATGTTAATGTAGAATAGCAATCATCTTGCTCTGTAATATATCAAGTAAGTCAAGTAAACATAAAATAAACTTAATTTAGATTGGACGGAGGAGTTTAATGACTGCAGTAGCAAAAGAAACTATTTAATGACTGGTAATGTTTCTTTGATGATAATAACTGAAAGAGATGTTTGCCTGGGTGAAGGCAGTCTAAAAAACTCAAAACAACAAAGTCAGAAAAAACGGAAAGAATCTGTTCTGCATTTAAAATCTCATTTGTAAAAGATCAGCATGGGTATCAGTTGAACAATGAGCTACATTCACGAAGAAAAGTGTCAAAGCTGACTTTAAAATGCAGCCATGTAGCAAGTTGGCAGGATGCTCATCGATTCATCCACACTTAGTAATTCAGGCGTCACCTGCTCATCTGCAGTCAGTTTGACTTTACACTGAATAGAACAGAAGGTGCATTTCGCATTATGCTGAATATTAAATGGTCTGATTTTATGGAGCTTCACAGAAATGCCATTTGCATCACGACAATGCTCCTACACACACATTTTTTTTCAAGTAAGTTTTTTTTTAATCCCAAATAAAAAAAAAATGAGTGCTAGATCTAGTGAGAATTTGTAAGGTAAACTATAGGGACCAAGTGTCTTCCAAGATATTTAAGAACACTAAGCCTTTGTTTCAAATGCAATTGGTTAAAATAGAAGAGCATAACAAATTTGACAAATGAGAGGAGACTGTTTGGTCCATCAGGCTCGTTTGTTTAGCTAATAGCTATTGTGATAGAATCAGGGGAGTCAGGGAGCCCCAAACCCCCAAAAATAATCAAAAAGAGAGTCCCAGGTTCAAATAAAGGATGATTTATTAACCAGTTCATCCACAAACTAACACAAGCACAAAGACACGGGTTCTCTTTGTCTCTATCTCCACAATAACTCCCTTCCTTCATCACTGCACTGCCCTCCTCCAGTTGAGTGTTGCTCCACATCCTTCTAGCTCCGACTCGCCTGGATAAAGGAGTGCGGTCCCTTTTATTACGGACCCAGGAATACTTCCGATGCCATGGCAATTTCCCAATGGAAGTACTTCCGGGTCACACGGAAGTCCAATTAATTGGGGAGCGCATCTCCCTACAGATCCTCCTAACGGGACCCATGGTCCCCAGCAGGGTTGTATTGCTGGACTACATCTACCAGCATTCCTTGCTGGTTCCTGAATGGGTGCTGCCATGGAGGGCCGCTGCCATCTAGCATCTGGGGGGAGAGAAAGTCCCCAGTGACCTCTTCCACTTCCGGTGCGCTGTCCATCCATCTGGTTGGGCCATCTCTTCCAGGTCTGGTCCCTCTCTTTTCCCTGGTCAGGATGCCTGTCTGTCTTCTAGGAGCCTCTGGTCCGGGTAAAGAACCACCCCCTCTCCTGGCTGCAATGCCAGTCCAGCCCATGTGGTGTCTACACTATGCTGTCACAAAGAATTTTTGTATTCACCAATTTTGGATGATCATTTTGTTGTTATTGTTGTTTAGTTTAATATACTTACAAGTAAATCTGAATGTGTGATTTATAGCTGATGGTGGTAAAAAGGCAATACAATAGCCTCTGATCTTACCTGCTAGTATTAGATAATTGTATTCAGAAAATTAATGGCTACATAAAAAATACAAAATAATTATTTCTCTGTCTGATAATGGTTATGGTTAAGTATCGTGTCTAATTATTGTGATTAACAGTTATGTAGTTATAACACTAATATAATAACACATAAAAATCTGGGCTTGCGAGAAGCCAGATCCTCAAGAAAACTGGCTGGAAGCAACTCTGGACAGAAACCCAAGCACATGGTTCACTTACACACACACACACACACACACACACACACACACACACACACACACACGCACACGCACACACATATATTCGCCAAAATGAATCGCCAGTTAACTGAACCAGCATGGTTTTGTGATGCGACAAGAAGACTGACATACCTTTAGCAAAAACCAATGCAAATATGAGGACAGCATTCAGATTTCTTCCAGACAATACCCAGTCGTGGGATTGAACCCCAGAATGCTGGATCCTTAAGGCAACAGAACTGACCACTGACTTGCAGTGTTGCAATGACAGGTCATGTCATGACATTTTCTAATTCACTTAATCCAGACCAGGGTCGCAGGTAGAGTCTGGAGTCTATCCCAACTACCACAGGGCACAAAGCAGGGTGCCAGTCCATTGCAGGGTGAACACATTATACACACACACACACACATACACAAGCACACATTAGTGCCAATTCAGCTCACGTAATAGGTGCAATATATTTTAAAATTTTTTCCAATCTCAGTGGAATAAATTGACATGTGTTTACACATGCTTATTGTTCTGGCTAATCATGTAATATTACATAGATGAATGTGGCCACAAGTATAAACTTCTTAGAAATTTCATGCTCTTCACTTTTAAAATTATACTCTCTCCACTTTTGTCATTAGCACTGCCATTAAAAAGAAGTTGATTATTTCATAATACAGAACAGTCCTTAATCCTTCCCTCTCCAATTGTCCTCTCAGTTAAAACAAATGTTAAAATGAAAGGTGATGAAGCACTCAGAAAGACATAGAAGAGAGGGATAAATTGAGCAGTGGATCATATCAATGTACATAAGAGAAGACAAAGGGATTCACATTATTCCCCAGTATGTCACCCACCTTAGGCTCTGTAAACAACACTTAAAGGGATAGACTGGCAATCTCGACTACCAGGGCAATACCCGGTGGGGCACCACAATGTCTGTGAGAACTGACTAAGTGAGAGAAACAGAGAGAGATGATGTGAGTGGTCCACATTGCATCCTCTGTGCCCCTGCCCAATCACACGACTAACCCCATGGGCTGACCTGCACTGCCCTGACCGAACTGTCTAACTGAAGCAAAGAGTAGATGAAGAGTGAAATACAGATGACTGGAAACATGGAGAAAAGTCAAATAATGGGAAGAGATCAGGCAGAAAAGTTTAAAAGAAAAAAAGGAATTGAGATCCACTCAACATGGGGCAGCAATTTGTAAGACCAAAGGACTGCAGCAGGGTCCGAGTGTAGAAGCAGTCAGCTCAGCAGCCTCTTTAATGCGACTATGTAGAATGATACAGAAGCCAAGACAGTTCACCAGACCATTTAAATGAAAAGAAATGCTAAATGATTTATTAAAAGGCAACTGCAGTGTTGAAAGGTAACTTGAAATTTAGGAAACGGTATAAACGTCTCATGTTTTAAAAGACACATTTTTGGTTTTATAGCCTCTACATAAATGTGGCCAAGTCGGTAAAGTGTGTCATGCTTTATTTTATTAGGATGCCGACTTTTAGTCACATGTGGAGTGGAGCTGACATTAGCTAGCAAGCAGTTGATGGATGTTTAGGTAGGGCTAACTTTGATTGTGTGTTAGACCCTCACACAATCTCATTTTTTGTTAAGGTTCAGCTAAGTGTAGCATCTGTAGAGTAGCAGCTGGGGAGAGACAGAAGGACAAAGCAGCTGCAGGAGTATCAGAGAGAGTATCAGGGGGACAGTGCGGCATCTAGACAGCCTGTGATCTTATCTCAGTGAGTACATTATACTGCTTTACTTGCAACGTGCATTGAAGGACTAGTGTCTGTTTGATTGTGGTGGATTAGTTTTGACAAAAGCCAAGGAGCTTTTGATTATAATCCATTCCTAGCCATAGCACTCATTCTTAAACCAGGGTTGCTTGGGTGCAGGAGAAGTGGGGATATTAAATCACAAAATAAGTACAGAGCAACAACCATAAAGCAACCATTGTAGTTCAAATAATACATTTACAAATGTCTTTTAAAAATAAAGGGAAGTCTGGGACTGCAGTGTCATTTTTATGGCTTTTATTAATAGACAGTGTTAAGAGGAGTTTGAAATCATTATGAAGAAATATAGGTGCTGTCTTTAAGTAAACACGAGAAGTAAATCAAAGAATTAAGTTAACAAGTGCAGTCATGAGGACAAAACACAAAGAGTGCAAGCAGTGACTCTTTACATATAGCAAGCATATTAAATTAAAATGAGCTACATTGCAGTTTTCCTTTCTTAAATCTCAATTATATTGCCTGCTGTTAAAAAACATTTAAACATTGTACTTTTACATCTGATACACAGTGTGCTATGTAGTGCAATACATCATTGAAAGTGTTATAAAAACTAATGGGGCACTCACCAGTTCCCCGGCCGTCCAGTTCTGCTGCCTCCCCTACATTGAGCTCCTCAATCAGTGGGTCCGAGTGTTCTCTTCTTGACACCCTGAAACAAAGTGGATTTTTAGAAATGCTTGGACAGTAATGAATGATCAGCCACCACTTCAGGCATCTGTTACGAATATCAACAGCATGCAAGCTCTGGTGATGAACATTCTCCAGTTTGCTTCCTAGGACAGAAAAGAAATTTGTTTCCATATTTGTATTTTTTGTTTTTATTGCCAGAGGCTAATATTATTAGTTCAGTTGATCTGCTTACTGTTGAAGATGCTGCATACAGTCCTTCATGTTGTTAGTGTGAAAGAGACTGCAACAGAACTCCATATTAAAGCGGTATTCGGTAATGTTACAAAAGTGATTTTAAGTTGATTCATTCAAAGCTAAAAAGAACTAAAAATCACAACTCTCCATTAACATCAAAGCCTAAAATTAGTACTGTCTCAGTATACAGTGGGTTTGAATATACATCTACCAACAATTAAAAAACTGAAGTTGCTAATTAGTTTTACTCACTCAAAGGCTCCATTCAGTTCTCTTCTTATCACATTCTGAAAAATCCATCAGTTATAGAAAAAAAATCATCCTTCCTTCTGTTCAATCGTGGCTTGCCTCAATTGGTTAAGTGCTTTTTTATTTTCATCTGTTTCTTTTAATTCAAAAAGCACTTAACATTGATTGTTGATTGGTATTGCAAACTTAATGATGATATATACGGGTGGACAACTGTGTTAACTTTTTCAAAAATGCAAGGGTATGCAGTGATAAAAAAATAGCACAGTCAGGTTATCTCAGATTTATTGTCACATATGGTGAACAAATTATAATGAAGTGCATGCTTGTTCAAGTGTATCACGTTGCCACCATCCAGCAGCCTGAATCTCATTTTGTAGATTGCCAAATATAACATCACAACAGGTAATGTTAAGCAAACGAGATGAGTTTCCTTTTGAATACATTACATTTATCATTCGATTTTGCATGCAATACTAAATACTATTTTGGATTTGTAAGTTTTTTTAGGGTTTGGCAACATTGCATACAGTACACTGGTTTTGACAACACATTTCACAGAAAAGGGTCCAGATTAAAATAACAAATGTAAAAGTTTCTTTGGTAAATGAATCATGTCTAAACATAATCCATGATAAGACAAAAAGACATACTCTAAGACAGTGTTTCTCAACTACTGGGTCGTGATGCATAGCAGGTTGTTGCTGGCGAGTTGCATGTGACTGTCACTAAGTTATGCAAACACAGCCAGAAGGCAAAACAAAAAAGCCTCTCGGATAACTTTGTATTTTTTATATCCATCCATCCATCCATTATCCAACCTGCTATATCCTAACTACAGGGTCACGGGGGTCTGCTGGAGCCAATCCCAGCCAACACTGGGCGCAAGGCAGGAAACAAACCCCAGGCAGGGCGCCAGCCCACCGCAGGGTGCGAACACACACACACACACACACACACCAAGAGCACACTAGGGTCAATTTAGAATGACCAATGCACCTAACCTGCATGTCTTTGGACTGTGGGAGGAAACCGACACAGACACGGGGAGAACATGCAAACCTCCATGCAGGGAGGACCCGGGAAGTGAACCCAGGTCTCCTACCTGCAAGGCAGCAGTGCTACCCACTGTGCCACCATGCCACAAATTTGACTGACTGATTGACTGAATCAC
Source organism: Polypterus senegalus (assembly GCF_016835505.1). NCBI lineage: Eukaryota > Metazoa > Chordata > Cladistia > Polypteriformes > Polypteridae > Polypterus > Polypterus senegalus. The sequence continues at coordinate 274,166,567 of NC_053154.1, forward strand.
AGACTCAGTTTTACCCATGAAACTTCCTAAGACACTGGGTCTTATCTATAATGCCAAGGGTTAATTGAATGTAACAGAATTACTACTATACATTTATACGCAGAGGCTAATATTATTAGTTCACTGCAACTCCTTACTCTTCAACATACTGTACCATTTTCTGAACCTGCTTAATCCTGATTAGGATCGTGGGGAGCTGGAGCCTAATCCACCAAGCATAGGGCACAAGGCAGGAACAATCCTTGGACAGGGTGCCAGCTCATCACAGGGTGAACACACACACAAACAATATTCACTGAATCATGGTTTCCTTTAACATATTACACACAGCATTGATGTTTACAGGCTGCACATTTATGTGCTCAATGGAATGAATTCAAGGTTTTCAGCACTGTGCAGATAAATACAGGTGAAAGGCAATAATATTGCAAACTATGTATAATATATACCTCTTCTATGTTATGTTCGTGGGAAACCCCTACAGTGAGCTGGGCAAGTATCTAAAGTGACTAAGGTATGCCAGCACTCATGGCCTGTGTTGCACCCAGAGCTTGAAGTGGGCCAGTGTGCTGTACTGGCAAACCTGTTGGTGCTTTGCAAACACGAGTGTAGCAGCACATCATGAACTCACATCATTGGGGTCACTCCAATTCTTTGCAAAACTACATTTATTATATACAGTATATATATATATATATATATATATATATATATATATATATGTTGCATAGTTTACTGTCAAATAATGCAAAGAGTACGCAGCATGTATTTCAAACTTATATGGGCTCATCAGGCGTACACACTCACTGCACCCCTCTCGGGGATTGAACCTCGGATGTCAGTGGCGAAGCCTCTTTACGCTGCGCCACGGCGTGTGGTTTGTTTCTTTGACAGCCTGGAGATCGGGGTAATTACATTCATGGCATTCGTAGTCTGAATCACAATCTGATTGTATGGGTGGTTACCTACCAGGTAACGCTTGTGGTTGGTCTGCAAGTCGGCGAACATCCATCACGGTGCCCTCTTCAGTTGCGAGAAACAGATCATAGAATGTTACATAGTTTACTGTCAAATAAATAAACAAACCACACGCTGTTCTTGGTGTGTGGGTGGGTGTGTGTGTGCGCCCTGCGGTGAGCTGGCGCCCTGCCCGGGGTGTGTTTCCTGGTTTGCACCCTGTGTTGGTTGGGATTGGCGCCGGCAGACCCCCGTGTAGATGTAGTTAGGATATAGCGGGTTGGATAATGGATGGATATATATATTCCTTTAGAACAAACTTTATTTTAGCAGAATCCTCATTTTGGCACTTTGTTTGGTCCATTTTATCAGTAAAATTCAGCACAAAAAACTTATTTTCATTTTATAAAAGGGCAGCAAAACACCCTTTTTGTTCTGAGCTTGGCCCAAAAGTCGTGTTTCAGGAGTTCCTCTGAACAGCCAATTAGATTGCACTTTTATGTCACTTGGTTTATTTGACCGTCATCATACTGTTACAGCGGAGCAGAAGCTGAAATGGTTTACTGCAGACCAGAGGCATTTTAGGTGTATAAAGTGGAGGGATAACTGTCAATTAAGTTTGACTTCATGGACTGTCGCTTATTTTTAGGTTTCCCAAGGTATGGTTTGACTTTGCTGAGCACATTGATCAGATTGAGGATACATTTTTGTCTCACTCTTCATTACAAAATGCCGACTACTAAGGGTACCCTGTGTTTATGCTACTTGAACAGTTTTCAATGTGTTTCATAAATGCACACCATAATGTTCTTTTTTTTAATTATTGCATTTAAACGAGTCTTTGAATTTTGTCCTCACAAACCTATACATCCAACTTTTTTATCATGATCTTTTTATGTAAAAGTTTTCCAGGTTAAAAAAACAGCGTGACTTATAAAAGAACAGACAGCCGCCAGAGGGAGACGGTTAATCCTTTCTGCAAAGTCGCCCAAGGGGCGCTTGCTCCAAACCCAGAGGGACACCTGACCACTCTTCCCCAGATGTTAAATTCTAATAATATTGACTATGCTAAGGACACCAAGGGATGCCATTTTTAAAAGGTTTGGAACTTCTCTCTACTATTGATGCTAGAAGAATAAAATAGACATTGCCATCGAGCATTCCACAGTCAGCCTTGTCAATTGTATGTGTCGAAAGACCGCACTATGTTCAAATTCCATTATAACTATTTTTTTTTAGTCCCGAGCACTTCATTCTTACATAATTTGACGTATACAGATAAGTGGTGGAACAAAATTAGCACAGCATTTTCAAATCCACCAAGGTTGCAGCTTTGCAGTACACCAGTCTCACTGACACACAAGCACCCACATAAAGATCCACATTTACACTCATGTACAGTCAATTTGGAATAGAAATTAAGGCCTAAATCTGTAAAAAAAAAGAAAATAATATGCAATGATTTGGCAGTTAAAAACAAATTGTGATGGTGATCACAATTTTCTCTTATGGTTGTCACCTTTAGGAACTTACAAGGATAAGAAAATGTTTTCATATTAAAAATCATTTATTTTTTAACTGAAGTGAACATTTGTCCACCTGAGTGAGAGAGTCATTACTGATAATGCTCAAGTAAAATTTTAATCACAGATTTCTATATGTATATTGACAAAACAGCATAATATAACATAACATAACAACATTAATAAAGACAGTTAGTCCAGTTCATGTTAACAATGGGTCTGGAGTCTGGAAAGAGCCTTGGACAGATAGCACACACCTTCACTCACATTCGGCCAAGTTGAAAGCGTACATTAACTTAGTCTTTACAGCACTGGGCAAGAGGGAGGAAAATCAAAGTACTAGAAGGAAAACCCACACAGACAAAGGAGACAATCCGCAAACTCCACTCACACAATGTCTGTGCAAATTAACACATTCTAAAATTAAAGCATGTCTTCAAAATCCTTTTGGCTTGCTAGCTAAACAGCTCAAATGTTTCACTTTACTTTTTGTTGTCAATAGGGGTCAGTCTTGCTTTGTAAAGCAGAAAGTTTTAACAGATTTTTCATGCAATGCTTTTCAGGAGGAAACAATATCTGAATGTTTGCCAATGGGTTCAAACAATTATTAAATGCATAACTGACACTGAGGCTTACAACTTAAAGATCCAGTGAAAAAAATCTACTGAGGCATCCTTTAAAGATCATTTAACTCACTGCAAAAAAGATGCTTTGTAAAGAAGGAGTCACTCGATGTAAGTTTTTATGTTTTGACAAACTGTATGATTGGTAATAGTGAATACAAAATGAAACAGAGTGACAATTGCAAACCACCCACTCCTTGTAAAATTAAAAAAAATGCCTTTAGCATTAGCATAGCACCTCTGCAAACAATAAGTAAACAGAAGATTGACCAATACCACATATGAAATTATTTTCCCACTCACAAAAGACATGAGCACAAAGGAACTGAAAACTACTGCCCACCATGTAGTTTACAATACTTTCATAAGTAGAATATAATCACTTTAACTCAAGAATGGTCTCAATAAAGCAATTACCAACTACTATGGAATCAAAGATACAGCAAAGAATTTATTGTGTGCTTCACACCAGGATGCTGCAGTCTTCAACATCATCCCATTATCTAGACCCAATAATGAGAAAGTAGAAAACACAGATGTGGCTACATTGCTTCAAAGGACACATCAAAAGAGAATTGTTCTAAGCGAATCGCTGTTTTCTTAAATATTTTGCACAATGAGATGTTAAAAAATGTAAAATCAGCCACTTGACAATTTTACACTGATTACAAAGAGAAAATATTAGAAAGGAGCAAGCCCTGCACATAGGCAATGGCAGCAAAATGTAATTTGTGTCCATCTTGACAAGTACACTATGGTGGTATCCAACTCAAAATCAGGTGAAAGAGGAACGTTCAACAGAGCCAGATGTGACCTACAAGTGTCTTAAAGCACACCATGCGTCAGCAAATTTAAGGGCCTTCAGTAAATGTAGATTTTCATTCCAATCAATTTCTTAACAAGAAGCTAGTTTTTGCTTTTGACAAAACCCTTTGTTTTCAAAAAATCTCACAAATTACAAGTAGTGCAGGTATAACGTCTTGATGAAATTCAGAAAGATACCAATAGTATACAGTGTTTACACTTTGCTTTTTTCTGGTGTTGTTTTAGTTTGATTGCTTATTAATGAGTCTGTACTTTAGACTACAATTTAAATATGAGGTAGCCAATAATGGAGCAGGTATAGCAATGTGATAGTATACAACTGTGTGTATTCATCATAAAGCAATTGTTCAGATGCAATAATTACTAAGAGTTGAAGAGTGACAGGTACCAGTTCTGGTCAATCCAGTAAAATGTTCTTGACTTTCTCAAAAGAGTAAAAAGCCTCAAAGGAGACCAGAGAGTTTGACTGAGATCCAAAACATCCTAAGTTAGTATGTTGATAGTACCTGCAGATTTTATTTTTTTTCTCCAGCCATCTGGAGTTTTTTTTTTTTTCTCTCCACCCTGGCCATCGGACCTTACTTAATCTATTTTAATTAATGTTGACTTATTTTTATTTTTTATTGTGTCTTCTATTTTTCTATTCTTCATTTTGTAATGCACTTTGAGCTACATTTTTTCTTGTATGAAAATGTGCTATATAAATAAATGTTGTTGTTGTTGTAAAATGTGAAAGAATGTAAAAGAGCATCTAGGCCACTAATTTCAGAATTACATGATACTATCCTTATGAGAGTACATCTATAGACAGAGCAAGATAGCCCACTAAACCTACTGCTTGATGAGAAAGCACAAGGAATTGTAAATTACCAACAAGTGACATTAAGGCACTCTAAAGATAGTCAATCATGAATGTAAAAAAACTGCCCTAAGACTTGGGCAGGAACGTAATTAAAATTATATTCTTGATTGTCCGCACCAACTCCAGTTCGTTTATAACCACAAATATATTCCTTACATTTTATCCCATCCTGGCAAATGTACATAACGAAAACTGATGTGCCTGTTTACAGTGTGGCATTCATGCTGTTGTTCCATTACCAAGTTGCTAGACTAAATGCCACCCGCTACACTTTTCAACTCTCTGATCTTCATCCTGGGTACTCCACAAGGTAGTGTGCTGAGACTCCTGTTGTATTCCTTGTTCACCTATGACTTTATGGCTTGGTGCAGGTCATACTCCATAATTAAATTTGCTGATGACATCATCATTATAGACCTGATCACTAATAATGGTGAAATGGATGACAGAGAAGACGTATGCCTTATGACATGCCAGGACAACAATCTTTATCTTAATACTAGGGGCTTCGCCACCTGCTTGCTTTGTTTGCCAACCCCCCTGGCCTGCAATATGTGCCAGCCACTCTGTGTCTGTGCCGCTCACTTTGTGAAGAGGGGGGCTGAACGCACCCAAAGGAGACACGGTCACTCCTCCGAAACCCTCTCTTAAACGGTGATACAATGGGAAACAAATACAGTTTTTTTTTTTATCTCCTCTTTGTTCAATCAGTTGCTGGCTTGCTGCTGCTGCCGTGCAGTGTGATTTGCATCTCGCACGGCACTTCGAACATTTAAAAGCCTGTACAGCAGCTGTCCTACTCTTTGTCTTTTATTTCTGGCTCCGGGCGTGATTAAATCTCTTTGCACAAAGTCTTGTCTCACGGGATGTGAGTTCTTGATATTTTTTACTTTATAATTTAAAAATGGAATAAAAATCTGAAACTCTAACAACATCACATTAAAGTTCAATAAATTCTGGAAAGAATGATACCAAACATATATATAGGTTTTAAAATCACCCCGATTTAAAGAGTGGCAAAAAATGTGACATAAAAATGTCACATAAAACCGTTGCACTTTTAGGCTTAGGATTTTATATAGAGAGAGTAGATATGTAAGGCTACACTCACATCTCCATCTGAGAAGAAGAAGGTCAACAGTTTTAAACTTCTCCATCACAAATGACCCAAAATGGTCATAAAACATCTTAACTGTCATCAAGTAGGCTCACTAACTCCTTCACATCTTCATTGTTGCTGGTACTCGCAATCTCATTCCTTAGTTATTATGGATGGCATTGTAGACACCATACAGGTTAAGGTCATGAAGCAGTAAATAATCCATGTCAAAACTTAATAGAAAATAAAATACATTCGCTCTCTCACACAAAAAGGTAACATTTTGGATAAGAATTTAGGACTCCCAATTAAAACACTCACACCATGATTTTGTCTTGCTTCATTCTGGAAGTTTGCTTGATCAATTGACCTACACTCAACCTTACGTTTGATTCCAGTTTAAACTTTTCAGCCTCTAGTGCTCAAAAAACAACCCCAGCAATACATTATTAATAATAATAAACCTTCTGTTCAAAGTCAAAAAAAGCAAGATGGCCCACAAGTGTTTGTTTTCATTTTTTTTGCAAGTTATGGGCTTGAGTGGTAACCTATGATCACATTGGCCTTTTGTGTTTTTTAGCTGACTATGTGTTTAGATTGAAATGCAGGCTGTAATATTTTAAAATGCATTTCAGATATCCTCATTTTGACTTATGTTTCACATATCTCAAATTAATTTATTGATATCTTAAAAGGGGTGTATGTTCAATTTCAGACATGATAAAGTATATTTTCAAGATACTGTATTTTTAAATCTATTTAAAAAATGTCTCAGATACATTTTAAGATATCTTTAAAAGGACATGTACTAATTTTAAGATATCTGAATATAATTTTCAGATATCTGTAATCCAATTCTAGACATCTCAGATATATTTCTAGATATCTCAAAATAGCTTCCTGTCCATTTTCAGATAATGAATCTGAAGTACATGAAGTTAAAAGGAAGTAATTCTGAGATATCTCTAGATATATTTAATATATCTTGAAAAAGTTGAAATGCATTTCAGATATCTCAAAATGTATTGCACGCATCTTTAAATATAAGGGAACATATTATGAGATATCTGAAGAAGAGTTTAAGATTTTAAGATATCTCAAATTCATTTTTCAATATTTGTAAAAGTTCATTTGTCTTGCTATAGGATAGGTCCCCATTGACCATGAATTTAATAAAAATAGTCTGACAATATATTTTTAAGTATCATTGGACCAGGTTCACAAGTGATGGAAGAAGGGAATGTGAGATTGACAAGTGGATTGGAGCAATGGCAGCTGTTCTGTGGGTGCTGTACTTGTTCGTGTTGGTGAAGCAGAAGCAGTGTCTACAAACAAAACTCTCAGTTCACCTGTCAATCTACATACCTGTCCTATCTTATGGTCATTTACATATACTTTTATTATTTGTTTTATGGTGGCACAGTGGTTAATGCTGCTTTCTCACTTATCCAGCATTCTGGGGTTGAAACCCTGTGGTGTGTGAATTCATTCTGGTGAATCTGATTGTCAACCTAAACAAGTAATAAATTGTATTTTCTTTTGAAAATGAATAGTGGTTGTAGCCATTTACATAAATTTCGCTAATTATCCTGGCAGTAACTTTCAACATTCACATGGCAAGTTATCTATAAAAATGAGTTAGCTAGCAAAAATGCATCTTTCCAATGTCTAAGAGGAAAACTGACACCAAGAATTGCCATTTCAAAGGCAAATGGACTGGAAAGTATGACTTTATAATGCACCATCCTGAAATGCTCCACTGACCTGTCGGATCTGTGATGAAACAGCTGCTATCATGAAAGGGTCCAATGTGAGGCACCATTATCTTCAGCAACCCGGCACTTTCAAAGAATTTTATCCACCACACTCTGATGCATAAGAAATTCAAGACCTTGAAGGCAAGCTACGATCACAGCAGGAAAATAGGCATCATTCTGGAGTGGTGGTGGGTTTTGATGTTATAAATATGATTAGAAATCATGAAATCAGCTGATTTAAAATTGCTATGAATCACAACTCCATATTGGTGTTAATTTCTGAAAAAAGAATTGTCTTATCATGCTGTGGTCTTGAATAAATATATCTACCAGCAAGAAACTGTAAAAGTTGCTGATCACTTTTACTCAATCAGACATGCCATCTTCTACCATTCTCTATCTCCCTACTCTATTCTGAACAACAGTGACTAGGCAAAAACACAATATTTGGTTTGTGGTGCTTCGTTCTGTTTCTGTCATGTAATCTGATTTTTTGTTGTTTGCAGAGTACTCTGTTATCATGTACACGCTGCACCACAGAATGTGAATAATGCTGAGTGTTGATTGGTATTTCTAAGTTAATGACAACATGCAGATGACCAGTAACATTTTCTCTTTCACAAACTGAGCATTCTGATTCGACAAGAAATGTAATGCAGTGTAATCAGTTCAGTTCAGATTTATTATCTCGTGTACACAGAACAATAAAATTTAGTTTTGAATGCGTTACCAACAGGCAGCACATACCACATTCTAGAAAATATCTTTTAAATAGGTTACATAGAAAATAGCACACAATACAGTAAACCAAAAGTAGCCTCTGCCCGGATGAGCTCCCCATCCATTCTGTGATGCATGTGTCTGAGCACCTGCCTCTTTAGCTCTAAATGCTGCTTTTGAGTCATTTATGTGCCTTACTTTTGAAGGGCTCAGTTCTATAGACTAACTAATCAAAGTGGCAAGCATTGAGTTTATTATTTCATTTCATTATGAATTCCTTGTTAAAATGAATTTATGAATTCGGCACCTGTCCCTTTCAAACTCTCTGCACGTGCCTGATTTTATGGATGTTTGACATTTATAAATTCTAAATCATGCTAATAAAGCTGAAAAGAAGTATTTGAGGATGACTTGGAGCCAGATAACTGATGATCCCAGCACTACAGAAACCATGTCCAGAAATAGCCAAAGTATTTATAAGGAGTGCTGAACAAGAGGAATACTTAGTCTAAATAAATATTGCTGCTGAATACATTATACTTTACATGACTTCACATCCATCCATCAGATCCCCTACCCATTGTTGAACCAGTTCATCTCTTTTCAAAAATTAAACCTATCTTAGTAGCATTAGGTGCAAAAAATGAATCAAGCTTGTACTGGCTCCGTTATAGGACATACTCATTTTCTCTGTAGAAGTTCATGCTGGGAGAAGATTTATTTATTTAAATACATAAATCCAGATGTGATAGGTTTCCTGAGTTGGACTAAGCAGGTTTGAAAATATACTACAACTATTATTATTATTATTACTATTACTATTATTATGTCATCTTATCATCCGCTTCTCTTGGTGAGGGTTGTGGCAAGAGCACGACAAGCAGGTCAGCCTAGACTTTTCTGTCAACAGCTACAGATTCCAGGCATTCTCAAGTTAGGCAAAAGATATAATTCCTCCAACATGTCCTGGGTCAGCCAGAGGGTCCTCCCAGTTGGATGTGCTTGGAGCAACCCAGTGGCCTTGTGAAGTAACCTAATTTCTGCTGCTGGTACTTGCAATCTCATTCCTTTGGTCATTACCAACTGCTCATGATAATCCTCATCTGTCATCAGTCCTGATACTTCTAGACCTCTACTCTGCCTTTGACATAGTCAGCCATGGCATCACTGGGACTGCTATCAGGTAGTTTGAGTCCTACATCTTGGGCAGATCCTACTGCGTGTCCTGAAAAGAATAAAAGTCAAGGGTGTATCAGACATACAGAGAGGTGCCCCAGTGATCAGTACTTGGTCTTCTACTCTTTTCTCTCTACACCACCTCTCTGGGCCACATCATCCAATCCCATAGTTTCTGACATTAGTACTATGCTGACAATACACAGCTGTACCTGTTGTTCCCTCCTGAGGACAACAACATGTAATCAGCTACATTTACTGCTTGATTTAATGATACTTTGATCTTGATGAAGGATCACCATCTATAGCTCAACCTGACAAAGAAGGTAGCTCCTAGTTGGTGTAGTCATCTGCCCTCCGTCATATAAAACCCTACTGTTCTGGAAATTCTGTCAATTTGTTAATGAATGTCTTTTTGCTCAGTGGATATCTGTTATATTTTGTGTTGATCATTTTTTAGTTATGCTAGCTTTATAGCTCTTCACTTCTAGTATTCAACTTCTGTAACTTGTCCTGCTATTCTTGTTCAGAACAGTCCCTAGACTGATGTTACTCGATTATGTTGACTTCCTTTGTAAGTCGCTTTGGATAAAAGTGACTGCTAAGCAAATAAATATAAATGTAAATAACCATAAGATAGGACAGGTATGTAGACTGACAGGTAAACTGAGAGTTTTGTTTGTAGGCTCAGCTTCTGCTTCACCACCACGAACAAGTACAGCACCCACAGAACAGCTGCCATTGCTCCAATCCACTTGTCAATCTCACATTCCCTTCTTCCATCATTTGTGAACAAGGTCCAAGGATACTTCAACTTGTCCACTAAGGGCAGTTAGTATCTCTCACCTGGAGAGGGAACTTCACTCTTGATCTCAGACTCAGACTTGTGGTGCTCTACCTCAACTTTGCAACTTCACACTCAGCAGCAATTCGCTGGAGCGTGTGTCAAAGGTCACAATAAAAAAAGGGAAAGAGGACAACATCATCTGCATAAAGCAAAGATGCTACACCTAGCCACCCAAAATACTGTAGACATCCTTGGCTGCACCCTGATAACCTGTCCATAAAAACCACAAACAGGAGTGGTGACAAGACACAGACTTGATGGAGTCCAACACCCACAGTGAACAAATTTGACTTAAAGCCAAGTATTTGGACACAGCTGTCACTGTGCTTTTGGCTAATTGCAAGACCCAACAGGAGCGGAGAGAATGAAAATACAAACTTATGCTTAAATTCAGCACTCTATAAAATGGTCTTAATATAGACGAGAGTTTTATGAGCAGATATGTGGACTAACAGACTGATTGGCCAGCTGACTACATCAGAGGCCTATCTTACAGACAATGCACTTCAAAAAAAACCTTACAGGACTTTCTCTAGTGATGGTTATCTTATCTCTACATTTTATTAGTTCATTGTTCTCTTCTTTCAGGGTTAATTCATCTCAGGTGTATTCATTTTGCTAATATGTGAACAAAAAGGTTGTTAAGATGAAAGAATATGTCCCAATATAAGCAAGAGTGTTTTTCAGTTTCTTTGTTACACCTTTTCTGATGAAGGGGCCTTAGCTGTCTCGAAAGCTTGCACATGCAATCTATTTAGTTAGCCAATAAAAGGTGTCATTTCACCCTACTTTCTCCTGTATTTATAAGGGAACAAATAGCACACAAAAGCAGCCCTGTTACCCAGGATTCCTGCAGTACCTCCCGCAACATGCCAAGGTCATATGCTTTTCCCAAATCTACAAAATACATGCAGACTGGGTTATCGTAAAAACACATTATTATTACTTTGTAAATGGAAGGCATTAAAGAAAAAGGTATTTATGAAACAACAAATCATTTGTTTGATAAGGGAGGAATTGTCAGTTTAGACCACTGTCTTTAATGATGGAACAGTTTCAAATATCAATGCATAGAATGTACATTATCCTTATAATATTACGATTGGACATAAAGAATAATAATACAAACAACCTTTTATGGTTCATTCAGAGAGATGTTACAACAGGGCATTCGATATTCTTGACTAGCAGTTACAGAGCTAATTGAGTGATCATAAATCTCGGATCAATTTGAAGAGCTGACACAGGAGCAAAATCAGAAAGGAAGATTGAAGGTGATGCTTGTTGATCCATCTGTTTAATTTACTTTCTACAAATGGTAAAGATACTGACGAACTGAGTGAAAATATCCAAAAATCCGTATACACAACATAATCCAGAGGCAATGAAGTCCCAGGGTAAAAACACCCATTCATTCATCAGCCAGTTTTTTTTAACTTTCCTCCTACATTATGTACAAGTCTAAAATCAACCATATGCAGAGTACACTGCCTTCAAAAATCACATATACACTAAAATGAATACTACCTGCAGCCCAAATTTAATATTGCTGCATAGTTAGTGTCCTGCACAGATGTTTTAAGCCTCTTCTTCATTTGGATGATTCATATCAAGGAGTTCTTTCATAAGTTCAACATTTCATTCACTGGCTATCATATAGAAAAACTGAGAAGAAATGAAAAAAGCTACTGTACCTAAACACACGATTTGCAGAAGAACCTCTGTATGCAATATTATTAAAGAACACCTCAAGCTCCTGGTCATTGTCAAAATCGGCAGCAATGACAGTGCGGACAGGTGAAGGCATGGCAAACTTCTGCGTGGCAATGTCCTAAGGAAGACAAGAATGACAGTCAGAAGACAAAAGAAAACATTGATTACTAAAAGAAAGCATATTATATCTTTAAGGTATCAGAGCATTAACTGCAGCTGTCTAAGTATGTAGCTTCTGGAACTGGGCACCATAAACAACAGTGTCAGGTGGCAGCAGTGATGAAGTCCTTATGGCCAGTTGATAACAAGATTGTGAGTCATCGGGGTCAGGCCTGCAGCACTTCTGAGAGCTATAGTTGGCTTAACCGGGTAAATCTGTGCCTTCTCTGATCAAACAGGCTATAACTCACAGACATGTAACTTATATTTATGTGCAGCAGAGCTGCTGCAATAAGTTTTGGAAGAGTTATGGCCTGCTACTCTGCACCTTACTATTTACCCTGAATTTTAATTACAAGCCTCATAAAGTCTGATTCTCATGAAAGGGAGGGTGACCTTCAGTGAGTGTAAGGGAGTGTCAGAGCTGTCATCCTGGGACATGTGAGTAGTGGGACTGGAAAAAGCTCATTGGGGATATTTTATTACCTGAATACCAAGAAAGGGTAGATAAAATTTTATAAAGGCTATAAAATTCTGACAGGGGTAAGCTGTGCTCGTAGTAATCTGCATAAATACAGTCATTTAATAGAAACTACAAGTTTGCAAAGAAAAGGTGATGAGCTTGCAGAACGAAGAGAATATGTAATGCATCTTCATTGTAAAATGTTCAGTTTTAAAAAAGCACCTCAACGACACTTTCCTTGTTAGTGTCATCCTCTGTCTGTCATGTTGAAATGATGTTTAGTGAATTCTTGGTATTCCTTATGTAAATATAATGTTGTTCTAAATGTCATGTTCTTATGCAATGTACTCTATAACATAAAGTTTGACTGGCTGATCATTTGATTTGACGTGTCTCCAAGGAGCACTGATACATAAGGAGGACATTTCTATTCCAGCCGAGAAAAACTCAATTTAAAATATAACTGTTTTGAAGCTTTAGGAAAGTCACATTGAAGGTAAAAGCCTATTCCCAGCTGTGATAAATGCTATGTAATGTGATTTGATAATAATTTACTTCTTGGATACGACTCAGATCTGATACTATGTGTCTGCTTTTTGAAGTTATCTGTCTTGATCTAATAATATTTTACTCCTGAGATGTATCTTCTTTTTAAAATTAATAAATATATTTTATGACCCTGTATTGTAATAGTGTAGTCAGAAAACAAATGAATGATTTGATTGATATTATTACATAAACAAATGTAAACTTTTTATTTAACATTTTATACTATTGCACTTTGAAACCTGCAGTTTATTTCACTTGGTATGTGATAGTGAGACTATGGTGGATGATAGTAATACAAGAGTAATTATAATGTATGTATTGTGTATGATGTATTAGATTCCAAGGCATGAACCACTGCACCTTCATCAATGTCATCTGACTTCCACAATCCGAAGATATTGTTTTTTTTATCTATCCATTCATCTATTTTCCGACCCGAATCCAAACACAGGGGTCTGCTGGAGCCAATCCCAGCCAACACAGGAATCCGATCCCGGGCAGGGTGCCAACCCACCACAGGACACACAAACACACCCACACACCAAGGCCAATTTCGAATTGCCAATCCACCTAACCTGCATGTCTTTGGACTGTGGGAGGAAACCAGAGAGCCCGGAGGAAACCCATGCAAACTCCACGCAGGGAGGACCTGAGAATCGAACCCGGGTCTCCTAACTGCGAGGCAGCAGCGCTACCACTGCGCCGCCCATTTTTTATCTATTTATTAGTTAAACTACTTAATCCAGTTCAGGGTTGCAACATCAGGTGGAAGATAAGAGCCATCTTTAGAGGGGAACAAGGTCATCACCAACCACCCTTATTTATCCAGACATCCATTTTCCATACTTGACAGGTCATTACAAGGTGGATCCTAACATTTGTACCAGGCCAGTTTTGAATCACTCTGATGTTACTTTAGATAGTTTCCATCACTCTGAGAAATTGAAGTGGAAATGGATGGATGGATGGAAATCAATTTTTAAAAAACATAATTCAGAATTCTGAAAGTAACAATGTATAAGACATTAAAAATAATTCAGCTCTTCTATGTATAGAACTAAATTCTATATTTTTAGTCACTAAGACTATGAATATTTGTGTGTTGGATTTTATTCTGGTGGATATATCATTCATCCAGTTCATATCTGTTATAGTGGTGCAAGGCAGTAGTCCTGCTGAAGAATAAGGGCACAGCTCTGCAACGAAGTAGCTTACTTATTTGTGGCAAATGCTATGTGAGTAGGGTAGAAAATGTGGAGAAAGGTAGTCATGCTAGATGGCAGCTATAGCGCTCTCTGTGTTATTCAGTATCTTGACTCTGTAGTACTTAAAGGTGGACAGGCTTCTTGGAGATGCTTGTCCCTTTAAACTATAGCTGGGATTCAGGGTTGCAGGTACACCTGGGGTCAATAATTGTATTGTATTTCTGAGGTGGCAAAGATAGATTGGCCATCTAGTTCTTGAAGATGATTACTTGTATTCCGTTTTGTATGTTGTATTTACCCCATTTTTTGAAACCCATGGCCTGTCCATCCTACCTGGAGGGGGTCAGTTTCTGAATTGCCCTTCCCAAGATTTCTTACATTTTCTTTTTTCGTTTTTTTTTTTTTGTTTTTTGTCTTCTTAGGGAGTCAAAAACAGGGTCTGTTAAAGGTAAATGATTGATTCCTTGTGTGATTTTGGGCTATGCAATTATTGTTGTTATTTAGAGAAAGTTCTGAAAGGAGTGTCTCCAGGACCTTCAGAGCACATGCTTAATTCCAAACGTAGTCTTATGTACTTCCACAGAATTGACACCATCTCCATCCTGATTTTTAAAGCTGCCTGTTGAGATTAGTGTCTGGAAGTGAGTCAGTACAAGACCTCAACTGAAAGGAGGTAAAAACGCACAATAATTTTAGAAAATGGTTAGGCAGTGTTTAAAAAAAGTGCCACCAGGAGATGAGACATAACCAAAAGAAACGGTTGTCAAAATACCACATCCCAATATGTAAACCAAAAACCAAAGTCAAAAATCATGCAACAATCCTGATTAAATAATTAGATTAGAACATTAGGACAACTATATCAAGAATAGGCCATTCAGCCCAAGAAGCTAATTTAGAGCTCATCTATTACAAAAATTCAGTAAAAAGATTGTAAAATGGTTTTCATGAACAAATGACCTTCTTCTTAACCCTACTATTATCCTAGCATTTCCACCCATCTGTTATCTTGGGCGGTCGGTGCCGACCCGTGTCTTAAATCAGCCTCCCTCAACCCTCAAACATTTTTTTATCATCCAGTTTGTTTCCTTACCTCTTGGTTACCTTGTTAGGCTTCCTTATCCATGAAAAGATTTTAAAATTTGGTTTTAAAATTTTTGGTGTGGCCCTCTGAAGATGATGTCAATAAAATGGCCCAGTCCAAAAAAATTGGTAAAATAAACCTCAGGAGAATTATACAAATAAATCAAAGGTTTATATGTTACCTGACTATTACTGAGGGGTATTAGAACACAACTGTAAAAAAAAATTACAATTTTTTATTTTAATAATATTACTATCAATATCAATATTATTAATATTAGTAACATCTGTGGTGTTAGGGTCGGTTTTGACCCATATATATTTACTTCAAGAAGAAGGCAAAAAAGTATTTTTTTTCCAAAAGTTGAACTTTAATTCAATTACAAAGACAAAGCCAAACAAGTAAGACAAAATAAATTACAAAATGTAGATCAAACAAACAATCAAACCAATAGAATTAGTAGTACGGTGGTAGGGTGGTAGCTCTCCAGGAGCAGGATTGCTACTGTATGTTTACACTATGTGCAAGTAGGACAGTAAGTGACATTTTTAGTGTGCTCTTTGCAAATATATTTCTTGCATTTGGCACACATGGAATTGTTTTTCTGTCCTTGCTGCTTGGGCAGACCTGACAGCGCTTTCTTTTGGAATCCGGCAGCCTCTCTGGGTCTGGGTCTGTGGCTGTGGCAGGGCTGGCTAAAGGGAAGGATGCTGGTGCTGAAGCTCTTCGTCTTCCTGCTGACCACTCCTGGATTGAACATCAAAGGCAGGCGCTGCACCCATCTCTCCCAGACATCCCTTATGGGAGCAAGCTTGTCACGTCTTGCTCTCATGTCTCGGTTGTCAAACCTGAGGACTCTCGAGATCATGTGGAAGCTCTTCAGTGACATCGTGGCCGAAAAATATTTCTGCCTGTTGCTGTGTCCCAGAGACTGGCTGTGGCCTCATTGCTGGATCGGTATACTCCAGCAAGAAGAAGAATTCAATATAAGCATCCAGGAATTCTTCATCAAAGTCAATCCATGTGTCTCCGTAGACTTTTTGTCCTTCTAGGTTTGTCATGTCAAGTATTATTTTCTTCAGCGATGATGGCATGAACTGTTCAAAACTTGTTTTGATGTCACTTATCCTTGTTATGGCAAACCTTGTGACCCCAGGAGTCATTCTGATGATATTTTCAGCAGCTGCCCTGCCAGTTGTCCTGCGAGTCTCGTCAGGTGGTACTAACCTCCAGGAGATGCTGCCATTCTTGGACTGTAGTACTTCAGCTGGTGGGGAAACTGCTTCAGAGGTGATCTCCTCCTCAGACTCTGTGTCTGTGTCTTCTGACTGACACTCCACAATGTCTTCCTCCTCTGAGTCCACCTCATCAGTGTCGCTGTGCCACTCTGTAACTTGTCCTTCAGCTAGGATATGATCCAGAGCTTGGAGTGCTGTGAATCTGGCCATTTTTACCTCTGCAAATTAGATGCTCTCTCTCAGTCACAATCACCAAACTGAACTGGTCTGGGTCTGTTTTGTCTGGGCTGTCTCTGTTTTTTACTCGGGGGAGGTGTGAAGAGATAAGCCCCTGACTACAGCTCGGGGATGGGAGAGGCCTGCTACCTGACAGAGTTGTGTGGGGGTGTGGGGGGGGCCAGAGTGAGCTGAGAGTGGGTTTATACTGTAACTTAAGTTTGGCCAGTATTTATTGTTTTATGATCTCTTATTGTACCCTGGGTCGTGGCCGACCCGGTAAGACCACAGGCAGTGAATTTCTGATTAGAGAAATAATTTACCTTTTTTTTTTTTTTTTTCTTGTTTAAATGGAAGTTTCAGAAAAATAGAAAAAGCCTTGATGCAGTAAACAAAATGTATGTGGTACTTTTATGCATTTAAAACTTGAAAACGGGTCGGTACCGACCCTAGGGTAATAGTAGGGTTAAAGGGGGCAGAGGGGCTGTATGCCTCTCTAATTAATGCTTTTCCCCCTGAAATATAATATAATCATTAAGATGTCCACTTGCACTGAGTGTCACAGCTTCAATTTACAGTTTCTTGGCTCTTACTGCAGTTCTTTTAACACAAATTATTTTAAGTTTGTAAGAACATTTTTGGATATTTTTATAAAACTGGACAGCATGGTGGTGCAGTGGTAGCACTGTGTTTCACAACAAGGGGCCTGGGATTCAAGTCCTTGGTACTCCACTTGTAGAGTTTACATGTTCTCTCCATGTGTGTGGAGTTTCACTCCGGTTACCTTCCACAATCCAAAGATAAGTTATTTAGGTAGACTGGTGATGATAAACTGGTCCTGATAGGTGTGTATCCTTCCTGTATTGGGCTGCATCCCATCCAGAGATTTGTGCTCAGTGCTTGCTGGGAAAAGCTTCCACAACCTTGCTCCAGATAAGCAGGTTTCAAAAATAGATGGCTGCATGGATGGATATAAACTGGGGACAGATAGTTTTACTTATGTACAATTAATATCAGATACTTTAAAACTTCTAGAGTAGTTTGTTGATGGGAAAATGTTACTATTACTCAAATAACCTTTCAAAAAGTTATCTCTTCTTTTATTCAAGTATGGCTGTTGAGTACTTTACACAACACTGGTTTATATTATATTCCTGTGCACCTTATAAGATATTTAGCTAGGCAGGCACAATGTTGGGTTAGATGAGTAAAGCAAACACTTGCGGTATCTACTGTATAATAAGGCCTCTGTTATACCTTCCTTTTTAGTCTAGCTTTAGAAATTGCTATGATTTTATATGTGCTATTTCATATTTAGATCCAGTGCCAACATAAAAGTTTGGTGATCCAGCAACATAAAGGAAATATTGTGATTCCAGAATATTTCTGTGTCTCATGTCAGCTAAATCTTGATGAGGGTACTAACTGTAATTCACCTTTATTTACATTTGTCTACTCACCATCAAGTAGCCACTTTACTAATAAATAATGCAAAAGATATTAAAGTGAAAACAGTACTGTACCTCAAGGACAGTAAAAAGTTCCACTGAATAAAAAAATGTAACATTATTAAACAAATATTAATTCAGGGCCCATGGAAGCTCAAGAATATTGCAGTAATACTGGATGCAAAGCAGGATCCAGTTTTGGATAAGGTGTCAGTCCATCCTAGATCTCCCTCATATATCCTCACCCACATGAGATCAACGAGAACCAACTGTACACATCTTCAGAATATGGGAGAAACACCAAGGAACCCAGAGAAAAACACTCAGACAATAAACAAGCACATGATTCAAACCAAAAATGCTGGATCCATGAGGAACCAATGCAGCTCCATAAAATAAAATAGAAGAAATGTTGAGCCTGCTTATTCCAATTTCAAGGCAGGGTAAGCCCTGGACCGAATGCTAGCTCATCACAGGCCTCACTCAGAAACAGTGCCACATTCAAACTTAGGCCAATTTGGAGATTCAGGAACAATTTGATAAAAACCCACACAGACATGGGGAGAAGATACACAATGACTGGACGTGGTATTCAAGCCCAGAACACCACCGTGCTGCCTTAAAAACAAACATTTTTAGAAAAGTATAGCAAATCTTATATTAAATTTCTATTTCCAAATTAATTGTGGCATCAAGTAACAAAATGTTAACGTAAGGGCCCAAAAATCAGCCAGTGGTTAATATGTTGGTTAGAGTAAAAACCTGCATCAAGAGCAAGTTTGGGAAGAACTAGTAGTGCTGGGACCAACCAAGGCAACAGAGGCTAGTAATGAATGTCAATCTCAACAATACCAACCTATACATGTAAGTAAAGATGGTGCTGAGATTACAGAAGACATCAAGGACCTTTGGTGAAGAGAGAGCAAGGCATGTTTTGCCAAACAAATTTCTAAAAATCCAACCAAGTCTCATGCCCTTCTTCGTTTGTAAACAGAAGGTAACTGACAATTTACTGTAGGTATAAGATATTAAAATGTGATAGTATACATGTATTGTTTTAATTGTAATACATACTGTTATATTAACCCTGAACTTAATTATTCATGTCTAACTAATCATTTATGTGAATCAGTGAATCGATGAGTGTAAGAGTCAGGGCGTAGGCTGATGTGTAGAATTAAGGCAGATGTCATTGTTATATGAAGGAAATGTCTGTACAAGCAAAATCTTCTCTCAAGAATTTTTTTTCCAGCCCTCACCCCACATCCTAAAATTTAATATGTAAACTGCTTCATGCATTAGGAGTCAGTGTTTATTTTTATGAGAGATATCCAAACCTAATCTAGCATGCAAAATCTATAGAAACATGACACGCAGCACTGCAGACTTCCCTGCCAATAAACAGCTAGATGTATCTGGGTAGTAATGATTACATCTCTAGAGAGGTCAGACGGAGTGTGGAGGACAGTGCTCTTTCTGTCAGCACAATCCCATCTGCCTGTAATTATTGTTTACTGTACTTCAGAGGCACAGTTAATGAAGGGAAAAATGAGGGAGGCCCAAGCATTACCAGCTACTGCTGCCTGCCCCCCAACATGTCATTCACTATGCTGATCGACCAGCTCTAGGAAGCAGACAGGCAAAGGACAGTGAAACAAAGCAAATATTCAAAACAGCCAATTTCACAGAGAAGTGAAAAATTCTGACTTTATAAAGACAACAATAGAAAAACATAGTTATGTATATACAGTATCTATCCATCCATTTTCTAGTGCCTATCCAAGCAGCACTGGAATATATATATATACCTGGGTAGACAAAAGTAAGTTTACAGTTATTTGTATGGAAAAAGATATGCAGGTTATGATTGTTACATGCAAGCACGCTTTAATAATATGAAGAAGGAGACAAATAATACAAATTAATAATGCAATAATTAATAAATAAATAGTAATAAAAGAATAAACTGTGTTTCGCGTACTCACAACTGTATACTGGCCATTAGGAGGTGTACTAGCACCTCAAAGCCCCAGACACAATTGCACCATAACAGTCCCAGTTCAATTAAAGTGTACCATACAGTACAACTCATTCTCTTCATTTTCTACCATTTCTGTACTTTTTCTATACTTCCACTCCAACTTTCACTCCTGAGTTGAGTGGAGGGCTCTCTTTTTATTCCAGTCCTGGGATTACTTCTGGCGCTTAATCTATTGCCCCCTGTGAGAAGCACTTCCAGGTCAGGCAGGACCCCAATGGTCCTTGTGCTGTCAGTATCCAACAACTCCACCGATGGCCCCTACAGCTCCCATGCTACCCTACAGCATATATATACACACACACATATATCCATACATATATACATATACACATATAAATTTATATATTGCAAAAGACGCAGAAGTAGACAGCATAAAGGTTTGGGGTTTTCCGGCCCCGTATATTGTAGACAATCCACAATAAATTAAATGAAAAGCAGGTCAAAATATAAACTAAACAGTTCATATGCGCAACGCCGTATCATGGCGTCCGCGGCCATTTTATTAGGGAGGAGCCGGAAGTGGAGGAATGCTGGGAAGGACCGTGAGGGAGGATGGGATTGATGACGTCAGGACAAGATGGCGGAGGAAGGGCGGAAGTACCGTACTGCGGTCAAAACCCGGCTTATGGTGGAGGAAGGTCTTTTGACCTATGAGGAAGCAGAGGGAGAAAGTTAGTACCCCGCCATTCCCTGCCGGCGAATGTGTCCCCAGGTGCGTTTGAATCTGTCCGCGATCTTCTACTCGCGCGTGCGTGACATGATCCCCTTAGCCGAAGACCGTCAGGTCGGGCGGACCTAACCGAGAGGTCGTGAATACGAGAGAGGGCATCGGCATTGGCTTGAAGGGTGCCTCGCCGATAAGTGACAGTGAACTTATATGGCTGTAGGTCCAGAAACCACCTGGTGACCCGCGGATTTGACTCTTTATGTAGGGACATCCACTGAAGGGCAGCGTGATCAGTCACCAGAGCGAATTCGCGACCCAGCAGGTAATAACGGAGATGGGTCACTGCCCACTTAATGGCCAAGGCCTCCCTCTCCACTGCCGCGTACCTGGTCTCCCGGTCCATCAGTTTCCGGCTTAGATACATTACAGGGTGTTCGACACCATCGACGCTTTGGCTCAACACGGCGCCCAGGCCTGTGTCCGAAGCGTCCGTCTGGAGAATAAAAGGGAGCCCAAAATCAGGCATCCTCAATATAGGTGCCGACGTTAGGGCCTTCTTTAGGTCACTGAATGCGTGTTCCGCCTTGTCGGTCCACACCACGTATAAGGGAGCGCCCTTCTTTGTCAAATTGGTCAAGGGTGCTGCTCTTTCGGAGAAACGGGGAACGAACCGGCGGTAGTACCCCGCTAGCCCCAAGAAAGCCTGCACCTGCCTCTTGGTATTCGGACGGGGCCATTCCAAGATGTCTTTAACTTTTGAACACTGTGGTCTCACCTGTCCCCGTCCCACTAGGTAGCCTAAATACTTGGCCTCCTTTAAGCCAAAATAACACTTTCGAGGATTGATGCGGAGGCCGGCTTTAGCTAGTGTTTTGAGGACAGCCGTGATCTGCAATAGATGCTCCTCCCAGGTGCCGGAATAGATGACGACGTCATCCAGGTAGGCGGCACTATAGGATTGGTGGGGCTTCAGCACTCTATCTACCAGACGTTGGAAAGTCGCTGGGGCCCCGTGCAGCCCAAATGGGAGAACCTTGTATTGCCAGTGCCCGCTAGGGGTGCTAAATTTCTTTCGTGGATGCCGTTAAGGGAATTTGCCAATACCCTTTCGTCATGTCAAGAGTAGTCAAGTATCGAGCCGTACCCAGCCGCTCAAGGAGGTCGTCATCGAATTTGGAGACACGATTCAGGCGTCTAAAGTCGAAAAATCTCCAGGAGCCGTCTGGCTTGGACACGAGGACGATAGGGCACCTCGCCCTCGTGGGTCGCCACTCGGTACAACACATCGTTTTCGAGGACAAAAAAGGGCTCACGGGGTGTGGAACCGTCGGCTTGTGAGCTGTTTGGCAGAACTACCGCATTCTGGGCAAAGCGCAGGGAATCGTCATTCCACTGTTCCCTCTTAAATGAGGCTGGCGTGGACCGAAATTGATGGTCCAGGCTACCGAGAGGTTCTTGTGACCTGGGCACCGGAAGAGTTCCCTGGCTAGTCCCTTCCCCGGCGGAGTCTTCCGGGTCAGGGTCCATCACCGCGGAAACGTCCCCCGAAGCGCCAGCGCCACTAGGGCCTGCCCCTGAGCACGGCGTGGAGACTGCAGGAGGGGCGCCTTTCCCCCTCATAACTGGATCCAACGAGGCCCCGGGAGCGGCGGGTGTCTTACCGCAATTCTTTTTCGACCAGTCTTGTCCCAGAATCACCGGATAGGGGGGTTCGGGTAACACAGCAACCATCAAGTGAGTTAACTCCCCCTTCCAGGTGATATAGCATTGGGCGGAACGATATGACTTGGTCCCCCCATGTACACATGTGACCAATAGGTGCTGTTTCAGCCACTGTCGCGGCAACACAAAACGGCGAGCCACAATGGTTATGTTGCTGCTGGAGTCAAACAAAGCCACCACCGCGTGTCCATTTAATAACACCACTCCCGTGTTCGGAGTCGCCAAGGGATGTGGTGGGGTATAGTACCTTTCCATTGTTGTCCAGGTGCAGTCCATGGGCTCCGCCGTGGTATTGAGGGGACAGGTTGGGAGCAGATGGCTGGTCTCGCCGCACTTGTAACAGCGCGGCGAGGCCAGCTTTTCTTTATGACTTGACGGCGCTTCCGCAGCGCGTCGAGGGGGCTCGGGTGTGGCTGCCCGTCCCTGTCGGTTCCCACGAGCAGACCTTTCTGATCCCCCGACTCGGAGGACCGCGAGCTGACGTTCCAGGACGTCCAGAAGACCCGGCATGTCATTATAAGGATGCCTCCGGACCTGCTGGGCGAGGGAACTGGGCATCGCGTTCACCAGGCCTTCACAGGCCACCTGCTCGACTACTCTCCGAGCCTGGGGTCCCTTTGGCCGTAGCCAGCGCCCCATTTTGCCCCAGAACTCGAACGCCTGGGCACTGGCAGGCTTTTCAGGGTCGAACTGCCAGTTCCGCCACTCTGCCGCCTGCTGGCCCGGGGTGATGCCGTAGCGGGCCAGGATCTCTGGTTTGAGGAGGTCGTAGTTCGCGGCCTCCTCCTCAGGGAGGTCATAATAGGCCCGCTGTGCAGGTCCCTTCAGGTAAGGCACCAGAATGGACGCCCACTCGGACCGCTGCCACTCGTTCCGGGTGGCCGTCCGTTCGAATATGCCGAGGTAAGACTCGACGTCATCTGCCTCTGTCATAGGCACCAGAGGAGGAGGCGTCAGTTTCGGCGGGTCTGGTCTTACTCTTTGGGCCTCTGCCAGCCTAGCCTTCAACTCTCGAATAGTAGCGGCTTGCGCTTGCTGCAGGGCCTGGAGTTGGGCGTTCATTCCCTGCAGCACGGTGTTCAGGTCCTGTCCTTCTGTCATATCCACGGATCTTGTATCCTGCCGACTATGCCACTGTAAAAGATGCAGAAGTAGACAGCATAAAGGTTTGGGGTTTTCCGGCCCCGTATATTGTAGACAATCCACAATAAATTAAATGAAAAGCAGGTCAAAATATAAACTAAAGAGTTCATATGCGCGACGCCGTATCATGGCGTCCGCGGCCATTTTATTAGGGAGGAGCCGGAAGTGGAGGAATGCTGGGAAGGACCGTGAGGGAGGATGGGATTGATGACGTCAGGACAAGATGGTGGAGGAAGGGCGGAAGTACCGTACTGCGGTCAAAACCCGGCTTATGGTGGAGGAAGGTCTTTTCTCCTATGAGGAAGCAGAGGGCGAAAGTTAGTACCCCGCCATTCCCTGCCAGCGAATGTGTCCCCAGGTGCGTTTGAATCCGTCCGCGATCTCCTACCCGAGCGTGCGTGACATTATATATACACACACACACACATATATATATCATCACGCCTCCCACGTAATCACGCAGTACATAGAAAACCAGGAAGACCTCAAAAAAGCGCTCAAGAAAACAAGCATTATATAATTGAGAAGGCAGCGAAACAATAAGAAGCGAGCGAGTGACATATACAACCATATTCATGAGTTCTGCTACTTCGGAAACAAAGCACGATGTAAACCTACACTTTAAATTAAGTTCATAGACAGGCTGCCGCTGGCGTTTGTAATTTGTGCCTGCCCATATAAGGCCGTCCGTCAGCGGCAATCCAATAGCAAACTGCCACGGGTAAATATTCACGGATGAAGGACTGTGCTTATGGAGAGGAAGATGAGATGGTCAGGGTGGTGTTTGACACAAACTCAGCGAAACTGCGAGAGAAAGTTTTAAGTGCCAGGACTAAGGTAACATTAAATAAAGCTATGGACATAGCACGAGATGGCACCAGCACAGCTGGGAACCTTCGATGCAAGTACACCGAGTGGCTCACGTGAACTGACGCAGTGCACAAATAAAAAGCAACAGTTCCAAAGAGTGCTGAACAAAAACCGAATTACACAATTGAAAAGGCAGCAAAAAATATGAAGCGTCTGATAAGCATATTCATAAATGCAGCTACTGTGGAAACAAAGCACACGGTGGAAAAAGTCAATGTCCCGCTAAAGGAAGACAGTGTAAAAAACCCGTGCATGCAGTGTGTCAGGTCTCAGATAAAGAAGAAGACGAGCTGTTTATTGATGCAGTAAGAAACGAATCGATGAATGAAACCTGTCATCTTTACAACGATTGACAAACACGGAATGTAACTTGAACACAACACATCCTACAAATACGAACCTGATTGAAAGAAATAATGATAATCAAATCCTTGATGACAGCAACACTCAGTAACACTCACAAAACAAATACTGTATATTGACAGTCATGTTACGTTATTTTTCTTTTCTTTTTCTACCTTTTTTAACACACTACTTCTCCGCTGCGATACGCGGGTATATATATATATGTATATATATATATCCGCTCTACATACTCGAATAATGGATACTTTATTCGCCATCAATGATTGTTTTGGTAAAGCCATACTCAGTGTATTCATTAGATGAACGGTAAAAAGTAAGAGCGAGGGAGGATGACTCATTGAGGCATGCAGGCTGTAGTCTTGCGTCAACTCTATCTGAATTGCGCGATCACATTTGAAAAAATATATCTTTTCAAGTTCTATTTAGTCCATATGTGTCAAACTCAAGGGCAGGGCCACATCCGCCCGGTGTAATTATATCCGCCCCGAGATCATTTTATATACTGTATTATTGTTATTAAAGCCCGGGTATATGAAGCGCTGGTAACACAATAAACTACAGATCCCATAATGCAGCGCTTCAGCTGCCTTGCCGAACACTTACCGCGTTAATCAAGTCTACCTTATGATGCTGCAAGTTATTGCGGCTAGAGTTATTAGCACTGAGTTTGCACGGCGCTTTGGTGACTTTGAAGAACAAAAAAAGTCAGTCTACATGCGGCTCGAACCTTGTGCATGTTTGGTAGCACATATCTGTGTGAGAAGCTCTTCTCAGTGATAAAGACTAACAAAACAGCACACAGGAGTCGCCTCACTGATGAGCACCTGCAATCCATCCTGAGAATCTCCACAACACAGAACCTCACAGCAAACAGAAACGAACTTGTGGCCAAAAAAAGATGCCAGGCGTCCAGCTCTAAAATGACATATGAGCAAAGACAACTGAATGATTTGATTTGTTATTGCACGTAAGAGCGGGAGTCAACCGTTTTAACAAACAGCGTATTGCACTGATACGAAATAGCTGTGTGTGTATATATGTAGATATGTATGTATATGTATATATATGTTTATATATGTGTGTGTGTATGTATGTATGTATATATATATATGTATTTGTGTGTATATATGTGTGTGTATATATATATATGTATATATATATATATGACAACAACATTCATCACTCATAACAATGACAAAACAATTACATTGACAATCAGGTTACGTTATTTTCAAAATGTTTCCTTTTCTTTTCATTGCTTCTTTAACACACTACTTCTCCGCTGCGAAGCGCTTGGTATTTTGACTAGTATATATATATATATATACATATATACATATACACACATACATCCATATATATATACATATATATATACATATCTACATATACACATATACATATACATACACACATACATACATACACACACATATATACACACAAATACATATATATATATACACATACACACACACATATATAAACATATATATATATATATATATATATATATATATATATATATATATATATATATATATATATATATATGTATATACACTTTGGGGTGCGAGCAACTGTTGCTGGGGGTGCCAGAATCCATCAAGGAAAAAAAATGAAAAACATTATTTGTACAAAATCTTAATTTATTTATCCATTCCTAAATAATTAAATGGGCAGGCTATTTCATATCAGTGCAATATGCTGTTTGTTAAAATGGATGACTCCCACTCTTACGTGCAAGTCTGCGTGGCTATTATGAACTATCGTATCTGTTGAAGTTCTATTTAAATTTTAAATAGAAGGAATTTTTATTTAGTCGACAGAAATATCTTTGGTAGGAATGTAAGTTAAATGTAGGCATCATTGCATAAATTTTTCTTCACCATACAAATGTAAAGAGTAAATTCGCCTTACATTCCAACCAAAGATATTTGTGTCGACTAAATAGAACTTGAAAAGATATATTTTTTAAAATGTGATCGCGCACTTCAGATCGAGTTGACGCGCACCGACGCATCGAGCCCGCGTGCTATTGTGGTTTCGCCTGCGTGCCTCAATAAGTCATCCTCCCCTCGCTCTTACTTTTTTACCGTTCATCTAATGAATACACGGACTATGGCTTTACCAAAACAATCATTGATGGCGAATAAAGTATCCATTATTCATAAAGCTTCAATTGGTGATCTGTCTTTCTGCGTTAACCGCATATTTTTTCTCAAACCAAGGGGATGCGAGGGTAAAATGAATCAGGAAGCACGTGTACATACTCAGTGCACCCCCTCTCGGGAATCGAACCTCAGACGTCAGCGCTAGAGGCGAAGCCTCTACCATTGCACCACGTGTGTGGTTTGTTTATTTGAGAGTATGTAGATCAGGGTATATACAGTATATACATATATATACCCACGCTTCGCAGCAGAGAAGTAGTGTGTTAAAGAAGTTATGAAAAAGAAAAGGGAACATTTTAAAAATAACGTAACATGACTGTCAATATACAGTAATTGTTTTGTGAGTGTTATTGAGTGTTGCTGTCATCAAGGATTTGATTATCATTATTTCTTTCAATCAGGTTCGTATTTGTAGGATGTGTTGTGTTCAAGTTACATTCTGTGTTTGTCAATCGTTGCAAAGATAACAGGTTTCATTCATTAATTCGTTTCTTACTGCATCAATAAACAGCTCGTCTTCCTCTTTATCTGAGACGCGACACACTGCATGCACGTTTTTTTTTACACTGTCTTCCTTTAGCGGGACATTGACTTTTTCCACCGTGTGCTTTGTTTCCACAGTAGCTGCACTTATGAATATGCTTGTATGTATCACATGCTTCATATTTTTTTGCTGCCTTCTCAATTGTGTAATTCGGTTTTTGTTCAGCACTCTTTGGAACTGTTGCTTTTTGTTTGTGCACTGCGTCATTTCACGTGAGCCGCTCGGTGTACATACATCGAAGGTTCCCAGCTGTGCTGGAGCCATCTCGTGCGATGTCCACGGCTGTATTTAATGTTAGCTAAGACCCGGCACTTAAAAGTTTCTCTCGCAGTTTCGCTGAGTTTGTTCCAAACACCACCCTGACCATCTCATCTTCCTCTGCATAAGCACAGTCCTTCACCCGTGAATATTTAGCGGCAGTGTTTCTATTGGATTGACGCTGACGGACGGCCTTATATGGGTAGGCACTAAATTACGTGGGAGGCGTAACTCCGCCTCCCACGGGCATTGAGCAGAAGTCTATTATAGTATATGGACGAAAAAATAGGTTCCAGTTATGACCATTACGCGTAGAATTTCAACTTTTGTAAGTAAGCTGTAAGGAATTAGCCTGCCAAATTTCAGCCTTCTACCTACACGGGAAGTTGGAGAATTAGTGATGAGTCAGTGAGTGAGTGAGTGAGTGAGTGAGTAAGGGCTTTGCCTTTTATTAGTATATATATATATATATATATATATATATATATATATATACTGTGGTGGGTTGGCACCCTGCCCGGGATTGGATCCTGCCTTGTGCCCTGTGTTGGCTGGGATTAGCTCCAGTAGACCCCCGTGACCCTGTGTTTGGATTCAGTGGGTTGGGAAATGGATGGATGGAGATATATATATATATATATTACACACAATTATGTATAATCATTGTTTATTTATTTGGCTGAAACCTTATTCAAGGAAAATTATAATTGGTTACATTTTCTTTTCTTTTTCCAATTGGAGCGCAAGTAGATGAAGGGACATTGTATTAGTAGCAGGATCTGAACCCATAACCTCAGGGTTTGTGTTTCAAATGCATTTACTGCTACACTACACTGCCTGTAGAGCACTATGTATGATCATAGGATTTCTCAAGAAATGTACTTCAAATGACAGTTTAATATATCTGTCACAAATAAAACACACAGAGTCATTTACGAGATAACAGAGGTCGTGGATGGTGAGAAGAAATACCTCATAGTCTGAAGAGAAAACAGATTTAGAAAGATTATCATTGCCAGTGAAAGTGAGGCATCACTAACAACAGATAAATATGTTTTGTCAACATTTTTATGAAATATTGCAATATTCTTCAAGAGGCATAAGGTAGTAAAACATATATGTGGGCAGAAGCATTTAAGTGGCACAAGACCTTCAAGTGATAATCCAAGCCTCTCAAAAGAAGAACAGATGACTATTAACACATGGGAAGAAATCATATTAGATCATGACTTGTTTACTTGGTGTTAGCAGTGTGTCAACTCTGTGATTCAGTCATCTGCCAGATGACCCACTGGTAGACACAGATTTTGTTCTTCTGCTAAGTCTTACTGTTGTGAGGCAATTCAGTTTGCTGAACAGTTTGAGATATACAGTACTTACCAAAATTTAAGGATTGCTTAAATTGGCAAAGTTATGAGCAGGACCCACAGTAAAACTAATGTAGGTCAGCAGCCAGTAGGGGATGAACCCACTTGTGAAAGGGGGTCAATAACTCACACTGGTTTAATGAAAGCACTTGCATTCTTAAATTAGAATACCAAAGGCTAGAGCGTAGGTGGAGAGTAGCAAACAGGTCTTTTGAACTGAATGGAGAAAGAGTGTGAAAAAATAAAGAAAAACTCTTAATACCTGTTCTGACTAAAATGCTAGATTAACAGATGACAACAGAAATAATTCTTGTGTACTGTGTAGAACAGTCTAACAAATGGAAACTTTGAGTTGCAATGTAAAAAACAAACTTTAGAAATTTTATGAACTTCTTTAATGATAAAATCTAAATATTTCATTTTCAAACCCTGTCTCTCCTTGACAGTGTTTATTCATACTTACTATGCATACATTTTAACTTGATAACAGAAAAAGAAGCCACAGCTTTCATTTCTGAAATAAAACCTACTACCTGTCCCAAAACAACTAGTGAAAAGCTGAAAGGCTGTTCTGGCCACAATTATTCTTAGCTTAATGAATAGTTCATTACTAAATGGCGCAGTTCCTAATGCAGTAAAGGTGTCAGTTATCAGACAATTACTTAAAAAGCTGGGGCTAGACTTACATATGCTTAACAATTACAGACATATTTCAAATTTTACTTTTATTTCCAAAACACTTGAAAAAGTAGTCACCATGCAACTTTAGTCTTACCTTACACAACACAATTTGCATCAGTCACAGTACAGAAACAGCACTAACCTATGTTGTAAATCCAAAGTACTTTGTAATTATGTTGTTAAATTTAAGCAAACACAGCCTTTGACACCACTGACACTCTATTCCCTCCTCCCTGTTAACAACAATTTTCCTTAAGTGGCTTGAGCATTGGAAAGGCACTATATAAATCAAATGTATTATTGTTATTATTACATAGGCTGGAAAATTATGTTGGTCTTTCAGGGAACATGCTTATCTGGTTTAGTTCATTTTTATCAAATTGATTTCAGTAAATGCAGAAATATGCTCACAGTACTATGTCAGTGTATTCAGAAATTAAATATGATGTCCTGCAGTGCTCACTATTCAGATTTTTACTGTTTTACTTTACATGCTTCAATTGGTAGCAATCATTAGAAAACAAAGAATTCATTTTCAATTGGATGCAGACAATAACCAGCTCTACCTTTCTTTTTGACCAAATTAAATTTCCTTGATAGTGTCCTTAATTAATTGTGTCAGTGAGCTAAAGGAGTGGATGGATGAAAACTATTTGTCTTTAATACATAAATGTTATTTATTGTGTGTAATGATGCAGACCACAACAATATTTTGTCACTTTTTCAACTCGTTCTAAGTGTTAGTTTTACTGAATCAACGTGCAACTTTGATCATTTAAAACGCACATTATGAAACTAACAATCCAAAAGTTGTTTTTTCAGCTTAATAATATTGGGAAATTATGAAGGTTTCAAAATATGGAGGATACTGAGAAAATAATTTATGCATTTATTTCTAGTAGGATTGACAACTGTAATGGTGTTATTCAAAGGCATTTTGAAATCATTCTTCATGCAGCTTTCAGAATTTTTTGCAGCAGCTTTTTAAAATGCTGCTGCATGAATCATTACAAGAACTAGAAAGTATGACCACATATCTTTTATTTTTAAGTTTACAGTTGATTTCAAAATCATCTTTCCTATATATAAAGTGTTAAATGACCAAGGCCTTGCTTACTTTTCTGAACTGTTTATTATTAATAAATCAGAATGTGTATTAAGGTGCCACCCTAAAGATTACAAGAAATAATTAAACAATGTTGGGAGATCAAGGTTTCCAGCTAAAGGGCTGTGGAATGATCTGTCTGCATATATAAGAGATGCCCTTTAATTTTCAACTTTTACATCCAGGCTGAAGACTCTCTGTTTTAGTCAGAAATACCCTGTTTAGAGCCACTGATTAGTTATGCATATTGCATCTCTATCGATTTGTCACTTGTATAAAAATATAAGTAATATAATATTTATGAACCATTACTAAACCTTCACTATTCTGTTTCTCTTCTCATTGTCCACTTGGTACAACTGTTCTAGTTTCAAGCTTTTTTCTGCCCATGGGAAAGACACCTGAGATACCAGGAGGATCGATTGAAATATTCTGTCATTATATTACACAGATCAGCTCAATCTGTAGAATGCCTGGCAGTAGGTGAGCAGCCACTTGGCTGAGGTCTTCAGGACTGTCACTGTTTTTTTACTTTGCCTTTTGACTTTGTGTGTAATGACTGATCTTGGTTTTCTCCAAGTGTTTATTTTCTCCATGGATGCTACTGACTAAGTTTTTGATTTCTCCTCCTCTATGGTCAACTGACCATAGTTTAACAATGGTAATTATTATATATTGTTAGGTTTCATTTATATTAATGAGTTTTGAACTGCTTTATTTTACTGTATTTTTACACAAATTAAAATTTTAAATAATGGATCATTTAATAAAGTAATAAACCAAATATTTAAAATGTTAAAATTTATTTAATAATCTATCTGAAATATCCTGTTAATCTATAGAATTTCTAGCTATAAAATATGCACTTCATCATGCACTTTAAGAAATGGAACGTTCTCATCTATAATGGCTTATATGAAATGACAATAAAGGAAACCTCCCCACACAGTGGCCGTTTTTTCCTTTTAATTCCTTACCTTGAACCTCTGCTTGCGGTTAGCATTAGTTTGAAGAAACAGACGGTGAGGCCCATTCCAATTTCCATACACAATGTCTATCTTGCCATCACGGTTAAAGTCTGCTAGTGCCACCCCTCGTCCATGCTGATGGGGATCATCAACTCCTAGGATATAAATGCAGTGGAATTTTCAGAAAAAGAAACAAAAACATGAGAAATTTGACAAACAAGAGGTGACCATTCAGTCCAGCAAGATTTTTTCTTTAGCTAATCACTAAGCTCTTCCAATATATAATTCAAATAAGTCTTAAAGGTTGTTAAGGTTTCTTGTTCAACAAAATATCTTTATAGTTTGTCCAAGATTTCCATAAACTTTGCATAAAGAAGTATTTCCTGACTTCAGTTCTAAATGCTCTTCCAATGAATTTCCACTGGTGTCTCTGAGTACATGATTCATCTTTAAATGAAAATCATTTGTGTGGATCTACTTTATCAATACCTTTGAGGATTTTGAAGACTTGGATCAGGCCCCCATGCAGGTCTTCTCTGCTGGATACTAAACAGGTTTAATGCTCTGAGTGGGTCAGAGTACAACATGTGCTGAAGTCATGGGATGCATCTGGTTCTGTAGTGTGGTGACCAGAGTCACACACAACAGTCAATATGTAGTCTTACTACAGCATTATAGTCTATGTATAAATCCCTCAATTTTTATTCAACAGTTTTTACAATATAACCTAACATTTTATTTGCCTTTTTAATTGCTTCTATCCATTGCTTAGAAAATGAAAACAGTGTGTCCACATAAACCACTAACTCCCTTACACAGGTTGCTTCCTGTAGGATAGTATGTCTAATCTTGTATTTATACTTGTCTATGTTAAAGTGCATTTTCCAAGTGTTTGCCCAATTCCAAAGCTGGTCTAGATCTTTTTGAATTCTAAGTGAATAGAAAGAGAATTGAAAAGTCATAAAACTTGCTACACAGATGGGTGGTACAATGCATTGATTAACGAAGAGACGTAAAAAATGTTACTAACTATGAATGGACATGACACACAGAGGGATAAAAAATCTGCTTGGTGAACAAATATAATATCTTAGTCTATCAGTTGCACAAATCATCCATCAGCTAGATACAATTTCGGTGAGATGAAGGATCACTCATACAGCAGCTCTGTAATTAGAAGGTTTGCATATATTTATCTGGATGTTGCAGTGCGTAGAGCTGCACTATACAGCATCTTGGGTCTAATCCAATGTCAGAATATTTCCCATGGAATGTGTATGTTTACTGGATTGATCTCCAGGTTCTCTGGTTGGTGATTCTCCCATATCCCTAAAGACTTGCATGTTAGGTTAAATGACAATTACAGAGTATAGATTATAGAACCTATGATGACCTGGCCCCCTGTCCAAAGATACTTCCTGCCTTGTGCACAGTACTTCTGGGTCATGCTCCCCCAACCAAAACTCTGAATTACTAAGTAGCTTTGAATAAATAATGCACGTTTTGTTCATTTGGAAGAAATTTTAATTTTATACTGTTGTAAAAAAAATTGCATCAAATCAAAAGACAAAAAAGAATGCAAAGAAAACTAGACAGGTTATAGAAAATTCTTCATTTTTTAAAAATTGATTTGGTTCATGAAACATGGGTTGCTATGATTTTATCGAATGCTATTTTTTGAAAAATATGTCTTAAATGTTGGTTTATTAAATACAAACAAATCAGCCTCTTGCACAGATTGTACAAAAGAAAACATGAGACATGATTTTACTGTTTAATGCCAGATAAGACAGGATAACAGATCTTTTTATTTTGTTTAATTTAGCTGTTGTAGGGCAAAGTGAGCATTGCCCTTTCTGCTAGGCTTTAGTGGCACACCAGGACAGTTACGAAAGCAGATTTAACAGGGATGCAGACATCCAGCCGTGCCTTCCCCCATTTACATACCAAACTAAGTGACTGAACTCCAGGTTGTATTAGGATATGCCAGGAATTCATCTGATAACAAAGATATAAATCAAATGTTGTGCTGACATCTTTCCAGTGGCCCCTCTACAAACTTCGTGAGGAACAAACCATGAAATGGACTCAAGAAAGAACAAAGAGTTGTAAATCAATGAATGACAACTCTGATGGACAGAAGAACTTGCCTATGAAAAGACTTTTGTAACTGTGACTTTAATCTAATCATGAGAGTTTCCACCTTTCATCATAAATAATAATAACAATAATAATAATAATTCATTACATTTATATAGAACTTTTCTCATTATTCAAAGCACTACCACACAGGAAGGACCTGGGACGCAACCCCATAATCTCCTTACTACAAGGCAGTAGTGTTACCATTGCACCACCTGTAAATAATTTACACCCATCCCATCTGGGCAGTTCTGGTCTCTCTCTCTATCTCCCTTGGGTGGCCCTCTCAAGGGAACTCTGATATTTAACCTCTTGGTTCCCAAGGGCAACTGGTACAGGGTCAATCCTGAGTACAAATGTCTCCTTTACAAAAATGACTGAAAATCTCTGAAACAACCACTCCCTCTGAAACTAAATGCCGACAAGCCATCCTGTCTCTCTGTTTGGGAGCTGAAATTGATAATCTTATTCGCTTTGTGGACCTGAGAGCTGAGATCTAGTTTGTCAAGCTAAACAGCAAGCCACTCTGAAGCCTGTGAAACAGCCATCACTTCCGGAACTTCTGCATCTAAACTCTTTTGCCAAAATAAGTAATGCTCTTGAAAAAAAATTGAAAATGACATAGCAAAGGCCCTAACTGAGGAATACACTGTACACCACAAACAAAGGGTCATGCAGCAAAGGGAAAGAGTACACTCAAATGCATGAAGAATTCTCCAATTGAACTTGGAGGAACAACAAAGCAACAACACATAACATCGGACATCTCCTTTAAAAACTTGGTATCAGGAAACTATCTAAGATAAATTCGAACTCTAAGTAGAAAGTAAACAGTCAGCCTCTCTGTTTTGCTTGTTTGTCTGCCTGTCTGTCTGTGTCCTTATATACCAATATATATATGCAGTTACCATAATTCTATAATCCTTGTGTTTATCAATAAATTGCTTTATTCTGTTAGTGAGTGTGCTTCAGTTTCCTTGATAAAAGTCTAAAAGTCAGAGGCATGCCTCCTCCAACAGAGAAAGGCAAGGTAAATAAAGTAGGAGCCTTACAAAATTATTTGATTAATTACTGTTTTGCTGATATTGCTCAAGGCCAAACTGATAATTCATTAACCAAGTTAAAATTCAACTTCCATATCCTACATTTTTAGGCATCCATTTGGGAGTGCATGATAAATCACACACTGCTACACTGTGTAGCAAAGATTAGACAGCTTGTTAGGTTTACTATACATCACAATGTTTAACAGAAAATGTTATTATGTAAAGTTTAATGTAATAGGAGCTTAATCTATAAGTTGTACTTTGTGCCTTGAGATGGTTTGTTTTCTTCAGGTGACTATCACAACAATTGATTCTGAAGACAGCCTTTGCTCCTATGTATTTGACATTCTAAGTTTCAAGATCAGTGAAACCATGGAGGGCTACAATGCACCTTTTATACATCATTTTGTTACAGTTGTGCTTGAAAGTTTGTGAACCCTTTAGAATTTTCTATATTTCTGCATAAATATGACCTAAAACATCATCAGATTTTCACTCAAGTCCTAAAAGGAGATAAAGAGAAACCAGTTAAACAAATGAGACAAAAATATTATACTTGGTCATTTATGTATTGAGGAAAATGATCAAATATTACATATTTGTGAGTGGCAAAAGTAGGTGAACCTCTAGGATTAGCAGTTAGTTTGAAGGTGAAGTTAGAGTCAGGTGTTTTCAGTCGATGGGATGACAATCAGGTGTGAGTGGGCACCCTGTGTTATTTAAAGAACAGGGATCTATCAAAGTCTTTTCTTTACAACATGTTTGTGGAAGTGTATCATGGCATGAACAAAGGAGCTTTCTGAGGACCTCAGAAAAAGAGTTCTTGATGCCCATCAGGCTGGAAAAGGTTACAAAACCATCTCTAAAGAGTTTGGACTCCACCAATCCACAGTCAGACAGATTGTGTACAAATGGAAGACCATTGTTACCCTCCCCAGGAGTGGTCGACCAACAAAGAGCACTCCAAGAGCAAGGCGTGTAATAGTCGGCGAGGTCACAAAGGACCCCAGGGTAACTTCTAAGAAACTGAAGGCCTCTCTCACATTGGCTAATGTTCATGAGTCCACCATCAGAAGAACACTGTACAACAATGGTCTGCATGGCAGGGGTGCAAGGAGAAAGCCACTGCTCTCCAAAAAAAAACATTGCTGCTCATCTGCAGTTTGCTAAAGATCACGTGGACAAACCAGAAGGCTATTGGAAGAATGTTTTGTGGATGGATGAGACCAAAATAGAACTTTTTGGTTTAAATGAAAAGCATTATGTTTGGAGAAAGGAAAACACTACATTCCAGTATAAGAACCTTATCCCATCTGTGAAACATGGTGGTGATAATATCATGATTTGGGCCTGTTTTGCTGCATCTGGACCAGGAAAGCTTGCCTTCATTGATGGAACAATGAATTCTGAATTATATCAGAGAATTCTAAAGGAAAATGTCAGGACATCTGATCAAGAACTGAATCTCAAGAGAAGGTGGGTCATGCAGCAAGACAACGACCCTAAGCAGTTGTAGAAATCCAGATGTGAGTATGCCACTGTAGCCAAGAGTTTTCCTGCTATAGTCTTTTCACTATACTGATTGCCTCATGTTTCTCTTGAGGAACAATGAACACTCTGTCCTTCTGCAGAGATGTGAAAATTAAAGGGAATGAAAAACTGACCTTGTTTTCCAAAGCTAGAAGCCAGAATTGATGTAGAAATAAAGTGCACAACAGCCAGAAGGGTCACACAGTACAGCAAGGCAAAAAGTTCGTATCACTTCCTTACTTGGTTAACTTTAAAGTTTGCCATCCTTAGTCAGAAAAATTATGAGATGAAGGACAAATGTAAGCAAGAATATTCGGGGAAAAACATGGACTAATCAATTAGACTATTGATTTATGTGTTAAAACCTATTGGGATTGATGTAAAACAAGAACAATTTTAACATGAATTAATAACTAAGGGTATTTAAAGGGCTGACATGGGCCCTCAATTGCAGAGACATTTCTACAGCAAAAGAAAGACAGAGAGAGCGAGCGAGAGACAGAGATAGCCTTTTCTTCAAACACAATCATATAATAGCTCAGCTTAAGAAAAACACAAGCAAAGACCAGAAGCAGGAGAGCTGGAAAAGAAAATGTTGGGTAATGTTGTTCTTGGTTACTATACAATACATTATCATGGAAAGTATCCTCAAGTATTTAAATGATTCCTATTAGAAAAGTTAGAGCATTTTACATTGTGTGAGATCTAATACTGAATATTTATCATCTTACTAGCCACACAGTTCTGGTTCCCATTGCCTGGCAACAGAATAACAGCCACAAAGAAAAGGTCTCAAAATGGTGGCGCCCATAAGAAAAGCAAGATGGTGCTATAGAAGGATGTATTTCATATTTAATATTTTAAAAAATGTAAACAAAAATGGATGTAAACATTCAATTCTTTGCTCTCTAAAACCCCAACACAATGTTTCAAATATTTTTGTAGACCAAGGAACCATTTAGAAATACTAAGCACAAAGGGCAGTATGTGGGTACTGTAGTAAGGATATACGCAAAAGTGAGTGTCTAAAACTAAGTCTACATGAGTACTGTATATATAGAAAAAAACATAACTTCCTAGACAGTGATTGGCAATCAGTAATACAAAAAA
Source organism: Polypterus senegalus (assembly GCF_016835505.1). Classification (NCBI taxonomy): domain Eukaryota; kingdom Metazoa; phylum Chordata; class Cladistia; order Polypteriformes; family Polypteridae; genus Polypterus; species Polypterus senegalus. Next base: position 274,204,765 of record NC_053154.1, read on the forward strand.
GGAAACTGAAATGATGATGATGATGGCAAATAACTGTTTTCTCACCAAGTTTCAAGTAACCAATACATGGTGACACCTGTCTAGATCAAATATTTTTGAACAATAAAGACAGAATCATAAAAACTAAAGTTATCGATACTTTAAGCAAAAATGACTGATATTTTATGCTAAATATGATTAAGAGGTTACATAACTGACATGTTTAAAATTATACAGGGAATTAGTACATTGGATCAAGACTGTTATTTTAAAATGAGTTCATCAAGAGAGTGTTGGAATAAGGGTAAATTATACAAAAACAGTAGAAAGTTTTTGTTCACACAGAGAACCACAGATGGTTAGAATAAGCTACCAAGTAGTAGGCAGTCGGACTTTAGTGACTTTCAACACTAGACTTGATGTTATTTTGGAAGAATTAAGTTGCATAGGACTGATGATTTTTGTTGTGCTGATTGGCCTGTTCTCATCTAAATTGTAAATTTTGTTGTCATACACCAAAACAAACACATACTTTTCAGAAAGATGACTTTATGGGGATGAGGGATTACCTAAAACATACAAAATGAGAAATGAATTACTCATTTCAGAGATATTCTGAGCCAGACTCAAAATAAGTATATTTCAAAAACCAGTAAAACAAAAAGGGTAAAGAAATACCCAAAATAGATAAATAAACGCAGCATTATAAATGAAGAGATCACTGAGAAAAAATGAAAACAGCTAAATAACTCTTTATTTTCCTTAGGAAAACAGGAGGCTTCAGCAAGAGAATAAAAAAGCATTTGAAGGATTAAAAGAAAAACTGAAAGATGTTTACTAGTGAAGCAAAAACAAATAGAAAATAATAACTTGAGTGCTTTTCCAGTAAAAATACAGTAAAAGAGATTCGAGGATACACATGAATAAACCATTGAAAATGAGAAGGAAAGACCAAAAGAGCTAAACTAATATTTCATTCCAGTTTTTGTAAAAGAAAAAACAAATTGAATGCATCATGCAGAAGTAAAAACAAGGTTTGATATTACAAATTTTAAAATTGAAGAGTCAGATGTGCTTCAAGCCCTTGATATATTGAAGCTTTACAAAACCCTTGAATGTGATAGTATTTTACCAATTGTACTAAAAGAAATGAAAGATGTAATTTATAAACATTTATTAGGCATATTTGAGCAGTCACTTCACAGAGAAAAGATGCTGCAAAACTATAAAATTGCAAATGTGACTTCAGTCTTCAGGAAAGGAGACAAAATGGAATTTGGTAATTATAGATTTGTAAGTTTTACTTCTATTAAATGCAAAAAATGGAAATCAAATAATAAAATAAACTACTAAAGTATCTAAAAATGGCATACTAAATAAAACCCAGCATAAAAAATCTTTTTTTTTTTTTTTGAGTAGGCTATTTACTGTAAATAGTTAACAGAAGCAAAGTATACAACATGATTTAATTTAGACTTTTCAAAAAAGCCTTTCATACAGTTCCACACTGAAGATTAATTTTAAAACTAAAAACTACAGACAAATCTGGATCTCGAGTTAGTTAAGTGGCAAGAGACAAACACTTGAAAAATGCTGTTTAACGTGGAAAGTACTACACATTGGCAAAATGAATATCAATTATAATTACAAGATGGGAGACACTGTCATACCAAAAGCAACCTCTGAAAAGGATTTAGTGGTTTATATTGACAGAACATTCTCATCTTCTAAACACTTTGCAGAAGCAATTAAAAAGACAAATAAAATGTTTGGTTATATATTTAAAAAACTGGTGATTATAAATTGAGGGATGTTATCCATAGACTGTACAGTATAATGGCCTAATGCGACCACATTAAACTATATATTACCTAGAAAGGCCCAGAGTATTGTATACTGCTCTGGTCATTGCAAAAATGACATAGCAGCACTTGAAGCTGTATAGAGGAGAGCAACTAGGCGTATCCAAGGACATAAGGACATTTCCTGGTCTTTCAGATATACAAAATTAAGCTTGTTTAGCCTCCAGTTGCGTGGAGACTCAATCCAGGTCTTCAAAATTCTCAAAGGCATTGATAAAGTTGATCCAGCCAAATTCTTTTAACAAAATGGCAAATCACATACATGAGGTCATAAAAAGAACCATGGGAGTCTCGAACAAATTACTAAATCATGTAGGTGAAGCAGAAACGATGACAACCTTTAAGAGGTATCTGGATAAGATGTGGCAACAATTTAGCTATAGATAACCAAACAAGCTTAAAGGACTAAATGGTCTTATCTCGTGTGTCAAATCTGTGGTTTTATGTAGCAATTGTGGCATAAAGGCACCCTGATACTATGAAAGCTCTGTGAGGAGGGCTTTATTTCTGGTGAGCTGAGTATTTTTAATTTTAATTTGCATGTATTTTATAATTTTTTTTTTTACATATTTTTTGTTACATTTTGTATTTATATAACTTTAAATGTGATTCCATTCCACATACATTGTGGGTGAAGCCCCAAGGGGTGGGGCCACCCTGATATCACTGATGGTGGCCTCATCCTCAGCCTTTATCTAGAGGCCTAAACGAGAGAAACAGCCATTGGATCATTGTTAGGTGTTTGTTGGAGAATTTGTAAGTGCTGTTTTCGTTTGATACTTGCCTGGTTCTGCATGTTTGCTTCTGTTTTTAGATTTTGCTTGTACTTTTTCTAATAGGACCTTTTTACTTTGGATTGCCTTTACTGGCAAATCCTTTTTGCCTCTTTTGAGCATTTTGTTTTCTATTTTTTTACAATGTATATTTTTCTACATAAAGATTTTTTGTAGGACTTGTCTCTACTGGTCTGATCTACTGGAGTTTTTATGGTTTCCATCCCTAGAAATGCATTTTTATATACTCTAGGACTTTTATAGTCTTTTTGAACTTTCAAAGCTAGCTGCCCATTTTGGGGCGTGTATAACTGGAAGCCATCAGGTAGTTGTTAGCGCCAGGCTGGTCTGAAGAGTCTCTTCTTGACTGGCCAGTGGAGGTTCCAGGTTTCTAGTCTGCTTTGTGGTTATTCTGGAGGTCTTAAACCTCATTTTGTTATGCTATCAGTGGTCAGAAGAGTGTTATATAATAAAATCAATTTTTGGAATGCTTGCAGAGTATGGACACAACTTTGTTGGTTCTGATTGGTAGATCTGGGTAGGATTGGTGATGCCCCTGGGTCTTTTAGTGTTCATGCCCCTCTGCTAATTTTAGAAATTAACATTTAAATTGTGACTACTTAATTAAATGTTACAAATATTCACTGTTCTGATTCATTGTTCAAGTTTTGCCATCCAAAAAAAAAATAATTAAGATTTTACACAATGAAGAGGTATGTCACAGTGGCCAATTCAGGAAAGCAAGAAGGCTGAAGTCTAACTTGGCAGCATTTAAGGCAAAACAAACCCTGTGCAGATAGTGCATTATGTAAATATAAAGCAATGATCAATGCTTAGGAGCAAACATTTTAAAAACATTTAAATGATTTATAAGCTTTAATATATTGTATATGAGCCAATGTCCACTCACCAGCTTGTGCTGCAATGTCAGTGAATGTTCCATCTCCATTGTTCTTAAATAGGAAGTTGGGTCCGTATTCATTATCACAGAATATATCTGGAAGTGTCTGACTAATGATGGGTCCAACTGCCACACCTCGGCCTCCTATACAACAATAGGACAAGAATAAACAGTTAAAATTGATGTATGCCTTCATTTGTAAACGGAGGTTTGTTTCTTTAAAATGGCTAAATTAGCCAGTCGTGTCAACACCATACCTGCTAAAGCAACCATGGGTTTTAAAATAAAACAGACTTGGATAGGAGCTTTTCTTTCTTTCTTTTTTTCTTTGCTTCAGTGTTTTAGGTAACATTTCTAAACATTTAACCTTTGATACCATTACAGAAGATATTTATCCCACAACAAAGCTTTCATGGAAAAGTGTAAAGCTAAATGGAAGAATGTCTTTGTCTTTAAAACTTAAATATTTAATACTTATTCCATTTTAATTAAATAAACATTCTCATGTTAGCATCTTTGCTTCAGATCAGATGCTGTTAATTTTTAATTTGAATCAATCAAGAGAAAGATAACACATTCCCTTAGGCCCTAAGCTTTTAAAACCAGTACTCTTGCCCTTCATTTGCTTTAAAGAGCACCTTTTGTTGAACTTCTTTGCAGTGATTTTTATTTTAGTAATTTAAGCACACACACAGGGTGAGTCAGAATTATGTTAACACTGATGGTACTGCTATGTATATACTTATGTACAATTTTTGCAGACAATTTATGTGCCACATATGGTACATGTGTATGAACATGATGCTGAACAGGTTGAGACATTCCTGTAAATAATCTTGCACATATGAAGTATGTTTTGGGAATAAATTGTTTGTGCCATTCAAATGTTAGCATAATTTTGACTCGCCCTGTATTTACTTCACATTTACTGTAGCATACTACTGGTGTTTTATTTCTATTTACCCGGGTAGTTGCATGTTATTGCTAAGGATTAACATTATTAGGTCTCCACAAAAATCAAACACCTCTTTATTTAAGTGGGCACAGTGGCACATGGAGATCAAAGATATTAGTTGAATAATTAATTTAAAGGCTTGTCACAAATGTGACCAAGTCAGTTGCTGCAGTGTTACTGTAATACTTTCAACCTGAAGTATAAGGTGTCTGTCTGTTCTCTCTATGTACAGTCATTGGGTCCCTGTGACTAAGTCCCATTTATTGGTATATAAAAACTATACTCTGCAGTCTGATAACCTGGCAGGCAGAAGGGTGGTCATCAACAAAGAAAGACAGGGAGAGACTGAGACACAGAGGAAAGGCAACTCCCCTCTTCTAAGTTCCAAGTCAACACTAATGCCAAACACAAGTCAGAGAAGTATTTTGTGTGTTAATTTATCCTTCCTGTTTACCATTCAATAAAGTGATCCTGCAGTTCAGACAACTACTTTTCTGGTCCTTTTTTTCTTGTTTACAGGCTGTCAATAAGAAACCAAGAGGATGTGCAGACATTTTTTAAATAAAGCAAGGTCATTATTGAAACTGGAACCAAGCAGTAGATGAAGACATGGCCTTTAACATGAAAAATGTTAAAAATGTGACCAAGAACACTTAACTCAATATAAAGTGGGAACAGAAGAGTCTAGAATATAATACATAATTTAAATACTGAGAAAGCCAACAAATACTAAAGTAGAAGGTTAAAAATTTCAATTACCAGGTACCAACATAATGCAGAAGGAGATGAATAAGAGATGGATAAGAGATACAACACACCTGAGGATGAAGAGCACCTAAAACTGTGAAACAGAACCAGATTCAGGAATCGGGAATATACTTCCAGGAAACGTACCACCAAAGCCTTGAGAGCAGCTATTTGTGTACGTGAAAGTGTTTAAGTAGAGTCTTTTTTGGGATGGCATCTAAGTTGCTTAGACTGAAGGACTGTTGAACTCATGGTCTTACAGTATGTAATGTAATCTTAATATGCATGTTTTCATACATATATTGTATCTGGACTTCTTCATCCACGGAATAAAGCAAACCTAGCACATGTAATCAATTGCCTTAACACCACTATATGAATTATTTAATATTTAGGTAGCTGCTCCCATATCCATCTGTAGAAAGTAAGTGTCACTGGCCCTCAGCTGGACCCCAAGGCACCTCTCTTAGCCATAGTAAAAAAAAAGCAGTACACATATTGTACTCCACTGCTGAGATATGGCAGAACCTATAGAACTTACTGATTAATTGGCCATTCGGGCCATTGAACAAGTCAGAGCTGATATATAGCTTTATCGTCCTTGCGTTTCCCTGTGACTTTCAACTGTAAACAGCTGACTGGGCCAAAATCTGTACTCGGCGCTCTGTGGTTCCACTTCCCCTATTAGAGGCAGCTGTCTTGAATAAAGACTTTCCATTAATCAACTGACTATGGAATCGAAAGCATGGAGCATGATGTAAATCTCACTTGCCGTTACTCACCAGCCTGAGGACAAGTAACATAAGCAGTTAGATGGAAAGAGATCACATATTCTTAAAATAGTAAATAAGAATGGGGTAAAGACTGGCCACACCAGACACTCTCAAATTTAAAAATGTGTTTGCTAAAGAAAACTAACTGATGTTAATATTTTCAATTACAAAAATCTGTATTCCCAAGAGTGTAATACAGTAATGTTTTGCTAAGTGGACTTGTAATGGAGCATGAAGGTTTTCACCCCTAGTTTTCAAGATAAGGTTAATGTCAATCAAATTCTACTATTTATATCAAAGTGTTGGAAAAATTAGTACTTTGTGGTGCACATCTTATCACTTTTTAAAAAGTTTGAAGTTTAAAGTAAAGCCTTACCAGTGAACTTGTTGACTCCAGCTTCTTCAGCCATATTATGCAAGGCAATGACCCCATTTAATGGGTCACTTGCAGCTTCATCCATCTCGATTAAAGAATGTGGACCCACATTTCCATTTGCATAGTTTGCAATATAAATGGAATAGCGACCAATACCCTACAAAGGCAAGACCAAAGAACAGGAACAATTAATTAATATCAGTAAATATCTGCTGATTATAATATTAAGCAGAGCAACCGATGATTCTTGATGCAGATGTAAAAAGGAGGTGATCCTCAATCTGTAGCAAACAGGTATTCTATACCGAAAACAGGTAGCTGGAGAAAAAGGACCATTTGTTTCACCAGTGATAACTTTGCAATTTTTATAGAATTCTGATGAAGCTAATCAAGGCCTTCCTTCTAGCAGAAATTATACTTTTGTAGTTAAAGAGCAAAAAACCCTTAATAACTACTGGCACAACAGAAGAAAGTTCAATTTATATTGATATGGTGCTATTTATAGTGGAAAGGCTCAAAATGCATGTAGAGATTTATAATGTAACATGGCATTAGTGGTAAACCTCCAAATTTCTGAGTGATTGTACTGTTCTTGTTTCATGAAGGTACCAAGACTGCGAATGCCAAGGCACAGATATCAAAAGAAACCACAAACCAAACGCAGTCTACTGTAGGAAGGTCCTAAAAGAGATTATGGGACCATCTCTTCTGGTTATGCCAATGTGAAAGGCAGACAGCAGTTTGTTTGAAATTTAAGAAGCAGGAACTCTGCATGATAGACAACTTCATGTATCCATGTAATCAAGTAAAGACTGCCAAGTGAGACAAAGAGCTAGAATGATGGCAGATTCATTTATTTTGTTAATTAATAAGCAAACCATAATGGCTCAAAAACATTAAAACAAGAAGAGATGAGGGAGAGGGCGGCACGGTGGCGCAGTGGTAGCGCTGCTGCCTCGCAGTTAGGAGACCCGGGTTCACTTCCCGGGTCCTCCCTGCGTGTAGTTTGCATGTTCTCCCTGTGTCTGCATGGGTTTCCTCCGGGCGCTCCAGTTTCCTCCCACAGTCCAAAGACATGCAAGTTAGGTGGATTGGCGATTCTAAATTGGGCTTGGTGTGTGGGTGTGTTTGGGTGTGTCCTGTGGTGGGTTGGCACCCTGCCCAGGATTGGTTCCTGCCTTGTGCCCTGTGTTGGCTGGGATTGGCTCCAGCAGATCCCCGTGACCCTGTGTTCAGATTCAGCAGGTTGGAAAATGGATGGGTGGAGATGAGGGAGAATAGGATAAATGATTTGGGAGAGGATATGCTGAGAGGAAAAAGAAGTGAAAAACTCTACCTGACTTTGTTTCAAGATATCATAACACCTTTAGATTGAAGGCTAAAGTCCAAAGCAAGCTGATCTAGATCAACTAACCCTGAGATTCCTCCTATGGTAAAACCTCTATTGATAACTATGCAATTTTAGCACATTTGCTACTTCAGTTTTGTCATAGTTGGGTACAACTGTAGAGCAGAGTGCTTGTGTATATTTACACCTATACTGCAGTAAACAGTAAAGCATAAAACCTTATAACATTTAAATGCCTAAACACACATATCAAGAGTAAACAAACAGACAACAAAAAGTAAGATTCTTTCTGATGGTAATTGATCCCAGGGAAGCAGGTTATTGAAAAGTCATTCCCATTTATAAATTAACCCTGTCTTTAGGAAGGTTACTTAATTTATAGTCACATTTGGTTTGTTGTTTTAACAGATGCTTCACAATTATGGATTCTCATCAATTAAAATGTAAAATGAGCTTTATTTGAACAAAAGACATACAGTAGCTCAAGCCTAAATTGGCAAACTCAGCAGCAAACTCCATGGTGCATTTCAGAATTGAAATGCAGATCGAACACTGCCTTTCACCAGTGAGCAATTTCCACTTTTTTTTTCTATTTAAAGTGAATGGCTAATTTTCAGCCAGCAAGGTCAATCGTAAAAGATAGAAATATATCTGTTTATGTATATTATGTAAGATTTTTTTATATTTCAAGTAAAGATAATATTCGACTTAGTTTATAAATTTAGGGTGGAGTGGTGGCTCTGAGGCTAGGGATCTGTGCTGGCAATCAGAAGGTTGCCAGCTTGAATTCTGTAAATGCCAGAAGTGACTCTACTCCATTGGGCCCTTGAGCAAGGTCCTTAACCTGCAATTTCTTCGTCCTGGATATGACATTAATCTGCATCCAGGCTGGCAATCAGGTCCTCCAATTTACAAGGAAAACTTGGGGGCTGGTGGCAGGATTGGCACTCCAGCCACTGTAAAAAAACTTCACACTGTTCCAGTTTTGGGCTGAGGTGTCACCCGCTGCACTCTGGTCCAATCCAGGTGGTTTATCATATGGTGGGTGTGGCAATGCACTGTCAGCAGATGTTCCCAACCTCTCTTTATAAATTTGAAGGTCTCTAAAAGCAGAGATCTTTGTCATTCAGTGTTGATGTGATTCACTGGTACATTGAGTATTCTTTAACTGAAGTCATCTCCTTACCTGCTGTTTGTAGTGTTTTTGCTGTTATACCCTTGAGAAGTGATGAGTCTTGCTTGTTTTCTAAATGTTAAGTGTACATACAGGAAATATACTACATCTAGTGACTCCCAGGTGCATCAGTGCAGGGATTATCAAAAAAATGTCATATTGATTTTGGCATATATGTTGTCTAGACAATGAACTAAATGGGTTGCTTAATTTAAAAACCTTCAGCTGCTAGGCTAGATATAATGTAACTCTCCTGGTACCATTTTAGAATGTTCTTATTCTTGAAGTATGGTCAATTACCCAGTTAATAAACTTATCTTAAACTTATCCATCTTAGTGCACCGTTGGAATGAGGAAATGCATCCAATTGGCAATACTTTTTAAATTCACATACCCTAGGACCTCATGTGTACCATGAAATGAGAAACCACAGAATTACAGGGTCAACAAAAGCCTGAATTGTTGACTTCCAGCCTGGAAAGATCTGTGGACTCTTACAAATTTTTTACTGTATCCAGGTCTTTAGCTGTATCACTTGTATAAATGTGTACAAAGCTTTGTACAATGCAACAAAATAAAAATAAATTGAATGATATTGAAATTTATTATATTTACTCCAGAGTGACATGGTCGAATAGTGTTTAGTACTGTTGCCTCTCAGTTCCACAGAAGTTGGCTTAAATCATAATATGGTCCCTTTTTGTGTGTGAAGTTTGCACTTACTGTATGTTGGGTTTCTTTGGGTGTTCCAGTTTCTACTTCTTTCCCAAATATTTTCAGGTTACATTTATTTGTGAAGTTGGCTTGGTATAATGAATGTGGGGGTGTGTGTGAGAACACCGTTCCATCAAAGCTTGGCTCATGCTTTTTACATGATGCTGCTAGGCATCTGGCTCTAATCATCTCTAAACTTCAATTATGAAAGATGTAAAGTAGATGGAGAGATGATCATATTTATTCCAGGATGGTTAGATGGTGAAATGCTGTATCACATTTCCCCTATTCAACTGGTTCTCCAGACTGAGTGTTTATGGCTGTGCAAGTGTACCTCTTGATGTACTAGTGTTCCATCCAGAGAAGATTAATGATTTACACTCATGATTGCCAGCATAGGCTCCAACAAGCCCATGACTCTGTAATGGAGCTCTTTTGATCAAAAAGAAGCAGCACAGCTGGCTGAATCATACTCCTTTTTAAAAATGTATTTTTTTGCAACAGCACTATGTTTATTTTACTCACCTACTTGTTGCTTGGTCTCATTTCTCCTGTTGACTGAAAAATGTCTGGGTACAACCCTGGACTAAATAATAGAGGTCTGAAAATGGGTAGATTATTGTATTCATAACAGTTACTTATGAATGCTTTGAAATCATGTCAGATTTTTGTCCAGTACCTCCTGACTCACTGGTATGAGAAAACCCCTAGTATGATATACCATTTGACTTGTCTTGATGTCTACTTATGCAAGGCATCAAGCTTTTTGGGGTTCCCTCCTATTTATGTCTCTCTAGACCTGAAAAATCCTCATTTTTTTGTCATTTTTGACCATATTTGGTGCAGGAAATTGCACCCTTATGATAAAGAGTAATCCAATAGGATCTGAAGTTGTGGGTTTTACCCCTAATGGAACATGAGCAGTCAAAGTTTCTCCTTTTCAAAGAACCTCAGAAAGAATGTGGATCATTAAGGCATGTGGAGTGTCGTTTTATAATATTTGTAGGTTTCTGATCACGAGTACGACAACATTTTTAATATCTGATTCTTCACCAGTGTTTCTAACCCTCCAAGCCCCACTTCCAGACAGGTAAAAATGACAAATGGCAAACATATGCATGTGGGGATACTATTTAAATGTCAGTGATTACGCATATGATGCTTTTGTTGATTTTTGATCCTTTACTAGGGATCTAGTCCTCTAAAGACCTGTATCAGAGGGTGAAAAATGACAAATTTCTATTCATTAAAATATTCTATAATATCTATTACATAATTAAAATTGATGCACACATTTTTATATTTTAAATATATGACACAACTATCTTTGTTTATTATGTATTTACCAGTAATGGCGCACTATACAATAACGTGCAGTGAATACACGTGACTTGAGTATTCCTAGTTTTCATACTCTTTTTCTGTACGTTAGCATTCGTTTGCTCAGAGGTTGATGCTCTTGCTGCTTTCTGAGCAGCTCTTCTTTTCTCCAGCCAAGCAGCCCGCTTCCTCTTTTCTTTCGTTGGCATCTTTTCGCATTAAAACTGATTAAGTGAGTTTTTGTGTTGCCATTACTTAGTAGATTTTCCTTAATTTTTCACTTAAACTGGCATTTAAGCCTTCAATCTGCTTAAAGAATCATTTAAGATATGAAGAGGTAGGGGAAGTGATGGCAAAGTTGGTAGTGATGAGAATGGCACATACACATGTGCCGCACTGCCATAAAAATAAAAAGAGGAATAACCTTGGAGGTCAATCATCACCCCAAAAGCAGATGGTAGAAGTCACGTAGTATATGATCCTAGACAGACAAACAGACAGCCATGGTAGCGTATTATATAAGAAGATAACTCAAGAAGTACATCATTACATTTCTTATAAACACCCTGAATTAGGGTGGCTAACACTAATTTAGACTGTGTGTAAGCTATTTCCACTAAATATAGACTATTAGAAGAGCATGTCACGCACACAGTCCGAACATGTTCACTTCTATATATTTGTCAAGTGAGCACAGTTTAATATTTTATTTGAATTCCCAAAATCAGTGGCCAAAGGCCACAGCTAATCATTTTTCTAAAACTGCTCGGCACTAACCTTACAATGAATTAAACTGCAATGGCTTTTTAAGTCAAGATGCTTTTGGGAAAAAGCTGCAGGAATGTTACATATGATGTAAGAGTTAACAAAATCACTTTAGTGATCACAAAATGCACATTGGCTTTGTACCAACTGTACCAAAGCACACACAATCACAGAAACGTTACTTTTTCCTGGTGCAATAGTTATGGTGTCGACTACATTTAAAAAAGCATTAGAGAAACTATATTGGTTCCATTAGTTGGTGACAAAGATGTGAAATGAGGGCAGAGTAATGAGATTTAAAAGTAAGTTTGATTAGCTAATGGTGAATTACATATTGAAAACAGAATGATGGTATATTATTAGTTGTCTTTTAAATTTGAACACCCAATTTTGGATCTAGAATGTTGTGAACAATGTGATAGTTAAGTGAATGAAACAGAAAGTGGGTAGCAAGTACTGTAAGAGCCATTTGCTAGTTATTTAAGCTATATTAAATGTTTGCCGGGCGGCACGGTGGCGCAGTGGTAGCGCTGCTGCCTCGCAGTTAGGAGACCCGGGTTCGCTTCCCGGGTCCTCCCTGCGTGGAGTTTGCATGTTCTCCCTGTGTCTGCGTGGGTTGCACTCCGGTTTCCTCCCACAATCCAAAGACATGCAGGTTAGGTGAATTGGCGATTCTAAATTGGCCCTAGTGTGTGCTTGGTGTGTGGGTGTGTTTGTGTGTGTCCTGCGGTGGGTTGGCACCCTACCCAGGATTGGTTCCTGCCTTGTGCCCTGTGTTGGCTGGGATTGGCTCCAGCAGACCCCCGTGACCCTGTATTCGGATTCAGCGGATTAGAAAATGGATGGATGGATAAATGGTTGCCTGAATATTAGTGTATAGTCTATGGGAGGTTCTTATAAACCCCACAAGTTGAATTGAATTGGTATATTCTAACTACTTCTTGGCCCTCTGACTATAGAATAGTCTCAGTTAGTGACCTGCCTTGCTGTGTGTAAGTCATGGAGGGCACACAGTTTTAAACCATGACCTTATGTGCTCAATGGTATGAAAGTTAATATGCTCAATTGAATGGGCAGTGTACGTTTAGAGTGTACTCAACACGAAGTAAAGCATCTTTTAGTGCAGAAACAACTGAGGTTT